>NC_134484.1:238596905-239274052 GCF_040206685.1 Ascaphus truei | reverse complement strand
ACACTCTCTCTCTCTCCCCCACACACTCTCTCTCTCTCCCACACACTCTTTCTCTCCCCCACACTCTCTCTCTCTCTCCCACACACACACTCTCTCTCCACACTCTCTCTCTCCCCCACACTCTCTCTCCCCCCACCCCACACTCTCTCTCTCTCTCTCCCCCCCCCAGACTCTCTCTTCCCCACACTCTCTCTCTCTCCCCCACACTCTCTCTCTCCCCCCACACTCTCTCTCCCCCCCCACACTCTCTCTCTCCCCCCCACACTCTCTCTCTCCCCCCCCACACTTTCTCTTCCCCCCACACTCTCTCTCTCCCCCACACTCTCTCTCTCTCCCCCCCCACTCTCTCTCTCTCCCCGCCACTCTCTCTCTCTCTCTCCCCACACTCTCTCTCTCCCCCCCCACTCCCTCTCCCCACACTCTCTCTCTCCTCTCCCCACACTCTCTCTCCCCTCTCCCCAAACTCTCTCTTCCCCCACACTCTCTCTCTCTCCCCCACACACTCTCTCTCTCCCACACACACTCTCTCTCCCCCACACACTCTCTCTCTCTCCCTCCCACACTTCTCTCTCTCCCCCCACACTCTCTCTTTCCCCCCCACTCTCTCTATCTCCCCCCCCCCCACTCTCTCCCCCCCAAATCTCTCTCCTCCCCCACTCTCTATCCCCCCCACTCTCTCCCTCCACACTCTCTCTCCCCCACACTCTCTCTCCCCCACACTCTCTCTCCCCCCCACACACTCTCTCTCCCCCCCCCACACTCTCTCTCCCCCACTCTCTCTCCCCCCCCACTCTCTCTCCCCCCCCCACACTCTCTCTCCCTCTCCACCCACACTCTCTCTCTCTCTCCCCCCCCACACTCTCTCTCTCTCCCCCACACTCTCTCTCCCCCCCCACTCTCTCTCTCCCTCCACCACACTCTCTCTCCCCCCCACACTCTCCCTCCCCCCCCACTCTCTCTCCCTCTCCACCCCCCCCCACACTCACTCTCTCTCTCTCCCGACACACTCTCTCTCTCTCCCCCCCTACACTCTCTCTCTCCCCCCCACTCTCTCTCTCTCTCCCCCACACTCTCTCTCTCCCCCCCACTCCCTCTCCCCCACACCTCTCATTCCCTCTCCCTCACACTCTCTCTCTCCCTCCCCCTCAAACTCTCTCTCTCCCCCACACTCTCTTCTCTCTCTCCCCCACACACTCTCTCTCTCCCCACACTCTCTCTCTCTCTCTCTCTCCCCCCACACTCTCTCTCTCTCCCCCCCACTCTCTCTCTCTCTCTCCCCCACACTCTCTCTCTCCCCCCCACTCCCTCTCCCCCACACTCTCTCTCTCCCTGTCCCTCCCACTCTCTCTCTCCCTCTCCCCAAACTCTCTCTCTCCCCCACACTCTCTCTCTCTCTCCCCACACACTCTCTCTCTCCCCCACACACTCTCTCTCTCCCCCACACACTCTCTCTCTCTCCTCCCTCCCACACTTTCTCTCTTTCCCCCACACTCTCTCTTTCCCCCCCCACTCTCTCTATCTCCCCCCCCCACTCTCTCCCCCCAATCTCTCTCCTCCCCACTCTCTCTCCCCCCCACTCTCTCTCCCTCCACACTCTCTCTCCCCCCACACTCTCTCTCCCCCCCACACTCTCTCTCCCCCCCACAAACTCTCTCTCCCCCCCACACTCTCTCTCCCCCACTCTCTCTCTCCCCCCCCCCCCTCTCTCTCCCCCCCCACACTCTCTCTCCCTCTCCCCCCCACACTCTCTCTCTCTCTCTCCTCTCACACTCTCTCTCCCACCCCACTCTCTATCTCTCTCCCCACACTCTCTCTCCCCCCCACACTCTCTCTCCCCCCACACTCTCTCTCCCCCCCACACTCTCCCTCCCCCCCACTCTCTCTCCCTCTCCACCCCCCCCCCCCACACTCACTCTCTCTCTCCCTGACACACTCTCTCTCTTCCCCACACACACTCTCTCTCTCTCCCCCACACACACTCTCTCTCTCCCCCCACACACACTCTCTCTCTCCCACCACACACTCTCTCTCACCCCCACACACACTCTCTCTCTCCCCCACACACTCTCTCTCTCTCTCCCACACACTCTCTGTCTCCCCCACACACTCTCTCTCTCTCTCCCTTCCACACTTTCTCTCTCTCCCCCACACTCTCTCTTTCCCCCCACTCTCTCTATCTCCCCCCCCCACTCTCTCCCCCCAATCTCTCTCCTCCCCCACTCTCTCTCCCCCCCACTCTCTCTCCCTCCACACTCTCTCTCCCCCACACTCTCTCTCCCCCACACACTCTCTCTCCCACCCACACACTCTCTCTCCCCCCCACACTCTCTCTCCCCCCACTCTCTCTCCCCCCCCACTCTCTCTCCCCCCCCACACTCTCTCTCCCTCTCCCCCACACTCTCTCTCTCTCTCCCCCCCCACACTCTCTCTCCTTCTCCCCCCACACTCTCTCTCTCCCCCCCACACTCTCTCTCTCCCCCACACTCTCTCTCCCCCCCCACTCTCTCTCTCTCTCCCCCACACTCTCTCTCCCCACACTCTCTCTCTCTCCCCCACATTCTCTCTCTCTCTCCCCCCCCACTCCCTCTCCCCCACACTCTCTCTCTCCCTCTCCCCCACACTCTCTCTCTCCCTCTCCCCCACACTCTCTCTCTCTCCCCACACTCTCTCTCTCTCCCCCCCACACACTCGCTCTCTCCCCACACACTCTCTCTCTCACCCCCACACACTCTCTCTCTCTCTCCCTCCCACACTTTCTCTCTCTCCCCCCCACACTCTCTCTTCCCCTCACACTCTCTCTCTCTCCCCCTCCCCCCAGACTCTCTCTCCCCCCACTCTCTCTCCTCCCCCCACTCCTCTCCCCCCCCCCACTCTCTCTCCTCCCCCACTCTCTCTCCCCCCACTCTCTCTCCCACTCACACTCTCTCTCTCCCCCACACTCTCTCTCTCTCTCTCTCTCCCCCCACACTCTCTCTCTCTCCCCCCACTCTCTCTCTCTCTCTCCCCACACTCTCTCTCTCCCCCCACTCCCTCTCCCCCACACTCTCTCTCTCCCTGTCCCTCCCACTCTCTCTCTCCCTCTCCCCAAACTCTCTCTCTCCCCCACACTCTCTCTCTCTCTCCCCCACACACTCTCTCTCTCCCCCACACACTCTCTCTCTCCCCCACACACTCTCTCTCTCCCTCCCACACTTTCTCTCTCTCCCCCCACACTCTCTCTTTCCCCCCCACTCTCTCTATCTCCCCCCCACTCTCTCCCCCCAATCTCTCTCCTCCCCACTCTCTCTCCCCCCCACTCTCTCTCCCTCCACACTCTCTCTCCCCCCACACTCTCTCTCCCCCCACACTCTCTCTCCCCCCACAAACTCTCTCTCCCCCCCACACTCTCTCTCCCCCCACTCTCTCTCCCCCCCCCCACTCTCTCTCCCCCCCCCACACTCTCTCTCCCTCTCCCCTCCACACTCTCTCTCTCTCTCTTCCTCTCACACTCTCTCTCCCCCCCCCCACTCTCTCTCTCTCTCCCCACACTCTCTCTCCCCCCCACACTCTCTCTCCCCCCCACACTCTCTCTCCCCCCACACTCTCCCTCCCCCCACTCTCTCTCCCTCTCCACCCCCCCCCCCCACACTCACTATCATAGAAAACTTCTCTCTCTCTCCCCGACACACTCTCTCTCTCCCCCACACACACTCTCTCTCTCTCTCCCCCACACACACTCTCTCTCTCCCCCCCACACACACTCTCTCTCTCCCCCCACACACTCTCTCTCTCCCCCACACACACTCTCTCTCTCCCCACACACTCTCTCTCTCTCCCCCACACACTCTCTGTCTCCCCCACACACTCTCTCTCTCTCTCCCCTCCCACACTTTCTCTCTCCCCCCCACACTCTCTCTTTCCCCCCACTCTCTCTATCTCCCCCCCCCCACTCTCTCCCCCCCAATCTCTCTCCTCCCCCACTCTCTCTCCCCCCCACTCTCTCTCCCTCCACACTCTCTCTCCCCCCACACTCTCTCTCCCCCACACACTCTCTCTCCCACCCACCACACTCTCTCTCCCCCCCCACACTCTCTCTCCCCCCACTCTCTCTCCCCCCCCACTCTCTCCCCCCCCACACTCTCTCTCCCTCTCCCCCCACACTCTCTCTCACTCTCCCCCCCCACACTCTCTCTCCTTCTCCCCCCACACTCTCTCTCTCCCCCCCACACTCTCTCTCTCCCCCACACTCTCTCTCCCCCCCCCCACTCTCTCTCTCTCTCCCCCACACTCTCTCTCCCCCACACTCTCTCTCTCTCCCCACATTCTCTCTCTCCCCCCCCACTCCCTCTCCCCACACTCTCTCTCTCCCTCTCCCCCCACACTCTCTCTCCCTCTCCCCCACACTCTCTCTCTCTCCCCACACTCTCTCTCTCTCCCCCCCACACACTCGCTCTCTCCCCACACACTCTCTCTCTCACCCCCACACACTCTCTCTCTCTCTCCCTCCCACACTTTCTCTCTCTCCCCCCACACTCTCTCTTCCCTCACACTCTCTCTCTCTCCCCCTCCCCCCAGACTCTCTCTCCCCCCCACTCTCTCTCTCCCCCCCACTCTCTCCCCCCCCACTCTCTCTCCTCCCCCACTCTCTCTCCCCCCACTCTCTCTCCCACTCACACTCTCTCTCCCCCCCACACTCTCTCTCCCCCCACACACTCTCCCCCCCCACACTCTCTCTCCCCCCCACTCTCTCTCCCCTCCACTCTATCTCCCCCACCACACTCTCTCTCCCTCTCCCCCCACACTCTCTCTCTCTCTCCCCCCTCACTCTCTCTCCCTCTAACCCCACATTCTCTCTCTCTCTCCCCCCCACCCCCCCCACACTCTCTCTCTCGCCCCCACACTCTCTCTCCCCCCCACTCTCTCTCTCCCCACACTCTCTCTCTCCCCCCGCCCACTCCCTCTCCCCCACACTCTCTCTCTCCCTCTCCCCACACTCTCTCTCTCTCCCCCACACTATTTCTCTCTCCCCCACACTCTCTCTCTCTCCCCCACACACTCTCTCTCTCTCTCCCCCACACACTCTCACTCTCCCTCCCACACTCTCTCTCTCTCCCCCCACTCTCTTCCCCCACACTCTCTCTCTCTCCCCCCCCCACACTCTCTCTCTCCCCCCCACTCTCTCCCCCCACTCTCTCCCCCCACTCTCTCTCCTCCCCCACTCTCTCTCCCCCCCACTCTCTCTCCCCTACACTCTCTCTCCCCCCCAAACTCTCTCCCCCCCACACTCTCTCTCTCCCCACTCTCTCTCCCCCCCCCATTCTCTCTCCCCCCCCCACACTCTCTCTCTCTCTCCCCCCCCCACACTCTTTCTCTCCCCCACACTCTCTCTCTCTCCTCCCTCTCTCTCCCCCACACTCTCTCTCTCTCCTCCCCACACTCTCTCTCTCTCTCCCCCCCCCACACTCTCTCTCTCTGTCCCCCCCCACACTCTCTCTCTCTGTCCCCCCCCACACTCTCTCTCTATCCCCCCCCCCCCACACTCTCTCTCTCTCTCCCCCCCACACTCTCTCTCTCCCCCCCCCACACTCTCTCTCTCTCCCCACACTCTGGATCTCTTATTTACCCTTAATATCTTACTTGCCCTATACTTCACCGAAATAACTATGCTGCTTTCTTCCTGATCTGACTCAAGCTTCACACGGAAGACATCGGAACCCCCCCTAACCCAGAAGAGAAGTAGGGAACACATCCCCTCCAATGTATAACATTGCGGGAATGAGGGTACCTGGACATTGAGGGACTGCGGATCAGGTAAGATCCCAGGCGGAATTGCCGCTTTAGATATTGTGAAGCGGGGACGTCCAGACACTGGTTAAGGGGTTCAGGAAACTAGTCATTCCCACCGGGCTTTTATTTCTAGATCCAACATTTACACACACACACACGTAACAAGGACTAATTGTAGTATAATGTAATACAATAAATACATTTATGTCAAAAACGAATGTTGTTCTGACTAGGAATTTATTAAATGTATTTTATTTATATATTTTATTTTAAAGCGGGTTGGGGGCGGGACTAGGGTTGGGGGCGGGACTAGGGCTGGGGTTGGGGGCGGGACTAGGTGGCGAGTAGATTTTTTGGTTCCCCTCCCTCCCCCCCCCCCACCTCTTTCCCCTTTCCCCTTCCCTCTTTCCATCACACCGAGGAGTGTTGGGAGAGAAGCTGAACCATGCAAATTTGCTGGGCTGACTATTCAAGTGACCTAGGATACATGTCCGGTCTAAACTTCCAAAAATATATTTCACAAATGCTGCTCTCCTCCACGCTGGTTCTATTTTATAGTTCAAATTGTAATCATACTAAAAGATACTTTCACCTCCAATTTATGGGATACCTATCAATATTCATAGTCACATACACAAATCTCTCAAATTATTCTACAATAATAAGAGTAGAACCATCCATAAGGGATTATGGTTTCAATCTTTATCCATAATAATACTAAAGAAAAATATAAATAATACATTAAGGTATAAGTCATTCAATTGTATAGAGAATATTATACTCTTCCTTATTCATCAATTGATCCACCCTCCTCAAGCCCCACTTATTTTGTGTTAAATAACACCTATCTCTTCTGTTTACCAATAGATTCATTGGGGTATTTAGGATATCTGTAGATATACCCTTATAGTATGTTTAATTAAAACAGATAAGAATATTGACTAAAATTTGGTTTTAACAATTGAAATGTATAACTATTGCTAATATCATTTATATGAATGTGTTGGCAATTACAGTATATCCTTTTGATATCTTTAGATATACCCTTGTAGTCCGCACAACAACAAAAAAAAAAATAGACAAGGACATCAACTACAAGTTGGTTTTAATAATTTTATAGTATTATTGTCATTCATTTATTTTTATATACATCACTGTGTGCTGGCAAGTATTCAATAATGTAGATGCAATATTGGTTGTTCACGTGTGTACATAATTTGTTCTACTTACAATTTAGATTGCCAACACACTGTTTTTTGCCTATTAACTAATCAAGCTAATTGGACTCGGGGGGTATATAGTATGAGACACCACACACCCAGAGTCCATCCCCTGAAGAAGTCAGTCAATCTGATGAAACGCGTAGGGAAGGTGTGCAGTGGACTTTCCAACGCTTGCTATTGAACTGCTGAGAATCTGTACCGGTCCGGTATCTTGGACGATTCCCGTGACGTCATCCGCTGGTCCGCGGCATCTACCGTCCCCGGTGGGAACTAAAGATCATCTGGTGGTGTGTACCGGGTGAGAGACGATCGTGGAGCGCCTGATACGTCAGTTCCTGCAGGCAGTGAACAACGGAGGCAGCATTCTGTTCCAGTGGAGTCACGGAGGGACTACAGCAGCAAAGCAGCGTTTCCTGGTCCTAGGAGCATGAGTATTACTCATACAATGCTTTTAAATGTTTTATGTGTGTGAGTTCATTTTTATTGAGATTTTTGGGAATTAAATATATCGATTTTTGCACAGTAATGCACTAGGATTTGGCGCTTTTTTTCTTATATATCTATATATATATATATATATATATATATATATATATATATATATATGTAGCCCTTTTACCCCCACCCTAAGTGAAATTGGGGTGGGTATGCTTTCTTCAGCTACTTCTAGATGTGTTGGGCTTTGACCTGTTGGTGAACAGGAGGGCTGAGTGCTCCAAGATGGTGTGGAGAGAGCCAGAACAGTGGTGCAGGTTACCTTTTATTCCTGAGTGGTGCAGTGCCTCCAGTCAGCACAGATTCTCTGCAGGGGCAGGGGATGAGCCATATTGACACCTTGTTCTTCTTAACAGCAGGCAGCAGATAGTAATTACAATGATTTTGGATTCAACTGGCTTTATTGCAGATAGATGATAATCAGACAGCAAACACAGATGCATTCCTTTTCTCTCATGCTGGTCAGAGCCCTGACTCAGGCATTTGGCCCCTTTCAGGCCTGTTACTCTTGCCTCCTCCACAGTGGAGGGGATCAGGATCACACTCCAGACATGCCTCTCCACTTGTCGCCTGTATGCAGTTTGAGGAAACACCTCTTTTGCATATCATTAGCACTAACATCCATTATACGGTAGTAACGCAAGGGCTCATTACAGATTAAAAGAGTGCATTGTTACTGAGCTTTGAAGGTCCCTGTCAGCACTTAAAGAGATGTGAAATGAAGTTAACATCTCATTAAGTCCTTAATGGAGCTCTGTGGATCTATCCTTTAGTAGGATATTAGATATCCATTGCATACCACTTGCCCTCTCGATCTTATTCCCTCACACTTTGTTATCAGACCTCTTGTTCCTAACCTAGTCCCCAATCTCATCGATATCTTCCACTACTTCCTAACTTCTGGTACTTTCCGTTTATCATTTAAACATGCAGTTATCACACCTATTCTCAAAAATAGCACCTATGCTCTGCACTAACTGCCACCCTTTCTTTTCCCCCCAAATGTCTAAAACATTGTGTCTTCTCCTGCATGATCAACTTTTCTTATTCCATGCTCTTTTGGACCCTCTGCAATCTGGTTTTCGTAAATCTTAAGCAGCCAATGATCACTATGAGGTAAAACCTCAAATTAATTTTTCCCTGCTTATTTTAGTTGAACACTTTTCTGCTCCCACTATTATTGACCACTCCCTTCTCCTTCATATTCTACACTGTGTTGGTATCCATAACAAGGCTATATCCTGGTTCTTCTCATACATCTCCCACTGCTCCTTTTCTGTCTCTTTTTATAATACAGTAGATCTTCACCTCACACTGATATGTCTGTTTATGTCCCTCAAGGCACTGTTCTGGGGTCTGTTCTTTTGTTCCTTTACACACTATCGCTTAGTGTACTCATCAACTCCTTTGGCTTCTGGTATCACCGGTATGCAGATTATATGCAGATATACTGTATCTATCCACCCTTAACCTCACACCTGCAATTAAGTCCCAAGTCTTTGGCCATATCCTCATGCATGATGCTCCATACCCCTCCCCCAAAATTAATATGTCTAAAACTGAGTTCCTCATATTTCCTCCTAAACCTGGCTACATATTCCCTACATTCATTATAGTAAACTAAACTATCATCTATCCTGTCACCAAAGCACAGTGCTTAGGTGTTACACTCCTCCCCTTCATTTCCATTCACGCTGCAGCTAAAATATGTTGCTAAACCAGAACTTCTGAATGTTGCATTTTAATAGACTGGACTAATAGCTACTGCCCCACACACAGTGTCACCCTTACTGTAAAGCTCGGCCTGCCCACAAGCCAGACAAGACCCCGGGACTGAGGTGGAAAGGAGTAATACCACACACCTAGCAGTAAACGGGGGCACGGCCAGAGTATGGAAGTAGCGTAGGTGGTCCAGGTAACAAAAATAGAAAGGGTACCATACTTGACAACTCCAGCATAGAAAGGTAAAGTCCGTAAGCCAATGGTCGTGGGATGGAGAGAGCAGCGTAGTAGAGTGTCCATAAGCCTGGGTCGTGGAGTGGAGAGAGCAGCGTAGTAGAGTGTCCGTAAGCCGTGTCCAGGGGATATAGAAGTCTGCAGGGTAGTAATGTCCAAAGCCAAATCCAAGGGGTTCCAGAGAGCAGCGTAATCGAAGTCCAAAACCAAAGGTCGAGATCCAAGGAGGTCAGCAGAATATCCAGGGACAGGAACTGAAAGACAAAAGGGGCCAGGCAACAGCAGACAGCACCATGGTACAGAAGCTATGCAGAGCAAGGAGGTAATGGTGAGGGGGGACTAAATAGGGGGCTGGGACCTATCAGAGGAAGGGGAGGAACGGAGGAGCGGCCCGAGGGAGGACCTGATAGGGGAGAAGTGCCTGGGAAGATGGGGCCTATCAGAGCAAGGGGAGGAGCGGAGGAGAGGCCCGGGGAAGGATCAGATAGGGGGGAAGGACCTGGGGAGCGGACCTGATTGAGCACGGACAGGGAAGCGTGTGATGCGCACGCAGCACCTGAGGAGGCAGAGTCAGGCGCACGGCGCCAGTAAATGGAAGCCTGGGTCCACGCGCGCCCGTAAGGGTGACGCGTGCGACCCGGAAGTGCGGGAGCAGCCGTGGGGGAGACCGCGAGGAGTGAGGCATGCCTCCGGCGAGCCTGGGCAGCATGGAGACAAGGTAAGGAGGCGCTTGAAGCGGGTGTACCCACAGTGCGGATCCTTACACTTAGAAATCATCGTGGTCAGGTACTACCATCTACTGCAGTTACTCCATCATCTGTTGTCTCTCTAAATCTCCTAACGTACCCCTTAGATTGTAAGCTCTCCAGGGCAGCTTTATCCTTCCCTATTGTCTGATTGTTATTGTATTGCACTTATTGTATTATCATTCTTAGTATTGTATTGTCCCTTTTGTAAAAGCGCCGCATACATTGTTGACACTACAGTATATAAATAAAAATATACATACAGTACATAAATATCCTGAAACCCTGGATCAATAAATATGTTCATTTGTTCTATTTATTGGTTTATTTGCATAACTGCTGTTTGATTTTGTATTTAGGCTTCATGGCAGACATTTGGATGTCTGGCATAGAACACTAATTATGCTATTTTCCCCTATTCAGAGCCAAGCTTCAAATATTATTAAATGCCCTTAGAGTACACAAATCACCATTAAATGTAAAACCTTGTGCCATTTCCAATTTATAGACAACAGACTTTCATGTGTTAAATTTTGCTCATAATATGAGAGGGGACAACCTAGCAAAAGCCTTTATACAGTACATAAGGTATTTGCAACTGTTATAAGCCTTTATATTACAAAAACTACTTTATATTGTTACGTCTGTACCTATGCTTGTTGTCAACACAGGGACTGGCGATTTTTTTTCTCTATACTATGTTGCTGCACAGTTTCCTAAAAGCAATTATGATCCAACATCTGCATATCCTGAAACCTGATCTCCCATAGTACAAAACATTGAGCCATAACAAAACAGTGTGTTTTCACACTCCCCTGACAGAGAATACAAGCTTATTTGGCATGGTTGTTTATGGTAATGAAACCAATAGATTGTTTACTTCAGCCAAGAACATTAATGCAACAAAATGTCAAAGTCCTTTTATTGTAAATATCGAATCATGGTTTGTTGTTATGATTGTATTGTATTATATTATTATCATCCTTTATAGATAATGCACCAAAATATTCCATGGTGCAGTAAAATGGGCTGTAATGCGAGACAATAAAATACTTGATTAATACACAATGGTACAGTAAGTATGGAGGGCAATACAAAAAAAGTAACTCATAAAACATAATACATATCTTTTTAATCACAATTTTTTTGGTAAGATTTTCTTTTTGGGGTACAGAACAAAGAAAAACAGGGGGAAATCAAAATATTATCACATTGGAGTTCCAAGTTTGTAGGCAAACATCAACATCACTATGGATATTTAGCAGGAGAGGGGCAAGACATGAGATCATTCCCCTTCTCCTCCCAAACCCACCAACATCGATTAATTATATACTTGGGGAATAATACATATTTTGACATGATTCATTTTTTATGAAGGTGTAGTGTACACACAAAGTACACAGTTGGGAGCAGAAAGAAGCCTATTATGGAGAATGATAGGAGCAGGTCATGGGTAGAATGTGTTAAGCAATATTTGGAGAATATTATTTAAAAAATACAATCACATTTCTGTTCAAATGAAGGAGTTAGGAAATTCATTCTCTCTCTCTCTCTCTCTCTCTCTCTCGGAACTACTAGGTCTATAAGGGTTAATGGGTTCATTAGGTGGGCTCACTCTGATATTGCCCCTCCACAGTGTGTTTTCTGACATTGATGTCACCATAGGGACAAAGAAGGGTATACAGTATATGACTCAACCCAATGTTCTAGAAACAGGTTTTTCAGAGTTCTGACTGGGGTCCTCACTGAGTCCTGTAAATAGGCTTGTGTGTATAGTAAAGTGTATTCAGAAGTGTTCTGTCACCATTTGTTATTTTTAGTTAGGAATTTGTCTTTTAAGTAAATGCCAGTAATAATGGTCAGAGATCAACCTCACTATTGAAAAGGAGGAAGCATGCTTTTAGGAAGGAGTTCTCGTTATACAAACTATGAAGTAGGTTTGGACCATTCAAACCAGGAAAGTTCATGGTGCAATCTTCATCACATACTGTAGGTAAGGATGAAGTACTGTATGCAGACCGTACATAGTCATGGCTTGGTAAACACCAAGCCTGAAGTGTATTCCTGAAAGGCCCATTCGAAATGGGGTACTACCAACTCTATTCAAGAGAATGTCAATTTAGTTACCCATATCTTACTATGGGTAACTAAAAGTATAATTACTGTACCTCCCCAATGTATGAGTGAGAGCCACGAGAGGATGAAGTCCTGAGTAATATGTTTTGCCACAAGTTTTCTGTCAAGTGAGATGTATGTCGATACCTGTGGAGTCTCATAGATGGATGTCAAAGCACCTTTTATGTTTTACAAAAGTTCCTGGTGCCCTGTCTACCCAGCACTCTGAAAAGATATGAGTGAGATCTGGTAATGGGTATAGTCAAATCTGACGTAAGCACATCTGAAGCTGGGTAAGGAGGGTTTACGTCATATTATTGGAAGATAACGTACAATAATGTGACATTAAGCTAATGAGAGGTAAAATGGCTGTTATATTTGCATATAATTAGCTTTGAGGATACGTGTTAACCTCAGGGAAAATAACATCCCATTATGAGCTCTTATTTAACAGAGCTTTGTGGATCTAGCCTTTAGTCCCAGGGAATGGTAAAAATATAATAAAACACCAAAAAGGGGCACTCATCACAATTTACTGATCATTTTATTAAAACAGGATTGGGTTTTTATTCCTAATTTAATACAGTTAAAGATTTATTTATTACAGAGAATAATCTTAATTTTCACAAAACATGTATACAATTTGTATATTTTATCATTTACCATAAGAATCATAAAATATGTAGTGTAATAACATGTATAGATTTTTCTAAAATTAAAAAAATAATAATATCCACTTTAGTGAATACTAGTTTTATTTATGTCGAATTTAGTTTCTTCTTTATCTTTACAGGTTTAATCTAAACATTGTGTATTGTGGTATTGCATTGTATTGTACTGTATGTCTTTATTTATATAGCGCCATTAATGTACATAGCGCTTCACAGTAGTAATACACGGGGTAATTAAATAAATAACAGATATTATAAATAACAGTCATGGGAATAAGTGCTTCAGACATAAAAGTAACATTAAGGAGGAGGAGTCCCTGCTCCGAGGAGCTTACAATCTAATTGGTAGGTAGGGAGAATGTACAGAGACAGTAGGAGAGAATTCTGGTAAGTGCATCTGCAGGGGACCAAGCTTTATGTATCATGTGTCTAGTATTATCCACAGTGCTATTCATATGCTTCTTTAACCAAGTGTGTCTTTAGGTGGGTCTTAAAGGTGGATAGAGAGGGTGCTAGTCGGGTATTGAGGGGAAGGGCATTCCAGAGGTGCGGGGATGTCTGTGAGAAAGGTTTAAGGCGGGAGAAAGGGGTTAGAAAGAAGACATCCTTGAGAAGAACGCAAGAGTCGGGATGATGCATAATGAGAAATTAGGGCTGAGATGTACAGTAAGGAGGGGCAAAAGAGTGTAAAGCTTTAAAAGTGAGGAGGAGAATTGAGTGTGAGATGTGGGATTTGATCGGAAGCCATGGGAGGGATTTCAGGAGGGGAGACGCGGAGACAGATTTAGGAATGAGCAGTATGATTCTGGCAGCAGTGTTAAGGATAGATTGTAAGGGAGACAGGTGAGAGGCAGGAAGGCCAGACAGCAGGAGGTTACAGTAATCAAGACGGGAGAGAATGAGGGCCTGAGTCGAGCAACAGAGGAACGGGCGTATCTTTGTGATATTGCGGAGGAAAAAGCGACAGGTTTTAGAAACGTTTTGAATGTTAGAGGAGAGTGTGAGAGAGGAGTCAGTGTGACCCCTTTGCAGCGTGATTGGGCTACTGGGTGAATGATCGTACTTCCAACAGTAATGTGGAAGGAGGTAGTAGGCCAGGTTTGGGAGGAAGTATAAGGAGCTCTGTTTTTGCCATGTTGAGTTTAAGGTAGCGGAGGGCCATCCAGGATGATATAGCAGAGAGACATTCAGAAACTTTGGTTTGTACAGCAGGTGTAAGGTCGGGCGTTGAAAAGTAAATGTGTGTGTCGTCAGCATAGAGGTGATATTTAAGCCCATGAGAAGTTATTAGGTCACCTAGAGAGAGTGTGTACAGAGAAAAGAGAAGAGGTCCCAGTACAGAGCCCTGGGGTACCCCCACAGAGAGATCAATAGAGGAGGAGGTGTTAGCAGAAGAGACACTGAAAGTATGATGGGAGAGGTAAGAGGAGATCCAGGATAGAGCTTTGTTCCGAATACCAAGAGTATGGAGAATGTGAAGGAGAAGAGGGTGGTCCACGGTGTCGAATGATGCAGAGAGGTCGAGCAATATGAGCAGAGTGTAATGACCTCTGTCTTTGGCAGCATGGAGGTCATCAGTTATTTTAGTGAGGGCTGTTTCCGTGGAGTGAGCAGTGCGGAAGCCAGATTGTAGAGGGTCTAGGGGAGAATAGGTGTTGAGAAAATGAAGCAAGCGAGAGAATACAAGACGTTCAAGGAGTTTAGATGCAAAAGGCAGGAGGGAGACAGGTCGATAGTTAGAAAGACAGGTAGGATCAAGCTTGCTGACCCTTGGTCATATACTGACACAGACATTTCAGTAGTTAATACTTTAAAATATGTCGATTCATTATTAAATAATCTTAAAGTGTTTTCTTTTCATGTACAAATATATTTAGTATACACACCTTGTACTGTACATTGAAGCCTGACTAAACTGTTGCTGGTGGAGGAAGCCGCGGGATCCCAGCTGTGGTTTCCCCCTGCAGAGGGGAATCCTCACTGCTGGAGTCCAATGCAGAAGTAATTCCAGGGAAAGCCACGGCTGTAATTTTCACTGAAGCCATCGATTTTTGCTTTTTAAACAGTGGCTTCAGCAACAGTAAAACTACAGTAGCTACATCTGGTATCTTGACAAAACTCCAAGGAAGACCGAAACGTTTTCTGCAAAAAGACCTGCATCTTTGTTTATTGTCTCTTATACCTCTACAGTGTGACCGGGCAGCTGGAGTGCCGGTATGCACAATACTTTTGCTAGTGTACATACCTTTATTTGATTTGGCAGATATAGGGATCTAGAAACTAAACAGATGTTTGGAATGAAATTCGTGCAAGGAAATCCCATTTTAAATTGCGCTTGTTTGGGCCTATGTACTACCAGGAAATATCTAAATTTCCGCCAACAGCACCAAAAATTATTTGAAGGAAAAGTCCTCCTTGGCGCTGGAATCTAGATACTTCTGACGTAGTTCTAGCGTGAACATATGGAATGAAACAATGAAAAAATGTGTGTATCAATGCATAATCATAAAATGCATACAATCACCTCTGTGCACTTCTAGGTGTTGTGTTTACACCTTATTGACATGGATGTTTAATCTGTGAGATCTAATAGGGATATTAACCCCAATAGGTACACCTACACCTCTGAGCAAAGTTGGCTTGTAAAGTGGTGAATATGTAACTTTTTAACTTAAATTCTAATAGCTCAGCTCTTCTTCTGTAGGATAGGATAACCTTACAAGCCATGTGAAAAAACAGAAAAAAACATAGGGCAAATAACGTTTGAAAAACTTTACTAAAATATATAAAAACCAGTGGAATATCACTCATGAATTCCCTTGATATAAACAGCAGTGTGAACCTTTAGGCCATCACCAGCACCTTTGAACCTTGTTCTCCGGATGGTAAGCTCCTTCTGCTTGCTCTCGCGTTGAATCCGTCTCACCGGATGCAGCCGTGGAGGTGTCGGTATAGCGGCGGTGGAGTAATCACACTGAGTCCTCATGCTTGTGTCCTGGCCCAGACGCAATGATCACGTGGTCACGTGCGCGCTTCCAAGTAACCGCCTCCCGCAACTCTCCTCTGCTCCGTGCGTGTCAGCTGTACTATTCTCGGCGCGGGAACTCCCAAAGGCTCCCCACCAGCTAGTGGCCGGTCTGACTGGTTCAATGCTCCAATGTTCAATCTCGCACATGCGCACTCCACCCTACGCGTTTCAAAAACTCCTGTTCTCTTCGTCAGGGGCAGGAGTTTTTGAAACGCGTAGGGCGGAGTGCGCATGTGCGAGATTGAACATTGGAGCATTGAACCAGTCAGACCGGCCACTAGCTGGTGGGGAGCCTTTGGGAGTTCCCACGCCGAGAATAATACAACTGACACGCACGGAGCAGAGGAGAGTTGCGGGAGGCGGTTACTTGGAAGCACGCACGTGACCACGTGATCATTGCATCTGGGACCAGGACACAAGCAGGAGGACACAGTGTGATTACTCCACCGCCGCTATACCACACCTCCACGGCTGCATCCGGTGAGACGGAGGGAACGTGGGAGCAAGCAGAGGGAGCTTACCATCCGGAGAACAAGGTTCAAAGGGGCCGGTGATGGCCTAAAGGTTCACACTGCTGTTTATATCAAGGGAATTTGTGAGTGATATTCCACTAGTTTTTATATATTTTAGCAAAGTTTTTCAAACGTTATTTACCCTATGTTTTTTTCTGTTTTTCACATAGCTTGTGAGGTTATCCTATTCCTACAGAAGAAGAGCTGAGCTATTAGAAGTTAAGTTAAAAAATTACATATTCACCACTTTACAAGCCAACTTTGCACAGAGGTGTAGGTGTACCTATTAGGGCTAATATCCCTATTAGATCTCACAGATTAAACATCTGTGTCAATAAGGTGTAAACACAACACCTAGAAGTGCACAGAGGTGATTGTATGCATTTTATGATTGTGCATTGATACACACATTTTTTCATTGTTTCATTCCATATGTTCACGGGAGAACTACGTCAGAAGTATCTAGATTCCAGCGCCAAGGAGGACTTTTCCTTCATGCCATATACCAGAAGGTCAAGTTTGAAATGACCTCCAAGTCTTCTGGGCTGCAGGACTTTGGACATTGTAATTGGTATTGTATCGTGTTTAATACTGCAAGGAATTTACTTTTGAGAGCTAAAGTTGTGTATAACTAACATTGGTTCATTGGACCAAAAATGATTATTTCACACAGATGTAAGTGGTATGTATTAAAAAATGCTTTCTAAAACTAATCCACATTATAAATAAAAAAAAGTATGTTTCAATTTAATTTAAATACTTTTTGGCACAAAATAAATCAAATATAATCTTAGTACATAGGTGCCATGTTGTACCACACAACTACTACTATACAACTATAGTTTATATATAGACTATACTGTACATGTCTCAGTGATATTAAGCTATGTACCCGTATCATTATACCTTGTCTTTAAGAACATTCCGGCATATGCGTTACCTTAAATATTGACCGACAATCTCTTTATGGAAAATTATATTCATCTTAAATGCAAAGTACACTTATGTGAGAACCGCTCTGATGAAATTACATCAGTTAATAAAAAGTGTCCCTGGAGAAGGTCATTGGTTTGACTTTCTGCTTTCTATTTTTGAATGTGTTTACAACAAAGATCCATTATTTTAGCAAATAGAACCCTCAATGAAAAGTGTCACAGCTTCTCTTGAAACTAAAAAAATGTCCAGTAGAGTACCTGCATTTTAAAGTTGACTGTCACGAATAGCCCTGACATAGTTTCCTAAATCTCTCTCCCAGTTCCTTTCTCTGCCCACCGGGTGTGCTGCTGTTTTTTGTCTGCTCTGGGGTTCCTCTGTCTGTCTCCTCTTGTTGCTCCTGTCCTCTGTCCTTATAGTTTCCTGTTTCCTGTTCCTCCCTTGCCTTTGTTTTGTGCCTAGGCTCCTTATGCCCATGCTTTTGCTTCTGTTCCTGTTCCGTGTGGAATCCTGTACTTATTAAAGGCCATTGCTAGTGATCTGGCTTGTCCCCATTTGTTTCCTGCTCCCTAGTCTAAGATCCTGCTCCCTAGTCTCAGTTCCTACTCCCCTGCCCTGTTCCTGCCTTCCTGTTGCCGACCCCTGCCTGGACCCGACGATCCTTACTTGCTGCCTGCCCCGAATCCTGCCTCTAACCCCGATGATCCTACTTGCCGCCTTTCACCGACCTCAGTCCGTGACCCCAACTATCCACACTCCCTGTTGTTCCAGCTACCGAGGTCCTACCCGCTCCAGGAGTCTCCCCTGTGACATAAAACAAAGGTCACTTTTGGACCTCGCTGGACCAGATTAATTACCTGCCTGCTTTAGCAGAGCCATCCCGCTTGCATTGGGTTGAAGATAAGTACTCTCTTGGTGTTTGGAAATGGTGAATTTCTAAAAGTGTTTGCTTCAAGTTTTTCTGCAAGGTTTGTTATATCCTGAGAAGAGTTTCCTTTTTTCTTTTTGTGGGAATACCAGTTGAAAAGATTTTTTTAGTTTCCTAAAGCAAATCCTCCACTGCACCCCCAATACAGATAGGAAAGCCTTATTGCATTCAAAAACATTTTTTGCTAAGGATAGAACTGTTGCTGTAGAGACCAGTGCACTTTTCTTTGAGGTTTTTGCAGTGCCTGGTTTAACCCCTGCTGATCCTCATATTCCCTTTTCCAAAGATCAGCTTGTATTTCCCTGCAGTACCTGGGGTCACCACTTCAGACTCTCAGAGAGCTATGCACTAAGAAGTGAGCTTTTGCGCCTGATTCGAAAAAATTTGCTCGGCCATTGCAAAGTGAAGCCAAACACGGGATTCATTACCAAGTTCAGTGCATTTTTGTCCGGTTGAGCAAAAATATGCCCGATCGCCCTAGCTTTTTTTTCCCGCCGCTATCGCGCTTGAACTTGTAAAGCGCAATAGCTGAAAGAAAAAAAAGCCGCCTGTAAGAACTGCATAGAGACGCTGCGTCTCCATGCATGGCTCTTACAGGCGATCGTGAAGCATAAATATGCATTTTAACACTAGTGTACATGTGCAGGAGGTCTCCTGAGCTGAAACGTATTGGTTTCAGTCTCGGAGACCCCTACTTCATGAGATACAGGCCCCGTTATGGGGTGTCGGTATTCCTTGTGCTTTTAAAGCTCTCGCGTCACGTGACCAGGGGATTTAAACCCTGCAGGGGGATAACGGCACCACATAACGGGGCCTGTATCTCATGAAGTAGGGGGTCCCCGAGGCTGAAACCAATGCGGTTCAGCTCAGGAGTACCCCTGCTCATCTACGCTAGTATCAAAACACACCTCACAATAAAAAAATATTAATTACCGTAGCGAATATCCGCTATGGTAATGAAGCTGCTTTGAATTACAGGTCCAGATATGGGGTGCCGGTATCCCATAATTTACATGTCACACGACACGTGACGTGGACACATATAAAATGGCGGCGACACTGGCATCCAATGCCCCATACTGGGCCTGTAACTCAGGAAGCAGGGGTCCTGAGCCAGAAATCAAAGCGGTTCAGCTCAGGAGACCTCCTGCTCCCGCACACTATTTTAAAAAAAAGACATTAAAGCAGCTTCATTAGCTTAGCGGCTAGCCGCCTAGGCAATGAAGGAGTTAAGGCACAATAGCATGTTTATTGGGGACAATTGCCCCCAATAAACACTGCAATACACAACAAGTTTAGTATTCAATGGAAAGGAAGCAGAGGGGAGTTGTTAGATGTAGGAGGAGAGCAGATAGCAGGACGTTACCTGTGGTTCAGGTGTAGCCCAGTGAGGGTAATCCATGAATTGCAGGCAGAGTGGCGTATTTGAACAGAGTGCCTATTGCAGGGAGATGCACACTCCCTGATGGTTAGTGTAACGTGCCGGTGAGAGGTGGAGCAGGCGCAACCCGGGGGGTCCCGTTACGCTGCCTGTTGCAGCTGCACGCATCTATGGACTGCTAGCGTGACGCGCAAAGGGGGTGTGGCCCAGGCGTGATACTGACAGTACCCCCCTCTTCAGTGGAGGCCTCAGGACTCCAGGATGGTTTTGAGGGATGCCTGTGATGAAAATCCCGGTTAAGCCTGGTGGCATGTACTTGCTCTTGAGGGATCCGCTCACGCTCCTCGGTTCCGAATCCGCTCCAATGCACCGGGTACTGGAGTTTCCCTCTTGATACCCTAGAGTCAATGATAGCCTGGACCTCGAACTTCTGTTGACCCTCTACTAGAACAGGTTGAGGTGTTATGTCCTGGACAGAAGATTGGGGGTCAGGGAAGAATGGTTTCAAGAGTGACACGTGAAATACAGATGGGATTTTCATCGTCGGAGGTAGCTTCAGTCGGTAGGTGACAGGGTTGACTTTTTCTAGGTTAAAAAACAGTCCGATGAATCTTAGTGTCCGTTTGGGCGAGGATACTTTAAGGCGAATGTTTCTTGTAGAAAGCCAGACCTTTTGTCCAGGAGTGTAAGTAGGGATCTCCCAGCGATGACGATCGGCTTATTTCTTATGTAGGAAAGCGGCATGCCTTAAATTACTTTGAATTTTCTCCCATGATGTCTGAAGGTATCGGAACCTGCTTTCCATGGCTGGAACCCCCGAAGTGGGAACTGAGGAGGGGAGGGTGGAGGGATGAAATCCGTAGTTGATGAATAAGTAGGATTGTTGAGTGGATTCGTTGCGCAAGTTATTGTGTGCGAATTCTGCCCATGGGAGCAGATCCGCCCAATTGTCCTGGGCGTCCGAGATAAAGCAGCGGATAAACTGCTCGAGTGACTGATTGGTCCTTTCAGTCTGCCCATTGGTCTGTGGGATATAGCATGAAGAAGGTAAAGTAGATGTCCCATGAGGTCCAAAAATGGAGCACAGCAATATCAGAGATTGGGGCCACAGACCAGCAAAAACATTAAAAATATATTTATTAAAGAACAAGTGAGGGGTACAGGGTAACTCTGACGCGTTTCGGGAACAAGTCCCTTTGTCAAAGAGTTAATGTGCGTCTGTGTATTCTCCCTGTTAAGTACGTGATCCCCCGCCCCCAACAATGACGTCACGCGGTCGAAATCTCGCGCGAGTAGCGCTGTTAGCATCTCCCATTGGTGAAGACAGATCTCCAATGAGGCGCCTTGCTGAAGCTCGCCTCTCGTGAGGGTTGGGAATATGGGGAGGCACATAAAGGGGAGTGTATCTAATACGTGCAGGACACAAAATGGGCAATTAAAACCGCCGTAAAAGCTGCTGAAAGACAATACAAAACAAGTTAAATAAAACACAGATTATAGCAATATAATAGCATAGGAGGAACAAGCCAACAGTAATACTTTATATATCTATTAAAAAGCATCTATTAAAAGTGGGCTTGGCTGAGTATAGATAGGGTAATGTACATTTATACATGCCATTGTGTTTAGAGTAAGAGATAGTAATATAGTAATGCAGTAATATAAAAGGCAAATAATGCCCTTTCTAAACTTCAAACATTAAGATAAATGATCGTCTAGACACATTAAATTACAGCTATATTAATATAGAGGAATAGCAAATAGATAGCATAAAATGGTCACTGCATAAGTGAAACATCAAAGAATATCAATGAACACCACCAGTGTTCAAAATATTACTGCATTACTATATTACTATCTCTTACTCTAAACATAATGGCATGTATAAATGTACATTACCCTATCTATACTCAGCCAAGCCCACTTTTAATAGATGCTTTTTAATAGATATATAAAGTATTACTGTTTGCTTGTTCCTCCTATGCTATTATATTGCTATAATCTGTGTTTTATTTAACTTGTTTTGTATTGTCTTTCAGCAGCTTTTACGGTGGTTTTAATTGCCCATTTTGTGTCCTGCACGTATTAGATACACTCCCCTTTATGTGCCTCCCCATATTCCCAACCCTCACGAGAGGCGAGCTTCAGCAAGGCGCCTCATTGGAGATCTGTCTTCACCAATGGGAGATGCTAACAGCGCTACTCGCGCGAGATTTCGACCGCGTGACGTCATAGTTGGGGGCGGGGGATCACGTACTTAACAGGGAGAATACACAGGCGCACATTAACTCTTTGACAAAGGGACTTGTTCCCGAAACGCGTCAGAGTTACCCTGTACCCCTCACTTGTTATTTAATAAATATATTTTTAACGTTTTTGCTGGTCTGTGGCCCCAATCTCTGATATTGCTCTGCTCCGTTTTTGGACCTCATGGGACATCTACTTTACCTACTTTGCTGGCGTGATGCACGCACCACCCTGGGATGAGCTGCTATACTGTGAGTACTTACCTGTTTACTCCAAGTGTCTTGTTATATATGCAGATTGTTTATTGAGAGGGTATTCATGACCATTATGGTACTGTATATATATAGGTCTGTCACCATCTCAGAGACATTTTTGCACTACTTTACTGACAGGAGTTCAAGACATACAGGTGTATATCAAGTCTCACATAGCTTTGATTATAGCTCACTCCCTATACGGGTAATTTCTTTTCTTTTTATGAACATCAACACACTCAGGCTATGGTGTGATTGAGCCCTGATTTTGGGACTGGTTCCCTTGAACTTTATAGCATGAAGAAAACTGTAGTTTGATGCCTAATTTTTTGCAGAAAGCCCTCCAGAATTTGGAGACGAACTGTGAGCCTCGGTCTGACACTATTGTTAACGGTGTCCCGTGAAGTCTGAAGACATCCTGTATGAATGTTTCAGACAGTCTGGCGGCACATGGTAGGCCCGGAGTGGGATGAAGTGTGCCTGCTTAGAGAAGCGGTCTACTACCACTAGAATAGTATCCATCCCTTTGGACTTCGGCAATTCCACAATGATGTCATTGACAAATGGGCTCAAGGGCGATCCGGAATAGGAAGGGGTTGTAAGAGACCTGGAGGTCTATTTCGGGGTGTCTTGTTCTGGGCGCAAGTGGCACAAGACGACACGAAGTTCCTGATGTCCTTGCGCATGCCCTCCAAGAGACCGATAGTCCTTCTAGTACTGGGATGACCCACCGTATTGGATGAGTGACCACATTCCATTACTCTTCTGTGGAAACTGGGTGGGGTGAAGAGGCCTCTGGTACCCTAAGGCCCTCTGGGATGTAGCTCTGGGCCCTTTTGATGTCTGGTAGGGCGTTGAAAGTGCTGGCTGAGAGTATGCAGGATGAGGGGATTATGGTCTCTAGGCGATCCTCTGATTTATTCTCCACTAGAAATTGCAGAAAGAGTGTGCCTGCTTTAAAAATTTTGGAACCGGGAAGATAAGATAAAGTTGAACCGAGTGAAGAACAAGGACCATTGTGCCTGTCATGACACGAAGCGCCGCACAATATATATATCTAATAGGTTCTTGTGGTCAGTATAGATGGTGATGGGAGTCTCTGTACCTCTGAGTAGGTGTCTCCTCTACTCCAACGCCACGAGTTCCCGATTCCCCATATTGTAATTCTTTTTGGTGGAGGAAATTTTTTAGGAAAAAAATGCACAGGGGTGAAGCCTGGATTGAAGGGTTTTTCTCTGAGAGATCACTGCTCATGCTCCGACATCCGAGGCGTCCACTTTGAGCGTGAAGGGCAATGCCGGATCTGGATGTACCAGTATGGGTGCGGAGATAAAGGCTTTCTTCAGTTTTTCAAAAGCTCTGATGCCGTCAGGAGACCACTGTGCTGGGTCAGCTCCCTTTTGGGGGTTAGGGCCATAATGGGTGCTACCACCAAAGAGAACCCATGGATAAACCTGCGGTAGTAGTTTGAGAACCCAAGGAATCTCTGCACAGCTTTGTGGGATAATGGCCGTGGCCAATCTATGATAGCTCTAACCTTGGCGGGATCAATAGAAAGACCTGTGTTGGATATGATGTATCCAAAGAAGGTAGTTGAGGTTTGGTGAAACTGGCATTTCTCCAGTTTGGCGAAAAGGTGGTTGGCTCTCAGTCTTTGGAGGACTTGCTTTACATGTTCCGTGTGTTCAGATGCATTTTTAGAAAATATTAAGATGTCATCCAAATATACGACCACGTGTTTGTCAAGTAAGTACCTGAAAATCTCGTTCACAAAATCCTGAAAGACTGCGGGTGCATTGCAGAGGACAAAGGCCATCACAAATATTCATAGTGGCCATCCTGAGTGTTGAAGGCCATCTTCCATTCAACCCCCTGACAGATTCTTATCCAGTTGTATGCCCCCCATAGGTCCAACTTGGTAAAGGTGGTGGCCCCTTGAAGTCTCTCGAAAAACTCAGAAATCAAGGGTAGTGGGTAGCAGTTTTTAACCGTTATTTTGCTGAGCCCCCGTTAGTCAATGCACAGTCTAAGGGACCCATCCTTCTTCTTTACGAAAATGTTTCCTGCACCTGTGGGTGAAGAAGATTTTTGGATGAAGCACGGTTGCAAATTCTCTTGAATGTACTGTCTCATAGCTCGGGTCTCTGGGAGGGAGAGAGGATAAGAACACCCCCTGGGGGGAACAGCGCCAGGCAGATGATCTATAGGACAGTCGTAGGGACGACTACCTGCCTTTTGTTGAAGATGTCCTGGAAGTCTTTGTAGACCTAAGGCAACTGATCCTATGACTCAGGTAGTAGTGTTCCCGCTAGACCTTTGGGAGAAGTCAGACACCTCCCGTGACAGTGAGTACTCCATCGGATCGGCAGGACTCCTGTCCAATCAATTTGAGGGTTGTGTAGCTGGAGCCACGTAGTCCTAGGATAACGTCCACGGAGCGGGTGTGAATGGCATCCAGTTGTATGCTCTCGGAATGGCCTCCATCGACCTGCATGGAAAGAGCTACAGTTTGTAGAAAAATCACGTCAGGTTGGAGTGGATGGCCGTCGATAGCTTTGAGACCCACGGGGCGATCCTTATATATTAGGGATATTTTGTTCCTCTCCACAAAGCATTGGTCTATGAAGTTGACCCCTGACCCAGAATCCAGAAAGATCCGAGTAGCAACTCAGAAGGTATCTCCGCACAGCACGACGGTAATGTAGAATGTAGACCCTGGATGAAAGTTTGGGAGGAGGAGACGTGATGGTTCCCAGTGTGGTCCTCCCGGCACTCACTTGGCAGTGGCATTTCTTGGCTTCATGGGGCAGTTGGCGACTAAATGCTCGCTGTTACCAAAGTATAAACAAAATCCAGAGTGGCATCTACACTGTCGTTCTCCAGTGGACAAACGTGTGGGGCCCAATTGCATGGGTTCGTCTGCGGAGGTAGATGGAAAATCGTCTGGGACACGTGTGTGAGGGGGTACTCCATTGGCGCCTTCCTCTCTCCATCCTTCTCTCTTGAAGACATTGGTCCATACGTATGCAGAGGGCGACCAGGCTTTCCAATCCCGTGGAAAGTTCTAGAGCCGCCAGTTCATCCTTGAGGTTTTTGGACAGTCCCTGCCAGAACGCCGCCATCAAGGCCTTGTCATTCCAGCCAGTCTTGCTGGCGCCGGTGCGAAACTTGAGGACAAAGTGGGCCATAGTACGATTCCCCTGTGAGATGTTAAGAAGAGTGGAGGCTGCGGTTTCCTTCCGTCCCGGCGTGTCAAAGACACTTTGGAAATCCGCGGTGAGTCGGTCGAAATCGGAGGTTGGATCTGGTCGTTGCTCCCAGTTAGATGAGGCCCAGGCCAGAGCATCGTCCGTCAATAGAGAGATTATATACGCCAACTTAGAATGTTGGGAAGTGAAATTGCCCCGGCATCATAGTGGGTAGCCTCCATAACGATTAGGGGTAGGCAAGCGTGACTCTGAAGTTGGGGTCAGGAGAGCGGCGACAGAAGCCGCAACCACGGGTGTGGCAGTGGTCGTGTCGAGGGCCTTGACCCGGTCATCTATTTCCCCTAGAGAACATTGGAACCCCTCCATACACTGATTATTCAGATTAAGACACCCATCTACCTGTCTAAACATGGTTCTGATCTCCTGTATTTGCCGACCCACCCCAGCGGGGTCCAGGTTTGTGTGGCTGAGCATAATGTCACGGATGCTCACTACAATCTGAAGTAGACTGCTGGGCTGAGGTGGGAATGTGTATAACCGCCCCCCTACAACCACGGGGCCAGGCCCGGATAGCAGAGTCAAGGAGGTATAGCCGGGTCAGGGTAGCAGAATGTACATAGGTCGTGGTACTTGTGTGGTCCGGGTTGGAGAGAGAAGAATAGTCGTAGTCCGTTAGCCGAGGCCGTGGAGAGGAGAGAGCGGGAATCCAAATACTTGCCGAAGTCCAGGAGTAGAGAAGAGGCAGGTCGAGGTACACGCAGGGGTCACAATGTCAGGATACAAGCAAGAACTCTGGCTGCAGTAAGCACGGTGCATAAACGATGGTTTATGCTCAGCAACAAGCAGAGGGCTGAATGGGTATAAGTAGGGAGAAGAGCCAATGGAAGGGAAGCAGAGGGGAGTGGTTAGATGTAGGAGGAGAGCTGATAGCAGGACGTTACCTGTGGTTCAGGTATAGCCCAGCTGAGGGTAATCCATAAATTGCCGGCAGAGCAGCGTGTTTGAACGGAGTGCCTGCTGTAGTGAGATGCGCCGTCGGGAGCCTGATGGTTGGCGTGAAACCCTGGTGTGAGGTGGAGCAGGTGAACCCGGGTGGTCCGGTTACACTGCCTGTTGTGGCTGCGCGTGTCTTCGAACTGCTGGCGTGACGCGCCAAGGGGGTGTGGCCCCAGGCGCGACCCTGACAACAAGTCGTCAAGCACCCAAGTTTCAAAATAAACAAGTCCACAGTCATTATATCCCTCAGGTCAGATCAACTTTTCTTTCTACTTTTGCTAAAAAGGATTTTTTTAGGTGCAGTAACTGTTCAGCCTGTAAATACATGCAGCAAACAGACACTTTCTCTAATTCCACAGGTACACGTAGCTTTAAAATATTCCCATGTCTGAACTGCAAATCTAAAGATGTCATTTATTACCTTACCTGCCCTTGTGGTTTGATCTATATAGGAATGACCACGAGGGAGGTTAGGTACAGAATTTTAGAACATACTCACAATATAAAAAATGCACAACATGACCTGGATGCGTTTAAAAGATAAGAAAAGTAGCTAGACAATTTTTGAAATATCATGGGTCAGAACCTGCTGTCTTATCGGCATTCGCGTTTGACAGGGTCTCTCTTGGAATTCGTGGAGAGGACCTCAAGAGATCACTGTTACAGAGGGAGTGCCAGTGGATAGTTCAGTTGGAGACCATGGTACCTCAAGGTCTCAATGATTATTTAGGTTTCACAATGTTTCTTTAAAAATGTAATATTGTTTTAATAAAGTTCATGATATATGTATATATTATTATATATATATTTCCCCCCTTTTTTTAATTGTTTATGTTTGATTCAATATCTCACCCTCTCTTTCCCTTTGTCTTTATTTATATTTCTAATAGTTCTTAAATATATCACCTAGTATCAACTGTCAGAGGTACTCGACAGTCTGGCGATACTGCTAATTGTTGAACTGTGACAACATGGCGACTGTACTACGACTCCAATGCTAGCAGCGAGATGACTGCGTTATGACTGTGGTACCACCTGGATGTCCCTTGACCGTACAGTGAAGCCTCTATAGTTACTACATGTGAGGATTGTCCGTCGGTCCTGCACCCGTGATGCCAGCCATGAAGGGACGGGTGATGCACTCCGCACTACCAGGCTGAGGGACACCGCACGCCCCGCGCTTAGGCTCTGTCCCAGGGATGCGTCCCGTGACGAAGCACCAAACGCATACCGCTCTGCCAGGCTGGGGGACACCGCATGGACCTTGCTCAGGCTTCGCCACCCTCAACGTCACAGGTGAGGTGCACCGCATGCAAACTACGCACAGGCGCTGCGCTACCTTGGGCACACGAGGGGCTAATTGCATCAGCAATTATTCCATACCTGCACTTCTTCTCGCCCCTGTTTACCAGTGGACTGAATATGTCTAGGGGCAGTTCTTGTTCATTACCCTGCAAACTGTGTACTCCCCTACCATTGGCTACCTGTCCTTTAAATGCACAGTCAGCCCTGCTGCAAACTGGCTGAGCATAAACCTCTGTTTGTGTACTAGTGTTTGCCTCAAACACCCTGCTGCCCTGTTGCTGTCTTGTCTTGCTTATCCTGTTCCTGTTTTGACATCGGCTTGTATCTGGACCTCCGCCTCTCTGACCATTGACCTCGGCGTGAATTTAGACTATAGACCTTCTATACACCTGGACCCTGGGACCACATAACAACTATCCGATCTCTCCAATCCTAGACCACGGCAAGTACCTCGACCATTCTGACTTCTCCTACCCTGATCCAGCTACACGACTACCACTCTGAACTCCGGACGTGGCTGCACAGGTAGGTCAATAGTTACCAACATCCCCACCTCAGCCTTGCGGTCCAGTCTTGTTTGTGGCGAGTACTCGTTACACTACACTACTACAATATGATGATCTGTTGTGATGTCTGCCATAATTGGATGTCCTGTGGTTTTGTAGTGAAAGATCTGAATTCTCATTACTTCACTATATTGGCTGCACCCATGGCGTTCCAATACAAATACTACTGTAGGGTTGACCAGGTCCTATCTACACATTAATACCGGGATTCTGGACAGAGCACACAAGTTGAGTAAAATAAATTGAAATTTATTTATTTTCAGACAAACACACAAATCTTCACAATATACACTTAATAAAACACTTACTGGGATGGGGAAACGAAATCAAATGTCCTTGGAACAAAACAAAGTCTATGGGCACCCCTGCATGCATGCAAGTGGGTGCATAAATTGATCAGAGTAACAGTTCCTGGCTAGGGGCACACGTTGCCACCCCTATATCTCCGCCAAAAGGACAAAGTTAATTCAGTCCTTACAGGGTTCGTTCGGGAACCCTTAGCTCTAACGAATTCCAGAAGAGTGTGCAAATCTTCGTTACAATGTTGGTTAACCCCTCACACTCTGGAACCGCTGACGCTAAACCGTGGACGTTTCTTGGTTAGATCTTAGAAGAATCAGGTGAATCTTCTAGGGACTGGCCAGCAGGCATTTTTATAGGGTTGAGGGTCCTATACCTAACATTTCTCCCACCTATCCCCGACTTGCCAGTACTTTGAAACAAGGGCAGAAGTTGCTTCCCGGTTTGCACGGAGCAGGCGATAACCTCACACCTGAACTCTTTAGCATATCGGGTCCAACCCCTTACCTGGCGACACTAAGTCTAGAGTTTGGCCACCAAGTGTGAAGTACCTATACTTTACTCCGGTATCTGGTACTTACACTATCCCGACCATCCTAACAACTAGGATCGCTGAGGCTTTTCAACTCCGAACTTCTCATAGACATTGAGGCACCAACTCTGCAGGGTGCTTCTGAAGTACGGAGATGAAAAATCCCTCAGCTCATTCACCCTTAACTTATTTGCATGCTAAAGGATTTATTCCAAGCCTGACAGAAAAAGTTTCCTGTCTGTACATTTAAAAACACCAGTACAATACAGTTTATTTAGAAAAGTATGTTCTGCTTATGCAACTATTATAAACCTTATATGTGTGTGTATGGTTTCTTTTTTCTTAGCTGCACTCCAAAAATTAGATTGCTAGCTCACTCCTAGCGCGAGTTAGCAACTTAATTGGACGGGCTGTGATGTGGTTTGCGGTTTAACCCAGTTCTCACGCCAATATACTTTCCCTCTTCAAGTTAAGGGGCTAACGAGACCGGTAGATTAATCTTGACAGAAAAGCACTTCAGCTAAACCACAAACCACATCCAATTGACCTTGCGTTTGAGAGGTCTAGGGCTTAGAAAGTGATCCCTATACTTCAAAGTGGCCACCCATACAGAGGCCCCTTCCCCTGTTCTCCTCCCCCGCCCTGCCCCTGATCTCCTCCCCCTCCTGCCCCCCAATTTCCTCCCCCCCCTACCCCCGATCCCCGCTTGAAGCCGGGGCAGGAGGTAGGCTGGGGGGGTCCCTGCTTGCTGCCCAGGGTGGAAGGTAGGCAGTGGCGGTGTCTGCCTCTGAAGGGGATGCGGCATCCGCTTGAGTGGGGGGGGGTGCTGCGGTGCTGTGGCGGTGTCCGCTTGGGGGGGTGTGCTGTGGTGCTGTGGCGGTGTCCGCTTGGGAGGGAGGTGCTGCGGTGCTGCAGAGGCGGTCACCGCTACAGCACCCCCACCCCCCTAGCAAGCGGATGCCGCCGTGTGGAGGGCCCTGCTGCTGTGCGGAGACCCCCGTTGCCATGTGCGACCCCCACGCCTTGCAGAGGCCCTCCTGCCGTGTGGAGGGCCCACTGTCATGCGGAGGCCCCACTGCTGCCATGTGCGACCCCCTGCCTTGTGGGTAAGTGTGTGTGAGTGACAGTGGGTGAGTGTGTGTGTGTTACAGTGTGAGATAGTGACTGTGTGTGTGTGACTGACTGAGTGACTGTGTGTGTGTGTGTCTGTGAGTGTGTGTCTGTGAGTGTCTGTGAGTGTCTGTGAGTGTGTGTCTGTGAGTGTGAGTGTGTGTGAGTGTCTGTGTGAGTGTCTGTTTGAGTGTGTGTGTGAGTGTGTGTGTGTGTGTGTGTCTGTGAGTGTGTGTGCATGTGTGTGTCTGTGAGTGAGTGAGTGTGTGTCTGTGAGTAAGTGTGTGTGTCTGTGAGTGAGTGTATGTGTCTGTGAGTGAGTGTGTGTGTCTGTGAGTGAGTGACTGTGTGTGTCTGTGAGTTTGTTACCCTCTCTCCCTGACACCTTCTCCCTGTCACCCTCTCCCTGTGACAACCTTACCCTCTCCCTGTGTCACCCTCTCCCTGTGTCACCCTCTCCCTGTGTCACCCTCACCCTTTCCCTGTCGCCCTCACCCTCTCCATGTCACCCTCATACTCTCCATGTCACCCTCTCCCTGTGTCAACCTCACCCTCTCCCTGTGTTACCCTCTCCCTGTGTCACCCTCTCCCTGTGTCACCCTCTCCCTGTGTCACCCTCTCCCTGTGTCACCCTCACCTGGTGTCACCCTCTCCCTGTGTCAGCCTCACCCTCTCCCTGTTTCACCCTCACCCTTTCCCTGTCGCCCTCACCCTCTCCCTGTCGCCCTCACCCTCTCCCTGTCACCCTCTCCCTGTGTCAACCTCACCCTCTCCCTGTGTCACCCTCTCCCTGTGTCACACTCTCCCTGTGTCACCCTCTCCCTGTGTCACCCTCACCCTCTCCCTGTGTCACCCTCACCCTTTCCCTGTTGCCCTCACCCTTTCCCTGTCACCCTCACCCTTTCCCTGTTGCCCTCACCCCTTCCCTGTCACCCTCACCCTCTCCCTGTCGCCCTCACCCCCTCCCTGTCGCCCTCACCCTATCCCTGTCGCCCTCACCCTCTCCCTGTCACCCTTTCCCTGTCGCCCTCACCCTTTCCCTGTCGCCCTCACCCTTTCCCTGTTGCCCTCACACTTTCCCTTTCGCCCTCACCCTTTCCCTTTCGCCCTCACCCTTTCCCTTTCATCCTCACCCTTTCCCTGTCACCCTCACCCTTTCCCTGTCGCCCTCACCCTCTCTCTGTCACCCTCACCCTCTCTCTGCCGCCCTCTCCCTGTCACCCTCTCCCTCTCTCTGTCGCCCTCTCTCTCTGTCGCTCTCTCTCTGTCTTTGTCTCTCATTCTCTCTCTCTGTGTGTGTTCTCTCTCTGTGTCTCTCTCATTCTCTCACTTTCTCTGTGTCTCTCTTTCTCTGTGTCTCTCTTTCTCTGTGTCTCTCTTTCTCTGTCTCTCTTTCTCTGTGTGTCTCTCTGTGTGTGTGTGTGTCTCTCTCTCTCTGTCTCTCTCTCTCTCTCTCTCTGTCTTTCTCTCTCTCTCTATGTGTGTGCCGCTATGTGTGTGTTTGTCTCTGTCTCTCTCTGTCTCTCTCTGTCTCTCTGTCTGTCTCTCTGTCTGTCTGTCTCTCTCTCACCCACTCTCTCTCTCTGTCTCTCTCTCTCACCCACACTCTCTCTCACACACTCTGGATCTCTTATTTACCTTATATATCTTAACTGTCCTATACCTACACCGAAATAACCTATACTGCTTTCTTCCAGATCTAACTTTCGAGCTTCACACAGAAGACATCGGAATCCCCCCTAAACCAGAAAAGGAACCCCTCCCCTCCAATGTATAACATTGAGGGAATGAGGGTACCTGGACATTGAGGGACTGCGGATCAGGTAAGATCCAGGTGGGATTGCTGCTTTAGATATTGTGACGCGGGGGCGTCCAGGAACTAGTTATGGGGTTCAGGAAACTAGTCATTCACATCTGGGTTTTTTTTCTAAATCCAACATTTACACACACACACCCACACACACCCACACACGTAACAAGGACTAATTGTAGTATAATGTAATACAATAAATAAACTAATGTCAAAAACAAATGTTGTTCTTACTAGGAATTTATTCATTTTTTTTAAAAAGCGGGTCTGGGGGCGTGACTAGGGGCGGGGCTGGGGGCGGGGCTAGGTGGAGAGTAGATTTTTTGTTTGGCGAGTAGATTTTTGGGTGATTTGTCGACCACTGTATATATATATATATATATATATATATATATATATATATATATATATATATATATATATTAGAAAAGAAAAAGAAGAGAGAAAGCACGCCCCATAGCGTAATACATTACATTTATTTGGGAAAGGCTGAAGGGGAGGAGCCTAAGGAGACGACATCATCACGGTTGTGCTAGAACAACGTGAGGTACACGCGATACCGGAATGGACTACCAGAGACTGTGTGCTGCTGATGTGTGGCCGGGTCGGGCACTTCTAATTTGATTTTAAACTCACGTTGTTTTGTGAGTATAATTCTGTTTTAGTTCTGGAGGCGTCATTAAAGTTTTAATATATTGCGCAATCCTCTGTTTCTCTTTATCCCTTGTTGGAGATTAAAATACAGTAGTTCTGGGACAGATTCAGGAGACATCTTTCCTGAGAAGGAAGTTCTTTTTGCATCCATCGAAATCGGGGACACCATGTGGTGTTCGTGTCACCCTGAAAACGCCTGGATCTAGAAGACCGCATATAGAGTTTCTCTCCACTGCATGCTGCCTACCTACCTATAGTAAGTGGGCATTTGTTTGAGTTTCATATGTGAGGACTTCACTGCTGAAAAACAATACTGCGCAATGTTTTGTCCCCGGTTTATGTCTCAATCTATAGGACAGTAATAGCTGTGAAGAGGAATATCTTCGCTGCGTGCTTTGAGAACTGAGTCCATTCTCTATTCGTTAACCACTCAAGTCTGGAAGAAAGGACTCTACTCACTTCAGTCATCCATATCCTTTTATAGACTACACATATTTATTTTGTTTAATTCACATAACTTATGTACACATGCGCCAGGTTTCATTTCTATATTTGTATTTTATGTTGTTTTTTGGGTACTTTTGAGATAGATCCCATAGTAGAATACCAGGCAGCTTTTTTTGTGCACTGCACTGTTTTAGCACATTGGTCTAGCGCTTGTTTTAGTATCCTTGTATTGCCCTCTATGTTAGTGGACTGAACTATCCGCAGCCATCCGTGAATGGTAGTTTCTATTTAAAGATACCTTAACTGTATTTTATCTACTACTGTTGATTCTGTGGGAAACTTGGTTTACCATTAGAGCTTCATTATAGCACCAGTAATATATTCATGCGCCAGTGTCTTCCCCTTCTTTATTAGCACTTTTTTGGGGGGGTGAGATTCCCCATTTCACCGGGCTGCAGAGTATTTTTATTTAATATAGTATTATATATATTTAGGACTTAGACATTTAGCGCCTTGATAATTTCTTTGTCTCACAACACAAAGTTACTCTGTCATAGCTAGGAATAAGTGCAAGGGAGGAACCAAGCACACCAACAGAAGATGCATAAAAAGGTTACTGCAAAAAGATCATTTATTGACTGTGATAGCCAAACCCATCCTACGTTTGACTATCACAGTCAATAAATTATCTATTTGCGGTAACATTTTTTTGCATCTTCTGTTGGTGTGCTCGGCTCCCCCTTTGCTTATTACGGTGTTTCATGACTAGGTTTTTGCCTGCAGCACCCATAATGTTTTGTACTATCTTTCTTTAGTCCCCACTATCTAGGGGCATCCCAATTTACCCTGTCATGATCCCTCTTTTTTTGCTTGTTATAGCCAGGAAGTAATGAGATACAAAAACATTAACAGAAGTTGTAATTCAATTCCCTATATTTTATATACAATATACAATCATGTTGATTCAAACCAGGTTTAACCACCTCAAAGGCAGTCATCACTTGGTCACTTCCTTTCCATGAAACACCAATGCATTGCAAGTATAGCCCGGTATCCCCTGGGCTACTAATGCCCCTACTTAACACGTAAGACCTGGTACTAGCGCAGGCAGTATTAGGGTTAAATCTATGCTCCTTACTGCTGTAACCAACTCCCTTGAGTGACAGGGGGTGGGCCTAAGGTCTGGGTACTTCCCTATCAGGGTCTCCGACCTAGGACCCTCCCCTGGGTAAAAAAGGGGCCAGCCTAAATTTAGTGGAGTGTTGGAAGTGTGGAGCCAGGGCTCTGGTTTACATTCCTTCCCCTCCCTCAGTGGAGCTGGATCTTCTACCCCATATTCCATCAGGGAGTATGGGAGTCAAGGATAAACCTTTGGGGCCTCAAGCCCTGGGGTTGAGTCGAGGAACCAAGAGAGTGTACATGTTGGTATACTGCTGTGATGTACTGATGGAAGAATAAAGAACTATGACTTGTTTTATACTCCTGCCTAAGGCTGCAGTTTCTTCAGGGAGGGAGTGTTTTCCACAGGGGACTGCACCTATTCCTATAGACCCTGTGGTAATGGAGGCACTGCAACACCAAGCAAAGAGCTGTCAAGATCCCTAAAAGCCTGTCCGGATTATCCCAACACCACCTGTGGATGCTCAGAGCCTCCTGTAACCAGACAGGTAGCACCAACACCAGGTAACTGCAGGAAATCTCCCTTACGGTTGGGAAGCATGGGTTACACAAGTCTGAATGCACTGAATGTCAATGGATAGTTTGCTGTCCTTGCTCACTGCCGCTATAAAGACTTGTATATAAAAAGTAGAAAAGAAAAGGAAAAAACAATACTACAGTATAATAAATGTAACCCAATAATCTTTTCAGATGCTGATCGTGCTTTTGGGGCAAATTTAAACGCCATTCCTTTTTGGCCTAGCTGGGGAAGAGATCAAAATTGTATACAAATGTATACTGTTGTATCATTTTATCAAATGCTAACTTTTTGGAAGCCATCCTTGCTCTCAAAGCTGAACTATTAATCATATAAAAAATTTACTTTCGGCTAAGATAAAATGCTTTTGTAAGGGACTTTTATGCTGTGAATGATGTTCTGTGTCTGAATGTTTATCACATCATGACACAAGATAGCTAAAATGACTGAATGTTTCTCCCGGTGGGGACAAAGAGATTGATGGTAACAGAAAATATATCTTTGATATGTGTTTACTTTGAACATGAATTTGTAATAAATGCTATTATGACTTCCGGATGATTGAATTCGTTCGCTGCAGAAGTGTCACTCACAGTCACATTAAGCAAGTTATTACAATGTGTGCAGCAAGAATCACTGTGACATCAGCATCAATCTGTATTCTAGTCAGAAAAATGACTTGATGTGCAGCATTTGAATGGGACACTAAAGCAACTTCTGTAAGGTATTGCCTTCAAGGTGACATTGAGAAATTCAACAATGCTCTTACAGTTTCCAAGTGACAACTCTTTTGTTTAAAGCCAAATTTCATTCTTTGCATCTGAGTTGATGGCTGTTAGGTTTTGATATTCTTATAGCACCAATACGAAAATCTGTCATGTGTATCTGAAGTACTCTAGGTGCTGTGCACAATGTATACTTTGTAGAATAGTGATGTTTCAAAAGAATGTTTCACAAATCTTAAGGGGTTATTCATTAAACAGTGATATTACCTATAGGGCACAATTGCATAGAAACTCCTATTGAAGTTAATAAGAGTTTATGTGCAATAGTTCCCTGATCGGCACTATCACAGTCTCATGACACATGCCTATTTTTAATACACTGTGTTATTTGCAGGGGTTTCCCATTATTTTTAAACTGGACGTCTCAAACATATTTTGCTTTGTATTTGGTACCCCATTCTTTATTTAGTATACAAAGGTTTTCCAAGATTTGGATATTAACTCCCTAAAAATCCATGTTAAAGCAATAATTACTCTATTAATCAAGTTTTTAATGTAGGTAAATGTTTTCTTTGTCTTGTCCCTATCTATCTATCTATCTATCTATCTATCTATCTATCTATCTATCTATCTATCTATCTATCTATTTATTATAGCACATCCACAGAGTGAACCCTGCTTTGTTTTTGTTTGTTTCTCTCTCTCTCTCATCTCTGTATTTCTGAGTATGTAACAGTGGCATACATTTTTGAGCTAATTTTCGCAAATAAATTTCCAGGGCCTCAAAAATAAAAAAAATACATTATTTCCATCGGGGTCCCTATGTCCTTGGCAGAGGATTTTAACTCTAATTTAAATAAAGAAGATTAGACCTCTCTGAATTTAAGAATTAATTGTGTCATCATATTTTTACAGGGGACCCATTTTAAGGTCCAGAACCCACCAAATACTTTTTTTTAGAAAACAGGGCGTGACCATACTAATCAGGAATGAGGATCCTTTCCAGACTCAAGGGGTTAAACAAGACACACAAGGTAGATTTTTGATTTTTCAATGCCTATTCTCAGGGGATAGGATCACATTGCTCAGTTTGTATGCCCCTAATGAGCAGTAATCAGAATTTATGAAAGAAACCTTGCCCTACAAAGTCATTGATAATTGAGGTTGAATTTAATTTGATGCCTAACCCAGGCTTGGACAAATCGAACATAACAGGTCAATCACATTCAGATTGTTTGAATAAAACAGCCACGAAATGTAGAGGTTTCATTAAAGAATTCTCCCAAATAGATTTGTGAAGATCAAAACACCAAGGCCAAAAAGATTACACACATTTCTCAACTCCACAAAACTCTTACTCTTGGATAGACCATATGTAGGAGGACATGTGCAGAGGTACACAATGGAGACTGTTTTACGGTGAAATTAAAACAAGGCTTTATTGTGCCTGTCGCTTTAAACACAGCAAAAATCAACATAAGAGAATAAGCCAAACAAAAAACCTATCTTTGCTTTGGAGACTATCTACATATGTATCTCAGCCCTCTCTGACTGGGTTGGTTAGCCTAGCTATTTACCTTAGCTAAGCTATTTACCAGCCCCAAATCATGGAGACATTTATCAATACTCATAGACATGGATAATAGTCTTATACGAAAAGTCTTATCTGTTAGCTGGTAGAGAGATGTCGATGTAAAGCACAGCCACGAATTCCAAATCAGCATGGGACCGGAACAAATGATACAGGTGAACACTCCAATCTTGCAACAGGTCAGGTTTATTGCATGGTGGTGCAGCAAAAATAGGACTACACGAACGCACCTACGCGTTTCATGCACAAGGCACTTTATCAAGGTGACAAATACATATAATGCTGCGTGATTTATACTCACCTAGACTCTGTCCCGCGCTGCTGGGTGTGACGTCATCATCCCGTGTCGCAACGGGTCGCGGTGACGTGGCGTCAGATTATCTGTTAGCTGGGCTGCTGTAGGGGAAGCTTCTCTGCTCTCTTAGAACCGCACCCTTGTGTGCACAGGAAATATCAGGCTCCAAGTTTAGAATCTTGTCCCCTTTGTCTTGTGGTCAGCTTGTCGCTCAAGACATCTGTCCTTCCTTGGTTCAGCCCAGTTGTGGACTAAAGAATCTCTGCTCTGTCTCCTAGTTCAGCTCAGGTGTGAGCTAAGGAGTCTCACTTCCTGTCTCAAAGGCAGGCTTTTTCTACCCCCTGCAATCAGCCAGGTGGTGTTAGTTAATTGCCTACCAGCAGTTAACCACCACACTGCTGGATTAGAGGCACATTTGTGAACGGGGATAAGTCCCCTGTTACATACCTCCCCTGTTTGTGGGAAGCTCGGGCTTACCACGGCCAAAGCCCATCCTTCCATTCTCATTCGAGATCTTTCTGTGACTTGAATGAGAGTGGATGGAGGAAGAGAACCCTCTGTCCCACTGGGATTGGAGCCATTTCTCCAGTTTATTTTTGTCTCCTCCCGAAGGTGCTTGAGATCAGCACTTCTCAGTCGCTCGAGGAGGACTTTTTCCAAGTAAAGTCTTTTTACCGAGTGCGCGGTCATGAGATTTCCGTTGCGTCGGGCACTCCTCTTTTTGTAGACAAATTGTATGGCAACAGTTGTAGAGCAGTTAGGACTAGCCCTTAGAGTTTTCCGCTCTTGAAGCGGTCTTTCTGCACCTCCTCCACACAACGGAGTCGCCAGTCCCAGCTTCTTTGGGACTGAGTTGCACCTCCACCTCCCTTTCCAGAGAACGTCCTATCTTTTCAGCTTCCTCAGCTAAGGATTCTTCTGGCTTTGATTCTGCACTCTTACCTCTGTTTGTTGCCTGTTGGGCAGCTGTAGGTTTGGCTAGTGCTTTCTTAGGTGGCTCAAACTTCGTAATCTTGTTTTGAAGGTTTGTGGAGTCCCCAACTCTCACTGTACCCTTGTCCTCACGGGCATTAGTTACTGTGGGATACCGGTGCTTGGGCAGAGCCAATACCTTTTTCCGTATTGGAGGAATCTGTAAGTTACTGGTCTGCAGAGTCTCAATCTGTTTGAGTGCGTCTTGCAAGTCTCTTCTCAGGGAATTTATCTGCGCACTTTGCTTTCTCTGAGTCTGTATCAGTGTCTCCTTCATATTCTGGAGCTCTGTAATTTTTGTCGTCAAGGTTGCCGCTGCGTCTGTTTTCTCCTTGGTGTACTGACTCAAGGGAATGGAACAGTCTCTCTGTCTCTCCAGCTCTTGCTCCAGTTTCTGAGCCTTCTCACGCTCCCTCTCATACAGAGTCACCTGGTATCAAAGCTCTGCTTCCAATGATGCTCTGAAGACATGCAGCGTGGCCTTTAGCTCCTCATACTGCTCTGTGGGGACGTACTAGATATTCAGACGTTCCTGCAGCGCTTGTACCTCTTTAGCAGCCTGCAGCTTTTCTTCCTGCAGCGTTTGCTGCTTCTCCTCAGCATACTGGAGGTGCGTACGCAGACCATGCAGTTGGTTCTCCAGTCGGTGCTCTGCTTCAAACTTTTCATCTTCCAAAAGTTTATTTATTTCTTTAAGCTCATGCAACTTTTCATTCTTTCCCTTGACGTGTTCTGTCAACTCAGAATTTTCTTTTTTTAATCTTAAATTTTCTCTTTTTTCAGTCTCTGTACTATTCAGGGCCTCCTTGCAGTCCACCTTCCATTTTTGCACATCTGCTTGGAGGCGGGCTGTCTCCTGGCATGAGACTTTCATCTCCAGGTTTAGGTTCTGAAGCTCCTTCTGAGAGACTTTGAGATCTAAGTTAAGATGTAGGATAGTTTTCTTTGAAATGTCCAGCTCCTCAGTGAGACTGTGAAGTTCCTTTCTGGAGACTTCCAGTTCTGTGCGGCAGCTCTTGATCTCATGATGTGAGGCATCCAGTGCTCTGCGGAGTGTATGAACCTCCTTCTGAGATACGTCTACCTCTGTCCGGACACTGTTGACCTCCTGTTGTGAGGCATTCAGCTCTATGCGAAGAGTGTGCATCTCTTGCTGGAAGACTGTCATCTGCTTCAGTGCCTCCTCATACTTCCACTTCAGCTTAGCCATCATTTTATCAGATTGGCTCTGCTTTTCATCCATGGCGGTAATTGTAGAGTTTGCAGTATCTAGCTCAGTCTTGAGATCGTCCAATTCTGTCCTGGCCAAAGAGTACATTGTGAGCACATCTTTCTGTAGCTTCACGTTATTTTCCCGTCGCCGATCACAGTCATGCCTGGCAACCTTCAGGGCATCCCCAGGGCTGGTCAAGGGATCGTCACTCACCGGTTCCGGCTCCGCTTCCCTGGGATGGTTGGTTGAGGGTTTGTCACTATTAGCACCGGACAGACACTTCTTTGGGGTACACGACTTCTGCCTCGGGCCCCCTGGAAATTCGGTCATCCGCGGGACGACTTCTCCATTTTCTCTAGGCAGCAGGGCATTTCGGACCCCCTTTTCCTCCGCAAGATCTGCAGATGTGTCTGTTCCTTCCACGGTAAGTGAAGAACCGCTTTTCTTTTTCTTTTTTCGCCTTTTTGTTTTGGATGACACCGTCCCCTCAGGGATACTGGGGTCTCCATCTTCATTTGAAATTTTAGCAGCGTCACTGGATCCACCTGGCTTTTCTTGGAACTGTAACAGCTGACGGAAATATTCGGTGATCCACTGCTCCCGCTCTTTCTCCTGCCGATCATATTTGTCATCATAGGGAGCGGTCTTTTCGGTTCGTACCGAGTTCAGGCACCTCCACCATTCTTGGGGTGTTTTGTGGGCGTGACTAGGTTTGGGTTCCCCATAAGAGATGTCTTCCTCCTCATCGGATTGGAAGGGCCACTCTTCCGTGGGGTAGGGTTCATTACAGGAATGCTGCATCTTGTCCTCCATTTTGGGGCTATCAGGTGTAATTTTCTTCCTGACCTCAGGAGGCGCTATTGCAGCTGTTGCCACTGTATTTGCTAGAACCCAAAATAGTTGTAGTCCTACAGGTGGGCATATTTTGCTTGTAGAGGTCATAGCTCTAACAGGCCTCTCTGTAGACTTTTCCTTCCCTTAGGTAAGTTTTACAACATTAGCATTACTGTGCATGCATTCATTCTCAACATCTGAATAAGGCCTGAAGGGACACAGCTCCGTGTGGTGGAGTTCTTTACACCAGGAACACATTTTCTTCCCTATTTTTACAGAGTCTGTATTTGACTTCTGCTTGGTGGCCATTTTAAATTCCCAGGGTTCTATTTCTTTAAATACCATGCTTGCTAGCTGCCCATTTTCTGACTTCAGCAAAGGCATTTGCTTTACACTATTTACTTGCTATGTCCAATCCCTCCGCTTCAGCAACAGAATTTGGTTTTCTGCTTGAGTTCAGTAATTTTCAGCCTCATCTTTGGGTATTATGGCATTCACTCTTCACACTTTGGTTGCCTGTTTTACTCCCAAGATACATAGGCAGACTTTTTTTTACTTGCAGAAAAAAAACATTCTTTGCAGAGGAATATTTCTTTCACTCCCGGCAGGGTGACTCAACACTCAGCAATTGGCTTTGGAATATCTTTTACACAGTTCAGCAATCCCTTTTTCACTGGTAGGGCAATTTTACACTCAGCATTTGTTTGCTGAAAATTCCCCTGCTTCAGCACAGTCTTGCATCAATTTTCACACTTTTCTGCATATACTCCATTCACAGCTGGTAGTCCTATGCGGTGTGGCAACCTTTATTTGCAGAATCAGTACCTCTCGTGGGTCACCATCTGTATTCACTGCTTCAGCGAAACATTTGAAAACAACAAACACCTATCCCTTTTAAGGGCTAACTCACTTCTTGAACCCTGACTACGGCTGGAAGGCAAAACCCCTATTTCAATGACCATATTACACTTTATTATGATAGGCAAATAAGGTTTACCTGCTTCAGCAGTCTCTCTCTCCTCTTGGGATTGGGAAAAAAAAGTCCATCTGTGGGTTTGTGAGTTTCAGTGCAGTGTAAATTTCCTGCCTGGGTGTGTCGCTTTAACTCTGATCTCTGCTGCATGTGATTGTTTGTAGGCAAAAAGCACAAAAAAAAAAAAAATTCCACAGGAGATCTCCGGAACTTTTAACTTCAAAGGCCACCTCTCATCCCAAACTTCTGACACCATATGTAGGAGGACATGTGCAGAGGTACACAATGGACACTGTTTTACGGTGAAATTAAAACAAGGCTTTATTGTGCCTGTCGCTTTAAACACAGCAAAAATCAACATAAGAGAATAAGCCAAACAAAAAAAACCTATCTCTGCTTTGGAGACTATCTACACATGTAGCTCAGCCCTATCTGACTGGGTTGGTTAGCTAAGCTATTTAACAGCCCCAAATCATGGAGACATTTATCAATACACATAGACATAGATAATAGTCTTATACGAAAAGTCTTATCTGTTAGCTGGGCTGCTGTAAGGGAAGCTTCTCTGCTCTCTTGGAACCGCACCCTTGTGTGCACAGGAATTGTCAGGCTCCAAGTTTAGAATCTTGTCCCCTTTGTCTTGTGGTCAGCTTGTCGCTCAAGACATCTGTCCTTCCTTGGTTCAGACCAGTTGTGGACTAAGGAATCTCTGCTCTGTCTCCTGGTTCAGCTCAGGTGTGAGCTAAGGAGTCTCACTTCCTGTCTCAAAGGCAGGCTTTTTCTACCACCTGCAATCAGCCAGGTGGTGTTAGTTAATTGCCTACCAGCAGTTAACCACCACACTGCTGGATTAGAGGCACATTTGTGAACAGGGATAAGTCCCCTGTTACACCATAACAAGCCTAATCATGTTACCTAAGCTAATGATCGATTTAGTACTCCCATGATCGATCAGCAAAGATCCTGCTTCCCAGGCTTCACTAAATGTCCACATTTCAGCTTCAATCAATATTTCAGTCAGTATATCACAGCAGCTGCAATGTATACTGATATTACTACTGTAACATTGCCTATTGTAATATTTACAACAATGTATCCCACACAGGAAAGTGTTAGAAAGATCTTACACTATTGCAGAGGTGTGCTAAAGCCTGCTATAGAAATTTAAGGATGCTCAGTATATTAAAACGCATTAAAAATGGCATTAAGGCAGGGTGTGGCTAGAGAGACCAAAGTGGCATCTTAGGGGAGAATACAGACTGCATAATAAAGCTTAAACGACCTTACAAAAACAGATACAAAAAAAAGTAAAATCTTTGAAGATGCCTTCTTCAAAAAAAAAGAATTCCGCAATGTCTCACTTTTTCAGAAGATCTAAATCAAAAGTCCCATATGCAAGACAAAAGGGTGCGAACACGCCATCTTCTTCTCCCAGATAATCACCAGAAAAATAGGAAACGAAGAGTGAAACCAAGGAATACGCCACTAAAGCTGACCTCATCACCTGCAACCAAAGAGAATATAAAACATATGCTGGCTGATATAAAGCAGATATTAAGAGCCGAAATAACTGAGATCAAAAGAGACGTCACTGAACTCGAAAAAGGAACGAAGACTACAATAGAGATTATGGGGCTTAACCCAAAAAGTGAATGGGCAGGAGGAGACAATGCACGAAAAGTTATGTCTAATTGAAGACTTCGATAACAGAGAACAACGCTCGACTATATACTGTACCTCAGGAGTCCAAGGGGCCTATTCACAAAGCAGTGATAAAATCAGTGCATTTGCGCCCGACAATGGGGAATATGTAGTAAGCGCTGGAAAAAAAAATCACTGGCTGTTTAAATGGCTAGTTTTGGCACCATTGCTATCACGATATTTATAAAGTCCAGAATACATGTGATAGCAACATTTGCAAAGCGGGAGAGTAGCCGGCGACGTGATGATCATTTCTCTGAAAAGGGCTCACCCGGCGAGTTCTTTCTGCTGCAGAGAGAGAGAGCTGCCTCTCCCTGCGCAATTCTCGCCAGAGATCAAAAATGTTTAATATAAAATGTACTATTAGTGTATTGTAGCAGGGGGTCTCCGGAGCAGAACCTTGTTGATTCGAGGTCCCGGGACCCCGTGCTTCACGAGATACATGCCTTGTTATGGGGTGCTAGTATCTCCTATGCATTTTATTCCCACTGTCACATGACACGGAACATGTAAATGCATAGGAGATACCGGCACCCCATAACGGGGCCTGTATCTCAGGAAGCAGGGGGTCTCCGGACGTCAAATCAACGAGGTTCTGCTCTGGAGACCCCCTGCTACAATACACTAGTATTAAAACCCAAATAAAAAAATGAACTAATTCGCTACCGTAGCAGCTATCTGCTATGGTAAGGAACCTGCTTTAATGTCTATTTTATTAATAGTGTGAGGGAGCAGGGGGTCTCCTGAGAAGAACTGCATTGATTTAAGCCTCGGGGACTCCCTGCTTCCTATAACTGTAACTGAAACTCGGAAAGCACACTATTAATAAAAAATGCATTAAAGCAGCTTCATTACTTTAGTGGATTGCCGCTAAGGCTCTGAAGGGGTTAAGTCACAATAGCAGGTTTATTGAGGGCAGAGGGGGTAAGTGAAGTGGGTACTTGGCCCTTCACTCACCCCATCTGCCCCCAATAAACATTACAATATGTACTAACCACCAATACACAACCCACCAACCCCCTGCGCCCCCACATAAAACCATTTTTTTTATACACAGGATTGATACCAGAGGTCAGCGGGGGTCCCCAGGTGGTCCCTGTGAGTATCCATGGGCCTCCAGGTGGTCCCTGTGGTGTCTGGGGGCCCTCGGGTGGTCCCTTCTGGTGTCTGGAGGTCCTCGGGTGGTCCCCGTGGGTGTATGGGAGCCCTCTGGTGCTCCCCACAGGTGTCTATGGGTCCTCAAGTGGTCCCTGTGGGTCCCTGCTGGCCAGCGGTACCAATCCTGTGCAAAAAAAAATGTGGAATACATTGCAATAAATACACACTGGCACATACTGACATCGGATCCGGACATTCAAGGGGCACTGTGTAGTTACCCATCGATGGTGAGCCGCAGGGCAAGGAACCTACGGGACTCTCTAGTACATAGCCACTATACTGAACCCCAAATTAGCAACTGGCTTACACCCAAACCACTTGGTACCTTCATGTGCCAGAGGTGCAAAGCCTGCAGAAACGTCCAGGTTACCAAGACTTTTTCCAACCATGACGACACTAAATCGTATAGCATATGAAAATGTATCAATTACGTCAGTGTAGGGGTCATCTACCTGGGGGTGTGCGTATGTGGCAAGAAGTACATGGGGAGACCAGAAGGGAATTCAAATTGAGGATTCTTGAACACCTGGGAACCATCAGGAACAAAAGTTATACCCCTGTGTCTAAGCATGTTAACATCTGCCAGAATGGAAACACTGACTCCATCAAGTTCATTGGCATTGACAAGTACTCACCTGGTATCTGGAAGGGTAACTGGGACATGGACCTCCTAAGGAAAGAAGCTAGGTGGATATACACCCAGAGGGCTGAATGAAGGGTTCATGTACTCACCCTTTATTTGACATCCCATGATCGTTTTGCTATGACCATGAACTTCCCCGTGAGCTAGGCTTCGTCCCCTCCTGTTTGCTTTCCAGTTCTGGATGAAGACATGACCCTAGAATCACTGTCTTTTATTTCTATTGTACCTTATTATTCATCAAATCATGTTTGTATATGTGTATATACCACACTACATCATTAAACCATCACTCACCCACACATCATCAGGGACCTGAAGTAGATCCCCAGTGCCAGCAATGTACATTCACAGTATCAGCAATTAGCCTGACGTCATAGCTTACACGCAATGTGTAATGTACATTCACAGCATCAACAATTAGCCTGGTATTCCACTAGCGCCTTTGGCACTTTTTCCACAACCTGTGAGGTACACTGGCGACACACTTTATTCGAGCTCGGCTAGTCCCACGAATTCGGGTATACCCGGGTGTATTGATGTTTGTGACTGTTTTCTGCCCGAGTGCATTGGGTTATTTTCCAGGCAGGGATTGAAGCATTTTATTCCCGCTGGCTGCAATACTGCACAGTATATATATATATACTGCATTACAATTCATGAATTTATGCCATCTGGTAGACACGCGAAGCATTGCAGCCTATTAAATCCTAATCATTATAATTTAACAGATCAGCCGCCCGTCAGCCAGGCATGAACCCAGGCTGGGAAGGCAAACGCAACGGGGCATGTCAGAGGTGAGGAGCGGCGCATTCCAGGTATCTTCCAGGTACATACTGGGTATTTGCTCGAATAAAGTGTGTCGGTGCAGTATACCAGCCCCCGATGCTTGCATCAGCTGTACTGACGTAGTGCACAGGGGGCGGTACAGAGTGTTTGGGACGAGATTTGCATTAAACGCAAGGGGTATAAAGGTACTCACCGAGATGATGGGTAACTCCCCCCTCACTTGCCTTGAGAAAGCGTTGTTACGCGAAATGCGCGTGTCGGCATACGGGTGCACGCGCAGGACTCAGACGCTCACACGCGAGTCAGCTGGCAGCACTGTCTATCAGCATCTGCAACGTGTTTCTTTCAAAGTGGCTCCTACATTGGATTACCCATAGGAGCTTTTTCCAGCAGTCTACTACTCATTCTGTCTACACTATGCAAGTTAGGTGTACATTTGTGCACCCTACTTATGTGATTTAACGATCTATCCTCTCACTAGCACTGACCCTTTATTGACCAGCCCTGATTAACAGAGCAGGTGTCGGGTCAGTGCTGTTTATTCTACTGTTACTACTAACTACTGAAGACTGTACTGTGTGAATCCCTCACACCACACAGATATATTCATTGTGGGGGTCGACAGGCAAATCATACACTGAGTTGTGCCTGTCTTTCTATCAGTGTAGCTAGTGCATGTATCAGTGCCATACATTTGCCTTAATTAATTTGGCTATGGATTAATTAGACCCTTACACACGCAGTTCTACCACACCTCGATCTGTCATATATATATCCAGGTAAACTGGGCTATATCTCTAGACCCTGATTCTCCATTTACACAAAATAGCAACGTGTACCTTCACCACTACTTCATCTACCTAGCCCATAACCAGCGTCACACCCGTCAAAAGTAATTATTTTGACTTTTTGGCAGACCTGACTAGGATCCTCCTCTGTGGTCTTTTGCTTTAGTGTGTTGTCAGGGTCTGTGCACTGTTATATATCACTACAGCTGAGTTTCATAACTCTGGTTAAGTTTACAGGTGGGTCATCCTACCCACCTGTCTTGACTGCGAGACACTCTTTAAGAGTGCCTCTGCTATCTATATTGTTGATCCAGAACATTTATATTACATGTTCATATGCTAGGATCTAAGCGTTTAATACTCGTTTTACTACCCATTATTTTAAGTGGTCTATTAAAGTTTGTTTTAAATTCTTCACATATCACCCTATAGATGTTTTGAGTGTCCAATCTAGGTTTCTTTTCTCTGTTTGCAACAAAATAACTATTATCCAGATATGAATAATAGCTAATTTGCCAGTTATAAAATCAAACACATAGAGAAAAGATGTCCCTAATGAATGCACTCCGTGTAGTGATAAATTGTTATTAAATTAAAACCCTGTTATATAGAATATATTAAAAATAAATTAAATTGGTATAATAGATCTATGGCCAATTTGTAGATAGACAATCAAAGATACATAAAAATAATAAGTAATATATACAGTTCAACTGCAATATATAATTGTTGGTATAGTCATCCCCACTATATTAGATAGGTGAACTTAGTATTAGAAACCAACAGTTTTATTTATAGAAACTCCACATTCACTGTTGAATATGGAGCACAAAAATTCCCATATATATATATGGCCAAGCAAAATGCCAAATGAGGGTACAGTCAAAAAAATAATTAATAAATTACTTTCAATAATGGGCACATACAAGTTTAAAAGCATGAAACCTATACATTGTCTTGATGCTCGAATAAGTGAAAGCCATAGGCTAAAGTATTAACTCGTAAGGGCAACAGTAGTAAGCAATATATTGTGATTTTGATTAATACGCGTGGCAATTTATTAACGCTAAAAATGTTATTACCACATTGTTAAACCACATAAAATAATATTCATAGCTTGCTTAGACCCCTCTATCCAGTGCCTGCTTTGAATTCACATACAAACAGACTGAGGTAAGATGTAAATAGATACAATAAGACACCAATATTAGCTGCTAAGGGTAATAATAATAAGCTGCATATGGTGGTTAATGATTGCAGCAATTAGTGGTGCTACACATGTAATTATCACATTATAATACCACAAAAATGATGTTCCTAGTTTGCTTAAACCTCTATTTCCAGAACCTAATAGGGTTCACATGCAAACAGCCCGGGGGAAGATGTAACTAAAAATGCCCCATACCAACAAAAAGGAACTCTGTGTGGTTCGGCTACTATATATAACCATTTACAACTAATTACAAGAAAATGTGTAACAAATATATAAGGAAAAGGCACACAAAATGTGTTGTTAACCTAGGGGCACGGCTCAAAGGCCGTATCCAGTTATAGCCCCCGTTTATGCTCCTGATACAAATTGTTTCTTTAGTAACGTTTTGGCACTGAAGCATTGTAACATAGCAACATTGTAATGGTTACATAGCACCTTCAACGCAGCAGTTAGTTCAAGCTGCCGCTTCCCTCAGGACACGAGAACGAGCATCATGACATCAGCGCGCACCACCGACGTACGTTTCGCGCCCGCGCTTTTTCATAGGTGGGAACCGCCCAGTCAGCGGTGAAGGTATTTATACACTTTTAAGCTCCAAAGTAACGAGGTGAATATTAACCCCTATAAATGCTGGTTCATAATGTAAAGGGTAGAGGCTGCAAATCTTAGTAAATAGCACACTCTAGTGATTTGTTTATAAGATTACTCTTACTTAGAGTGCTCATAGATATTAAGAAAAAACTTTATGAATTGACAAAGAGAGAGAAAATTCTTAAATGAGTTCTCAAAATCCATTACTGATGTTACAGAAGTCACATACAGATGCAGCGGCCGTTATTCGAACACTTCACGCGTTGTATACCTCGGAATACCCATGTCATGGAGCATGATTTCTTCCAACCTTACCGCCTTAAGACGCGTATTGACGATTGTTTTTCGAGTACAGAAAATGGCATTTTAGTGTTGTCTGCAATACCGTTGAGAAACTCAAGTGGGCGAACGCGAGTTGCTGTCTTAAAAATCTAATAGCAATTACAGTAACCTGTCTTTTATTGCCATACAGTACTTCATGTGTGTGTGTACTGTAATTGTAATTTTAATATTAATGTTACGAGTTCATACTGTATAGTGTACATGGGAGAGAAGTCTTTTCTGAGGCTCCATAGCCATACACAAATCCTCTAACTGTAGAAGATTAAAAATATGAGCACACTTTCCCCTGTGGGATAGGTGCTTCTGCCTGGTCAAAGAGGCGTCTGATCTCCCCCTCGGGTGGACGGAGATGTCTGTGGACAGGGATGCTGACGGGGACCAGGGATCGGAGACCGAGTTCGCCCTGACCCAGCCACAACATGGCTGCCAGCTCCAGCGGAGATAAGTAAGTGCGTCTTTAAGGCAGGAGGGCTCGTCCTGTCTCCAGTCCCCCTCACAGCTGTATCACCTAACCGCAACTCACTCCACCTCATTCAATGCGACACCCAGACAAAATTTTAAAAATATTTTTAAAAAAACGCTGAATGCCTGTTTTCTGCCTGAAGGATTGGTGTGAGTGGACCTGTCTCTTCACGGGCTGACCGATCGCAGAAGAGGAGCACCGGCTAAAAAGGGTCTTGCTCCGGTGTGAGAAACTGTGAGTGCCCATACAGCAGCATTTAAAGGCACAGACTCCCCAGGCTCTGGTGCGGGGGGGGGGGGGGGGGAAGGTCTGTAGGGCGATCTGGGGTCCACCCACCCAATTGGACCTCATCTTGTTCTTGCCCTAGGGGTTACCCTGAAAATACACAATACTGCCACTGTGCAGGGAAGCCCATAACCCCTGCAATCAGAGACATTTAAAGGTACAGTAGCCTTCAACATAACCTATTACTCTTGACATAGGAGAGAGTTGGGTGCATGAGCTACAGAAGTGCTCTGAAACACAAAGACATTAAAAAAATAAACAAAAAGAGCTTGATCCTACCTAAGGTGCTGCTGAAGTGGCCATACATGCTTTCTCCGTTGGGCAATAATCACATAACATCTAGCAATCCACCTGCAGAGAAAAGACACTGTAATCTGCAAGACTGAATAACTTTATATCATTCAAAATGTTCTAATAGGAAACTTCTGGTAATGTCAACGGTGATGGACGGTTAGGGAGGGCGCTTCCGAGACCCTCGTACATAAGCACCCGAAATAGGATTTTCTACCCCTCCAATGAGGACAAAAAACATCCGGCAGAACCATTAAAGACTCCCCAACATGGCTGGAAAAGCCCCTGATGCAAGATGTGTCCCGGTACTTTGGAGGACAACAATGCCCGTCAGGCCACAGCGGCGGATCCCAGGATGGCGCCGGCACAGCACATGGAGCCACTCCCAACAAAGAGCAGGGACGGATGGACACAAGCACCATGAAAGGCGAAGAAATACCGCGATCATATATAGAGGATATGCTTTCTAAGATGTGTGATAAAATGCACCAGTCATTTCAAGATGACTTAAGAGGCGCTTAGTGCTCTAGTGCTCTAGTGCTTAGGCGCTTAGGAGTGACTGAGCTAAAAGCAGAGATTAACTCCCTTGCTTACAGAACATCCGAGTTGGAAACAAAAATGGATGAAGCGCTTCAGCTACAGGGTACCGCGGACGACAAAATCCTAAGATTGGGTCAAGAAATAAGTTACCTTAAAGATAGCCTCGAGGACCAAGAGAAAAGGAACAGGAGGCAGAACCTGCAGATAAGAAATGTCCCAGAGTAAGTCACCACAGAGGCCATAAGGCTTTATCTACACAAGCTTCTAACCACAATTAGCCCTGAACTCAAGGAGAAGGACCTTGAAATTGACAATGCCCACTGGGCTCTGGACCAAGATCTGAAGACCCCAAACGCAGAAGAGACATCATCTTGAGGCTTCACAGTTATAGCACCAAAGAGAAGATTATAAATGCATGCAGAGAAAAGGGTTACATACTATTTGAAAATGAATCTCTGCAAGTATTCAATGATTTATCAAAGGTGACCATAATACTCAGACGAGAACTCAGACCCTTAACCCTCATACTAAAGGAGAATAATATGCAGTACAGATTGGGTTTTCCATTTAAACTCATTGTCACAAGAAATGGCAAGCATCACAGCATCAGATACCCAGTGGAGAGTGAACACTTCCTGAAATCTCTGGGCCTCCCTCCATCCCCCACGGGCCTCAGAGAGATTGGCGGACACTCTCAAAAAAACAGAGATAAGGTCTGATAATCATCCTGATGCAAATGTATTTAATGACCGATGTACCAACTAGAGCGAAACCTGAAGAAAACTAGCAGCATTACCATTTACCTACTCCTCTCCGACCTGGTCTCCCTGCTTGATGACCTATCCGAGCAGCAGACAGCATGGAGAGCTCTACTCATCTGTTGAGGATGAAGCTACAAGGACTCTGAGGATGCCATCACCCGAGGAACGGCCATCTTACCGTGAGACATGTTCAGAGTATACAGGTCCTGGCTCCTCCTCCTTGTCACAGATGACTATTCGATATGAGTAGCTGTGTTTGGTTCGAGCCACGGGTCCGGGGAGGCCTTCTTTTGAGTTGCCGGTAGATCTGAGCCGTCTTCTGTTGTTCCTCTGATTACTCTTTGCCATGTTTGCATCCGCCCCCTTTCCCACCTCCCAGTTAGTTGTCCAGTTGGGACAGCGCTCAGGTATTCCTGGGGTTCATGGGTTGGGGGGTGAGGGAGTTTTTGGAGAAGATCCTCCGATATGGTTTCCTCATGCCACCGATCCAGGACCTAGATGTTGTCAAGCAGCTGATGTCAAGCCGTTACCTTGGGATGGCCCAGGGTCTGTTCACGTTGCTATCCAGTGTATGAATCAAAGAGGAGGAGCTGCACAACATTCGGCTCCATGCTGTTCATGTTGGACAACGTTTAGTTAAAGTCTGGGTCATAGGAGATCAAAAGGGCTAAAGAGACTCCAGGGTTCTGGAGCCTTAAAGCCTGGCTTAACTGTATAATCCTTCTAAATTCGACAGGTTGAGTTGGTTATTTTTCTCATGCCCTTAATTTTGAGTTTATTATACTGAATAATGTTCCCTAACACTGACTGTTACCCACAAGTTGCTAAATATAGTTGTTAAATGAAGGCGATTATTGATAGAGCTCTAGTTCATGTTCTCTAGTTAGATATTTGCCAATAGGGTTATTGTTAAAAAGTGTTAATGCAAGCGGATCTTCCATTTCCCTGCCCCCCTCTGCTCCTCTCCACCTTCTCCTCCCCCCTCCCTCCCTTCCTCCCCCTCCTCCCTCCCTCTCTTCCCTCTCCCCACCTCCTCCTCTGCCCCACACCTTCCTTCTCCTCCCCCCCTCCACCTTCCCCCCTCCTACCCCCGGTTACCCCACGCACAGGCCAAAGGAAATGTTGCTATGCCACTACCCTGTATCTAAAGTTATCTGTAATGTAAAGAACAAGAGGTATTCAATGTACACGATGATATGTATGTCTATAGATTTCAAGGTACTGTTCGCAAAGTCTTATGCCTCAAGCCAGGCTCAAGATGTAACGCAGCGATTGTGCAAAATATGTAATTATGTAGCTAACCTTGACGGATGTCAGTGAGCCCCCACTGTTTTTCTAATCTTTTTACCTTCCTCCTCTTGTTCTTCTCCACCCTCCCGTTCTCTCCCCCCCATCCTCCTCCTCCCATCCTCCTTCCCCACCTCCTCCCCCTCCCTCCCCAATCTCCTCTCCCCGAGACCGCAAAAGCCCACAAGTATAAATGTGGGAAGACCCGAGATAATTTCAGAAAACTTCCCGTAAGATATAAAGACCCCTCCAGTGGGAGTGGAGCAGTCTCAGGCCCTCGATTTACTGAAATCAATTATGGCTAACTCCACCTCTATCAAAATTATCTCGTTAAATGTTAAAGGGCTCCAGACGAACAGGAAAAGAAGATTGGCGCTTCAAGAACTTAAGAGATCAAAAGGAGATATAGTGTTGCTACAAGAGACCCACTTTGGGGTCCGCGACCCCCCTAACACATTAAGGAATGTTTACCCCCCAAGCATTCTATTCTTCTTTCAGTAGCAAAAAAAGAGGGGTACCAATCTTAATCGGACAGGATGTTCCCTTCTGTGTGGAAAAGACAATCACCGACCCAGAGGAGAGATTCCTTGTAATCCATGGTTCTCTTTCAGGGGCGGCAGTTACGTTAATCAATCTCTACTCGCCAAACGAGAATCAGACATATTTTCTGAGATCAGTATTGGAAACGATTGAACCAAAATTTCTGGTCTCTCTCATAGTGGGAGGAGCTCGAAATATGGTCTACAACCCTGAGGTTGATAGATCCTCAGCCCCGGGTCAGTCTCACACGAGTCATATCCAGAAAACAGCAAAACAATTTAGAGATATAATTTAAAAAAATCCCTAACAGACGACTGGAGAGCGGAACATCAGGGCCAGAGGGACTATACCTTTTATTCCCCCCCATCAGACCTACTCAAGAATAGATTACTTATTCGTAACCATCAATATTCTCCAGGCTACCTTGTACGCAAATATCAGGCCCATCACGTGGTCAGACCACACTCCAATTGATCTCACTCTCACCCTCCCCTTTGCAAAAAATTATACATTCTGTTGGAGGCTGAACGACTCACTTCTGAACCACCCAGAAATAGAGAACAGAATAAAGCAGGCTCTAAGAGAATTTTTCAATATTAACAAGGACTCAGTTTCCTCCCCGGCGATGCTTTGGGAAGCCTATAAGGCCACAATCAGGGGTGATTATATTTCCATTGTATCCCATAGGAAAAAGCTAAGACAAAAGTATACAAGGAACTACTGCACCAACACACTTTATTCGAGCAAATACCCAGTATGTACCTGGCAGATACCTGGAATGCGCCGCTCCTCACCTCTGACAAGCCCCGTTGCATTTGCCTTCCCAGCCTGGGTTCATGCCTGGCTGACGGGCGGCTGATCTGTTAAATGATAATGATTAGGATTTAATAGGCTGCAATGCTTCGCGTGTCTACCAGATGGCATAAATTCATGAATTGTAATGCAGTATATATATATATACTGTGCAGTATTGCAGCCAGCGGGAATAAAATGCTTCAATCCCTGCCTGGAAAATAACCCAATATACTCGGGCAGAAAACAGTCACAAACCTCAATACACCCGGGTATACCTGAATTCGTGGGACTAGCCGAGCTCGAATAAAGTGTGTCGCCAGTGTACTGTAACTGGAATTTTTTTTAATCTGGAATAATACATAAAACTAATCCAATAAAGAAACTGTACAAATCCCTGATGGCGGCTAGATCAGAACTAAAGCAAATTAAATTAGAGGACGTTGAGAAGGCCCTGAAATGGACCAATCAACGATTCTATGACAAAGGAAACAAGGCTGGCAAACTATTAGCTAATAAAGGGGGGTGCGGGTGAGATCACAAATAACGGCAATTAAGGATAAAAAGGGCAATATTGTATACGACGAGAAGAGAATCACGCAAGAATTAACTAAATTCTATACAAAATTATATAACCTGAATTTCTCTAGAGGAGTACAAAACTCAGAGGCTATAACTAAGTACTTAGAAGACTGTCGTCACCCCCAAATTAACGAAGATGAATCGAAGGCTTTAAACAGAAAGATTACTCAAATTAGCTGAAGCAGTTAAAGCACTAAAAATATCTAAGTCTCCTGGCCCTGATGGATTCACCAACGTCTATTATAAAATAAATTCTAGCTATATTCTCCCCATTCCTACTGGACATGTATAACTCATTCTTAGAGGGGAAACCAATCCCCTCAACCATGTCAACAGCTAATCTGGCCATTATTCACAAAGAGGGTAAAGACCCTATGCAATGCGGTAGTGTGACGGTTCAGGGGATTCTTTCCCCTCCATATGTCCCTGACGTCCCACGTTTGCCTACCCTCTCTGATTCCTCCCCTGCTAGCCTCCCTTCCTCTACCCGCAGCTGTCCCTCTCCGGCAGCCTCTGATGCTATCCCGGCGCCAGCGCGCGCTCCCCGCAAGGCTCGCGCACCCGCTCGGTCTCCGGCGCCATGCTGTGGCGTTCCCTGATCACGGCCCCCCTGGGTCTCTACTCCTGTCGCCTTACCTCCGGTGGCTCTCCCCTCCGTTCCTCCCTCATCCTCAGTTGGTGTCCCCACGGCGCTTCGCGCGCCTCGTGTCGCAGCCTGTGTGCGCGCACTCTAAACTTACAGAGGCCGCACGCACAAGCGCCTCTTCGAGGGTTTCTCAGCCTTCTGGCTCCTCCTCTCATGCCCTGCAGGCTATTTCTCTCATTGGCTCACCTGTCTCCTCCTCTTCTCCTCCTCACCTATCCCTGCTGTCTCCCACTTCACCCTCTGCTCCTCCTCTCTTTCCTATTGGTGTTCCCTCCTTTATAACCCCTGTCTGTCCTTTCTTTCATTGCTCTGCATAGCTCTTGTTACCTCTGTGTGTTTAGTCCTATGCTTGGCTCTCCTCTGTGTTCCAGCTTTGTTCCTGCTCCTGCATACCTCTGGATTTCCCTGGTTTGACCTCTGCTCGTCCTGGACTACTCTGCTCTCTGTTGCCCTTGAACCCTGCTTACGAACTCTACCTTGCTGACCTCTGTGACCCCTGGACTTTGCTTACGAACTTTATGACTCTGACTTCTGGATCCCTGGACTCTGGCGCATGGACACCACTACTCTTACTCTAAACTAAAAAAGGCGTTGCAAGTATATCTAACCATCTCTCAATAGGCCCGGCAATGCCATACCACACTCCAGGCATGCCCTCACTGCTGTGGGTGCATGGTAATACCCTTCCCACCTCAGTACTGGGGACTGGCCAGGTCTGTGGGCATACAGGCGTGACAGGTAGCTATCGCCCGATCTCTCTTCTAAACAACAATCTGAAATTATACAGCAAAATCCTTGCGAACAGGCTAAATCCTATTTTGCCAAGATTGATCCACATAGACCAGGTGGGATTTGTGTCGGGTAGACAGGCTTCAGATAACACTCGAAAAATAATAAATATAGTGGACCATCTACATCTAATTTGAACCAGAGCTATTCTTCTAAATCTAGATGCAGAGAAGGCGTTTGATAGAATAGACTGGGTTTTTTTAGATACAACATTGCAGAAATTTGGATTTAAAGACGCGTTCCTGGAAGGAGTACGCGCATTATACCAAAACCCTACAGCTTTAGTTAAGCTACCAGGAAATGGGTTGGACCCAATAAAAATTAAGAATGGCACAAGACAGGGATACTTACTGACCCCACTTCTATTCACCATAATGATTGAACACTTAGCCACGAATATACGAACAAATGAAAATATACAGGGTATAGTAATTGGAAAAACAAGTTACAAAGTTTCTCTTTTTGCAGATGATATTATTTTAACACTAACGAACCCCCAGACTTCTCTACCCAATCTCCAAAAAGTCTTGTCGGATTTTGGGAAAATCTCAGGGTATAAAATCAATAATGATAAGTCAGAGGTCCTAAACCTAAATCTCCAAGACCCTGAGGTTAAACTGTTAAAAATTAATTTCAACTACAGATGGAGTTCCTCTCATATTAAGTATTTGGGAGTAAATATGACTAGGTACAACCATTCTTTAAATCAAAGCAACTACCCACCCCTATTCAATAAGATCAAAAAAGATTTGGCAGACTGGGAAGGACTCCAGGTGTCGTGGATCAGGAGAATAATGTCAGTCCAAATGAATATACTCCCAAGATTATTACTCCCAAGATCACTTCCAGACCCTCCTGGTCCGGATACCTGGATCTGAATTTAAAAAACCTACAAAATAAAATATTCCACTCCATTTGGCAGGGCAAAAGGCCCAGGACAGCCAGATCAGTTATGCTCACGTCAAAAATAAGGCTGCGCTTATAGTGCCGGCTACGGCCTCGGCCATCTTAACAACATTGGGGGCCCCCGGGCAAAGCAGTGCACTGGACCCTGCCTACACTGTCGCTCCCAGCCACCCACGCACTCACGAGCAGCAGCAGGCACCGGAAGTGCTGCATTGTGAGCGGTTGTGACGCGAGCCGGGGTGCCGGGTGGGCAGAAAGCGAGCGGAGCCGGGGTGCCAGGTGGGGGGAGAGCGAGCGGAGCCGGGTGGTGGGAGAGCGAGTAGGGTTGCCAGGTGGCTTGTCCAAAAATAGTGGACACAATGGTGAAAGGTTGTCATGCCTGTACGCCCACAGACCAAGCTAGACCCCAGTACTGAGGTGGGAACGGTAAGATACCACACACCCACAGTAGTGGGAGCAAGCCCGGAGTGTGGTATCATTTTGGTTCCGTCTGCCATTTTTTTTGCTATAACCACAATTAACCCCTCTCACTCCTAATGGTTCATGTCACATAACCTATTAATGGTATAAAAGTATATGTATTGTATATGTATATGTATTCATAGGATTTAACTACTCACATCATCAAGGTGTATTTTCGTTTCCATTCAATTTATAATAAATATTTTTTTTTTTTTTTTTTTTTTTTTCCCCTTTGTTTTTTTTTTTTTTTTTTTTATCACACTTGGATTTATTTAATAATCCATTTTACGGTGAGTGGTTTCAGGAACAGATCACCAGGCGCACTAATTTTTCTTTTGTGGTATAGCATTGCTGGGCCTGTTGGAAGAGTTGTTAGTGTATACTTGCAACACTTGGGGAATGTCCGTGAGAATAGTCGTGTCCGTTTGCCAATGTTCAGGGATCCAGAGGGTAGAGTCGTCAGAGGGCAAGCCAGGTCCTAGGAAGCCAGAGGTCAGCGGAGTCGTATGTGTAGCAGGGTTCAGAGGGATACCAGAGAGCAGTGTAGTCCAGGGTAAGCAGGGGTTAAAGCCAGGGATATCCAAAGTAACACAGGAGCACAGAGGGAGCACAGCATAGGTCAGGTACACACAGGGAAACAGGAACTATGCAGAGCGATGAAGAGGTGGACAGACAGGGATTATAAAGGAAGGTGCACCAATGACAGAGAGGGGAGGAGTAGAGAGAGAAGTGGGAGAAGCAGGAAATAGGTCAGGGGAAGAAGAGGAGGAGACAGAAGGGGCAGTCAGGGGAATGGCCTGTACAGCTTGAGAGGCGGAGACAGGGGGAACCTGATAAGAAGAGTCTGTTCGCGCGCCCCCTGTAAGCTGGGGATGCAACACAGGCGCGGCCCACACGGAGCAGGGGAAGACTGCAGGAGGGGGACGGAGCCAAGAGGAGGGAACGCACGCGAGGCCTGTGCCCGCGCGATGGCCAGCAAGGGCAGGGAGGAGCATGCACGTGCGTCCTCCGTAGGCTGAGGAGGTGCACGCACCGGACGCGTCACCAGGCGCATGGATAGCCGTGCCGTGGGCACAACGCGAGGAGGGGCAACGGGACGATGGCACCACAGGGGAAGGTAAAGGAGCTACCACGGGGGAGAGGGAGCGGGGAGGATCAAGGCAGGGATTAAGGGAGCGCCTGGATTTGCGGGACCTGGGGGGAATGCGCTGCGGCAAGGGGAGAGAGGTAGAAGGTGAAGGAGAGGAGAGGGAAGGCATAGAAAGGATGACAGGAGATGGGAGAGAGGGACAAGGAGAGGAAGGAATCTCCTTAGTCATCACAGTATCCCCCCCTTGAGGATCAATCTCCGAGTGATCCAACCACGGCTTAAGGGGGAATTTCTGGAGAAAGCAACCTTGGGGCGTGGACGTGATGTGCCGGTACCCAGGAACGTTCCTCAGGACCGTAGCCCTTCCAGTGCACTAAAAACCTGAAGTCCTTTTTTGGAGACACGAGAGTCGATGAGAGACTGTATTTCATACACCTGTTGACCCAAGGTGGACACAGGACTAGGTCTCCAAGAGGGATCCGGGAAATGAGGGCTGGACACAAATTCTTTAAGGAGGGAAACATGAAAGACAGATGGAATTTTCATTGAGGGGCTCGAGGTGATAGGCTACCGGATTAACCTTTTCAAGGATCTTAAAAGGTCCCAAGAATCTAGGGGACAGTTTGGGTGAAGGATACTTGAGCCTGATATTCTTGGATGACAGCCAGACCAGATCACCAGGCTTGAATGAAGGACCTTTTTGACGTGAGGATCAGCTTTGATCTTTTGCTTGGCCACCGCAGACCGTAAGGACTTGAGAATTTTCTTCCAGGATTCTTGCAAGTTGGTGATATGAGAGTTGGCTGCAGGAACTCCAGAAGGAGAAGGTGAGAGAGGGAGACTACTGGGATGAAACCCACAGTTGATGAAGAAAGGAGACTCCTGAGTGGACTCGTTCTTTAAGGAATTAATGGCAAATTCAGCCCATGGTAGAAGATCCACCCAATTATCTTGTGAGTCGGAAATGAAGCATCTCAGATACTGTTCGAGAGTTTGGTTCATCCTTTCAGTTTGACCGTTGGTTTGTGGATGATATCCTGAGGAGAACAAGAGGGAGATACCCAATATTTGAGAAAAAGCTCGCCAGAATTTCGAGATGAATTGGGACCTCCGGTCTGAGACGATAGAAATAGGAACGCCATGCAGCCTAAAGATCTCTTTGGAGAAGACATCCGCCAAGGTGGCCGAGTTGGGAAGACTCTTGAGGGGAATAAAGTGAGCCTGCTTTGAAAATCTATCCACTACGACCAAAATAGTGTTCATCCCTTTGGACACTGGCAGTTCAACGATAAAGTCCATCGAAATGTGTTTCCAGGGTTGTTCAGGGATGGGAAGGGGTAGCAGAAGTCCAGAAGGCTTATGATGGAGGGTTTTACTCTGGGCACAAACAGGACAGGCGGAAGTAAAATTGAGAATATCTTGATTCATCTTAGGCCACCAAAAAGTCCGTTTAATGAGATCGACTGTCCTCTTGAAGCCTGGATGACCAACTGCTCTGGAGGAATGACCCCAAAGTAGGACTTTATGGCGAAAACGTGGAACCGCGTAGAGACGTCCTTCTGGTACCCTGAACCTGCTGGGAATATGTGATTGTGCCTTGTGGATCTCGTCCAATACATTAAAGTTGTTAGCCGAGACTATGCAGTTGGCCGGGAGAATAGGTTCTGAGATTTCTTTAGCCTCGGTCTCAGAGGCAAACTGACGAGAAAGGGCATTCGCTTTAACATTTTTGGTACCAGGGATATAAGAGATGGTGTAGTTGAAGCAGGAAAAGAAGAGTGACCAGCAAGCCTGGCGGGAGCCCAAGCGACGAGCACCCTCAATATATAACAAATATTTGTGGTCAGTGAGAATGGCGATTGGTTCCTTGGAACCCTCTAAAAGATGTCTCCATTCCTGGAGAGCCAACTTAATGGCCAAAGGTTCACGATTACCGACATCATAATTCTTCTCTGCTGCTGAAAATTTCCGTGAAATAAAACCACAAGGATGGAGTTTCTCTTGGGGAGATGTCCTCTGGGACAGAACTGCGCCAGCAATTACGTCTGAGGCATCAACCTCCAAATTAAAGGGGAGGGAGGTATCCGGATGAAGCAGGATGGGGGCAGAGATGAATGCCTTCTTGAGATTCTCAAAGGCTGTGATGGCCTCTGGTGACCAGGATGAGACGTCGGCGCCCTTTTTGGTCAAGGCGGTGATGGGAAGGGCAATGGAAGAATTTTTTTTGATAAACTTCCTGTAATAATTAGCGAAGCCAAGAAAACGTTGCACAGCTTTGAGTGAATTAGGGAGTGGCCAATCGAGAACCGCCTTCAGCTTCTCTGGGTCCATGGAGAAACCTTGGCTGGAGATGATATAGCCTAGGAAGGCCGTGGAAGCCTGGTGAAATAAACACTTTTCCATCTTGGCGTAATGACGGTTAGAACACAGCCTGGAGAGCACAAGTTTGGTATGTTGAATGTGTTCCTCCAGATCTTTAGAAAAAATAAGGATGTCGTCTAGAAAGACAATGACAAAGGTACCCAAAACGTCACGGAAGATGTCGTTCATAAATTCCTGAAAGACGGCCGGGGCGTTACACAACCCAAAGGGCATAACATTCCCCTCGTCTCCCTCCCTTATGCGAATGAGATTATAGGCACCCCTTAAGTCAAGTTTTGAAAAAATAGAGGCCCCTTGGAGACGATCGAATAGTTCAGAAAGCGGATACCTGTTTTTCACCGTGATCTTATTGAGTCCACGGAAGTCTATGCAAGGCCTTATAGATCCATCCTTCTTCACAAAAAAAAAACCCAGCACGGGCAGGAGAGGTGGAGTTGCGGGTTTGCAGGTTTTCTTGAATATAAGTAGTCATGGCCTCGGTCTCCGGGATGGAGAGTGGGTAAGACTTAGATTTCGGCAGGACAGTCCCAAGGATGAGGTCGACCGGGCAATCATACGGGCGATGAGGAGGGAGGACCTCTGCTTGTACCTTGTTGAACAGGTCCAGGTACTCATGGTACAAGGCAGGCAGGGACGAACGGTCGGCAGGTACGGATTCCAGACCAGCAAGCACAACCACGGGAGGATCAGCTGGCGTAGTATCTGTGGATGAGGGCCACTGGATGGGCAAAGTACCGGACCAATCAATGCGCGGATTGTGGAGTTGAAGCCAAGGCAATACTAATATACTTTGTACTGAAGGAGACTGTAAAATGTCAAAGACAATTACCTCCTTGTGACCATCAGCCAGGGTCAAGGTAAGAGGAATAGACTCCCAGATGATGAAAGCCGGCTAGAGTGGTCGTCCGTCGATGGCCTCAAGGCCAACGGGGCTCTTCCTTCTGACCATGGGGATTTGATTCTCCTCTGCAAACTGCTGGTCCAGGAAATTACCGCCCGATCTGGAATCTATGAACGCTTCGACCTTTACGACAAGGTTGGGACCCTACAGTGTGGCTGGTAGCATCAGCTTCTTTGGGAGAGCTTTGGAAGGAGAGGGGTTAGGAGAGACAGTACCCAGTAGAAGCCCCTATACCTTTACTGGGTGTGCCCGTCCCGGCTTCAAGGGACAATTCTGGAGATAATGTTCCGAGGAAGCACAGTAGAGACACAGCCTGTTCTGGCGCCGCCGCGCTCTCTCGGTTGCCTGGAGTTGTTGACTGCCGACCTGCATAGGTTCCGAGGCCTACAGGGCCAGGAGAGGAGTAGCGACTGACCTGTGAGAAACAACAGAGGGAGAAGAACGGGAACAGTGCCTTTCGCGTCGTCGCTCTTGCGTGCGCAGATCCATGCGTACGCTCAGGGTGATGAGTTCCTCCAGGGATGTAGGTCAGGCGTGAGTAGCCAGATCGTCTTTCAACGTATCTGAGAGTCCGTGCCAAAACGCAGCTGTGAGCGCCTCATCATTCCATTGGACTTCGGCGGCCAGCGTACGGAACACGATGGCGTATTTGGCAGCTGAATTTCGACCCTGAGAGACATGGAAGAGAGAGAAGGCAGCTGTCTCGTGCTGTGCAGGGGTGTCAAACACAAGTTGGAATTCACGTCTGAATAAAGTATAATCTTGCGTTATTTCACTTCCACGCTCCCATAGGGGAGAGGCCCAGGCAAGGGAGTCTCCAGTGAGTAGGGCGTAAATATAAGAAATCTTAGCACGGCCAGTAGGAAACAGGGAGGGAGACATCTCAAACTGCACCTCACCCGCGGCAGTTGAGGGAATTCCCATCATAGCGATTTGGCGAGGGCACCCATGGGCTAGGGTTGGTGTAGGGAGTAGCCACAGGTGGCACTGAAGGCGAAGAGCCTTCTCGAAGGGCCACATTAGTTAATTGCTGGGAGATAGTGGACAGCTGAGTACTAACGAGTTGTAAAGTTTCCAGAGGAATAATTATTTCCACCACTGTACCCACCTCAGGGGTGCGTTTGTTGGGCTCTGCATAATGTCACGCCTGTATGCCCGCAGACCAAACTAGACACCAGTACTGAGGTGGGAACGGTAAGATACCACACACCCACAGCAGTGGGAGCAAGCCTGGAGTGTGGTATAGCGTTGCTGGGCCTGTTGGAAGAGTTGTTAGTGTATACTTGCAACACTTGGGGAATATCCGTGAGAATAGTCGTGTCCGTTTGCCAATATTCAGGGATCCAGAGGGTAGAGTCGTCAGAGGGCAAGCCAGGTCCTAGGAAGCCAAACGTCAGCGGAGTCTTATGTGTAGCAGGGTTCAGAGGGATACCAGAGAGCAGAGTAGTCCAGGGTAAGCAGAGGTCAAAGCCAGGGATATTCAAAGTAACACAGGAGCACAGAGGGAGCACAGCATAGGTCAGGTACACACAGGGAAACAGGAACTATGCAGAGCAAGGAAGAGGTGGACAGACAGGGATTATAAAGGAAGGTGCATCAATGACAGAGAGGGGAGGAGTAAAGAGAGAAGTGGGTCTATTTTGATCTGGTCTAAAACTGATTGGCCGGCAAAGCCGGCCAATTCAGTTGAACAGCAATTCTATTTGTTGCCAAGTAGAACAAAGAAAAACCAGTCAAACAAATATTCAAAAGAAGACCAACAAGTGCACTGTTGAAGTGCACTTAAAGCAGAAGGGTTAACTCTAAAGAACCTTTGATGGGGGATACCGAGCAGAGCACCCCGCCTAACGCCCACTGGGAGGCAAACTCTGAAACCGTCCCAATAGACTCGGCGTAAGAGTACTCTGCCCGAATACGGAGTGCACCAGCGCCCGGAACATGGCCACGATTTTTGTTGGGACCCCCCCCCCTCCAAAACCTGCTTCCTGGTTTTACAAATGGCTACCTTAGCCAATGCCAGGAGCAGGTTGACCAGGAGATCCCTAGGCTTATCGTTCCGGGACACTGGGCACCCAAAAATAAAAAGATGAGGGGAGAAGTGTAGCCAGAACTGCAGGAGAAGGCTCTTCAAGAAGGAAAAGAGGGGCTGCAGTCTGACGCAACTAAAATAAATGTGATATACGGACTCCCGCTCACCACAAAAGGGACAGGCGGCGGGGGAGTCCGTGAATTGTGCCAAGTACTCTCCTGTGCTCAGTGCACCATGGAGGACCCTCCAACTCAAATCCCCGGCAGAACGGGGAACCAAACCTGAATAGAGTTCCTTCCACTGGGGTCTCTCGCCCTCGTTCGCAGGAAATACCCACCTCCAGATAGTATCATGGCGGGTGACAAGGGCGAGGTAGTGCACTATATGGAGCACTAGAGAATACAGGACTTTCCTCGGCATGCTGCGGAAACATGCCGGGGACATATCCCCCAACCTGCTGAGGTTGGGGGAGAGAGGAGCCCGAGGGGATTGCCGTGGCTTTGGTTCCACGCAAAGATCCAGAGAGCTGAAGTTGATAGGTAGACAATGCTCTCCGGTCTGCAATACCCCCTCAATGAAGGTGCGTGAGTCGGGGTGGATGGCATCTTTAATCTCCCGGATCAAACGATGAGGGACGCGGGCAGTACGCAGACCCATACGGGGCGTGAGCACCTCTGCCCTAACCCAGTCTCGCCGCTCAAAGTCCAGGAGATCCCCGACTCTGGTCACCTGCACCAGGATTAGCCGGCGGCAAATAGAGGGTGAATCCAACATCCGAGCCCCCACTGCCAGATTATACAGCAGGGGCTCGGCGAGGAAATCAACCCCCACCGCCTGTTCCTTCCTGGTCACGGAGACCAGATTCCAGGCCTTAAGTAAGTCCCGGTAGTATGCCGGCAGGTCCGAGAGGTCTCTACCTAAACCCTTGGGCCAGATGATAAACAGTTGCCGGTCATACCTCATATTGCGCAGCTGGCGAAAGAAACTGGTTGCCAGCTGGCACCACTGCGGAGACGGTATCTCTGCAGGTATTGGAGGCGGAAAGTGTGTAACTGGGAGCGGACACACACCATTCACTGTCCACCCTACTCCAAAGGAAGGCACGCAACTCCCGCAGAGACCCAATGCTTCCCCATCCAGAGAAAATCCATCAACCTCCTCTGGATCTTGTTGATAAATTCGGGGGTTGGACCCTTGGCTATCAGCCGGTGCCATAGCTGACTGGCCACCAGCTGGTTGATTACCAGGGTTCCTCCCCTGAGGGAAAGCGTTCTCTACAGATACACCCAAGACCCCAGACGAGTAATGACTCGTTCCTCAAGATCACTGAAGTTTTCTGGGGCCGGGTTCTCCACAGCAGACAGGTAGACTCCCAGATATTTGAGAGTATCGCTCCCCCACAAGACATTACGAAACGTGGGGGGCAAAGAGTCCACCTGTAAGGGACCTACCAAAATTCCGGAGCACTTAGACCAGTTGATCCGAGCAGAAGAGGCCGCGATGTAGACCTCTTGGCACGCTTGCGCCCGCTCTAGATCATCTAGGTCCTGGGCCACGAGGAGCACGTCATCGGCATAAGCCGACAGGAATACCCGCATGACGGGCTTCCGCAGCACCAGCCCGGTGAGCCTCCTCCTCAGTAGGCAGAGGAAGGGCTCAATGGCCAGCGCGTACAGTTGCCCAGACAGGGGGCACCCTTGACGTACTCCCCGACCAAACACAAAAGGTGCCGTCAGGGACCAATTGATCTTCACCAGACACTCTGCAGAGGCGTACAGCATCTGGAGAAAGCCCACAAATTGTGGGCCGAAGCCAAACTCCCGCAGGGTCTGCATGAGGTAACGGTGATCCACCCTGTCAAACTCCTTCTCCTGATCTAGGGACAGGAGGGCGAGTGACAGACCAGTCCTCTGCGCGTGATGTAGCAGGTCCCGGACCAGAAAAATGTTGTCATGAATACTCCGGCCCGGGACAGTATAGGACTGGTCGGGGTGAATCACCTCTGCCAGCACTGACTTGAGCCTCAGCGAGAGCGCTTTGGCTACGATCTTATAGTCCGTGCTTAGCAGTGAGACCGGTCACCAGTTAGAGATCTGGCGGAGATCCCCCTTCTTCGGCAGCAAAGACAGTATTGCCCGCCGACACGAAAGGGGCATCTCACCGGTCTCCAGGAAATCGGCCAGGACCTCGGTGAAATCAGGTCCCAGCATCTCCCAGAAAAACCGGAAGACCTCCACAGTCAGCCTGTCTAGCCCCGGCGTTTTTCCGTTGGACATGAGACTGAGGGCTTCAGAGAGCTCGGCCAGTGTCAAAGGTAACTCAAGCCGCTCCCTTCCACCCTCGCCGACCATGGGAAGCCCCTCCCATAAGACCCTGCATGCGTCTGGCTGGATGGACTCCGGAGAGAAAAGGTCTACGTAGAATCTCCGGGTTCTGTCCCGGATGCTCTCCGGGTCAGTCAGAGGGGTACCGTCTTCTGCTAGCAAGCAGGTGATATGTTTACGGTTTCCCCTCTTTTTGTCCAGCGAATAGAAGAGGCGCGACCCGCAACCCATCTCCCGAAGGAAGTGGATGCGGGATCGCACATACGCCCCCCGAGCTCTCCGATCTTCTAAGTCCCGGAGAGCGCACTTCCTCTCCACGTACGCACACTGCAGTTATTGGTCTCCTGCCACAGACTGCCGCTTCTCGAGATCGAGCACCTCTTCCCTAAGGGCCTCGATCTCAGCATCGCGCCGCCTGCTGGCACCTTGGTGTACTCCTGACAAACGAGGCGCAGATGAACCTTGCCCACGTCCCACCACTGCTCTAACGTGGCAAAGTCTGATCTGCAACCTCTCCAGGCCATCCAAAAGTCTCGGACCGACATTGCAAACCCCTTGTCTTCCAACAACGTATTGTTGAAGTGCCAATAGGCGGCCGAGGGCGCTGCTGGTAGTAGCGCCACCGTCATGGACGCACAATCATGGTCTGAAAACGGCGCCAGCCTAATGGTACTGGACTGGGCTCGCGACAGGCTGTGGCTGGATATATACAGCCTGTCGATCCGGGACCAGGACATCCGTTCACCCCTAAACACCCTAACATGGGTGAACTCAGTGGATGCCTCGGGATGTTGTTCTCGCCAGACGTCTACCAAGGAGTAGCGGGTGATGACCTCCCGCAAGGCCGACGCAGAACACGGGTGTGGCTCCGGGCCATTCCGGTCTTTCAGAGCCTCGAGGGTGCAGTTGAAATCACCTCCGAGCACCACGTGTTCGTCCGCGTCCACTGTCTCCAGGTATTCAGACATTCTGATGAAGAACTGCCTTCTCAGGGGTCCGGTGGCAGGAGCATACACGTTCAAGAAATTAAACGTGTAGTCCTCGTGCCGGACCCTGAGATGCAACAGGCGACCTGGAACAACAGTTTTGGCAAGCAGTAGCTCTGGTTGAGAGGACTCAGAGAACAGTGTCACCACCCCACTAGATGACGAAGTGAGGTGGCTGAAGAAGACCTTGCATCGCCACTCCAGATGCCAGCTGGCTTCAGCCTCTGGAGTGGTATGGGTTTCCTGCAAGAAACTCACAGAATACTTTCCCTTCTGTAAAAAGGAGAGTACCTGGAACCTGCGAAACCCGTCCTTACAGCCATTCACGTTAAGTGTACCGATGCTCAAAGCCATTGGTAATCAGGAGTTTTGCTTTCCACAGGCGCTCAGGGAGCTACACCCCGAGAAGCCTTTATGTGGTCTCGCATCAATTTATGAAATTTCAGGACACGAAGATGGATAGGCCCAGAGATTTTGGCCTTGTGGTTAGCCCTGATGTATACTAAGAGAGAGTGGAGAATGACCGAGGCATCCTTCCACCTTCCAAGGGCCACCTGCACCTTTGTGGTTCCGTGTTTGCAGAGGGTATCCTCCAGGAAACCATCTAGCTTCTGGGCAGGGATAATGGGGGTCAAAGAGTCCACCGCCTCCGCGGTGCCAGAGGACTCCTCACTGAGCCCCAACTCCCCGAGCTCCTCTTGACTGAAAAATTGAAGACCCCCGCCCTTCTCTGCGGGGACCTTTCTCAGCCTTAAAGTGGGTCCCCTCCTCGGTGTTTCCACGAGGGGGTCCACTATATCCTCCACATCCAACCCCGGGGTGGGATGTTCAGGGGTAGCTGGTGGCGGTATGGCGGAGGTAGCGGTCTCCCTAGTGTCCTCGGGGGCCAACGAAGCACACAGTGCCCTCCTGGTCTCCTCTACTACCATGCGAACAAACGGGATGCCACGGGCGTTCGCATTAATCGCGGGAGGGCACTTTTCAGCAAGTACCTCATAGGGAGTGTCCAGCCCAGCAGTCGCCTCCAACAAAGTGCCTGACCAAAACTGCTCAGCAGGAGAGCTCACATCTGGCATCTCCCAGATGCAAAATGAAGTGCTCGCTAAAACACCCTCACCCACACCCGCCTCCCCCGCTCCATCCTCCAAACTCCCAACCACGGGGGAAAGCCCTAGCCCATCCCCTTCTTCCAGTGACACAAACCGGGGCTCAGCCTCAGGTGTGCCACCCGAAGGCGGCACAGCCGGAGGGGGATCCTGGCCGACCTCCAAGTTCCCGAAGACAACTGTGTCCGGCGCGGCAGATTCACCGAAACACAAGTCCCCGGGGGATGTTCTCCAACTGGGAGGGGTGTTGGAAGGCTCCCCAACGTCCATTTCTAGGAGCAAAGCATCATGTTGTTGAGCACTTTGATCTTCCACCCCAGGGACGCCGGGTACCTACTCCTGCATTCCCTCCAGATCTTCGAGGGGGGGGGGGGGGAACTGCATATTTATGGGGTCTGGCTTACACTGGCTAATCCTAACCTGTGGGCTGGACAGGGCCACCCTGTGCGGAATTGATGTTGCATTCCGCTTCGGAGACTTCTGAGGGTGAACGTAATACGGTTCACCCTCCTCGCCCTCCTCAATCACCCTCTTGTTCTTAGTTTTTGCTTTCCTCTTCCTGGGGATTGATTCCCCAAAAAAGGGTACCGCCACCTCCTCAGCGGGAGCCTCCCACCGATTCCCCGCACCATGTACGGTGCTTACATTAGGGGTTGGGTGCTCCTGGGGGGAGACAGCGACAACAGAGGGTGACTTCTTCAGGGTAACTCTTTTCTTCTCCCTCTTTTTCCTGGGGAGAAGTGCAGATGTCACCGCTCGAGATGGGGCAGCGACATCTCCTGCGGTCCCAGGGGGGACCTGGGCCACTGAGGGCTCAGCCGCGGTGGGCGCAGTGGTACAGGGTGTCTCCTCCCAGGGGGGGACAGTGACAACAGAGGGTGGTCACTCCAGGGCGACCCCCTCACCCTCTCTCCGCTCCCCGGGAGAGGTGCAGATGTCACTGCTCGAGACGGGGCAGCAACATCTCCTGCGGTCCCAGGGGGGACCTGGGCCCCCGAGGGCCCCGCCCCGGTGGGCGCAGCGGCACAGGGTGTCTCCTCCCGGGGGGGGGACAGCGACAACAGAGGGTGGCCACTCCAGGGCGACCCCCTCCCTCCGCTCCCTGGGGAGAGGTGCAGATGTCACTGCTCGAGATGGGGCAGCGACATCCCCTGCGGTCCCAGCTGTACCTGCCGCATAAATGAGAGCACATGCCTCAGCGCTCTATCCCTGCAGCCCAGCCGAATTTTTGTTATGGGAGATTTAATATCTCCCAGGGCTTGCAGGCGTGGGTGCATGAGGCTATCTGGGATGAAGGGGGGCACATTGGACAGGATCATTTTTGTGCCTAACCCCTCCATGGGCTCTATGCGGATGTAGGTCCCCCCTACATTGATGCCTTTCTGCACCAGGGTGTGGGTGGCAGCCAGCGTACAGAGGAAGAAAATGCCCCTCCCATACATCTTGCTGGCCACCACCACAGCAGAGGGACCCACAACGTCTGCCACATCCCTCACATAGATCTCCATGTTGAGGCCAGGTGACATTGGGCACCTCACCCCAAGCTTCCTGCTCACACCGGGCGTGGCCCCAGCGTTGTTGTTGCTGGGGTCAACGCCTGCAGCTGCCACCTGCGCCCATGTTGGAACTGGGACTGCAGGGGTTAAACTGACAACAGGAGCCGGGGGAGGTGTGGCCAGGGCACTGGATGTACCAGGCCTAGGACTGTGGTTAATGATCCTAGGGGCCCCAGTTTTTGGGGTCCGATGTCCAGGTGTGGCCCCTGTTGCTGCACTAGTCCTATTCCCCCCAGGCATGATAAAATAAGCCTCTAAGTAAGGGGCGGAAATAGTGCTTAGGGAGAGAGATGCAGAGAGGAAACTGTCCCTTTAAGAACCAATTAACTATCTCTGCACAGGGAGGGGAAGAAAAACAGCTTTTTAAAACCTTCTGTAATCTTACCTTTTCCTCCCTTATTATTAACTCTCTCTCTTACAAGAAACCACACTACAATATTGAAGGTCTTAAAGTAAGACACAGAGCTCCCAAAAATGCAAATGACAAAAGGAAATCAGGCTTAAATTAAGGTGAAATTAGAAGAAAAAGAAACAACCAGGGGTGGGTCAGGTGAGAGGGGTTGAGACTACAGTTTCCAGCCAGCCACAGTGTAGCTTTGCTTGGTTGAATCACTGCAGCCTCTGGGTGAAAACCAAAAACGGTTTTTAAACCTGAAAAAGCACCCAAAACTCTCTTAAAAACTCACAGTATACTCACAGTATACTCCCCCACAGATCCACAGCAAAATATAACAAATAAAGAAAGAATAAAGCTGATTCCTTACCAAATGCCTGGGAGCTCTTCACATACGCTTCTGAGTGAGAAGCAGGAGATAGGTCAGGGGGAGAAGAGGAGGAGACAGAAGGGGCAGTAATGGGAATGGCCTGTACAGCTTGGGAGGCGAGACAGGGGGAACCTGATAAGAAGAGTCTGTGCACAGGTTGCAACACAGGCGCGGCCCGCACGGAGCAGGGGAAGACTGCAGGAGGGGGATGGAGCCAAGAGCAGGGGAACGCACGCGAGGCCTGTGCCCGCGCGATGGCCAGCAAGGGCAGGAAGGAGCATGCACGCGCGTCCTCCATAAACTGAGGAGGTGCACGCACCGGACGCGTCACCAGGCGCGCAGAACCCCGCGCCGCGGGCACAACGCGAGGAGGAGGCAATGGGACGGATGGCACCACAGGGGAAGGTAAAGGATTTACCGCGGGGAAGAGGGAGCGGGGAGGATCAAGGCAGGGGTTAAGGGAGCACGTGGGTTTGCGGGACCTGTGGGGAACGCGCTGCAGCAAGGGGAGAGAGGTAGAAGGTGAAGGAGAGGAGTGGGAAGGCGTAGAAAGGATGACAGGAGATGGGAGAGAGGGACAAGGAGAGGAAGGAATCTCCTGAGTCGTCACAAAGGTGCGACGCACGCGAGAATCGTTGCTGGGGAAGAATGTTATATATAAATGACCTGAACAAATAGTGATGCTGCACATCTCAAAAATAGAAAACACATTCAATTACCGGTGCTCCAATGTTTGCACGAAAGCCTGCGATCAGTCCAAGACAGATGAATGAAGGAACAAAGGGCACTGCGGATTTGAGCAAAATAAACTCATTTATTGAGCCAACACGACGTTTCGACCTTAGTGGTCTTTTGCCATTGTCACTTGAAAAAGACCACTAAGGTCGAAACGTCGTGTTGGCTCAATAAATGAGTTTATTTTGCTCAAATCCGCAGTGCCCTTTGTTCCTTCATTCATATATAAATGACCTGACATGTCATTTGTTCTAAATTTCACTCCAAGTTTTCACCAATTTGCACCAATTTATATTCTATTTCATAAAAAATCTGTTGAGGAGTCTTGGGAGGGAGCGCCCTTCCGAGGATTGTTTTAGGAAATAGAATATGAAATAGTGCAAATTGGTGCATGCTTGGAGTGAAATTTAGAACAAATGACGTAATGGTCAGATCATTTATAAATAACTGACCTGCAGTCATACTGTACATGGCGAGCAATACTGATCTTACTGCTCCTCCCACAAATTCCAAGATTGTTGCACCCCTCCTCATCCTCTCTCTCCCCCCCTTGTCCACTCCCTCCCCTTGTCCTCTCACTCCCCCCTTGTCCTCTCAACCCCTCCCTTCATCCTTTCTCATCCCCATCCCCCATCCCTTCATCCTCTCTCACCCCCTCCCTTCTTCCTCTGTTACCCCCCATCCCTTCATCCTCTCACCCCCCCCCCTCTCTGTCATTATCAGTACAGTAGCTTTCAAATTTCGACTTCAAAATCCAGCTTTAAATTGCATATTAAATCATGCCATTGAATAAGTAACCTGCTCTGCCTTCTTGGGGATGATCTGTAAGTAAGAAGGGTGCTGCAGAGATTGCAATGCTGCTGTGATGAGAGATGAGTTATGGAGCCTTTCTGAGAATTTACAATGGTTATTTTTAATAGATCTTGAAAATGGGAAGACTGTTAGTATAGGAAATGAAAAGTAAGGGGTGAGTGAGCAATTAAACAAAATTGCCAGTACTGTATGTAGTGTCTGTCACCACACACACACACACACACACACACACACACACACACACACACACACACACACACACACACACACACACACACACACACACACACACACACACACACACACACACACACACACTGAGACATATACACATACACACACACACTCACTGAGACATATACACATACACACACACACACACACTGAGACATATACACATACACACACACACACACACTGAGACATACACACACACAAACACACACTGAGACATACACACACACACACACACACACACTGAGACATACACACACACACACACTGAGACATACACACACACACACACTGAGACATTCACTCACTCACACACTCACTCAAACACACACACACACTGAGGCACACACATATAGGCAGGACGCAGGACACGGACAGAAAGAAAGACACACACATACACTCACACACAGATGCATACACACACACACAGATATACACACACACAGATAGACAGACACACATATACAGACAGGACACAGATAGACAGACACACACACACAGGCAGGACACACTGAGATACACACACATACACCCACATACACTCACACACATACACCCACATACACTCACACACAGATACTCACACACTCACATATACAGACTGGACACAGATAGACAGACACACACAGACAAGACACAGATAGACAGACACACTGAGACACACAGGCAGGACACTGAGACATACAAACAGGCAGGACACAGATAGACAGACACACACAGGCAGGACACTGAGACACAAAGACACAGATAGACAGACACACACAGATACACAGACACAGCATCACCTCTCTGCTGCATGCTTTTCTCCGCTCTTTGGCCCCACCCCAGGCTCCTGCTACCTCCCGATTGGCTGAATTACCCTGCAGCAACCAATCAGAAGCTGCCCAGCCCCCTAGCAGCAGCAGCCCTGCTCTATCCCATCTCCAGTATTATCTGTCATATACCAGACACCTGGCAACCCAAAGTAAGAGCAAGCAGGGGAGCCGGGCGGGGGGAGAGCATTGGTGGGCACGCATGGGCCCGGCGCGTGGGGCCTCCCTATGCTGTGGGGCCCCCGGGCAACTGACTATCGTGCCCATACGTTAAGACGGCCCTGGCTACGGCTACAGATGACGTCTCCCGTCTCCACAGCCCAAGCAAAAGTTGTAATTTGAGTTTGGGAGACGTCTCTTGCTACAAGGGGAGTGACGGAAGACAGAGGGGGCGGGGACAAGAGCAAGGGGGAAGGCTGAAATGGAGAGAAGTTGTCATTTCTATTTGTATGCTGAATTTACAATACTTTTACTTTAAATTACGGGAGAATTTACTATTTTAAAGTTGTTCATATAGTGTGTTTCACTTGACAGACACACAGACACACACACACACACACACACACACACACAAATCAGGGCCGCCAACAGAAATCATGGGGTCCAGGACAAATGAAAGGAGTGCCTCCCCAACCCATAGCGCACCTACCACGGGAAAACAAATTTTAGCGCACAACTTTTACTCAACCCCCAATACATATAAAAACACCCCCAATAATAAAACGCTGCACCCGGTGCCGGGTCTCTCAGCAGCGCCGGAAGTCAGCTGGGTTAAGCTTCCGGCACGCCGGCGTGAGAGGAAGGCCCGGCGCGCACGAGCAGCCATTATGGGACTGAGAGGTGCCTGCAGCGGGGCGGGGCAGGGCCGGCAGCAACTGCTGTGACCTGCAGCTGGGCCCCTGCCACCGCCAGCCCCCCAACCGCCAGCCACTGCCTCCCCACCTCCACACCGCTCCCCCCCACCACCACATCGCCCCCCCTGCAGCCACCGGCATACCGCCCCCCCCTGCAGCCACCGGCACATCAACCCCCCTCCCCCACCCTGCAGCCACCGGCCCGACCTGAGATAATCCCCAAGGTAAGGCTGATTTTTATATGTACAGTATTGAGGGTGTATTTTATATATGTATTGGGGGGTTAAAAAAAAGTTGCGCACTAAAATGATTTCTATTGGCGACCCTGATCACACACACACACTCTCACACACTCTCACACACTCTCAAACTCTCACACACACTCTCTCTCTCACTCACACATACTCTCACTCACACACAATCACACACACACAATCCCCCCTCCCACACACACAATCACACAATCCCACACACACAATCCCACACACAATCCCACACACACACACAATCCCACACACACACACAATCCCACACACACACACACAATACCCCTGCCCCCCACACACACACACAATCACACATCCCACCTCTCCCTGCACTCACACACAAACACAGTCCCCCTCTCCCTGCATCAGAAGCTATCTGATTGGTTACAGCCTGTCACATGATGAGAAGGTCTCCGTAAAAATCAAATTCTACTGACTACAGAGATTCACGTCGCTCCGTCGCCGTCGGGCCTACTATAAGCGCATGCTACAGATTCAATGCATTTGTTTTGAAGCAACGTAGCGTCACTGTCGCCATCGTCGGCACTATAAGCGCAGCCGAAGAGGGAGTATGGGTGTCCCGAATATCACAAAGTACTACCAGGCAGCTCAAATACAGCAGGTGGTGATCTGGAGTGCTGACCCAACCCAATATTGTTGGTTAGCCATTGAAACTCAGTATGCCAGAATGTCCTCTCTGCCGATGTCAATTGAACGAAAGATGAAGAAACAAAGTCTCTGGGTTACAATCCTTTTGGTTAGGGCGCAACTTGCCTGCCCGATATTTCCACCAAATGTAAAAAGTTTGTTCTGGTTCGTTGGGGTTCGTTCTGAGATCCCCAGCACTAACGAATTCCTGAAGTAGGGGTAAATCCTTGGTTACGATGTTTTAACCCCTTGCATTCCGGAACCACTGCCGCTGTACTTGGATGGAATCTTGAACCACTCTTGGATAAGTCATGAATCACCCAGGGACTGGGGCTGCAGGCATTTTTATAGGGCTAAGGGTCCTATACATAACATCTGCATCCAATCCCTTCCGTAGGAACACTTTTTCCCTCTATCCCAGACTTGCCAGTAGTTCATAGCATGGGCAGAAGTGGCCTCCTGGTTTGCATAGAGCATGTGCTAACCTCACACTTGAGCTCTTTAGCATATCAGGTCTACCCCCTTTACCTGGCGACAGCAAGTCTGGGATCTGGCCACAAGGTGTGAACAGCCCATATGTTGGACCGGTCCCTGGTACTTCACACTTTCCTGGCTGTCTTAACACCTTGGGTCTCTGAGGCTTTTCAACCTCGGAATTCTCATATACATTGAGGCATTCACTTCTCTGGGGGCCCTTTGAAGTGCGGAGATGATTGGCTAGTAAACGCATTTAAGGGATTACATCCAATTTCAGGGAATCACAGACCCCTGACGAAGCTAACCAATGACACACCACTGCGTTGAGTCCGGATTCCTGACAAACTTGGAGAGGAGGTGCCCGAGGACTGATGTCATTGCATGCGGACGTCAACCACGTGTGGCACAGAACGCAGAAGTGCAAGACCAGGTGAACATCACAGGGAGCCGCAAGTGCACCGTCTCTCCTGCAGGAGCTCCACAACCAGCGGTTTATGAACCTCAATCACCGGACACTAATTCACGTTTTTTTGTATAATGCCCTTGCATGCAGCTTCCCTGTTGCCATGGCCTATCTTTGTTTCATTTAGAATATACTTTCATCTACTACATAACTTCTGTCTATGTCTCCTTGTTTTTCGGCTGCAAGATTATTTTACACTCGTGGGCTTCATATTCTAGCTCATTGGCCAAGAGACTACCTGTGGGACTCGATGTATGTGTGCCCTGTTGGTTTGCTAGCGTTCAACCATTAGGAGCTGTGTCTATAGTCCCTACCCATAAGACAGGATTGCACTATTTGTGGGTTTCTTTCTTTTTTTTATTTTCTTATGCTTACACGGTTCTCTGCACTCCCTGATTTTCTACTTCCATAGTGACATGCATGCGCAGAAATATTGTGACACGCATGCTGTATGTGTTTCAACAAGTCTCCATAGCAAGATGCATGCGCAGCACACTACTACTGTATGTGCGATTATCAATAATGAATATTGTCTTTTTCCTTACAGGGTAAGACATCCAAGAGCCAGTCAGTTCAATTAAAAATGGTACATTTGTAAATTTGGAAGAAGAGACTTTGTATTTTTGAATTATTCATTTTTATTTTATTATCGTGTGCAACTAAATAATTTCATTCGCGTAAAATACTTTTTGTTGTGTTTGTAACACGTACCTCACCACAAACGAGGCGTGACCGCGGGGCTGAGGTAGGAATTGGTGTAGAACGCCGACCACAACTGCGAGGGCGCGTCTAGAGTGTAGGATGGTCTGGCAAGCCGGGTCGGGGTTATAGAGGACAGCGTAAACGTGGTACTTGTCGGGCATAGGAGCGGAGAGTAGCGAATCATTGGGGTACATAGCCGGGGTCAGGATTGGAGAGAGTAGAGTCGTCGTAAAGTCAGAGTTAGCGTAGGAGAGTGTGAGCTCTTCCAGCAGCAGCAGGAAAAAATCGTGGAGCACAACCAAGGAATGAAGCAGGGTAGACGTGGTGTGGTGACTTCAGAACATTTTATTCAAACAGACAGGTGTAGCTGGTGGATCATCTGACGCGTTTCAGCCCTAGGGCCTTTGTCAAAGAATGATCCATCAGCTTGAAAAATACATAGATATAGGCAGGATTAACACAGAGCACCTGCACCAGATAGAAATCAGGTGAGGTGGGTAATCAACCTAATGCCCATGTAATGGGAACATAAAAACCGTTTAAAAACAGTGCCAGCAATGTATCATGCAGATCATAATCACATAGGGTTAACCATTTAAAGCCATATCAGTTTTTCAACAATAGACATAAATATGATTCAATGTCAATATCATGTATACATGTGGTAATTGCTTGGTCACAATAAAATACAAAATGGATTAAAACAACAGCCGTCTGTATTGAAACAATGTTATTCAGTATATTATGTATAACATACAGTATAAAGATCTCTGTTCAACGTGATAATAAATGGACAGTAACACGACTATAACAACTTGTTGAGAACTTGTTAATAATGGAGAAGGATATCCGAACAATGTAATGAGGGCAAGTGTAGGGGTAGGATGCCCTCATTACATTGCCCTCATCACACTTGCCCTCATTACACTGCCTGAAACGCGTCAGCTACACCTGTCTGTTTGAATAAAATTTTCTGAAGTCACCACACCACGTCTACCCTGCTTCATTCCTTGGTTGTGCTCCACGATTTTTTCCTGCTGCTGCTGGAAGAGCTCACATACTGTTGTTTGTTGGAGGCACACCGGTAACTGCTGCACACGGAGGGGAGCCCCGCGGGTCACATGACCGCCTCGCACCATACGGCTGACACGCCAGAGGCAGCGGTTCATCATTGAGACCAGAGACCAGCAGCTCAGCTGAGCAACGGAGTTCAATGGTCCCCACCTAACGACACAAGAGAAGCACACCGCCGGTCGCACGACCGCCCCACGTGACGCTGAGTCACGAGAGGGTTGGCGGTGCAACTACACAGTCACGGAGGACCTCAGCAAGGCATAATTTCTCCCCAAACCGTGAGTGCTTGCAACACTTGGTGCCCTGAGCAGGGCCAGTTGCTTTTTCTATGGTCACAGGTTACATACTTATTCATTACTTGCAGCGGTTACTATACTGACTTTGATGCACCTGATAGGATAATTCATTATCCAGCTCCAACAGCGTAGGAGAGAGCAGGATCGTCGTATTCCAAAGCCAGGGTCAGTGCAGGAGAGTATCACAAAGTCCAAGGTCCAAAGCAGGGTCAGGCAGCAAGGTAAGAGGCAGGTACTGGATGCAGTGACATGCATCGTCACAAACCAAGGTTATGTCCGGCAAGGAAGGAAGTGCAGACAGGGTATAATAAGGGCCTCCCTCCAATGGGAGGCAACCAGGAAGTGGTGGCGCCCTCACTGATAGGCTGCTGGATCGCGCAGATGCGTCCAATTGTGCAGCCGATTAGGAGTGGGGGTGGGACCACTAGAGAGCACGCGCGCCCCGTGCATAATACTGGCGACATGATTGCGCGCCACTCGTGCACGCCACGGCACCCGCGTCAGTGCGTGGGTGGAGACCGGAGGCAGGACCCGAGGAGGGACGGGAGGACCGTGCGTGTCCGCTGTGTCACATACCTATGTCGTCAGAGCGGGGGCGGAGTCGGGTGGCGGAGACCACAGGACGCCGGGGAGTGTGTGCACAATGCATGCGTCACGCGTCATTGCCATTGGGAGGGGAACGCATCCTGGGGACAGGAACCACGGAGACAAACGGAGCCTGCGCGCCGAGCATTCGAACCACCACTGAAATGCCCTCTTTAAGTGACTCTAGATCCTGACAGACAGGTGAGAGTTAAGGGGACAGAACCGCCGGAATGGCGAATCCTCACAGTATTCATGTTTTACTCTTTAAATTTCAATTAAATACACTTTAAGTGCATACAGTACTAAACATTTGTGTGATATCGTATCGTCCGCACATGAACAGGAATAAGTGACAAGCTGCATTGCAATTAGATTTTTAAGACACAATAACTCGCGGTCGCCGATTTGCATTTCTGGCAGGTATTGCAGACAACGCTAAATTAAATTTCTGCCCTCTTTCAAACTACGGTCAAATTACGGCTAAATTGTATGAAAATTAAAGAATTTTCATGGCCCGGATAAGTGCGGATGAGGATGCCGCTCGGAAAACATGTGCGGCAAGCGGTCGAGAACCCGTAGTTACACAATTTATCAGGGCACTGTATAGCAATTCTACCACCAAAGTTAAAGTTAATGGGTAACTATCAGATATATTTTACATACAAAATTGTACTAGGTAGAGGTGCCCCTATACCTTATTCGCAATGTTGGTAGAACCACTAGCCTAAACCATAAGCACAAACCCTGATATCTCAGCAGTGGAAATAGGCGGGAGAGAACATAAGATAGCCATGTATGCGGACAACATACTGTTACTAGTCACAAAGCCAGCAATATCATTACCAAATATTATGAAAACACTTGACGAATATGGAATAGTTTTAAATTTCAAAATGAATAAAAGAAAAACAGGTATTAAATGTAAGCCTCAAAGAGCCCTTAGCTTCGCAGATGAGAATGAATTTCCCATTCGAGTGGACAAGTGGATCTATTAAATACTAAGGGATACACATCCCACCAAAAGTGGAAGACCTATTCCAATCTAACTATATCCAGTCTGAGAAGACAGTAAATAAGGAATTAATAGCATGGAACTCACAGATTATATCCTGGATAGTATTGATCATTTGTAGCAAGATGAACATCCTACCCAGAATATTATACATATTCCAGACAGTACCCAAGAGTTTCATAATAGCCCTCCAAATAAAAATGTATGTGGACATATAAAAAACACAGAATAAGGATTAACACACTGCATAGGCGTAGAAAAAAAAGGAAGGATTGGATTTACCTTAACTTCTATAACTATTACCTGGTCACACAAGTTAACTCTATATTGAATTGAAAATACTGTACAGATTCAGGAAACAAATGATGGGTAAATGTAGATGAAACATACTGTGCAAACATAAAGATACCATAGCAGGGGTACCCTGGCTAGATAAAATCCACAGAAGAAGGCATTTATAGAACACCCCATCATAGCCACAACCCTCACAGCATGGGACAAATATCTGCAAAAGAACAAATAACAAACATTTTTCAGATTTTATGTTTTTATACAACCTTAGGACAATTCAATATTTTAAGGAGAGATGTCATCTCCCCAATGCCGCAGAATGGTAGTTTACGCAAATGGCTCATTTACAAACACTTCAAAACATAAAGAAATTGTCTACAGGAAGATGTCAGTTTAAAACATTTTTTTTTTAACTGGGACCAAGAGGTCATAATGTATCATACATATATGGATATCTAATGAAAGGGATAGAGATAAAACCAGCATTTGCAATTGCATGGGAGAAAGAACTAAATATGGATTCCAAAAAATTAAAATATGGATTGATGCCACAACCTCCTCGAAATCAATAAATATCGTGGAACACACATACAGAATAAAATATAATACAGGTGTTTGAATACGCCTACAAGGCTAAACATGTGCTACCCAGCAGTCTCAGCCCTAAGCTGCAGGGAATGCGGAGAAAGGGGAACAATGCTCCATGTATCGTGGCGCTGCGCTGTACTAAAGTCCTAAATACAATTCCCCATGACCCAAGTATAACATTTCTTAACAGGGAAGGAATCCAAGGATTTAGAATGAGGCATTAAATTAGCATTACATTTGTTGATTGCACCATGATGTTCCATAGCAGCTAAATGGAAGCAGACCAGTGCTCCATGGAGTATTGGAAAAATAGAATTTGTGGAGTGGCAGGAATGGAGAGATTTATGCATATAATTAGAGAATCTACTGATACATTTGAGGAGATATGGAACCAATGGTTCACTATAATGGAAGTAGGTACAGTGGCGGCCGCCTTTACTCTAGTTCGGCCGTATCGGCGCAACTTTGAAAACCGTGGGCAGCCGCGGGCAGATGCAGAATTTGTTCCGGTATTTTAGGCGCCGCGAGCGCCTTTTCCTAGTCCATTGTATTAGCGCTGTCTCGCCATTAATGCGGCATGAACGCGGTAGTGCGTGACGTTCGGAAAAAATCCCCAAAAGATTTCGGAGATGTAGGAGAATAAAAGGGGCCGCAACAGTAGTTAGCAACAATAATATAAGATATAAGATTGTTGTCGCAAATAATGTGGGAGAAGGAGCGGCTCAGTGAGTAAAGACACTGATTGGCACCGAGTTTGAACCTGGCTCAATTCCCTGTGACCTTGGGCAAGTCACTTTATCTTCCTGTGCCTCAGGCACCAAAAATATAGATTGTAAGCTCTATGGGGCAGGGACCTGTGACTGCAAAATGTCTCTGTAAAGCGCCACGTAAAACTAGCAGCGCTATACAAGAACAAACTATTATTATTATTAATGTACACAGGCACACAGCAGAGGTCAAAGAAGAATGAGATACAGGGACAAGACTGAGATGACAGATATAAACCCAGAATTATCATTTTGGTTCAATTATTATTTATCATAGATGACATAAATTAACATATTTATTTATTCTTGTTATTAGTCTTGCGTTATAACCCCAAAATGTGCTTTCTGTATGTATATATCATGTTTGAAGATGAGTAAACATGGAAAACGTGTTAAAATGACACAGGAAAAAAAAGAAAATTAAAGTTAATAAATTAAATTAATAAATTAAAAATGATTAACAAATAAGAAAGATTGTAAGCTAAAATAAATGTATGTAATGTATTATGATTACTCGCATACTAATGTGAACTATGTCTTTAAGCTTGTGAATAATAAAGAATGTTCCCATAAAAATGGCATTAAGAGTTGGGGAAAAAATGCAGTAAGTATCATCTAGTACTACTGTACAAAACTGATTTATTAAAAAGAAACATATGTAGGATATTGCTTGGATTGCTCCTTAAAGGAATAGTATGGCTTAGTAAATATGGACCATTGCCAAATAAGCAGCAATCCCGTCAAGCTAACTCCTATTTTGTTATATTAATGGAGGTTCTGTGAAGCTGAACCGCGTTAATTTCTGTTCCGGTGACATCATGTTTCCAAAGACACTCACCAGAGTAGTTACCAGTAACAGGTATATAAAGGCCATCCAATTGAGGCCACAACAAACTCAACTCAAAAAGGCTGCCAATAGGAAACTTCTTTACTGGGACCAAATCCGTTTTCCAGGAGACAGACGTAGGTTATGGAAGTGACATCAGTGCTGGCAAGCGAGGCCGTTGGGCCGCACAAGCGCAGAAGCGGACCTTCCAACATTTACCTCACCAACAGTTTGGTCGTCTGCAGCAACAAACACAAGCGCTGAGGCTGGTGAATGCGCGCAGGAGGAGAATGGTGGTGCCAGTGCATGCACCGAGTAGGTCAATCACAGGGAGAGCCATCCCCCTCAATGCATGTGCAGAAGCTGTAGCTGCAGCCAGTGCATGCGCAGCAGCCGGAACGTGCATGTGCAGTAGCCATCGGCTCGGCGCTCATGCGCAGTAGCTGCCGGCTTTGCGAACATGCGCAGTAGAGCCACTCCCCTCAACACATGGGCAGACGTTGCACATCTGCCGAAGAATACTCCGGCTGGTGCACATGCGCATAGGTCTTGGCGCGCATGCGCAGAGTCCTCTAGAGCTTGGCAGCACGACGCGCATGGGCAGCAGCAGCACCAGAGGAGAAGAGGACACGGAGCCAAGACCACCCACCCCCATTCCCCCTGTGTCATACACAGACACACACTGTCACACACACACATACTGATACATACTGATACACACACATTGTCACACACAAGGAATTCACAGCTAGTGCAAATAGCTAATACAGGGGGAAGTTAAATTTTTTTGCGGTTTATCAATTAAATTGTATTTTGATTTTTAATTAAAAACATCACCAACACAAATACCATTTCTGTGACAAAACAATGCCAAAAGATAAAGAAGTTTCACTTAAAATATGCGTGCTCGGCACACACACAGTTTGTTTCCTCTGGAGGGACAATTAACATGAAAATGAACACATAGTGGGACAATGCCCTCATACCATCACACTTCCGCAATGGAGTTACATAGAAACCACTGCTGTATTATGGATCAGTGGCATGTGACCATTTAACATTTCCAGGGTGACAGTTTTCATATAATTTTCTCCAGATTTTAAAATGTTTTCCATCAATACATCAGATACCAACTACATCATAAAAATAACAAAACAAGTTTTTTTTTCCTACAAGAAAAAAGAATTGCTGCTTTCAAAATTATGATACAGTGAAAACGATATCAAAAGCCTTCCAATTTGCCCTTTTAATTATTATTTTTTATTTCTAATTTTCATTTGAGCAGCATTGTACAACACATTGCTAATCATTTTAATTATATTATATTATTTTAGTTTACATTATTAAATTTACTTTTAGAAAATGTAATGTCATTTTCATAATGCTTTTGTTAATAAGTAGCAAATGTGAAAATTACAACTATGCCACCAATCACTTCTCAAAATTGTAAAATTATGTATTGAACCATTTAGTATGTATATGACTATAATTTAACACACACACACACACACACACACACACACACACACACACACACACACACACACACACACACACACACACACACACACACACACACACACACATATATATGGGACTATGTCATATGGTTTTGAAGCAAAAGGTGGCACTGTGTGTTCATTTGCATGTCATTTCCCAGAATCCCCTGCTGCAGTGGAAGCACTGTGTGCTGGGTGATAATGGTGAAAGGTGGGGTTGCAGACCTGTCTAAGACATGCAAATGAGCACACAGTAATATTTCCATTTGCTATATACTTTACTGTGGAGGGTTTTTGTCACATTTTTTGCCTAACACAACTTTACTAACTATATATACGTATATATATATATATATATATATATATATATATATATATACGTATATTTATATATATATATGTAAGAGTATCCGTAGTCGGTATGGAAGCATAGGTCCGGGTTGGCGGCAGAGGTGCAAAGTCAAGGAGGCAAGGAGAGATCGGGGTCACAGTCTAGGGTCAGCAACAGGAATTCAAAATAAGCAAGAGGATAAGGTGTAACTGCAAATACTGACAGGAGCTGCAAACACACAGAACTATGCCTGGCGACTCACTATGGTAACTGCAGCCTTATAAAGAAGGCAGCCAGTACCCAAAATGGCCACAGAGAGCAGAAAGGGCAGGAGAGACAGAAAACCTGGACCAAAGTGAAAACCCGGCACGGATCAAGCAGAATCCTTACAGTATCATGTTACAGGCTTTAAAAAAAATTAAGGATGTGACGTCATCTCCAAGTGAAGTATGTCACATCCTTAAAGCCACATGGTTGCCATCACATGGAACTAAAGCAATGAGATTGAAGACAATCCCATTGATTCCTGTACCATGTGACATGTTCCATTTTTTTTACAAAGGATGTGACACCACTTTAAGGGTATGAAATAAATTTTGTGATATATTTTTATAATTTATTGTCTCTTTTGTGTCTCATTCGAACTGATGGTTACATTAGTTCCTATTATGGATATTCATTATATTAATTGTGATTTATGCACAGTGTTGTGTAATTCTTTATTAACCCCCGGTGCGCTGTGTGCATTCTCCTTCTTATTATTACTAAGAATAACACAACATATCCCAGTATAATTCAGCATATCACAGAATTTTTATAGGAGTCAGAAGCTACTGTGATATATTCCAAGATATCTCTCAGAAAATAACAATTATGTTGACTACATCTGTATATTGGGGTTTCTCATAAAGCCTCTTGTACTGGGTTTTCATAAACCATAGGAGAAGGGGCATCAGGGCTGAGGAGTTTGACCTTGGTAGTTTTTTTTGTAAATGTTCAAAGAGAAAATAGATGATATTTACTAAGTAGTGCTAGAGATGGGCGGAGCAGTCCAAGTCTGTTCCCCTCACCAAAATCCATCGAGAGGGAGAGGAGAAAGAGAGAATGTCCTGAAAAAGGAGCACACCTGTGGTACCCTGAGAGATATGCTAATGCATATGCAAAGTATATTATAATGAGACCCATCCCACACTTCCTAAAAGGATTTCCATACCATCTATATAGAGTTGATAAGCCAGATGATAAGACACCAACCTAATGATTAGAATAGTGTACAACTCAACAGGTCTAGAACCCATAACCACTGGTTTTCTTGGCCACAGCTCTAGCAGTGTGAGCTAAACTCAGAGCTTGGCAGTGCCATCTGTGAAGTTGCACCAAGCACTGCTGTTACATACTGTAGACCCCGTACTCTGCCCCATAACATTAAAACTGATTACCATGGGAGAGCGTGGGGCCTCTGTAACTCTGTCTTACCTTCTCTCTTACTTCTCTCCTGCATCTTCTGATTATGACAACACATCGCCATGACAACGCGGCATGAAATGACACTGCAGCATCACATGTGGCGTGTTGCCCTGATAACACGATGTCACATGATACCACAATGTCACAACATAGCAGAGATGAGGAACCGGAGGATATGCCAGAAAAGGTAAAATACCCTGCGCCCTCCCCCAGCACTGAGCCCCGCCAAATTCTAAGCCAGTCCTGGTTAAACCAGCTGATGGATAGCTGCCTACTATGTATACTGCCTACTAATAGCATACCTCCAAGGGATATCTATTTAATTTATTGTAACCTTGAAAGGACTTCAAGGACAAAGTAATAATATCTACTGCGAGTTATGAGAAACTGAGACCAGTTGAAATTAAATAAAACACAGGTTTTCTGACACACAAGTAGAATCAAGGTGAAGTACAGCAAATAAATAAATGCAGAGAGCAAGACATATAAGAAAGTGAGCTTATAACTTGAGTTAGTACTTTTAATCTTATAAAGGATAACGACAGTGGGCCATATCTACTAAGCAGTGTTCTGCCATAAGGCACCTTTGGTGCTCGAATACATTACACCCAGTGGTGAAAGTAGATTTTCATTCTTACACGTACTCACCAAGGCATTTAAAACATTAGAGGAGGGGACTGGGGTGTCTCTGGGTGCTCTCCCGGAAAAAGGGAGAGGCTAAACATAAATAATTCCTAAACACTTCCACAATTCTTCATAGTAGACGTGATCTTGTTTCTTTTCGCTGCTCAATAATTAATGACTTCCCACAATACACACACGATAATTACCCTCCCACAATAATACACCCAACCATACACACAAAAATGTCCCCTCTCTATACACACACAAACAATTCACATACAATAATACCACACACACACACACACACACACACACACACACACACACACACACTAGACACACACACTAGACACACACACTAGACACACATTAATACCCACCCACAATAAGGAAACAAAAGTGGAGTTGATCAACCATAATCTATAGTGATTATATACAGTAGTGGGTGCAAAACTGTGAATATGGTTTCAATGTGAAAGGGGTGAAGAGTTGGAGATACTCTTCAAAGAAATTCACTTGTGCACACCACTAAAGATTAAACTTAACATTTAATTTTTTTTTTTTTGCTGAGGGATGCAGCTCAGCTATTCCTGGTAGGTCTAACAGATGATTAGTATACCTTCATATGCGGTTAGCAGCATTAGTATCTCTCCCAGCCAGGTACTTCAGGTGTGCTTCTTTTTCAGCACAGGCATGTCTCTCTAATTTATTTGGGTGGACATTTGAGGGGATATATATACAACTGGAGACACTAATAAATTTGAAAATCTTCTCTCTTGCGCGCCCTCGCCCCAATACCTTTTTCAGACTGACCAATGGAATTGGCGGATTAAAATCTCTATTTAGTACAGTAAATACAGGTCAATTGGTATGCAGGCTAACGACGCTTTGGCCAAAAGGTTTTACTAAAAAAACAAGTAATTACTATTATTATTCAAGTATTTAAACTTTATACTCATTACCATATATGTTTTGTCAATTTGATGTAGCATTGGGCACCTCTGTTGTCTGTTGTATATATTTGCCACGCTCAGTAGTACTCATTTTGGCATAAATATATATTCATGATGTGGTGGATGTAGGAGTTTGAGCTACCTGGGAATATGTGTGTTAAGCACTATATACAGTACATGGATGATGCTATATAAACATAGTTTCGAATTAGAAGGGAACTAAAAAATGTTGTTGCTTTTTTAATCTAGGGTGCCATCTGGTGGATAAAGCAGTAATGTATTTGTCTACATTTGTTTCTATAATGTTTTTAACATGGCCAATAAAAAAATATCTCAATTGCAGTATTAATCTAAAATGGTGGTGTGTATTGGAAATTATGTTAGCATTTCTTATAACTTTGATCATCCAAAATCAAATGTTCTTCATGCTACAGATAACAGCTGTGGAAACCAATTACAAAATTGTTTTCTATAGGTGGTAGCACAATTAGCACCCTTATATATAGGATGTATAGCAACCATGCAGCAATAGCGCCCGTGACGAAGAGGAGAAGCTCTGTTTCTGCAAAGGTTGCCTGTGTCTGGACATTACTGAGAAACACTCTGAGCATACGGAGATCCTGCACGACTGGCCTGGATGGGGGGTGAGTATCTGACGAAGTCCAACCCCCGATTGATGACGCACACGCTGACGTCACGAATCACGAGTCACGTGACGCGGATGCACGCCACTGATAGAGTGGAGGACAACAGAGAAATACAGTGAGCACCATGCAGACAAACGAGTGGACCACGACTGTTCTGGTGGTGATTGTAACCCAGCCTATCACATACTGAAGTGCCTTATAACAATTTACCTATGTAAGTGTTTATAACCGTTATCTTTTTTATATAAACTGACCATACTACACCATGGGTTTTTGCGCTTTTTTCTTTTTGTCTTTTTTAATCTAGGGTGCCATCTGATGGATAAAGCAGTAATGTATTTGTCTACATCTGTTTCTAAAATGTTTTTGACATGGACAATAAAAAAATATCTCAATTGCAGGGTTAATCTGAAATGGTGGTGTGTATTGGAAATTATGTTAGCATTTTGTGTATTGGTGTGTATTGGAAATTATGTTAGCATTTCTTATAACTTTGATAATCCAAAATCAATTTTTCTTCATTATCCTCTAGCAATAAGATTAAGTCAGATAATGCTTCAATTTCATTGGATGATCACTTATTTGTATCATTAGATGATGTGTTAAATAGTTTCTTGAGTAGTAATTTATGAACATATAAATATGTATCATTAATACATTTAAACAGCCCTGTAGGGGCAAAGGTCAAACAACATTTGAGTACCGACCATAAGTAAGTTGATGTGAAAGATAAATTTATCACATTTAGTGCCGATATTGCCTCTGTGTATACGTACATCTGAGGTCTTTTTCCGAGTCTGTAATTGTGGAGATGGTCATCTCTGTTGTAGCTGTCTGTATCCCCAACTTCCTCGATCTTGCATCTACCAACCCCCTACTTGAGTGTGCCTTCTTGTCCTATGTCGGATACGTCTGAAGACGTTTTTTGTAAAAAAAATAATAATTGTTTCGAATGGCATATACAACGTTTTACAATGCAACCCTATGGGCCGTTTTTCGACGCTGGAATGCGTTATCCAATGCCTGAATGCGTTATCCAACGCTCACCGACACTGATTAACATGGGACTCACTTTACAACGGTTTCACTATCCAACGCTACTTCCAGAATGGCTCCTTTGGATAACCGCGAACTGCCTATATCAGATGATTCACCATTTGTAGAAAGATTTGATAGTTATATTGTCTTTCTCTGCTTATCAGTTTATGTAGTGCAGTATCTTTTAATTATCTACGCCCTGAATTATTATACAATTAATTGATGGTTCTCATATGTAAACATGCTTTACAATTCCCACGTGGAAAAGGTTCCTGAATAGGGTAATTTCATCTACGTGTTTTTACATAATGACTTGAAACCATTATTCTCTGACATTTCTGTGTCTTCTAAAGGCCATTTGAACATTAGACCCAATGTATATCTTTAGGTCCTCATCAGTTTGAAGAATATAGCAATTATTCTTAAAAATACGTTTTAACGATTCCCAATTTGGGCTTTATATCTGAAAATATCTCAATTTTGTTATTTTATTTTGTAACTAACGAACTATCTCTATAGACATGTTTGGCTCTGCTGAGTAGAGATGGGCGGACTAGTCCAAATCCATTTCCCGGGCTTTCCATTCAAAATCCATTACGCATTTTAAAATCCACAGACGGATTGTTCCAACTTCAATCCACACGGATTATTTAAAATCCCCCTATGTGGTTTATGTGGGTTGTGTGGTTTAAAAATAACCCCTTGTTGGGTTTAACGGAAAACCATTCTGCAGATTGTGTTTATTTCTAATCCGTCATTGCATTGTAATAAAAAGTATGATGGATGAATTCACCATAGGAAATTTTTCAAAACCGATGACGGATTAATGCGTCATTAAAAATCACAACTTGAGCAAAATTATGCAACGTGACATGGTCACACTCACTTATTTACACAACAATTTGAGAGAGGAGAGGTTAAGAGCCTGCATCGAGAGGGTGAGAGGGACAGAGATACAGACAGAGACACGCAGAACACACAGAAAACACAAAATACACCATTTATTTTTCTTTTTTTCCTATTCTTTTTTATTAATATTCTTTTTTTGTTTTTTTAGTTTGTTCCATTTGTTTTATTTATTTTATGTCTTTTTATTATGTGTGGTAGCAGTGGCAGCCGCTGCTGGAGGGTCATCGCCAACAACTGTTTTACTGTATGCTCAGTTGGAATTGCAGGCGGAAGAGCCTTAGCAGTGGTTGATGTACCAGCGAATAAACAATTGGGGGTGCTCCACCTAGTGACACTTCAATATATTCCTAAACACATCCTGAGGTAGGATAAGGAGTGGGTATAAATGACCTGTGAGTATATGGATATACAGTCCTCCAAAAGCTCAGCAATGACAGTCAATAATAAAGATCTTACCCACTCCTATGACATCCATGGATGGAGATGAGGCATGCCAGCCATGAAGAAAGATCCAGAAGCAGTAGAATAGCAGCAAATGGCGCACAGCCAGGGAAACAGGGAGCCAGGTGTGGAGATAGGCCCTTTATCAAGGAGATACTCCAGGTCCGAAACGCGTAGGAGGTGTTTGTGTCCCCATGGGGGGTTTTATTCTTCCAGTTATGTGCTGAATTAAAGGACGTTTTTATCTCCACACTTGGCTCCCTGTTTCCCTGGCTGTGCGCCATTTGCTGCTATTCTACTGTTGATGTACCAGCAACTGTACCTGCTGGTACCAGGCAACGGAGTAGTCCTAGTACTAGGCCTGCTTTAACCCCAATTGTGAGCTTGCCTGACAACCCGTCTGCTCCTGCACCTGTTCAGCCTGTGTCATAGTTATCCAGTTGTTGTACAAAGTAGCCCTGATTTAGAGGAAGCAGGCATGAACAGTTAGCTGAGGAGCAGATACAGCCAGACATGTTGTGTGCACTTGTATGCCAGGATGGTGTCAGGCTTGCTGAAGCAGGGTCCTGTTCTAATCTGTCGTGGACCACTGCAATAGGGTGGATCCGTTGTTAGGTAGTGAGACAGAGAATGTATGAATGAAGAGACAGTATCCGGTGCCACAGCAAACAGCAAATCTGACGTCAGTTCTGAGGATTGTACAAAAGAAGCTTTATTGAAATAGACACACACTTGTAAAACAGCAGGCTGCAGCACAGCCTCCTTCTCTACGCGTTTCACGCTATACTAGCGCTTCGTCTGGGAGTGAGGAGAGTGACTGCAAGCCCAACCTTTAAAGCACAAAGTCCGCGAACAAGGGCTTATTTAAAACTGTTTCAGCTGTGGACCACCAACATGTATACGTCGGTGATCAAATAATTAACATATGATGACCACCTATAATTTGTATGTGTATGGTTCAAGACCAAATTTAGTATTACACATATTAAATCAAAGAACATGCATGCTATACATAAAGTCTCTAAATGGTGACCTCTGCTGAAAACCATATATAATAAAAAGATAAAATGATGCAACACTAAGGAGCAAATGGGAACATGGAACTTAGTCTTTGACTAAATGTACTCAAATAATTAAATGGTAACATATTGTACAAGACTCATAAAGAATCATGAAACCCTGGAACAAAAGAAAAGAGAAACAGGAGGGATGAAAATGGGAAAAGGGGTGGGGGGGAAGAGGATAGAAGAAGTGATGAAAGCAAGAGAAAACAATGATCATGACCCCCTAGAATTATGTGTAAGTACACAAAATGCAGAGTATGTATAATAGTAGGGTATATGCAGTCATAGGAAACATCTTAAATCCCAATCAATGTTCAGTCCATTGGGTTGCAACGTATTGAGAGTAAAGATCCAGTGTGCTTCTCTTTGGTGGAGGGTTTTAACCCTATCTCCACCCCGTATAGATAAAACAATTTGTTATATTGCAACACACTGGAATGACCCTGCAGAGCCCAAAGGACATGAATTGAAATGTTTGGACACCGGATGTAGGTCCAGGGTAGGAAGGGAGCGATGGTTTCAGGAACACCCCAGAATGTGTCACTATCACTGTTGTTTAGCGCCGCTCCACGTCACTTTGGTTCACGTTTGGACACCGGATGTAAAATATCTTGATTACGGATCAATCTAAGGTGCTCTAAGATCCTAATCTTGAGCATCCGACTAGTTAAACCGACGTACTGTTTAGTACATCGGCAAGTCAATAGATATATCACGAAATCAGATTGACATGAGATATAGGATTGGATCTTAAATCTGCATGTCCCATCTGAATTGAAGAAGTGTGTAGCTTTCAACATATTCGGACAGATTTTACATCGTCCACATCTATATGAACCATTAACTTGGGAAAAAACGACCTGGTAGATTTGATGGGTTTGAGCATACTAGGAGACAATTATTACCCAATGTAGGGGCCTTACGAAACACAAATCGTGGACCTGTACTCACAACCTTAGACATAAGGGGATCTAATATCAAGGTGCCCCAATGTTTGTTAATGATGGATTTAATAGCTGGGGCCTGGACATCTGATTTATCGGCTGGTCTTGGTTATTTTGGGGTCATAGCAATCAGGGAATTTCTTTCCGTATGTAAAGCTATTTCAAAAGCCCTAGTGAGATCTTCCTGTAGATAGCCTCTGGCCAAAAATCGTTCTTTCATGTCTTCCGCACTATGAACAAAGTCCTCCACGGAGGAACAGTTCCGTCGTAATCGCAGGAACTGCCCCCGTGGGATACATCTGACCAGGGGGCGGGAATGACAACTGTCAGCATGTAGTAGGGTATTCCTAGCATTTTCTTTACGGAATATATCCGATTGAATACATTTACAATTATCGACATATAGTTTAAGATCTAAAAAATGTATCTTATTCATATGATAATTGTGTGTGAATTTCAAGTTAAGTTGGTTATCTGACAGATAGTCAAAAAATTTGAGCAACTCGACCTCCCCACCACTCCAAACCATCAACAAGTCATCAATATAGCGTTTGTAAAACGCTATATTGTGTCCAAAGGGATTATTATCTCCAAATATGTGGGACGCCTCCCACAACCCATGATGAGATTGGCGTAGGATGGGACAAAAGATGTCCCCATAGCGGTCCCACGTGTCTGGAGATAAAATTGCTGATTGAATGTGAAATAATTGTGAGTGAGAGAAAAGCGGATACTGTCCAGAATAAATGTGATATGTGCGGGAGATAAAGTGGATTGTGATTGCAGAAAAAACCTGGTGGCTGTGATGCCGTGCTCATGTTGAATGATGTTGTAGAGAGAGGCTACATCTAAGGTAACCCATAGATAAGATGTGTGCCATGTGAAAGGTGCAAGGAGTGATAAAATGTGCTTGGTGTCCATAACATAAGAAGGTAAAATGTGCACAAGTGGTTGAAGAAAGTGATCTATGTATTGTGAAAGATGTTCACACAGGGAACCAATGCTGGAAATAATGGATCTACCTGGGGGTGTGGTGAGTGTCTTGTGAATTTTGGGGAGGTGATAAAAAATGGGTATGATGGGATCTGGAGTGATGAGAAAGTCCCTTTCGGTGGAAGAGAGGACATGTAGCATCTCCCCCTCAACCAAAAGTTCACCAAATTCCCTTTGAAATTGCCAAGATGCTGTATGCTTCTACATCTCCCAGCTGTCTCAGAGCCTCTAAGATATAATAATCTCTATCTCAGACAACTGTAGCACCCCCCTTGTCTGCCTTTTTTTATAACAATCTGACTGTTCAATGACAATGCTTTAATGGTCTCTCTCTGTGAGACCGTAAGATTATCCTGCTTATGCCCATGAAACACAGTATCCCTCACTTTGATGACTCTAGCCAGGAGTAAAAGATCATGTTCCACTGCCTTTTGGAAAGGATCAATAAATTGTCCCTTCATATATGAGGGGTTAAACTTTGATTTACGAGGCTCACTTTGCCAGATGCACGCCAGGGGAAGCACTACCATGGAGCAACAAGACCCAAGACGGAAGAGCTGACAGGGCTAAGATTATCTTTCTATACCCCTGAGCCCCGACTATCATACTGTAGTGGTCTCCCTATGCTCCGTTTGCCTCCCTTTCAGCTACTCGCACAATTAAGTGTTTAATTTACACAGTGGGATGCCTGAGCGCATGACAGTTACATACCCCCAGTGAGACAGAGAAACCTGCTTGCATTTCCTAATACAGCACTGAGGAGGTTAATTGTCAAGCAGTGTGTCTTAATTGATCTCACCTGCCTCATTAGGCCTTCAAAAGCCTGCTTGACAGGAGTCTCAGGGATCTCTGTTCAGGGGAGGTAATCACCCTGGACCGCTCTAGAGATCACACTGCCACCTGCATAGTGGACCTTCTCACCACCTACCCCAGCAAGGAGGAAGCCGGGGACCTTAAGGTAAAGACTTGCATATTACCAAGTTTTATATATTTGTTGTGGGTAAGGCACTTAGCCCCCCAACCTGTAGACAGGAACTATGCTGTCAAGTCAGAGCTTCCCATTGGAAGTAGGTTGTTTTTGTTTTCCTGTAACTGTGTTTTGCTGGTGAAAGCTATTTTATCATTTAAACGTTGTGGCGAAAAAAGGTCTGTTTTTATTTCCCCTTAAAAATGTCTCCTGTGCTGAAAACGTATGTACACATCACCTACATATGGTGCTAGAAGTGGGATGAGAGGTGGATCTTGAATTTCAAAGTGGCCGCCGAAGTCCATCAGGGAATTATTTTTGTGCTTTTGTTTGCAACATTTCATGCAATTGCTTGAGCAACAGGATTAAAGGATTAAAAATCTCTCAGAGATTTAGTGTCTCAGTACAGAGCTGGATGTCTCTCAAAACGAGGTTCACTGTCTCAGTACTGATCTTGAAGTCTCTCAGGGTTTCACACTCTCAGCATAGAGCTAGAAGTCTCGCGCCAAGAGATCCAGAGTGTGTAAATGGAAGGATTACCACAAAAAGATTCTTGGTGTTATAGAGACTGTCAAGAAAGAGAACAGAAACCTAATAGAGAAGGTTTCATATCTGACTGATCAAGTCAGTGAAGGTAAGGAAAAGCTTCACGAAGAAAAAGGTGAAGAAACAAGTTCAACAAGACAAGTTGGAAGTGCAGATACTGATGCAGCTACAAGTATCCGAACACTTGCCTGGGAAAATCTGGGGCAATACCCCAGTCATGCCCCCAGTAATGTTGCAACATTTCTGTGACATTTCTGCAGACAGACTAATGGCCCATCGGATTAACACAGTGGGGGTCCCCGGCAGTCCCGTTCAAACTGAATGGCACTAAACTGTACAGTAGTTTGCCCTCGTATTGCAGCTAACTATATCACCTTAGTTGGTCATATTTTAATGCTGTGATTTAACATTAACCAGGGATACACTCTAGATAATACATATACTTATATACTCGTCAATGAATGGGACTGCCAGGACCCCTGTTGTGTTAATCCGATGGGCCATTAGTCTGTTTGCAGAAATGTCACAGAAATGTTGCAACATTACTGGGAGATTGCCCCAGATTTTCAAAGGCAAGTGTTCGGATACTTGTTCCTACTATCTATCTGTAGCACTAAAAGAAGCAGTGTGCCTGTAAGAGACATATGTACAACCAGTGAGACATTTTTTGTGACATAAACCATGGCTTTTTTTCAGCCGTAGTTTTAAACAATACATCTTTAAGAAAGTAATCAAATAAACAAATATCCTGTCTCTTTGTAAGGGCTCAGTGAAGAGTTGTGCTGTCTTGCGCTTAGGTGTGCACTCACTCAGGTTAGGTAGAGTAGAAGTGGATCAGGGGGAGGAAATGTAGAGGTCAGTCAGGGAGCTATATGGGGTCTTGGAGGATATAATAAAAGTACTAACCTCCTATAAAAGACCCACTAAGTGTAGCTAGAGTCATGTTAAGTTCAGGAAATCGGGTGAAGATCCGTTGGGAGCTACAGATGCAGCGGCCATTATTCGAACACATCACGCGTTGTATACCTCGGAATACCCACGTCATGGCGTGGGATTTCTTCAAACCGTACCGCCCCTTCCCGCCTTAAGACGCGAGTGCAGAAAATGGCATTTTAGTGTTAAACAGTGTTAAACACTAAAATTGACACCGTTGCACAGTGCTGTACACATTACAATTCATTCATTTAATTGCACACAAAGAAAAAGAATCCATGAAAATCAAACAAAGCAACAGCGATAAACACGTGTGCCTGGGGTGATTGGCCGCATTAATGCCGCGTGGAGTACAGCAGCGCACACGAAAACGGCTCCGTGATTTGTTCGAATAACAGCCGCAGCATCTGTATGTGGGGTAATGGAGGTAGGGAAAATCTTCTTACCTCATAATGCAGACCCACTTGTATGGCTTAAGTCCCACTGGCTACGGTTATCCAAACTGCTCTGCGGTAGTGTGGAATCCTCATCCCCCCTCCGTGTGCCGCCGAATCCAGGAAGAAGCAGTGAATCTGCGACAGGAGATCCAGGGCACTCACGGAAAAAAATCAGGGAGACAGGGAACCCAGGTATAGAAACATAGTGAAGGCTTTATTATAACATTAAGAAAGTGACAGTCTCAAAGAGAATGTGTCCTCCCACGCGTTTCACCTAACAGTTGCGCTTTCAAAGCAAACGCAAAAGCATTTCCAAACGCAAACGACCTCTCTGCTGGAAAGGGAGTCATGCACTTGCGGAAAAACCAATGATGGATAAAAAAAACCCTGTAGTCCGTGGTCCCCTGGTACTTAAGGAGCTTCAAAGCGGTGCTACTATAGAAGAGATATCCCACCAAACATTACAGGACTTTCCGACACATTGAACAAGTAGACATGAATGATAAATGAATGCTTCAAGAAATAAAGGCCCATGACTAAAAGTCTACCGACTGCAAAGAAAGATGCCATGAGAGTCAATCAGAGTTACTAAACTCCGTCATGGTTGAGCTGCCGAGATTAATGATGCTGATCTAGATGCAGATGGTCACTGTAGTTTCAGGGAAGATAAGACTGCTCGATGCATGAAAAAAACTCGTTGCCAAACGAGTAAAAGAAGACTTGGTGATTCTAAAAGGAGCTTGAGTGAGAAGTCTTCTACCGTGTTGAGGAAGCTAAGCATATTATGGAAAAGATGTGCTTTGAAAAAGTTATCCATGAGTGATTAAAGCATGCTCAAGTAAAGCGTCTACTGGAAGAGACACTGCTTATGTGCACAGGTGACACGGACTACAATCAGCTTAACTCTCCCAGCCAATTCATCGCGAACTGGGGTTAACGCTCAAGGGAGTTATAAGGTCATAGGCCACTATCAATAAAATGTAGTCAAGGCAAAAAATAAATAAATAAATAAAACATATATATATAAATATATATATATATATATATATATATATATATATATATATATATATATAAACACACAAAAAAGACAGAAATCCCAAATAAAGCACTCTGATCAAGGAAAAGTATGAATTTTAGTACAAAAGGGTTTATTAATCATGGACCAGAAAAACACATGAAACACAGTAAAAAAGACATACATATAAAAACAATACCAGACGGGGAAGACACAGTCAAAACTCCAATCCTAAACAAATGCTAAATGTACAGAACCTCTAAAATGGATGCCCAGATGACAGAGAAAAAGGGGGCAGAGGAGGAGGATCTAAGCAAAGACAGAGGGAATCAGAAGATCCCACTGAATTTGATGACCGGCCGGTCCCCAAATATAACCAAGAAAGGGTAACAGGTATTTCAAACATCAGCTGGAAAACATATGTTATAATATAAATATATATGTGCCAGCAAAGAAAACCTAATATGAAGACATTCTTAAATAAAAATTATTTAGATTTGACCCTGTATATTGATTGTGAGATGAACATCCAGACTCATATTTTTCGCAAAAAGAATTCCAGGAATATGCTTCTCAATGCACGTAGTTGCCATCCCCGTTCATTGATTAGGAATATTCCTGGATCTCAATTCATGAGATTAAAAAGACTTTGTTCAACTAATGATATTTTTCTGTCAAGATCAAAGGAAATGTTTGACAGATTTGTAACCAGGGGCTATTCTATTAAAGACATAGAGGTTGCCTTTGCAAGAGCTGACTCTATGGACAGAGACACCTTGATTCAAAGAACGGGTTTGAAATCTACTGTATCCAATAAGATATCTTCTAATACTACACAAAGTCCATTCTTTGTGACTACCTACAGTTCGCAATCATCATCAATTTCTAAGATTATATCTAAACATTGGCACACTCTTCTCCTTGACGAAGATATTGGTCCTTCACTGTCAAGTGGCCCTAGATTTACCTTCCGCAAGGCTAAAACTTTAGCCTCCCATCTTTCACCTAGTTTATTTGATTCTAGTTTACGTACTCCTACTATTAGTACTATACCTAAAGGTTTTTATTGTTGTGCGAATTGCTCTATGTGTCAATATGCATTGCCTGCAAAATGTATTACTTACTCTAATGGTCAAAAAGTTTCATATTAAGAATTTTCTAAATTGTAACACAACTTTTGTTGTATATGTTCTCTCATGTGCATGCGGCCACAGATATGTGGGACGCACTATTAGACCTCTAAGGGTCCGTATAGCTGAACATACTCGTTTGATTAAGAGGAAAGATTTAGTCCACCCGGTATCCAGACATTTCTCACAGTGCCCTAGGGGGGGTATTGATAACTTCTCCTTTTCAGCCATTGAACATGTACCCCGTCATCCCAGGGTAGGCAATAGGGAGAATCGATTAAATCAGAAAGAAATGTATTGGATATATACTCTCAATACTCTCCATCCCCTTGGAATAAATTCTGACTGGGAGTTGAAACATTTTCTTTAGTCACAAGGGCATGGAGAGCATTGTACAGTTTGATCATTGCATCTTGCATAATTTTAACTTATATTTTATCTTGCATTCATACGACAAGTTTATTGAACAAGTTTCCTATATGGTATATTCTAATAGTTCTTACTATTCTATCTGTCTTTTTTTACCTTCCATTGGTTATTGTCTTCTAGGATTGTTCTCTTCCATGTATTTCTTTATATATATTTTCTATTATTGTGCTTGACATCATGTTCTTTGTTTTTAATTTATATTTTTTATTTTGTTTGTCTATTATATGGTTAATTATATACGTGTTGTTTGTTGTATATCAGACATGATGGTGTTAATATGTTTCAATCCATGTTTTCATTGTTGTCTGCTGTGTCTGATTTAGAGGTGTCCAATCAGATTCTACTTGCATCTATATTAGACATGTCTGCTATCTGAACCATGTACTCTTTGATAAAATCCCATGTAGGGATGAAATGCGTCAGAGTGGTTTTACCATGATGTCCAGCCGCTTTTTGTAAAAAAGAATATTTTTATTTTACAAGCTTGTGTTGGTACTAGGAGTAGTGACCATTCGTTCTTTTTTACTTCTACTCCTTTTTTGTTATGGAGCACACAGCAGTCTCTATTGCCACAGGTGTGTATCATTGATAGAGGCGGTATCTAGCTGATCTGCACGCCGGAAACCCACTGCATGCGGTTTCCCAGGTCACAGCACAGCTGATTGCCTTCTGGAGGTAGCCCCAGGACGATCGATGGGCTTGCGCTCCGCCTTTGGGATCCCAGTACAGCACAGCCGGTCAGTCCTGTGACACGGCCTCTACATCATCTTATTGGTCACAGCACGGCTGGTTGCCTTCTGGATGTAGCCCTGTGACGATCAACGGGCTTGAGCGCTCTGCCTTCGGGACCCCAGTTCAGCACGGCCGGTGATTCCTGTGACGCAGCTCCCACGTCATCTACATCGGCGAGCTGAGGGATTGGCGTGCACGCCAGGCAGCAGAGCAGTTGTGGTTCTACGTCTGCAGCTCCAGCAGGAGCACCCTGTCTTTCCGGTCTTCAATAGCTGGGAACCCCCGTACCATATACAGGTTGGAGGGGTTGTGCTTCACTGCATATCACGGCTGAGAAGGTGGCAGGGTTACCAGTCGGGTCAGGTTAGCATTATTGGGACTATCATTGAGATTCAGTTGGTGGGGCTGTGGTCTCATCATTCTGTACCTCTGGTCCACATTTGCTTTTTAACCCCCGACTGGTGTGTTTATACCTCTACACCACTTCGGATATCATTATATCTTTAACATTTATTATTCTACACCTGCATCGAGACATTTCCTAGTTACTCCTGGACAGTGATTACATTTAACTACATATATGATTTGCAGCATTGGAACATTGGAGTTCACTCTCCACTTTTTCTAGCATTTTTTATTGTGGCTGCAGTGTGTGTGTGTGTTGTGCTGTTGTATGTGTAGCAGCAGTTTGTGTGTAGAGCTGATGTGTTTGTGTGTGTCTGTGTGTGTGTGTATAGAGCGCCAGTGTGTGTGTGTCAGTGTCAGCAGCAGTGTTTATGGGTGTAGCATGTGTGTAGCAGCAGAGTTTGTGTGTGTAGAGCTGCTGTGTTGTGTGTGTAGAGGTGCTGTGTTGTGTGTGTAGAGGTGCTGTGTTGTGAGTGTAGAGGAGGTACTGTGTTGTGTGTCTGTGTGGTGTGCTTGTGTGTGTAGAGCTGCTGTGTGTGTGTGGTGTGCTGTTGTGTGTAGCAGCAGTTTGTGTGTATGTATGTACACAGAGGGGGCGGCAGTGTGTGGATATAGATGGCTGCAGTGTAAGCGTATATAGAGGTAGTTTCATGTATTTACCATTTTATTTTAATAAAAAAATCTATTTAACTATACATAAGTGTCTATTATTTATGAAATAAGCCTAGATTTAGCCTATAATAGTAATAATCCCCTCAGAACAGGGCATTACTGGCCAATAATGCCCTGGCTGGGTTAAAGTCCCTCGGCTTCGCCTCGGGCCTTCAACTCTTCCAGCCAGGGCATTATTGGTCAGTATTGCCCTGTTCTGAGGGGATTATTACTTAATTAAAATACACAATCGTACCACAAATTATATTTCCCATAACATTATATCAATTTTATGGCCTAAACATTTTGAATGGAGGATTACATTGTATCTAAGTTTGATTTAATACTAAACACAAGGGGACAGGATTATGAGTTGGAGGCTTATAACTTCATTTCTGAAGTTTTGTCACGTTTGAAGGAAACCTGTTATATCCCTGTAATATAGTTATATGTACTTATAACTGTGTTTAATTCAGTTCCAGAAGGGCTGGTTAGACATTATGCTTTGCAGGTACTGCTGGCACTGAGTAATATTACATGTGACACTGCAGTACAGGCAGGTAACATAATGAGAAATACTTTTGTCTTGAGTGATTAGATTTGGAAAGACATAGTGATGTATATTGTGGATACAGTCATTGAGAAATGAATTGAAAATCCACTGACAAAAGAAACATTTTCCTTATGCACAGCAATTGTCTAGAGATTCATATCTTCCAAGATTACCAAAATTATATTGTGCCCGACATCAAATTGTAATAAATACATGCTTGTAAATAATGTCTGTAGTCAGACATGCATATTAATGTGATTCTTTGCTTACACAAATAAAATATTGATTTGAAGTGGAAAATGATGTTGCCTGTACACGATCAAATAATATTCAATTATCTAGTTCTTACTTTCGTACAAAAACACAGCTACATTTGAATTACTGTATATCTCTGTGCCACTGCTAGGGGGTAGTTCAATGCATGTTTATTCACATTTATATAATATATTTAAAACACTGAATACCATACTATCAAATCACCCATTTAATATAAATGTAGCATGAAAAAAACTAAACGTATTAATATCTACACGTACTATACCTTTACCCTGCCATAACTGCCGCCCCCCCACACCATAGCTCATATATTATCTAAGAATTTTGTAAGAACACTAAACATTGCCACAAAATAAGACACCATCTTAATATCTGAGACCTCTTCATTTCAGAACAAATAAATCTATGCCTTTATATGAAATGAAAAAAAGTATTAGATTAGATAGTGATTAGAAAACTGGAGTTAGAATTAAGGACATACTTTTTATTTACATCTACTGCACCCAACAAAACCACTAAAGGATCCAACTGGAGGCTAAAACTAGTAATTTCCTAAAACTTGTATTGTCTTTTATTTTGCAGTTGTTTTTTTTTAGGTTGGCCATTCATTGCCTTTGTGGCAATTCATGCACATATTGTGGGCATAGTTTACCACAGTGACAATCAATGGATTTATTGGCTGCTGTGTAATGTACTGTTATGTAAATGTTATTTTATTGTGTATTTTCAAAGCAAATGGGCAAATGTGCTATTAGCCATTTTTTGCCACTTCTAGTGCTTTTACCCATTTGTATGTGTGGTGATGGGGGCAGAAGGGGTGGGGGTAGTTGCCCTGGGGAGGGTAGTTAGACCTCCCGGGTCGGTAGCGGGTGGGGTTAACCCTGAGGCTACTAACTACTAAGGTAATTAAGGGGTTAGTGTCCAGTAGTTCGTTTTATTTTATTTTCATTTAGAATTTTACCTAACAAATCATCTTATAATATTCAATCACACAGTTAATATAAATAGCATATTTTACAACAAAATTAAGTGGGTATTAATTTCTGGTTGACCAGCACCCAAAATCCAAGGTAACCACACATTCTGAAAATTTACGCAGGTGTCGTTATTAAGACAAACCAATTTTTCCATGCAGCAAATCTGCCAGACTTTATTTTTAACTTTAGGGATTGAGGGAATAGTTGTTTGTTTCCATACTGCCGCTAGTTCACATCTTGCGGCTGAAGAAATGTGGCACAGTAATTTATTCTCATGTCTCGTGAGGAGGTAATATGGTTTGTTTAATAGAAATAACCAGGGATCCATTGGTAGGTCCAATCCGAAAAACCTTTGTGACCACATTTTGATTTCCAGCCAATAAGCTGATATAAATGGGCAACCACAGCACATATGTATAAATGTGGCTTGTACTCCACATCCCTTCGGACATATTGTTGGGTACTCTGGGATGAATTTAGCTAGTCTCGTGGGGGTTAAGTACCACCTCATTATGACTTTATAGGCATTTTCTCTGATTGTGATACACATTGAGGATGTAGCAACCATCTGAAAAATATCATTCCAGTCTTCCATGTCTAGTTCCTCCCCCAGATCATCCTCCCATTGTAGCATATATTTCAGTTTTTGATTCATATGAGGAGGAGGGCTAACAAAGTACCCATACAGGTTAGATATCAGTCCAGATGTGTTACTATCTGCTAGACAAAGTGACTCAAATCTAGTTAGCAAATCGAGGGGTCGGATTTTGTTATAAAAGGCCTTCAATTGAAGGTATAGCCTTCTTTCTAGATACATAATATCCCAAAGGAATATCCCAGATATTTTTCCTAGATACATTATATCCCAAAGGAATTAATATAGATTGGAATTGAAACATTTTCTTGTTTGAGTTCTCAATCTCCTCTGGTGTTTGGATTTTTGAATATGTTTGTTCAAGGTATCAGATACTTTTTTCATGCACCAAGATGGGTTCTACATTCATACAAAGTTTATTTACATTATATTTGGTTTTGACAGATTATATATATATATATATATATATATATATACTTTATTTATCAAGACACAATGTTTCTTAACTACAACAGGTTGATGGTTATATACAAGTGACTATATCAATATGTTATAGTGATTTACAGATTTTATGCAATGTTTACTTATGTTCTAGAATCCATGATATACCAATTATGATGTAAGTTAATTACATATGAATGAATATATCAACTACGGTACATTATATATTGATTGATAATCATGTTTAAATATTATTATTATTATTATTGTGTTCCATCATGTATTTTTTATTATTAATAGATGAGACATATAGAGAAGTTACAATTGAATATACATTGTGATATTAGGTAATATAAATGCATTTATATACAATACTGATTAAGTTTAGGTATTTTTGGCTGAAATATAGAAACATTTTGTATGACTTTAATAGATTCATACAGATTTAAAATATGATTCATGGCAGTCTATGCAGATAGACTGAGTTTTTTGATTGTTTTGATCATTTTTATTATTTTTTCACTGTTTGTGTAAATATTTGTCTATAGGGAGATATTATCTCTTTATATTTTCACTTAAATGTTTTGCCTGTGTTTGTTGACTGATCACTTTCCTGTAGACTACTCCCCTTCATTTACATACCAACATCTGATAGAGATTGCAATCACTGTTGTGATTGGAAGATATCTGAATGAATGATTAGGGAGATGCTACAAGAAGGTCATTCAATACATACCTGTTACTCTTTGATAAAGCACCCTGCGTGTGAAACGCGTTAGAGTGACTGAATCAGTTTTTTCTGTCCATGTTTTTATATGAATAAATCCTTCTGAATTACTCATCTCACGACTGACGCTGTGCACCGGTTTTTGTTCCCCCTTGGGGAGTTACTGCATCCTTACAGGATTCATTCGGGAATCCTTAGCTCAAACGAATTCTGGAAGAGGGGCACGATCCTTGGTTACAATGTTATTAACCCCTCACACTTCAGAACCGCCAACGCTGTAACTTGGGGTCTTGGTGAAATCTCAGATGAATCTAACTAGGACTGGGCTGCAGGCATTTTTATAGGGTTAAGGGTCCTATCTCTAACATACCCAGCCAATCCTCCCGTGGGAACAACTTTCCCCACCTATCCCAGACTTGCCAGAAGCTCACAAAAAGGGCAGAAGTTGCTTCCCGGTTTGCTTAGAGCATGTGCTAACTTGACCCCTAAGATGCTTAGCATACCGGGTCCAACCCCTTACCTGGTGACAATAAGTCTGGGTTTTGGCTACCAAATGTTGATAACCCATACTTCGCACCGATATCTGGTACTTTGCAATAATCCGGCCGCCCTAACACCTAGGGTCTCTGAGGCTTTTCAACTCCGGACTTCTCTAGACACTGGGGCACATCTCAGCAGGGTGCCCATTGAAGTATGGAAATGAAAAATTCCTCAGCTCATTCATCCTTAACATGTTAATGGATTCATTGCCGGGCTGACAGGAAAGGGTTCCTGCCTTTACATTTTAAAACATAACTAAAACACATTTATTTTTATATCTACTTTCTGTATGTGTAGCAGACATAAAAACAACATGTAGGTGAATGTTACATTCTCAACTATCTGTATTCCAAAAATTAGAGTACTAGCTCCTTACTAACAAAAGTTAGCTACTTAATTGAATAGTCTCTGTGATGTTGTTTGCGGCTTGAGCTATGGCATACAATGTATCACTGCTTGCCGGAATCGGTAACTGCAGAAGCACTCCACCACTTGACCTTAATTGATTAACGAGACCGCAGGATACATTGTTGTATTCTGCCACTTCAACTAGACCGCAAACCACTTATCCACTTGAGTTTGTGGTTGAGACTTCTCCGGAGGGTTTTGCGGTTTAGGAAGTGATACAGAGCTTCAATGGAGCCACTTACCACAGACGCACATATTCAATTAACGCTTGGCACAGCGCTAGAAGCTCCCCCTTGTGTTGCGAATACAGTTTGCACATTCAACATACATTCATAGGTCTGCAGCTATTTTTTGAACTGCATAACAGGGACATTACAGATTATAGTGGTGACCAACAATTAACCCCTTCATCCCCAACAAGGTTTAGGGGTAACCAGCCGGGCATAAGACCTTTATTATTGGCCTGGTTTACCCTTTCACCACCACAAACATTTTTACCAAAAAATGATTACACATCATCAGTACACATCTGAACAGATTTACCAAAGAAAATTATTGTAATGAAAGGCAATAGGATTTTTTGCATTTATTAATCTGGTGCAGTTTTTTTAACCCCTGTATCCTTTTTATTAGAATGTATAAGATATATAATTTATACTGTATCTAAAATTAGCAGCTGAAACATTCAGGGCCTGAATGCGTCAGCATTTTGTTCTAAACAACAAGATCCAGACTTCAAAAACAATTCACGAACATAGACATTTTTATCCTCCACGAAACATGGACCAAATCGGAGGGAATGTCTCTCATACCTATGGGTTATAGGCAGCTCCTAGTACAAGCCCCCAAACACAAAAGTTTGAAATGAGGCCGCCATTCAGGAGGAATCATAATATGGTACAAGGAGCTTAAAAGCCAAATAAACCCAATAAAAAGAGGAGATACCCACATGTGGCTACAAATAAAAGGTTCCATGTTCACCCATCAATATGACACATACCTATGTGCAGCATACATCCCCCTCCCCAATCCCAGACTCCCCATACTACAAACCAGACATCTTTGAGATCCTCCAGACAGAGGCAATCCACTTTCAGACCCTTGGTAAAGTGCTGTTATGCAGGGGCGCCATCAGGGGGGGATAGAAGGTACTGGCGTCCCGGGCCCCGTGACTCGGGGGCCTGGCCACCCGGGCCCCCTGCACGGCAATGCCCGTCTTAAAAAAAAAAAAGTGTAAAAAAAAATAAACTCCCCGTGCGCAGTGCTGACAAATCCGGCTTTCCAGTCGCCCCTGGCAACCAGATTGTACCCGCTGATGATCCCTACAATTTCCCTGCTGGAAACCCCCTCCCACCCCCCTACCTGATTGGCTGGCGCGTTGCCAGGACTTTTTTTTTTGCCTCGCAGCCAGGCTCTGAACTGTGAAGCCGCCATTTCTTCAATCCAGCACAGAGCAGGTAAGCAATGTCCCATGCCTCTCCCCTGGCCCCTCCACTGGTCTCCTCTGGCCCCCCACGTCCTCCCCTAGACCCCCCACTTGTCCCTTCCACTGCCCCCCACGCCCTTCTCTGGCCCCTCCACGGCCTCCCCATGTCTCCTCTGGTCCCCCCACGGCCTCCCCTGGACCTCTTCTGGCCCCCACGGCCTCCCCTTGTTCTCCTCTGGCCCCCCATGCACTCCATCACCCACCCTGTCTTCCTCTCTCTGTCACCCTGTGTCTCTCTCTGTCACACACTCTCTGTGTCTCGCTCTCTCTGTATCTCACACACACTCTCCGTCACACACACACACTGTCTGTACCACTCTCTGGATATCTCATTTACCCTATATATCTTAACTGTCCTATACCTACACCGAAATAACCTATACCGCTTTCTTCCAGATCTAACTCTCAAGCTTCACACGGGAGACATCAGATTACCCCCTAACCCAGAAGACAGGTAGGGAGTACATCCCCTCCAATGTATAACATTGCGGGAATGAGGGACATTGAGGGACTGCGGATCAGGCGGGATTGCTGCCTTAGAAAATTGTGCATCGGGGGCATCTAGACACTGGTTAAGGGTTTCAGGAAATTTATCATTCACATCTGTTTTTTATTCTAGATTAGTGAGTTCATCCAACATACACACACACATCAAGCACTGTCCGTGTGCATGCGCAGGTCTCGGCGCGCATGCGCAGGGTGTCTGGCCTGCAGGGGTGAGATGAGTGGCGTCCAACGTGTGACGGAGGGGAAGCGCCGTGGCAAGCACGCGCCCGCCAACCCAGCTCCCCCTGCGCCAGCCTCCTGCCTGGCCCCAGTCGTTAAGGTAAGCTGTTATCTTCTTGTAGTGAAGTGTTTACCAAATGTTATTCATTATCTTATTGATGTGTGGGGTTGGACCTATATATGTATTGGGGTGGTGGGGGTGTATTTTTATATGTATTGTGGGGGTGTAATAAACAGATTGCATTGTAATGTTTTTTTTCCGTATTACAATAAGAACAGTTAAGTAAAAGTTGCGCGCTTAAAAATGTTTTTTCATGGTAGGTGCGCTATGGGTTGTTCATTAGTCCTGGGCCCCATGATTTCTGTTGGTGGCCCTGCTGTTATGTGGAGGCTAGAACAGGCAGAGAACAGGACTACATATCTACAGATGGAAATAACTACATCTTTGGAAATGACACTTGCTGTCATAGCTCTGACACACAACAAAGAACCAGCTACGACAGTGCAATAAACAAGAATGGTAAAGAGCTCCTAAACCTGTGTCGCGGTATGGGACTGTACATTATCAATGGACGGACAAGGGGAGACTTTTTGGGCAGATACACATACAGCTCTGTGCTGGGCAGCAGCGTAGTGGATTACACATTCACTGACATTGACCCACAAGCCCTCAGTGCTTTCATAGTCACACAAGCATAACGCCTATCAGACCACAATCAAACCCTGCTCTTTATTAAGAGACCAGACAAACTAAGCACAACACCAAAAAAACCTTTCCAACCTTCATAGCCTGAAAGCCACCTACAAATGGACAAAACAGAGCCTTGCGACATACACAGAAACAATCACAGAAGTCAGAAACCTACTCCAAAGCTTCCAGAACACAAACTACGAGCACAACAAACACGGAGTAAACTTAGCAGTAAAAAATCTCAACAAAATATTCCATCTAATAGCAAGAAAATCAAACCTGAAAAAAAACTTGCCCTAACAGACCACCAACAAACGAGAAAATCAAAGAAAAATGGTTTGATAAGGAATGCCAAGTGAAATAGGAAGGAAGAGCCTGGGCACTACGGATTTCTGCTTGTGAAAAAAAGAATTTATTAAGCCAGTATATCATACTGGCTTAATAAATTCTTTTTTTCACAAGCAGAAATCCGTAGTGCCCAGGCTCTTCCTTCCTATTTCACTTGGAATACCACCCAGAGATTCCTGAACCAGGAGCACCGGTATTTATCATTATTTTCTTTGTTGGGGAGTGCAGCATTCATCTTCCCTTTTGATAAGGAATAATTAAACCCTTTGAAAAGGCCTACACACAAAGCAAAATATAACTTTCGCTAGCGGCGGCGGGTGACGTCACCCGTCCCGGGCACTATATGTGCGGCCTTATATTGTAAGCTTTTTGGGGCAGGGTATCCCTTTGCCTTATGTTGTAATTTTCATACAGTAAGTGGCAGGACCCAACCATGAAATGGTCCATATATCCACATAAGATGGCTATGTGGTAGGCGTTCCTACAGCTACAGTTGCATGCCCTCTTCTATTATCCAATAATAATTGTGGTGCAAATGGTTGATTTGAGGTTTGTTATGAATGATGCTGCATTTGTGGTTCTGTTTTCAGTCGTCTCTATGTATAACAGAGGTGGGTACCTTTACTGATCTTTTGGTTCTTGAAAGGGTTTTGGTTTTGCCAGAACTCAATCTTAAAAAAAACCACAACCTCTCTTTGGTTTTGACTTGAATTTCACTCGGATTCAAAGATATATTCTGGACTTATGAATAAAACTCTGGATGGGCATAGTCCCATTTTGTTATTTCAAGCCTCTTGGTGAATCTTGTTCAGATGAGAACCAAAAACAAATAAAATAATTACGAACATGTATATAATTAAAAAGTAATTATTAAACTCTAGAATTGTTGACAACATATAAACACATACAAATATTTATTAATAACGACGTACCTTGGGTGCTCATTCCTAAAGGCTTATTGATTAGGCGTCAATAAAGTAACAGTTTAAAAGCAGCAGCAACAACATTCTGCTTAAATATGCAGACAAGGGTTGGGTGAGAAGTTGAGAGCAGGAAACTAGCGAAAATGTAGGATAGCGCGAATGGCCTAATACATTCTCTTCATTTTAGGAAAGTAGGATTTTCGTACACAACTTTTGGAAACGTTTCTGCCACATATAAGATTTACAAAACACAAAACCCCAGCAACCTCTTTTTGGGAACCCCTGAGCCCCCACAAATATATATATATATTTATATATATATATATAAGTGTCAAAAAGGAGTGCTATTGAGCATGGCATATGTATACAACAGACATCTGTTGTGTACATATAAGATTTAGGAATAACGGGAGGGTGCTAATTCGATAGAACACCAATTCCTTTAAAAACAAAAAGTGGAAGTTTGATTTCTAAATGTAAAAGAAGTAGTACTCACGTTACATTTAAAACATTGCTTGAGAGCATATAGTAAGGGTTAATTGAACCATGGCCAATTCATAAAAGCAGTGGTAATAGATGGTTGGGAGTTTTAAAGCTCAACATAGTAATAATTTTGCTGCATTAGACTAAGATGACAACAGAGCAATGTACAGTACTTGTGTACACTTATCAACACCTTGACCACTCCAAAGAGCTTACAATTACCCTAGAGTCTAATTTACACTATGAAATGTTGTCTTGACAAGTTATTTATTAAGGCTTTAATAAGACTAACTTCTAAACAGTCACATACACGCACCATTTGGATAATCTTTGAATAGATGTATTTTTATTTGGTTCACAAATTAAAGCATATTTTCATTTTGGTGCTCTGGTTCATATCATTACAAAGGCAGATATAATACCTAATGCTGGACATAACCAATTAGACCAGGGGTGCTCAACTCCAGTCCTCAAGCCCTCCCTCCAACAGGTCAGGTTTTCAGGATATCCCTGCTTCAGCACAGGTGGCTCAATTAGTCCCTGCTTCACCACAGGTGGTGCAGTCTCCAACTGAGCTTCTGATTGAGCCACCTGTGCTGAAGCAGGGATATCCTGAAATTTTTACCTGCTGGGGGGCTTGAGGATTGGAGTTGAGCCCCCCTGAGTTAGACATTGCTTGGCTGCTGGGCATGTCAGTTAATACTGAGGCAACAGTTTTATCTTCAATACTGGAGGGGAATACCCTATATATCACTGACACACCATACAAATTTGCCTGTAACAACAAATACAATTAATACAATAAAGTTGTACAAAACTGAGTGACAGACATATTAAAAAATATATATACTGTATATCAAATAAGGGATTTGCATTTCAAAAATGCTTAAAGTGCTATTGAGTTTACCATGGAAAGTTAAGCTTTTTTTGTTGTTTGCAAAAAGTAGTAAATGCATTTGTTTTAATTTTATGTTATGATCTGGTTTTAGTCTTTTTTTTTTTTAAGTGTCTATTGAAATGTATATTGTTAGTAGGTACAAATGCTGTTGTCATTCACCAGATGAACACATAGAAAACATTAGCTGAAAAAGGATAAATCTTCGTGTGTCAGTGGTGTAAAACAAAGAAAGGCAAAAAAGCATTAAGTAGTCAGTCTGCCCCACTTATTACAGTCTTCACCCCAGTGTAAAGATTTGTTCCTTCAATATATTTTTGGCCTTCATAACAATAACGTTGATAAATAAAACAGCAAGCAGCTGTGAAAAGCACTGTGCATGTTTTTCTCTTCGGTGTAAGGCTTGCAGATGTTCTGCTTAGTTTTGCTTTCAAGTTTGCATAAAAAGTATTTCTCGCTGTAGAAGGCCTGAGGGCACAGTCACTGCAGTACAGGCCATGAAGGTATCTAAAGGCCACCACGCGTACTAAGGTCAATGCAGGTGAAACAAAGAGTTCTATGTCATGTAAACTCTGTGTCTTTGTCCTGGTCACTCGGCTGTAGACTTCATCTCTTGAAGATTCTCCCCAAAGGGCCTGTAAAATAATATGTTTAATTAGATGGAGAGTGTTACCTTGTTCACCAATCTGCTTTGTTGTTCAAGGTGCTTAAATGTGCCATTCTATCAAGGACCAGAGTCAACTAATTGAAGCAATAATAAATTAAATCTTAGTGATTTATTGATTTTTTTATCAGATGAGTAGAACTGTTGAAACTGATCTTTTGAAAAGTTTAAAAAGTTTTTCTCACAGTTGGGATTCAAACAAAAAGAGAACATCATGTTTCTCCCATCCACATGATAATGTAATAAGACACTTTCCAGCATTCAGTGGAATGTCTTACAGCAATGGAAGGTGTCTTTTGGCTTATCACTTAGTAAATCAGGCTCCATACTGTACTGATGCAGCGGCCATTATTCGAACACATCTCGGCGCCGATTTTGAGTTCTCTGCTGTTCCCCATGCAGCAAGAACGTGGCCAATCGCCCCAGGCACCCGCGCTTATCGCGGATGTTTTGTTTGAATTTCATGGATTCTGTTTCTTCGTTTGCAATAAAATGGATGAATTGTAATGTGTACAGTACTGTGCTACTATACTACTGTGTCACTGTGCCACTGTGCTACTGTGTCACTATACTACTGTGTCACTGTGCTACTGTGTCACTGTGCTACTGTGTCACTGTGCTACTGTGTCACTGTGCTACTGTGTCACTGTGCTAATGTGATACTGTGTCACTGTGTCACTATACTACTGTGTCACTATACTACTGTGTCACTGTGCTACTGTGTCACTGTGCTACTGTGTCACTGTGCTACTGTGTCACTGTGCTAATGTGATACTGTGTCAATTTCATGTTTTTAATAGCCAGAACACTAAAATTTGTTTTTCTGCTCTCGCCGCGCTCGCATCTTAGTGCGGGAAGGCTGGAATTCATCCCGCGGTTTCAAATCGGGATTCCGATGTACATGACGCGTGAAGTGTTCGAATAACGGCCGCTGCATCAGTATCTCCAATTGTTCAGGATGTCATACACATCTCCAACACAGTTATGTGTTGTGTTGGGTTATACTGTAGATAGCAGGGAAGGCATAGTTTCTATGTTACAGCAGAAAAGTTAAACATGGAAAAAAAATCAACATATTGCATGGCAATGGCGCCTTTCTCTGAAAATACAGACTACTGTAAAGGAATTTTTAAGTGGCAATCCAGTTTGCAGCTCTCTTGTTTTGATAGATGCAGCAGTTGGTTAGCTTTAAGGGAATGTAATTACCTAAGCTGTCGATTGATCGGCAAAGATCCTGCTTCCCAGGGTTCACTCTAGGATTGCCTATTTCAAAAGAAGATGTGCTGTGTCTTCGTAAATAGTTGCTACAGCAACTTAAGGAAGCTTAATACATTAAAACTCATTAAAAAGGGCATAAAGAGAGTGGAATAAAAAAAATGCAGAAAGTATTATTTAATACTACACAACTGATTTATTTAAAAATATATATACATAGAGTTGTAAATGTTCAGTATTGCTGCGTTAAATGTTAGGCGATTATATTAAAAGAAAAATGAGCACGCTTATAGCACTAAAAAAAATATTTCTAATCCCATTAAGGTCTAAATTAGAAATGATTAGTTAGAAAAACGGTTTTTAGATTTATTTCTGTGCATTACTTTCGAAAACTGATAAAGTAAAAAGAACATAGCTGAAAAGTAAAGGGACCATTAGCTTACTGATGTGTCTGTAATGGCCACGGTGTCGTTGAAGGAGTGGGTAGTGCAGAAGTCGGACTCGCCAACATTGCGCTGAAGATGTTGGAGGCAACTACAAGTATGCAGAGAAGAATGGGTCCTATGATGGCTCCTTCTAGTCCTAGGTAATATGCTCCTCCAGCTACTGCAAGACCTGTGAGATATGGGTGACCACCTCTATAATGAAATCAGAGAGAGATTTTGATTAAGAAGATCACTAGCTCAGTGGCATTGTTTTTCACCTTCCCTGCCTCAGGGGCATTGCAACAACTTTTTTCCAGAAATATTCACATTTCTCCCCAGACTTTAAATAACAAATAGATGTAGCGCTCGACATGTACTATAAGATATATATATACACATACATACATACATACACACAGCTAAAGCTTACAACGCGGTTTGAGCGTGGCTCCCATTTTTATAGCCAAGGAGTAGTAGAAGCTGAAGATCTCCTACGTCTCCATTTTGCTTGATTATGGGATCATGCTGCCGGCCCTCCTCCTCCTTTCGCCTTCCTCCCTCCCCCTGCTGGAGACGGCTTTGAGAACCTTTCCATATTGTTTCTCATAGACAGCCATGCTCACATGTTAAAGCATTTTATACACTTATGATTTTATATCTTATCAGCGATGAAGATTAAAATGTGTTTGGAAGTATGACATAACTTCTCTTCAGATTGCTTGAAAATTGTGTAGTACTTATTTAAAGCCAGTTAACATCATGCATGGATATTTAAACGTGTTGTAAGTTCCAGAGAGGATTAGAGGAGGATCAAGCTGTGCAAAGGTAGTGATAGCATCTGAACTTTCCAAGTGGCCGCTAAGCCTGGCTTCCTCCATACTGGGGTTTGGGGCCCCAGTTATACACTGAAGGATGTGGGAGAGGCTGCTAGATACCGAAAGGAAGAGAGTGGGGGAGTCAATCAGCTCTCAGGAAAGGCTACTTTGAAAACTTTACCTATGAGGGCCAACAGAGAGTAAGTATTTTCTCAAGTGACACACACACACTAGTGTCAGCAGCTGGGACTCCAGCCATGTGTCAGTGACCACAGCAGCTCCCGGTTCCCTTTTCTCTCTATTCAGCTCCCAGTCCCTCCTTTGCTTTTCTCCTGTCCTCTTACCTGGGTGTGCAGACCGGGCAGGCTCTCCGGCGTCCCTGAAAAGTTTGTCAGTGAGAGGGAGTTGAGGAGAAGCTGCTGTGTGGGGTGATCAGTGGCCAGGGAAATGTGAGTAAAATAGACCTGAAGAGGGGAGGCTGCAGCCCTGAGCCGCGCACACTACCCTTACTACTAGCACAGCCTGCAGATCTCTGACTGCTGGGGATACTGGGGGATGGTGGAGAGACAGACAGGGACAGCAGGAGAGAGGCAGCACAGAGCTATCCCAGCTCTTCCCCACCGGCAGACGCCGAACCCCTGATCACAGCGGCCATTTTTTTCGCGATCCTCGTTATAACGCGGTCGCATTATGTGGACCCAGAACACCGCGTTATAACGGGGTTCAGTTGTATATTTTTATTGGATGTAGCATTGGCAGCTTCTCTGTGTTTTGTTTTGTGTGTGTGTGTGTGTGTGTGTGGGTGTGTGTATATATATATATATATATATATATATACAGTGCTCGACAAACCCGGTCGCCCACTCGCCAGGTGCGAACGGAAATTGGCCCGTGGCCAGCTACTTTTTCCCCCTGCTCTGCGCAAATTTTAAAAAAATTAAAAAAAAAAAATAACAAAAAAAATATCCTCCTGGCTGATTGGCCAATTGGTCGTGACGCGGAATGGAGCCCTTCTCTGCAGGGGTAATGGCTTCTCCTCGCGCGCGCGGTCCGTCTCTGTCTCCTGCCCGCGCTTCCCTCCTCATCCCCTCCAGTCTCCGCTCCTGTCGGGCAAGAGATGACAGCAGGGGATTTCTCCCCCCATCTCCCCCCCCCCCCCTCTGCCCCGCTTGCCCTCCGGTTCTGCTCCTGTCCCTGTGGCTGCTCGCGCGGGGAAGGAGATGACAGCGGGCGATGTTCCCCCGTCCCGGTTGCCCTACGGTCCCCGCTTTCCCCCAGTGCCAGTGGCTGCTCCCGATGCCAGCAGGGGTGTTCCCCTCGGTCCCCGTGGCTGTCGCCGCTTCCCCACCCCCCCACAAATTTAAAAAAATAAATAAATAACAAAACAAAATATTTTCCTGGCTGATTGGCCGTGACGCGGTCGTGACGCGGAATGGAGCCCTTCTCTGCAGGGGTAAGTAATGGCTGCTCCTCGCGTGCGCGGTCCCTGTCTCCTGCTCGCGCTTCCCTTCTCATCCCCTCAGTCTCCGCTCCTGTCCCTGTGGCTGCTCGCGCGGGGCAGGAGATGACGGCAGGGGATTTCCCCCCCACCCACTCCCCCGTCCCGCTTGCCCTCCGGTTCCGCTCCTGTCCCCGTGGCTGCTCGCGTGGGGCAGGAGATGACAGCGGGGAATGTCCCCCCCCCCCCCTCCCCCCACCAAACCTGCTTCCCCTTTGGTCTCCGCTCCTGTCCCCGTGGCTGCTCGCGCGGGGCAGGGGATTTCCCCCCCCTGTCCCGCTTGCCCTCCGGTTCCACAGAGTGTGTGTGTATGAGAGTGTGTGTGTGTGTGTGTGTGTATGTATGAGAGAGAGTGGTGTATGTGTGTATGTATGAGAGAGAGTGGTGTGTGTGTGTGTGTGTGTGTGTGTGTGTGTGTGTGTGTGTGTGTGTGTGTGTGTGTAAGAGAGAGAGAGAGAACGTGTAGGACACCAAAGGTACCCCCCACCCCACCCAGTCAGTCATCCCCCCACCCCACCCAGTCAGTCATCCCCCCACCCCACCCAGTCAGTCATCCCCCCATCCCACCCAGTCAGTCATCCCCCCATCCCACCCAGTCAGTCATCCCCCCACCCCACCCAGTCAGTCATACTCCCCCCCACCCAGTCAGTCATACCCCCCCAGTCAGTCATACCCCCCCACCCAGTAAGTCATACCCCCCCACCCAGTAAGTCATACCCCCCCCCACCCAGTCAGTCATACCCCCTCAGTCAGTCATACCCCCCACCCAGTCAGTCATACCCCCCACCCCACCCAGTCAGTCATACTCCCCCCCACCCAGTCAGTCATACCCCCCCCACCCAGTCAGTCATACTCCCCCCCACCCAGTCAGTCATACTCCCCCCCACCCAGTCAGTCATACCCCCCCACCCAGTAAGTCATACCCCCCCCCACCCAGTCAGTCATACCCCCTCAGTCAGTCATACCCCCCACCCAGTCAGTCATACCCCCCACCCCACCCAGTCAGTCATACTCCCCCCCACCCAGTCAGTCATACCCCCCCCACCCAGTCAGTCATACTCCCCCCCACCCAGTCAGTCATACTCCCCCCACCCAGTCAGTCATACCCCCCCACCCAGTAAGTCATACCCCCCCCCACCCAGTCAGTCATACCCCCCCCCACCCAGTCAGTCATACCCCCTCAGTCAGTCATACCCCCTCAGTCAGTCATACCCCCCACCCAGTCAGTCATACCCCCCCACCCAGTCAGTCATAACCCCCCCACCCAGTCAGTCATAACCCCCCCACCCAGTCAGTCATAACCCCCCCACCCAGTCAGTCATACCCCGCCCACCCAGTCAATCATACCCCCCCCACCAAGTCAAACATACCCCCCCACCCAGTCAGTCATACCCCCCCAGTCAGTCATACCCCCCCACCCAGTAAGTCATACCCCCCCCCACCCAGTCAGTCATATCCCCTCAGTCAGTCATACCCCAAACCCAGTCAGTCATACCCCCCACCCAGTCATACCCCCCCCCACCCAGTCATACCCCCTCCACCCAGTCAGTCATACACCCCCACCCAGTCAGTCAGTCATACCCCCCCCACCCAGTCAGTCACCCCCCACCCAGTCAGTCATCCCACCCCCCTGCCCAGTCACCCCACCCCCCTGCCCAGTCACCCCACCCCCCTGCCCAGTCACCCCACCCAGTCAGACAGTCAGTAATCCCCACCCAGTCAGTCAGTAATCCCCACCCAATCACCCACCCAGTCACCCCACTCAATCACCCACCCAGTCACCCCACCCAATCACCCACCCAGTCACCCCACCCAGTCACCCCATCACCCTACCCAGTCACCCCATCACCCCACCCAGTCTCCCATCACCCCACCCAGTCACCCCATCCCCCCACAGTCACCCTCTCTCCGTCTCTCACCCTCTCTCTCTCCCTCTGTCTCTCCCTCTCACCCTCTCTCTCACCCTCTCTCGGTCTCTCTCTCACCCTCTCTCGGTCTCTCTCTCACCCTCTCTCCGTCCTCTCTCACCCTCTCTCCATCTCTCTCTCACCCTCTCTCCGTCTCTCTCTCACCCTCTCACCCTCTCTCTCACCCTCTCTCCGTCTCTCACTCACCCTCTCTCCGTCTCTCTCTCACCCTCTCTCTCTCTCTCTGTCTCACCCTCTCTCTGTCTCACCCTCTCTCTGTCTCAAAATCTGGATCTGGATATTTTATTTACCCTGTATATCTTAACTGCCCTATACTACACCGAAATAACCTATACTGCTTTCTTCCAGATCTGACTCAAGCTTCACACAGAAGACATTGGAATCCCCCGTAACCCAGAAGACAGGTAGGGAACACATCCCCTCCAATGTATAACATTGTGGGAATGAGGTACCTGGACATTGAGGGTCTGCGGATCAGGTAAGATCCCAGGTGGGATTGCTGCTTTAAACATTCTGAAGCGGGGGCATCCAGGCACTAGTTAAGGGGTGCAGGAAACTAGTCATTCACATCTGGCTTATTTTTCTAGATTCGACATTTATACACACACATACACACACACAAAACAAGGACTAATTGTAGTATAATGTAATACAATAAATAAACTTATGTCAAAAACGAATGTTCTTACTAGAAATTTATTAAATTTATTTAATTTATGGGTTTTTTTAAATGCGGGGCTGGGGGCGGGATTAGAGGCGGGGTTGGGGGCGGGACTAGAGGCGGGACTAGGTGGCGAGTAGATTTTTTGGTTCGGCGAGTAGATTTTTGGGTGATTTGTCAAGCACTGTATATATATATATATATATATATATATATATATAATAGCAGCAGGCACTTTTAAGGCTTCAGAAAGGCAGGTGCTTGTTCAATAGAGATCAATAGTGAACCAGATGTCCCACTAGGAGACAAGAACAGCACTCAAGGTATGATGCAAAAATTGTATTGAAACAACAAAACAGGCACCTGTTTTGTTGTTTCAATACAATTTTTGCATCATACCTTGAGTGCTGTTCTTGTCTCCTAGTGGGACATCTGGTTAACTATATATATATATATATATATATATATATATATATATATATATATATATATATATATATATATATATAGTGACACTGTGTGCTCATTTCCATGTCATTTCCCAGAATCCCTTGCTGCAGTGGAAGTGCTGTATGCTGGGTGATAATGGGGAAAGGCGGGGTTGCAGACCTGCCTAAGACATGCAGATGAGCATACAGTTGTATTTGTATATATATATTTTATTTATTTTTTTTCTTTACAAATTTATCATGGGATTCAAGTGTTGGTACTGAATTTTCCAAAATCACACCAGAGAGAACAATGAAGTCCACTGTATCTAAATAAGATGACATAGTGTCACTGTGACGGTAGAGGGTAGCTGGCTGCCCCTAAAACCGTGCCAGGTCTTGGGTCTAGTAATGCACTCTGATATGTTTCCCTATATTTCTGTTCCCATGTTACTGTCCCTATAAGCCTCATAGCTAGGGATGCCATGTGTGGTTAGGTCCCCTGGTAGGAGATAGCTGCAGAACCAGGACTTTGGGAACAGGAGTTTAAGGGTGGATATTGGGGGGGCAACTAGACTTAAAAAGTGTATTAAATGTTTCTGACCGGAGTAGCCGGTAGTACTGGTATTTTACCCGCAAATTGCATATGATTTGCGGGGACCCATCTGTAGATGAAGAGAGGGTATGTGTATGGAAGTCCCATGCAAAGTATAGAAAAAAAACCTGACCTGTTTGGGCTTTACCTGTTCTTCCTTGCCCCAGAAACATAAAACTTCAGGAATGCAAGTTTTAGGTGGGATATTTGGGTCAAAATGTATTTATCTTGTTTGCAGGAGTTTGGGGGACAAAGTTACCGGTAGTCCCATAATTCTCCCTGACGTGCAGGCATGATTTGCGGGTACGCAAGGTGAAATAAGCCGGGGCTACAGTGTCCCCCAGAATCCTGGTTTTCGATCCCAAGTATCCCAGTCCCATTTCCCTCACAGTTATAAGGTTCCCCAAGACATATACTTTATTAAAACATGGTTTATGTTTGTGCATACTGTATAAATGTCTATACAGTCAGCCCTGGCATCTACGTAGGTGCCGGGATGTCTACATCGGAGAAAGGATGTCCAGAGGTGACAAACCTGTGTGGTGAGAGGGGTAGGGCGATTTCCCAGGTCCGGAGTACAATGGGCACCCTGTGGAGACACATTTTGATACTGCCAGACCTGGTGGAGCCTGCCCAGCGGGTGGCAAAGGGTTAACTGGGGGAAGACGCCGCTCGGAGGCGCATTTCCCATTGACTAATTGATATTTCCCGCTCACCTGGCTTTTCTAGCCGGCTTGGCACGCCTCCGCCTCTGACGTCAGCCAAGAGACGAGCCCCTGTTTCTATTGGCTAGTGGGAGGGAATTCCCACGCTCTGATTGGTCGCTCCTCCTACTTCCATGGTTAAGATAGAACAGCGGAGGGTATGTAAGGAGATGGCCGAGACAGAGAAAGACCATCTTGAGGCTTGAGTCGGTGAAGCGCGGGCGGGATTTTTAAAGTTGCTCTGTAACGAATATCAGAACAGCCAGCATCATTTCTGAAGCTAGGAAAGACTAAGGCTGCGCTTATAGTCCTGGCAACAGCGACAGCCGCAAACCAAGTACTAGCAGTCTGTCGCGGGTGCCCAGAGTTAGCGCGACCGCAACGGCGCTGGGCAGTGACGTTACGGTCACGATCCCTGAAGTCAAACAAATTAGTTTTTTCAGCGATCGCAGCGTGATGTCAGCGGCACATGAGCAGTTCAGCCAATGAGGGCGAACCACTCACAGTCATGCCTCCACCATGCCCCCGTCACCCTCTGTACAGACGCTTGCATTATAGCTATAGCTGACGTCATGCGGTCGCGTTGCCAGGACTATAAGTGAAGCCTGCATCAGACGCCAAGTCCAAGTTCTGAAAATAGAACGTAGCGGTCGCGGCAAAGGTTTTTAGCCGAAGAGAGGACCAGGAAGCAGGGAGGGATTTCCCGGCCAGTGTAAGACTTCCGAAGCAGGCGCCCTGCACCTATTTGAGGCTAGTTTTCTACACCAGACCACCAGTAAGTGTGTATTCTGTCGGTATTTTGTATATTCATTGTGTGTACGCGGGTTTACCCGAATAAACTACATTTTATTCCACGACCTTGTTTTGCCTACTGAATGATCCAGGTTAAAAGGTGTTAAAAGCGCGGGTCTCCTCTGACAGTCACTAAGATGTCACTATTTAAAATTATCCCACCATTACAGTAGTAATTTCTCTTTTGGTCGGTGCAGGTGTTTTCTCTATACATTATCTAAATCTGATTTCTCATACAAGCTCAAGAGGAAATAAAAAAAACTGCTGGCTATGGTTTGAGATGTTCCCTTTTTACGGATTGACTGCAAGGGGCAAATACTATTTTTCAACCGGACTTCCCTGGTGAATTTCACTTGAATTGGGTGGTACAGTAACTAGCGATATGGAAGCAGTGATTGTGTGTAAGTGGAGATATGACATAGGAGCAGTTAGATAAAGCGGTCAGGCACTGCCATTCACTACACTTACTCCTTCCTCTACGGTCTCTTATGCTTCCCAACATCCCACTTAGACTGTAAACTCTCCGGGGACATTAAAATTCTATGTATTTGAATGTGTATATTTTAAAAGCACTGCACAAATTGTTGCCGCTATATAAATATACAGACACACTGTATATACATACAAACAAACAAGAGCAGGCTGCAATAGAAAAACACACAATGGAAACTTTGTTGGGACATTTGTGAACAAATTTTTCCCCTCAAAAAAGTTTAATGTTTTGCTTAATCTGTGAGATTAGAGCATCAGCAGACATGTATTAAATATGACAGGTTAAGATGATATAGACTGTAGGAAATCCTGTTTCATTGTATTCAGTAATTGTGTGTTTTCCCCCCAGGAATTATATTTTTTAGGTGGCCTTGAACAGAACTGCATTGAATGTTTGCGAAGTACTGTACACCAACATATTTTTTTTATAAACTATGTCAAAATGGTAGAGCAGATTTTGGGTATTAAGCTAGTCTCTGAGCTAGTCATCGGAAACACAAGAAAGAACACACTAATAACAATACAAATAATAGAAAAACCGAAATATCATTAGGAAATGTGTAGAAGAATATTGTAGTACACTGTATTTTATTCCTGAAGAGAATGTTCCAGAATATTGTAATACATTGTATTTTATTTCTGAAGAGAATGCTCAGGTGCCGACACTGTCAGACTGGTTTTGTGTACTCTGACTCATTAAGCTCTATATGGACTGGATGATAAGTATTTTATTCTGATATTCTAGCAGGCTGTAATGTATACCTGGACCATATCTTCTGAATGCTGAAGGCTCAGATTCACAGTAAGCACAGAAAATCAGAATACTATGAATTATGTGAGATTATGACAGTAAAAGGCATTACACAAAACAATAACTTGTATACATACTGTACAATTATATATACAATAACATTCTATCAAAATTTCTATGGCCAACCTATTTCAATATACAAGATTCTACTTCACAGCTGGATTTTCAAGTCTCGATTTCCCACTGGCTATTGTGAACCAGAAAACATTGTAGTTAGAGGGGACTGAAACTGGACTGAAGTATCAATGACAGAGTTAGGTTGGCAATACTGTTTATTTTCTTTTATCTTTAAATGGTTTGGTTCCTTAAACTGAATAAAACAATCAAATATTTTAGTCTGAAATTAGGATACATGGTAAATTAGCTACGGTATTTCCAATAAACTAATTCATATAAAAAGGGCATAGTTAAAATAAACGTTATCAGCACGTTGGTCATACCAACAGCTCCCACTTCTTGTTCAAAAAATAAATACCACTATGTTGTTTTTGCCCATCAACAAAGAAGAAATGAAATTGAGGGAAAAGGGCAAGAAAAGGGGATTATTTGAAAGCATTCAATAGCATCATGCAATAACTTAAGTAAGCCTCAAATTTACTTTAATACATAATCATAACAATTTTAAACGAAAAGGATGGATTCTGCAGTTATGAACATAATAATAAAGGATAATATGCCTCTGCCTCACATTTGGTCAAAAGAGTAAATTTACCATTATGCTTAACTAAACTAATCTAAATTCATTGGGGTCTATGTATTAAGGCAATTGGGGAGCAAAATTGGATCACTGTGTCATTTTCGTTTTTTCACATCTTTCTGTCAAATGTATTATACAGTAGGTCTTTATTTTCGCCCCATGTGCCTTATTTTTTGGACGTAGATTATAGGAGAAAAACTATGCCAGGTACAAGGGATGTCAACTTTCTGCAGCAGGTGTGAGAAAGTGTCTCTACACCGAAAAATGGAGAAGTTTGTTAAAAAAATAACCCCAAAGACTAAGCACACTGAAGAATCCTTGTGATCCTAGTCTAATTTCTCAGTGTAGTTAGGCAACTCACCCGGATATATCAGAGTAGATTGCTGTATCCACAAAGTACGTTGGCAATAAATGACACATAAGGAGCAACACAGCTTTACAGCTTTCCCCTTGGGCAAACCACAGGTCCAGCACTGCAGGTAAGGCTGCCCAGTATGTCCCCAGGAACGGCACTGCTCCAAGAGTCGCTGCCAATGCTAAGAAGAAATAGGAAATAGTAGAAAACATAACAAGAATCCTAATTAGAAATGTTTTCTTGATGCATTACAAAAACAGTTGTATTGCATCATCTAAATATACACACAAACGTACATACATGTATTTATTAAAACGCCTACATACAGTAGATAAAAAAAACATACACACACATCTTACCAGAAGGTATAAAGACAATGTTTATCCCAAAGATTGTATGAGTGAGCCAAGTATATAGTCCATAGAAGCCAGCCATTTTTAGGGAAGCATCAAAAACACCCCTAAAATAATGAAGAACAGGTATCTAAATAATTTGGATGCCACCTGCAAAAGCCAGTACAGAACATTTTCATTTAAGCAGAGGTTGTCTAAGAAAGCTTGTGAAAATATAGAGTTCACCAATGCACAATGGAAGCACAAAACATATCCGGGTTGTAAACTGGTTGTCACGGTAGACCAGGTCATTTAACTCATGTATATTTAAGGGATTAGTCACAAGGCAAAACAAGGCAGAAAAATAAAATTAGGTTTATTTGGATAAAGACCTCGGAACACAGATAAATACAAAATACAGAGAATATACAAACTTACTTTGGGTCTGGGGGTGAAATCTAGTCTTTCCTAGTTCCAGGGCGCCTGCTTCATAAAAAGGCGTTACCCTGTCCGCTCCAGTTGGTTCCACATGCTGGCTGGGCTTCTCCATGCTTCTCTGGGGGGGGGGGGGGTGTATAACTCTTTCACCCAGAAGCACCTTTGAGAAGCCCACCAGCAGCTCCTTGTCTCTTCAAATCTCCAACAAAAAAAGAGAACCATCTGCTACATTGGACTCCTTTATATAGGGCTTGCTGCTTAACTAACATTGAAAGGGCTGGGAGCCAATTAGAGCATGGATTGTGGTTGTGAATTCAATGAGAGAAGGGGAAAATCAAAAACTTGCCAATGAAAATCGCGCCTATGAGTTTGAAACCCAGAAACCATTTTCTTGGCTAGCTCCATACCCACTGTGGTCCCGACATCTCTTGGTCTAGATGAAACAAAGGCTTTCTCTGAAGATAGCAAGTCCATAGCCCTCCACCCTCACCATGTGCCACACACCTGCATGTCTTTTGCAATTAACACAGGGAAACCTTGCCACACGGTACTCCAATTTGGCAGGAACCAATATTTCACGTGCCTTATTGCTATAGCACCTTTAAAACTGAGTTTCTGGCCTCCCGATCTTTGAGAGCTCCCCCCCCCCCCCCGGATAATTCACACAGGTGAAAAGTTCCGATAGCGCATACTGTGATTCCCTGTGCTGGGGACCGCTATAGTATTGCGGCAGCTTATCAAACGGAGGTCCTGGTTTCTTGAAGGTCAAGAGCTCCTCCTTGGACACTACCTGCACATACTGTACTTATTTTGGACATTAATGCACCCCTGGACCGTACATCAGGGCGTAGCTTAATCTGCTTGGGTGGAGGGGTCCATGTCATAGCTCCATTAGCAGGGGAGTCCGGCCTTTTAGGTCCCATAAAGCCCCCTTTGGACACTACACCCATGGGCTCTCTGATCATAGCATAATAGGAGAGCACCTCCTTCTCTCACTGCAAAAGCCTGTCCTGATAGCTGATCACAGCAGCGCCTCCAAATGTAACCCATGTTCCCCCATCCTAAGGGAGAATCACCGCTGTTACCTGGTGTTGGTGCTACCTGTATAGCTCACAGGAGGCTCTGAGCATCCACCGGTGTTGTTTGGGGATAATCAGGACATGCTTTAGGTATCCTGACAGCTCTTTGCTCAGTGTTGCAGCAACTCCATTTCCACAGGGCCTATAGGAATAGGTGCAGTCCCCTGTGGAAAACACTCCCTCCCTGAGGAAACTGCAGCTTCAGGCAGGAGTATAAAAACAGGAACAGTTCTTTATTGCAGCAAGTACAGCAGTACATAGCATACCTCACATGCACTCTCTTTACTTTGGTCCCTAGACCCAACCCAGGGCTTGAGGCCCCAAAGGTCTATCCCTGACTCCCACACTCCCTGGTGGACTATGGGGTAGTTGATCCCACTCCCCTGAGGGACGGGAAGGAAGGTGAACCAGAGCCCTGGCTTTACACTTCCAACCCTGCACATAAAAGCTACATTTAGACTGCCTTTTTGTTACCAGTGGAAGGTAACAGGTCTGAGCCCCTGATAGGGCAGTACTCAGGCCTTAGGCCCACCCCCTGTCACTCAAGGGAGTTGTTTACTACAGCAAGGGCAGATTTAACCCTAACACTGCCTTCGCTGGTACCATGACTTATGTGCTAGGCAGAGGAATTCAGTAGCCAGAGGTTACATGGCTACATGTACATTAAATATCCCAAAACAGTTTGCAACTCATTATGCTTATTTTTTGTTTGTTTGTTTTCAGTGACTTCTACTCGTGATTTGTAAACAAGAAGTTGCTACTTGTCCAATTACATCATATATATTAAAGAGCCACAAACATGTACCATTCTAGTAAGAGTGGGCTTCTCCCTAATTGCGCTCTGCTTTATGGGAAAGCAAATATTTAGCTTCAATAAATCAACATTTTTGATCTGTGCAATAAAAAGCTACTAGCCACAGCTGATCAGCAACTAATTAGGAAAAAAATTATCCAGTGGTAAAATAACATATCATCAATTAAAAACAGGGTGTTATTTTTCTACAGTCCCTTACAGAAACTCTGATAGCAGCACCCTCTCCGGTAGTCTAGTCTATACTATTTAAAAGTGTATGCCCCAATTCCTTCACACATACATACAGACAGTACATACATACATATATATATATATATATATATATATATATATATATATATATATATATATACATACACATATACATACATACATATAAAAATATATATATATATACATACATAGAAAAGAGACATGTATACACACACATACACACACAACTGTATATATTTTTTTCCCCCCATTCATTGTAAATTAAATGCAAAAACATTTCTTAGTAAGTGCTATGATCTTGCTTATTTTTTGAATTTTGTGTGACCTTTTTGGATGTGAAGATGAAAAGTAATTATCTGCGAACGAGTGCTTCAAACACTATTTTTGGACAAAGATCTGAAGGTATCAAAGGCTTGTAGCATTTTTGGGCTTGGTGTTTGCTGGTATTTGGTGGTATTAACATTGCCTCTCTGTTTACACACAAGAAGTAACTTAATTAAATAAATTATTTCAACAATATATATATGATCTGATCTACTGGCCAAAGTTAAGCTTTTCGAAAGTGTAAATTCTAAAATATATCTGTTGTTTTCTTTTTCTTATCGTTAAACAGGCAGTTCCACTTGGCACACAAAAATGCAAAATGTCATTGTTAAAAAATGTAATCGCTCTGAAAGTGAAAACATCCCTTTCTTTTGTTAAATACATATTTCATTTTTTTTTATTATCAGAAATAAGCCATATCTTATCAGACACTACTGGGCCTATGTACAAAGCGTCGCAAATGGATTTTTTGGCGTAAAATGTAGGACATTTTAAATGTAATTGGGCTTGTGCGTGCCTATGTACTAACCTTATTTTTGTCAATGAGTGTCAACATTTTTTTTTTAAGTTAAATATTTTGGCGCACAGAAATAGATTGATTGTACTCTGGCCACAGATGTTGCACAGATGTTAATGGTATATATCATTGTAAAATTGTGTGCGCAACATAAAAAAATGTAGAGCGTCAATATCGCACGTTCAACATATCTTATTAGTGCAGAACAAAGTTGCTATGTATTAACCAAAACGTATTTGATGCAGCGCAGGTTTCATTTTATTGGTAAGCAAAATGTATTATTTTCACAGTATGCCGATTATAGATAACATTACACTAATAAGTTATATTTAAAGGTAATGGAAAGGGAGGATACCTGGCGCTGAAAAAGACACTTAGTCCATGCAGTATACAGTTCTTATAATGTCCAATTCCTTGATGCGGGATGATGACAATTATCTTGACCAGTCTGCTTCTCAATGATCCCCCTATTGTGGGTTAGAAAAATCCCAACATAGCGCAGTATGCCTGGACTGGAAGGTCTGAACTGAACTTGACACCGAATGTCTACTTACAAGATGTTTCTTGTGAACTGTGATTGAGAGAATCTGTGATTTAACCTCTTCTTCTCTTCGGCTGTCACAAATCCCACGAGCAGTTGTTCAATCTCCTTCACCTTAGATTTTCTCAGATGACCGGTGACATATGACCCAGAAGAGGAGAGAGTACAGCAGAGATAGTGCAGATGGTACAACAATTTTATTAAAAAATGACTTCCGGCGCTGGTCCTGCTGACGTCACACATTTGTGCGTCGCCTTCGTGACTGGAGACTCCTCTGTCGGCGGATCCTATAACTCCTCCCCCCTAACGCGTTTCGTGACGCGGGGACGTCACTTTCTCAAAGGAACCCGCCACGAGCAGCAGCAGGAGCTAGCACGGGAGCTTACACCCCGGAGCCCACTGCAGAGGGTCGGTACTAATGCTCAGGTGGTTGTGGCACTAAGGGGACTCAATTTCAAGTAGCATTCACATGTGAGTGTTATTTTGGCTATTGTAGCCATTTTTTAATAAGATTGTAAGTAGACATTCTGTGTCAAGTTCAGTTCAGACCTTCCAGTCCAGGCATACTGCGCTATGTTGTGCTTTTTCTAACCCACAATAGGGAGATCATTGAGAAGCAGAGTGGTCAAGATAATTGTCATCATCCCGCATCAAGGAATTGGACATTATAAGAACTGTATACTGCATGGACTAAGTGTCTTTTTCAGCGCCAGGTATCCTCCCTTTCCATTACCTTTAGCCGTACACAAGTTGTGGAGATAACTTGTATTGTGGGAAACCTTGGTAGCTCCAATTCACAATATTATCACTAATTGTTTAATTGTATGTATTAACACTGTATTAGTTTAACACACTTATAGGTTAAGCGCTGACAGGTTCAGGGTGTTTTAGTTAGCTTTTTCACTTATAATAAGTTATATTTACTAAAACTAGCCATTAATACAAAAATACATTCTATTCTGTTTCATTTAAATTGTATCAATCATGTAAACATCACGTAATGTGTAAAAACTCATTTCATGCAATGAACTATGTGTCAGCACATTTTATGAAGCTTTATACTACTCTTTAGCACTAAAATTTAGACGCACTGTAAAAAAATGGAATGTGATCGTAGTACGTTCCACCTAAGGCTGCGCTTATAATCCCGGCGACGCTGACGTCACGCTACGGTCACTGAAAAAAATCTAAGTGAATTGACTTCCAGCGATTGCGACCAATCCATTGCGCCACTCCTACTATAAGCGCACGCAACGGTTGCATTAAATTTGTTTTGACGTGACGTCGTCATGACTAAGCGCAGCCTAAGGCCGAGCTCATGGTGGCGGCGCTAGCGTGCGCGACAACACGAGTGCTCATGCAGCCCCAGCGATGTGTGCAGTAGGCTGCAGGAGATTGGGGAGGCGATCCAGGGCATGGCGAACGCATCACGGAGCTGGTTCGTCCTCATTGGCTGAATCAGCTCATGTGACGCCGACGTCATGCGACTGCAGCCCGAAATCACAGATTTACTTGTCGAGCCAAAATATAGCAGCGTCGACGTGCTACAGCGCTGCGGGCACTTGAGGAACTACAATAGGAAATCAGGTAAGAGTCCCAGAAGTGCAAGTGCGCACACGTAGCGACGCCGCCACCATGAGCGCGGCCTTCGGCCAGATCAACAAGGCTCTATTATCTCAGTGCTCATAAGATAGGCCCACTGTTAACTAAAGCATTAACGGATATTATTTTCCCTAAGGTTAGCACATAGCCACAAAGCTAATTATATGCAAAAAATGACAGTCACTTAGGGGCCCCCACAAATTCAGGGGGCATCATTTCTCTCCCATTCCAGCTTCAGGCCCGCAAAACAAACCAGCCTGCCAATGGATAATTGTTGCCGTCTGGTCAAACCACATTCTGTGACCTGACCGCAGAGAACAGAATTTTGAACTCTCTCTCTCCTGCTAGCTGAATTTATTTTAAAACATACAATCAATAAAAGGTATGTTTTAAGTATATCAAAAGCTGAAATGATATACTGTTGTGATAATGGTATTACACCATGAACAGCACTCTAAAGGAGTGTACTGAAGTAAAAAGGGCTTGCTTTTTCTTTCAGCTCTATTTTTCTTTGTGAGCTTTGAAGATACCGGTTAGCACTTAACAAGGCTTTAACTTAGGTTAATGTATCATTAAGTCAATAACAGAGCTCTGTGGATCTGAGCCTTAGTGTCCTCTATTCTAAACTGTTTTGTTAATGATGGCATCGTGATTCCTTTTTAACGAGACAATAAGCAAGAACCGGTGTAGAACCATCTGACCTCCAGGTAAAGATTAGAACTTTAAAAAATATATAAAACAAATATCATTGCCATGAGTACACTTTGCTTCTAGGTTGGCCTGTACCGTTAATACTTACAAAAGTTTGAAACAACTAATTAGGTGCTGCAAAGAAATTAAAGTTCTAAGTCACAGCAAGGCCCATGTGCATGCACTCATGTGAAAATATCGCACACACTAAATTGCACTGTGACAACATGCAACTTAGTAATGTGCAATATCCCCACCCGAGCAAGCGGAATGGGAATGTCAGGATACAGGCATGGAGCATTCAGGAAGAAAACAACATGCTATAAGGGAAAGGAAAAGATGGTTTGTGCAAAGATGCGCATGCTTGTAGGCTTAGAGATTTGGATATTCAGCAATAGATTCTGCACGTTTTCAGAAAACAGGACTGACATGCAAGTCCTTGTAGCGAATTCAAAAAGATAAAAGTATTGCTGCTGCTCAGATTTAAGAGAACCAAGAATCGTTAAATATCATTACATCTGCGTGACATAAATATTTTCAACTTGCTTATACTCTTGATTTGCCCGTCTGGAGGCCGTCAGGTACAATTATAATGTATGACCGCATTTGTTTTCATGAGTAGTTATTCTTTAGGCATACCCCATAAAATATTTTCATGTTAATTGCTGGGACTTTGAAGGTTAAAGCAGAAATCCTTCCTACTTGTTTCTTTCTTTTTATACCCCTTTCTTTACAAGATGGAGCTGAACCTTTCAGTTCTTACTGGTATCTCTGCCTAATCGAGGGGACACACAATGGGCATTAAATCTTCAGCGTCATGTGGGCCAATAGGAAGGCGCAATGTCATTCATGGCTGCTTCCTATTGGACAGCCATTTAAAACCCCCTTAGAAGCCAAGAGGGTTGCTGCTTTAAAATGGCATTTGCAGTCGAAAGCAATAGGTGCATCTGAGGACATCATCATCCTAAAATGATGAGTTTTAAAGCACGACCCACATACTATTTAAATTATGTTATGTTTGGACCTATACGCTTCCATGACATGAAAACAGACACTAGGGACCAACGATCAACGATCTGGATAGAGTTTGATCCCAAAAAATTCCTGAAACACATCTACCCCAAGCTTTGTTTAGGGAAAGACACAGTTCTGGAAATATGCTGATGTTACTGCATCTCAGAGAACTGTAGAAGGCAGCTAATAAAACATGAAAGCAACAGTATTATACTCCCAGATATTGAAACCCAATATGCTTTCATCGGTGTGTCTTAAAGCAGGAGTTCAAGCAATATCCTACAAGTGTTTTTTCCCCCCCCAATAAATCAGTTCTGTACTATGAGAAAATACTTGTAGCAATTAAAAAAAAAAAAAAAAATGTTGTAAAGACATTTTTAATGTTTCGTACCCCTTCTGATAGGCTCTGGCTCTTGAGCCCCGCCCTCTCTCTAGCAGTGAACCAATTGTATCTAGTAACTGCCCAGTCAATCATATTCTAGGAACTAAATTGCCCAAAATGCTGTGTAAGAACTGAATTAAATAACCCTGAGCAAGCGATCTATTACAGTCGATTACAGGAGAATGGATCGATCTGCAGCTTAGCTAATCACTTGTCCGTGTGCAGATTGTATTGATGCACATATTGAATGGGAAAAATATATATATTTTTTCTTTAAACGGCAGCTTGAACTGCAGCTATCATAGGGCTCACAGGTCAACAAACATCTAAACAAAATAAATGTTAAAGGCAAAACAATTAAATGTTTGCGGAAAAGGGCAGGTACTGAAGAAACAAGCCAGGGTAGGTAGTCCATTGGATTTTTTCCCATTACTATTGCAATAAGTTCTAAAGAAAATATCAGCAACTTGTACCTCTTGGCAGGTTTTTATTTTCAGTCATCTGACAATTTAGGCAACGTATATACTTTGGGGTTTTATTAAATAGGGATGACTTCTATCAGCACTTCCTACTGTACATAACATGCTAATGTTTGCAGAGCAAAACAGAGACAAGAAATCCTTTTACATTGCTGAGGAAACACACATTTATAATGTCTCGACCTAGCTTCAATTTAGCATTCAAAACATCGTTTTTGAGATTGATAAAGATGTGCATATCCTATGCACAAATCCTTTTATCATAAGACTATGCAAGAGTTAAAACTAAAATAGTGTAAGCATTGTAGAGTGAATATTAATTAGTATTTCCCCTCATCAAAAACCTCTCACAGCAACACTAAATATAAGCAAACATACCTTATTGCTTCCTCTACTGACTGACCAATTATATTGGAGGAAGGACCTGGCTGAGAGAGTGGGGTCAGGCTTAATACCCATTTTACTGGCTTGTAGTGTTCACCACTAGAGCTTAGCAGATAAAACAACGTGGTCAGGAAAATCACCTGTAAAACAAACCACAATATATTTGTCACTGAATAAAAAGAAAACAATTGTGCTCAGTATTCAAGAAATGTGAACAACTACAAATAAATTCTATAATAGGAGTTTTGGATTTGCTGAAAGTGATCAAACACGCAGCAAAAAACCTAGTTAGGTTAAGCAATACAGTACTAATTATATATTTTACATAAGGTTGAAATTAATTGGAAAAAATTCTATGCACTCGTGAGATTAGGTGAACAATGTTGCATTTCTTGAAGAAACAGGAATACGATGTTAAGGCAATGAACCCTGGGCAGAAATGTTGGACTCTTGATGAATAAAGATATGAAATCTTATTCATGTAATCCCACTGGAGTGCCAGGGTCTTCTCAATTAATTTAAACTATTGTGAGGAATCGGGGAGTGCGTCCCTTGCGGCGCGTTCCCTCCTCGCCTATCTATAGTGCGGCAGCTGCCAAAGATTCGCCCCCCGCTGATGTGCGCATCACCGTTCCTGTTACAGAGCGTGCGCGCACCTGCTCTTTCTATGCACGGTCACTGAGCATGGCTTCGCCCCCTCGGGACGCGCCACGCCTCCGCTGTTGCGCGGTGCACGCGCATGGCGGAGTGCAATGAGCCCCAGCTATGTGTCAAGCTTTGCTATGAGCCTTGTCTCCTGCAGCCTATTCTGGCATCTGCGGAGGTCCCGCCTCCGCTCCCTCCCCTACTGGTTCCTGTCTCCTATATAAGACTGCCTCTTCCTGGCATACCTTGCTGAACATAGACTTTGTGTGGCCTTGTGTGTGCCTGGCTTGTCCAGCCCTGTCTTGCTTTGTTTTCTACAGTTACCTCCCGTGTACCGACCTGGCTTTGGATTTGGATTCTCTCTGGCTCGTGACCCCTGGCTTATGGAATAACCTCTCGTGCACCGACCTGGCTTTGCATTTGGATTCTCTCTGGTTCTTTACCCCTGGCTTACGGATAACGACTACGTGTACCTCTCCTACCCTTGGAACCTGGCGAGTATTGGATTTACCCTTTTTCTTCATACCCAGACCCAGCAACGCTACAAACCACCTACTGGGCCCGCCTTCGCTACTGTGGGTGTGTGGCACTGTCCTTCCCACCACAGTGCCGGGGTCAGGTCTTGTCTGTGGGCTCGCACAAGCGTGACAACTATCTTGTTAGCATCCTCCATGCCAGTCTGTGAAAGGTACCCACTTTCACTCAACTTTTCCAAAGTTAATGCCTCATCTTTCTATTTTTTATATGTACATTATACAGTATATATAGTACAATGTACTGCATAAATAAAACACTACAATACATAGAAGAGAATGCAAACTTCCTCACTAAAAATACTTTACAGCAATTCCATCGTAAACCTTAATTCACAAAATTGTTTTTTTATAGTCATTGTGAACGACTTGTACAGGGAACATAGGAGACTATAAGTGAAAGGGTTAATCCCCTTTCACTTTAAGAGACTAAGGAAACTACACCCAAGTCTCAGGTTCTGGCCAAAATGCAGGGATTGTTCCCAATTAACTCATGATTAGGACTTAGGGTTAAAAAGGGAGCCAGCAGACCAGTAGGCAGAGAGATTTACAACCTGCTAGAGAGCAGGTTCCCAGATGGTTTATCTGGTGAAAAGCTGAAACTTCACCCTGCACCAGAGCTGAAGACATTTCATATGTTTGGCAGTTATGCTATTTTTGTTTGGTTGTATTGCAACCTACTATTCTGACCGTCTGAGAAATAAATTATTTTCTTACACAGAAGTGGATAGCGCCTCCAGTTGTTAGCATAAGTAACACCTTTGAAAGATCACCAGCATGGAAATTATTATTTTTTTTTTTTGTAAGAGGCTCGCTGAAAACAGCAACAGCAGCAGCAGCAGCAGCAGCAGCAGCGACAAGAACCATTTTTTCCTGCAGCTAGCTGCACAGCAACAAGGAATGATACAGCAGATGGGAGCTGCATTAACACACCGGGTTCAGATTCCAGCACCCCACAACTGTAACGTCAGTGACTCGGGATTTGTTGTTAAGTGGACCAAGACTGGACCCGACGATGATCTGGAGGCATTCCTTGTCATTTTTGAGCATGTGGCTACCGACACCCGGTGGCCTCAGGAGGAATGGACAGTGAACGAGTGAAGCACCAGCAGCTTAACCGGGCCCTTGACAATATTGCAGCTTTAGACTATACCAGAGTAAAGGCTGTGTAGGATCGACAGGGGGTTAACAAAGAAACGTACCGACTCCAGTTCCGAGGTTAGAGGGTTCTAAACGGTACATGACCCTACACACTAGTCCAACATCTGCCTGACCTTTGTTGGCAGTGGCTAATATAGAGGGTCTAATAGTGGCATATAGCAAGGAGTCAATGGGTGGGCTTTCCAGGGCATCCAAGTTGAAATCTCAGCTAGCGTCAAAGCGGAAGAGCAAAGGAAATCCCAATGTTTTTCGGGTAATGTGCTCGGTCAGATGGCTCGATGGTGTTGTGAAATGCACCCAGCCAGAACAAATTTCCTAGTACCCCTAAACATAGAAGGAACTGAGGTAAAGAGTTTGGTGGATTTGGGGTGTAGTCAAACATTAGAGTGGGAAGAATTAGTTACTGCAGAAAAACTTAAAAGGCAAAGGCCTGATATACAGTTTGGTCCAGAAATAAATGGACACTGATACAAATTTTGTTATTTCGGCTGTGCACCAAAATAAATTCAAGTTACAGTTAAATAATGAATACGGGCTTAAAGTGCAGTCTATTAGCTTTATTTTGAGGGTAGTCACATCCAAATTGGAGGAAGGATTTAAGAATTACATCTCTTTAATATGTAGCTCCCTCTTTTTCAAGGGACAAAAAGTAATTGGACAATTGACTCAAAAGCTGTTTCATGGACAGGTGTGGGCTATTCCTTCGTTATTTCATCATCAACTAAGCAGGTAAAGGTCCGGAGTTGATTCCAGGTGTGGCATTTGCATTTGGAAGCTGTTGCTGTGAACCCACAACATGCGGTCAAAGGAGCTCTCAATGCAAGTGAAACAGAGCATCCTTAGCCTGCAAAAAGAAAATCAATCAGAGCGATAGCAGGAACATTAGGAGTGGCAAAATCAACAGTTTGGTACATTCTGAGAAGAAAATAACGCATTGGTGAGCTCTGCAACACAAAAAGGCCTGGACGTCCTCGGAAGACAACAGTGGATGATCGTAGAATCCTTTCTATGGTAAAGAAAAACCCCTTCACAACATCCAGCCAAGTGAAGAACACTCTCCAGGAGGTAGGCATATCATTATCCAAGTCTACCATAAAGAGAAGACTTCACGAGAGCAAATACAGAGCATTCACCACAAGGTGCAAACCATCCATAAGCCTCAAGAATAGAAAGGCCAGAATAGATTTTGTCAAACAATATCTTAAAAAACCCAGCCCAGTTCTGGAACAGCATTCCTTGGACAGATGAAACCAAGATCAACCTGTACCAGAATGATGGGAGGAAAAAAGTATGGAGAAGGCTTGGAACGGCTCATGATCCAAAGCATACAGTACCACATCATCTGTAAAACACGGTGGAGGCAGTGTGATGGCATGGGCATGCATGGCTTCCAATGGCACTGGGTCACTAGTGTTTATTGATGATGTGACAGAAGACAGAAGCAGCCGGATGAATTCTGAAGTGTATAGAATATATTGTCTGCTCAGATGCAGCCAAATTCAGTGAAGTTGATTGGACGGTGCTTCACTTTACAGATGGACAATGACAAAAAACATACTGCGAAAGCAACCCAGGAGTTTTTTTAAGGCAAAGAAGTGGAATATTCTGCAATGGCCGAGTCAATCACCTGATCTCAACCCGATCGAGCATGCATTTCACTTGCTGAAGACAAAACTTAAGGCAGAAAGACACACGAACAAACAACAACTGAAGACAGCTGCAGTAAAGGCCTGGCAAAGCATCACAAATGAGGAAACCCAGCGTTTGGTGATGTCCATGCATTCCAGACTTCAAGCAGTCATTGCCTGCAAAGGATTCTCGACAAAGTATTACAAATGAACATTTTATTTATGATTGTGTTAATTTGTCCAATTACATTTGAGCCCCTGAAATAAGGGGACTGTGTATGAAAATGGTTGCAATTCCTAAACGTTTCATACGATATTTTTGTTCAACCCCTTGAATTAAAGCTGAAAGTATGCACTTCTATTGCATCTCGGTTGTTTCATTTGAAATCCATTGTGGTGGTGTACAGAGCCAAAATTATGAAAACTGTGTCAGTGTCCAATTATTTTCGGACACAACTGTATAAAGAATATATACACAGCGATATTAAATGGTACCCAAGTGCTTACAGTAACACTGACTGGGGGCCAGCGTTCGCGGTCTATGCTGATGGGTGTCGGCAGAGAACTTCCATATCCATTGAGTTGTGATTCGGAATTTTTTAATGAGTTGTTAACAAAAGTTTGCAGGTTATCAGTATATACATAGTAGATTATGCTACCAGTTACCCAGAAGCTATTCCTTTGAGAACGACCTTTGCTAAGGTTATAGCAACAGAACCGATTAACTTATTTTTCAGGGTTGAGTTTGTTGAAATGTTAATAGATCAATGGACAAATGTTATGTCCAGATTCATGAAGGAGGTCTGTAGCCTATTAAAGTTGAAGTTGGTACAAACCTCTGTTTATCATCCCCAAACATATGGGCTCATTGAGCAGTTCAATAAAACCTGTAAATATGTTAAAGAAGTTTATCTTCACTGATACACGCATTGGGATAAACTGCATCCACCACTGCTCTGTACTATGGGGGAAGTTCCCAAGTCTTCCACAGGGTTTTAACCTTTTGAATTACTCTATGAAAGACAACAAAGAGGATTCTTGGATTTAGTAAAGGAAATGTGGGAAGAGCAAATCCAAGTGGCAGATAATATAGTACAAAATGTGTTTAACCTAAAGAAAAATAGTTAAATCGTTTACAGAAGAAAACCCACAGGAAGCACAGGAGCTGAATTATAATAAATAGAATTTCAGCGAGGAGACTGGGATATTGCTCCTTCTTACAAATCAAAATTATTGGCAAAATGGCAAGGTCCCTTTTGAAATAACCCAGAAAGAAGGGCCTTTATACTATGAAATATTTCAGCCAATGGAGAAAAAATAAATTAAAAAAAATTAAATAAAAAAACAAACAGATTTACACTATCATGTAAATCTTTTGAAGTTCTGGAACGCCCAAGAAAACATGTTTATTTCAGTAGGAAATAAGATAGATTTGGGGCCACAGGCAGAAATTATACAACAAATGGAGAGTGTCCACCTAAGGAGAATCTCTACTTAGACCAGAAAATACAGGCACAAAATATAGTTAAATGATTTTCTGATTAATTCTGTCCATTGCCAGACAAAACACATCTTATTGCACACCATGTTGAAACTGAACCAGGTAAGAAAGTGAAACAAAGATCTTATCTAAAATTGGGTGTTATAGAAAGGTCACAGACCTGATGGGTCTACAAGATTTTGTATCGATTTTAGAAAAGTAAATACAATTTCTAAATTCTATGCATATCCCATGTCTAGGGTAGATTAATTATTGGAGAGGTTAGCGAAGGCAAAATATATCACAACATTGGATTTAACTAAGGGATATTGGCAGATTCCTTTAACAAAAAGTCACAGGAAAAACTGCATTTGCCACTTCCTTTGATTTGTTTCACTTTCGGACCATGCCTTTTGGATTACACGGTGCTCCTCATATCTTCTAGAGGCTTATGGATCAGATGTTATTAACCCATAACAAGAACGCTGCAGCCTACCTGTCATATATATATATATATATTGCAAAGAGTCAACATGGTTGCACCCTCATCGGATTTATGCAGTTCTGTGCACGGTAAAGGGGTAAATGAAGTATCTGATCATAAACGTAATCACAGTGCCGGCTGTGACGGCAGGGGTAGCTGGCTGACCGAATAAAGAGAAACCCCAGCTAGTTGCCCCTAAAAACCGTATAAATTGGCTGGCTAAGTAATGTAGATTTCAGCACAATGTATGTAATGTCTGGGGAAGTACAGGGAAGGTGGGCTAGCTGTGTGTAATTCTAAGTCATTTCTTTTACATAAATACCTTATGTCTGTATTTATTCCTGTGTTCGCAATTCCCCATAGCTTAGATACTTAGTATTGTGTGGTGATGAAATTAACATGTCAGCCCTGCAAATGCAAATTATGTTATGTGCTTGTTCTTATCATTTCTATGGAGGGAGTTTCTGTAATCCATTCAGCTGAGCGGTTCCAAAGGTAGGGGACTAGTTAATAGAATCAGTAACCAGGCACTATTTCTCTAGGCTGGCTGCACTTACTCAATGTTAAAGGATAGCCACCAAGGGATATATAAGGGACACTGCTGATCAGAGCACTGAAACCAACTCAACTGTGGCAAGTAACACAGATCAAGAAGCTTCCTAAAGAGTGCGACAATACACTCAACAAGAGAACTTGGAGTAATGAGGCTCAAGCCTCGGTATCCAATATCACCACTGACAGATTTAATCTGTCAGTCAGAACAGAACGGTCAGAGCACTAGTCCATCTGAGAGACACTCTGGGAAGGAGTGTGGGGTTTGACTGTGACCAGCTGGAGATGCATGTCAGAGTAGCTGCTGTGTGTTTAGCACTCCAATATCCTGAAGCAGAGAAGCAGACAGGTAAACCCATTTGAAGCGGGTCCCTGCACCTAGTGAGACTAGATACTTCCCCTCATGTCCCCAGTTTGGTAAGTGTATGTTATATTGTGTATTTTTTGGTTTACCCAGAATAAACTCTGTTTGTTAAATGACGTTGTCCTGTACTTAGTGATAGTGAACCCAGAAGGTTTCACAGGAAACGCCAACACAGCTGTCAGGGTCATGAAGCTACGTCCCTGACTACCAAGCAAACATCATAACAACAGACCATCTCACCGTGGATATCTTATAAGTTCTATGTGGTCTATTGAAATTAAATGTAAAGTGAAAAAAATTAATGATATATTCAGCACTCTACAGTACAAAATCTTGATCAAACTTTTTATTCACCACATATGGCAATCACAGATAAAGCACATAGTTCAACCCTCTTGGGAACGAATCCCCCGTCGCTGCGATTATGAAAACCGCTGAGCCGACAGCATTCCTAGCGACGGCCGTAGATAAGCGTCAAACCGTGCATGCCCTGAGGAGAAGTACCTGATAGGTTACACCTCCGTAATGTGTGATGACATCACGCATTAAGCACGTCCTAGACTGAAAGCAGCCCATCTGCTCTTAGTTAGATCGCGCATGCGGTCACCATAGTGATTAATGGTATACTCTATTCAGCGGAAAGTGCATCGCTGAACAGTGTTCCCACAGATTAAACCCCATGCAAACTCTAATATAGCCACAAATATCATTAATGCCCCAGTATAGGTGATCCCAGTCAATTGAGGATAAGGTAAATAAATAAATATATATATACTATATTATAAAAACAAACACCATTTACCTAAAAATAATAAAAGAAATATGAAATATATCCCACTTAAAATAAGGGGACAGAGGAGAATAGAAGGTACCAAACCCATCAATGCAATAAACCAACTTATCAATACATACATTTAGAAATTAGCATGGCCCAAAATACATATATGCATATACCATACTACTTAATTCCCAGAGAAAGCATACCTCCAAAAACAGTTTAAAATATAATGTCATTGTGAAGTCAGCAGAAAAATAACCAACATGTGCAGGGCGGGACCCTACGTCCCATTATCAATCACCAGGGGGGCAAACCCACCCATTGGCGGTATGTAAAGAGGGGCGAAGCATAATTTTAGCTATTCTGAAAATTCATAATCTAGGGGCAAAACATACTTTTCCATATGGATCACTACTATCTAGAAGTAATAGACCCTACAAACTGGTTAAATCATAATCCCAGTTGAGCCCCTGGGTGTGCATAGTCTCAAGCTCATGAATCCAGTAAGCTTCTTTCTTTTTAAGAATCCGACTCGTTTTCCCACTCGTCGTAATTTTGGGACATGATCAATCGCCTGAACACGCAAGTGGCTGATGACATGCCCAGCAAGTAGAAAGTGTACAGAGACCAGTTGGTCCTGTACCCTACACCTGATGGTTGATTTATGCTGACTCACTCTCAGTTTACGCATGGTTTCCTCCACATATGCCAGTCCACATGGTCTTTTAATGAGGTAAACCACATACTCCATATTGCATGTTGAATAGTGCTTCATCTGGTACTTGCGCTCAGTCTGTGGATGGGTAAACGTAGGGCCCTTCTGTATGTTCCCGCACTGAGCGCAGTATAAGCACGGGAAAGTACCTTTAGTGGGTGTACCTAGAAATCTTGTGATTGAGGGTTTGTTTGAACCCAAATCAGCCATTACTATGGAGTCCCTAATAATGCACGCTCTTCTGTATGACAGAAGTAGTGGAGCCTGTAACACTCATCCGTCTCTTTAAGATACAAATGTTTTTTAATAAGACGACTAATATCAACACTTGAAGTGCTGACAAACAGAATCCTTCCTTTGATGGTATCAGTAGTCCTGGGTTGGAGGAGTAATTTCCTATCCATAGTCAATACTGACTTTCTTTCTCCAACTCAAGACGTCGGATACCCCATGTGACAAATTTATTCACCATCTGTTGTAGAAGTCCTTCCACGTTCTTAAACTCACTTACGATACACTTTACTCTATAGAGTTGGCTCCTCGGTATGGAGCGTATGCTATGAGGAAAATGGAAGATCTCATGTCGAAGCAGTGTATTTTGATCCTTACTTTTAGAATACAGGTCGGTCTGCAGTTTGTCTCTGTAACGCTTGCGCTCACCACGAACAAGGCGGGACCCCGGTACTGAGGTGGGAGAGTATAGAACATGCTACCCACAGCAATGGAGGCAAGTCTGGAGAGTGGATAGCCAAGGTTTGCCGGGTCAGGGTTGGAGAGAGTAGAATAGTCTTGATACTTGCAGAGGTCAGAGGTTGGAGCCAGGAGTGTAGTCGGTAGCCGTGGTCAAGGAGTTGGAGCCAGTAAGAGTGTCGTCGTTCGTGTGCCGTGGTCAGGGATGGAGAGATGCGGAAGGTAAGAGGCAAGCCGGGGTCGATATCCAGAGAAGGGTCCAAAGTCTAGCCTGGTCGGTACACAGGAGATCAAACACAGAGACAGGCAAGGCAAAACAGCAGGAACAGGGACGTGGGAACAGCAAGGCTACAATGAACTATGCTCAGCCAAGGAAAGAGTGAGAGAGCTGAGCATATATGAGAATAGGTGGCCAATGGCACAGGGGGGTGGAGCGGAGGAGCGGCTACTGTGGAGACGGGATAGGCTGTGAGGTGCAGGAGACAGGTGGGAGAGATCAGGAGTGTTGACACGCAGCTGGAGAGCAGTGCATGCACGACACGTGTGTGCACCGCGCAGGGCGGCCACGCGTTGCAAGCGGGGGGCGGAGCCAATCTCTGTGGAAGAATTGAAAGCTCTCCATGGGCACACACGCTCTGTAAGCTGCACTGGAGTATGCAAAGCATCAGGTAAGGAGGAAGACCGCCGCAAGGAACGTGCTCCCCGATTCCTTACAGTACCCCCCCTTTGAGGAGCAGCCTCAGGATGACTCCAATATGGTTTGAGGGTTTTTTTAAGCATGAAACCGCCTTAGAAGACTGGGAGCGTGTACTTCATGGTAGTGTATACAGGACCTCTCTTCTGGTCCCTTCCAATGGACCAAATATTGAATAGCCCCTCTAGATCGTCTTGAGTCGATGATGGATTGTATCTCATACTCCTCTTGTCCTTGTACGATTACAGGCGGTGGTTTGGATGAAGAATCTGGAAATTGAGAACTTTGAAAAACAGGCTTCAATAGAGACACATGAAAAACTGAAGGTATCCTCATGGAAGGAGGAAGGTTAAGACCGTACGCTACCGGATTGACTCGCTCCAGGATCGGAAATGGACCCAAGAATCTTGGGGCCAATTTGAGTGTCGGTGTCTTAGGCCTGATATTTTTTAAAGAAAGCCACATTCTGTCTCCTGGTTTGAAGTTGGGTGCCTTGCGGCGATGACTATCAGCCTGTGATTTCTGTCCACGAGTTGCCTCCTCAAGAGTCTTTTGAATCCTCCTCCGTGATTCCTGTAAGGAATTTATTCTGTTGTCCGCTACTGGAACCCCTGAAGAAGAGGAAATGATGGGGAGCCGTGCCGGGTGAAAACCGCAATTGATAAAGAACGGGGATTCCCATGTAGATTCGTTCCTAAGGGAATTGTGGGCGAATTCTGCCCATGGAAGAAGATCTACCTAGTAATCTTGGGCGTCAGAAACGAAGCATCATAAGTACTGCTCCAAGGTCTGCTTAGTCCTTCGGTCTGTCCATTCGTCTGGAGATGATACCGAGGAAAAATGAAGAGAAATAGCCATTCTTTGGGCAAATGCACACTAGAATTTCGAGATAAATTGAGATCCACGATCGGACACTATGGGCAATGGTACCCCATGAATGCGAAAGATCTCCTTAATGAAGATATTCGCCAAGGTAGTGGAGTTGGGTAAGCCAATACTTTGTCGAGAATCCTTTGCAGGCAATGACTGCTTGAAGTATGGAACGCATGGACATCACCAACCACTGCATTTCCTCCTTTGTGATGCTTTGCCAGGCCTTTACTGCAGCTGTCTTCCGTTTTTGTTTGTTCGTGGGTCTTTTCTGCCTTAAGTTTTGTCTTCAGCAAGTGAAATGCATGCTCGATCGGGTTGAGATCAGGTGATTAACTCGGCCATTGCAGAATATTCCACTTCTTTGCCTTAAAAAACTCCTGGGTTGCTTTTGGGTCATTGTCCACCTGTAAAGTGAAGCGCCGTCCAATTATTTGCTCTCGTGAAGTCTTCTCTTTATGGTAGACTTGGAGAATAATATGCCTACCTCCTGGAGAGTGTTCTTCACTTGGCTGGATGTTGTGAAGGGGTTTTTCTTTACCATAGAAAGGATCCTACGATCATCCACCACTGTTGTCTTCCGAGGACGTCCAGGCCTTTTTGTGTTGCAGAGCTCACCAGTGCGTTCTTTTCTTCTCAGAATGTACAAAACTGTTGATTTGGCCACTCCTAATGTTCCTGCTATCTCTCTGATTGATTTTCTTCTTTTTTTTTGCAGCCTAAGGATGCCGTTTCACTTGCATTGAGAGCTCCTTTGACCGCATGTTGTGGGTTCACAGCAACAGCTTCCAAATGCGAATGTCACACCTGGAATCAACTCCAGACCTTTTACCTGCTTAATTGATGATGAAATAACGAAGGAATAGCCCACACCTGTCCATGAAACAGCTTTTGAGTCAATTGTCCAATTACTTTTTGTCCCTTAAAAAAGAGGGGACTACATATTAAAGAGATGTAATTCCTAAACCTTTCCTCCAATTTGGATGTGAATACTCTCAAATTAAACTGAACGTTAAGCCCATATTCATTATTTAACTGTAACTTGAATTTATTTTGGTACACAGCCAAAATAACAAAACTTGTATCAGTGTCCAATTATTTCCGGACCTAACTGTATGTATATATATGTATGTGTATATATATATATATATATTTATATATATATATATATATATATATATACACACACATACACACACACTATACACACACACACACACACACACACACACACACACACAGTATAACACTCTCCATCAGTAACAATTAAGTAAATGTTTAGGTCAGGAGAGGTTTTACCAAGCTTTGCCGAGGTCACAAAACCAGGGTACTCTGCTTTGGACAATCAGTAATCCACATCACTCCAAGCATCCGTTTGTACCCTTCTCTATATACTGTCCTTATAAATAGTACAAGAGTACCTCCATCTATAACGAGGCTATGTTTCCAATCTATTTATCATGGGATCTTAGGCCCATTATCATACTGTAAGTAGCAGTTTAGAAATAAATTATTAGTTAGGCTGGACAAAGCACAAGGAAATATATCTCTCTCACTGCAGAATTAGCTGCACTGAAAACATACCTGCACCATAAAGTACTGTGGTGTTGTTCCTATTTTATAGAATTTGGTCTGACAAAAGTAACTGAGCGGATATCTTGTAGAAGAGCTCTAGGATGCAGTGCTCCATTGTTTTTGTAATCAGCACTTCATTTAAAAAAATGAGCATGTTAAAGTACAAATGTAGCAGTTATTGCACCCGCTGGCGGAGAAATAGCGCAGTGGCCCAACCCCCTTCTCACAGACGACTGATTCAACACAATGGCCACTTCTCATGCTGCGGTGTTGTGTGTGTACTGCTGAAGAAGTGCCAGGGGTTGCCATAACTTTGGCTACATTTGTATGAAGAGCTTAAAATTATGACTAACATTGCCCAAATGTCTAAAGATTAATGTGCTTAGACTAGAAAACTGCGAGTCAAAAATACACTGCTGGAGCATTCCAATATTTACAGTGGCTTTCCTTTAAACCACTCCAAACCATAAATAACCTAACTATGGGGAAAGGATATATTACTTATGTTAGAAGACTGAAGGGGAAAAAAACAACATTGGAAAGCCTGGCAAGTATATGATTTGGAACTGCTTTTGGTACTCCAAAACCCACCTTGCAGAGAAAGGGTTAATACAAATATTCTGAAGCCAGGGTCACATGTGATGTGTGAATGGCCCCCTATAGCATTAACTCAGCCCCCATTCCGAACCACTCCAAGTCCTATAATATTTCCTTCACTTTATTGGAAAAGCAGCAGTAAATACAGGCTCTTATGGATGGTGTGTAGTAGTGATTTGTAGTTAGAAACAGGTAGAAAGAGATGGCCTTGCCATAGGAGAGTAACAGAGATGGGTGCTGTTCTCACTGTCTGCAGGGTGGAAAAGGAAGTGAGGAGCAATGTGAGTAAAGGAATAGTCTAGGGACAGACTATCTGTGAACAAAACAGGGGGGAGGGCAGACTAGCCCATTCTGGTAAGGATCTCAGAGGCTGCAGTAGCAACTCACTGATTACATGCCCGGAGGCAAGAAATGCAACATTGTTACATATCACACAGGCAGTGTGTGTGTGTGTGTGTGTGTGTGTGTGTGTGTGTGTGTGTGTGTGTGTGTGTGTGTGTGTGTGTGTGTGTGTGTGTGTGTGTGTGTGTGTGTGTGTGTGTGTGTGTGTGTGTGTGTGTGTGTGTGTGTGTGTGTGTGTGTGTGTGTGTGTGTGTGTGTGTGTGTGTGTAAACTCCATGCAGCTGAAAATAAGAACTGACAGGCAGAAGCTGCAAAGGAAAGAGGGGGGTGAAACAGGGATGTGATTCTTGTTCCATGACAACAAAACACGATTGCTTTGAAGAGTAATGCTACTTTGTGATGGGATTCAAATTGCTATTTGTAATACTAACTAACCTGTATTTGTTTAAATCAGTAATCCCCTCCGTTTTGCAGAATCACAACCTGAACCATGCTATTCCTAGCTCCCGGGTTATTGAGATATTTACCTTTTTATTTGCCAGTAAAATGAAAGTAAAATTACGCGGGAGTGAGGTTTCGAGGGCAGTCATAGTGATTTCCCACAAAGAACAAGAAATACCAGCACACAAAAGGGTAAAACATAGATCAGAAACTGGGAGAGATAAAATGTACACCACTGTACCATGTGACATGTATACAACGATTGAAATGTTCTCAATTAAAGACAAGCCGCACTCTACACAGAAAGCAGCCATTTTTTATTTGTGATGTCATTTATCATATGTCAAAGTCAGCTGCCTCGTAAAGAGTGTGGCGGGTCTTTAATGTGTGCAAATGAAGTGCTGCAGCTCCATGTTCCAGTTTTTCTGTTCAGGATTGAAAGTCTAGAAAATTATTTTTCCAAAAAAGGAGATGTTGAATTTAAATAAAACATAACATTCTAAGGAAAATAACAAAACAAATTAGAAATATTATAACTACTCTAAATAACAACTAATTATTACATTGCTATTAATTATCACTTTTTTTGCAGATTAAACTTTTTTTAAATGTCAATAATTTAAGAATTATTTAGATATGCTTTCTATTTGTTATCCACCTTCCTGCAGGATTACTAACACTACACAAATATTGTAGCTGTTTATCTGTGGTCTGATATAAAAGGTTTCTAGCACTAGAAATCTGATCATGCAGAAAAGGTTGCAGACAGGATGGAAAGAAAACAGGTCCATACATACCTGACCGAAATGAATTAAATCTAAACCTGCATGTAGCAGGTGGGCAAATAAGAATATTATGGGTTTTAGATTACACCATTTCCAAAGGGCCTTCTCTGCGGTTTACAAATGTGGCTCTCAGCCACTTTTGGACTAGAAGCTTTCTGTAATTACCTTCTAATAACTCAGAGTATGCGTAATTCTATTAGGAGACTTTCATCTCTGCACATTTTTCTCTCCTTACCACCTGCTGAATAAATACTGCCCATATGCCTCCATTTTCCACCGATTATTAGTATTTGTTTAACATTAAAACAGCAGAAGCTGCAGCGGGACTTGGGCAACATTTTTACAGTTTATGCATGTTGGGTTGAAAATATATATTCCGGGAAGAAACCACGGCACAGCACTGCTCTCCAAAAGAGATTTTGTGTAACTGCAGACTGAGTTCCTGCCATTTAAAAGTTTGTTTTAAAAAGTAGCAGCTGTCAACACAGAACTGAAATGGAAAACAAATGGAGGAAAGTGAAAAAAATAACTTCAATATGATTGTGACTGTAATTTATAATCAAACGCTAAAAAAAAATCCTGTGGTTTAGCCACCGAATGTTCTTTTTGGCTGGGAAGGCAGTGTGGAGAAAAATGTAGGCAGGAAAGGTAACAGCTCATAAATTCCACAGCTACAGGGACCAATGCTCACACAAGGATGGAGACGTTGTTCGTGTTCAGGGGAAATAGTTTCACCCCATTTCTGAAAAAATTATTCTAAGCCACAGTAATAACTAACAGAAAACTTCTTCTAATGTTCCTGGGATGGGCAAACTAGCCTCTTGACAGCAAACCAATGATGAACCGAAAAGAAAAAAAAATCTGTCAGCTGTAAAACCAATGTAAACAAACAGCACCAGGCTTATTACAGCAGAAATATCCAGTCGCTTTCAATTATATGTTTTTTTCTGTGATAAAACCGGTTGTATTTTTTAACCACTTCGTGCACCTGTTCTGCAAGTGAGATTTGGGCTGAACGAGTAATCTGAAAACTGCCATTGCAATGGGTGAACCCAGTTCAAATCCCAGTGTCAGCTTACCTTGTGACATTCGGCAAGTCACTTCTTTTCCATGTGCTTCCAGCATCAAGAGTTACATTGTAAGCTCTTTAGGACAGGAGGTAATTGTGCCTGGAAAAATTCTACGTGCGCTGCTTATATTGCCAGGGTTACATAGGAAAAGCGATTTCTGGCCTATGGAGTTACAGATGAGGCCCTTCAGTGCTCTTCTCGACGAGTCCAATGTGACCTTTTGCCCTTACACAGAAAAAGTCCTTAGGCGCTGAGACAGCATCACTGCTCCCCAGCGATCACTGTACACACTACATGAAAATGATTGTCACATACATAATCATCACAGCAATGACAATTTAAATATGGCTTGAGGTGATCTGCCACAACAATCCCTGCCCTTTGACAGCTGTTTGCAACTCATGGATACCAGATGTTTTTGTGTCTGATAAAGGAACTGCTTTTATCTCAGAAGCATTCTCAAATTTGTCAAAAAGAACTAATCATCATTTCAGCTGTCACCATTGCTCCTCACTGTCCTCAAGCAAATCGACAGTCTGAACAGATGTACAGAAAATCACAAAAGCTTTAAGTAGTAACAGTGAGGGCGCTTGGCCGACAAAGCTTGCCTCATGTCACTAGCACAGGGAACCAGATTGGTTACCACTACTGATTAAACTATTTCGGGAGTGTGCAAAGGTACATTCCTTTGCTATTTCAACATGTTACTCCATGTCCGACTATTGGAGTCAGTACAGCTGAGATGCTTATGGGACATCTTCTCAAGATCTGCGTTGGCTGTCTCAAACCAGATCGATCTGAAGACAAAACCAGAAATAGGCTCTAGATTTTTGCTCATCATCCTCATCCCTGTATTCCTTTGCTCCACAAGATCTTCTATTTCTGATAAGCTGTGGAGATGGATCAAATTTGTTTTCTCCCACAGACCCGTCTCCTATAAGGTGTAAGGTGTAAACCATAGCTGATCAAGACTTTCATTGCCATGTTAGCCAGTTACAAAGACGTTCTTCGACAAGTGTTACCACTTTTTAGAAGAGCCTCTGGGTAAGCCTCTTCTGAAGCCAACGGTTTATGCTTCGGTTTTGCTCACAGTTGCTGAAGCCCAAAATTCTCCAGAACCCCTTTCTGCATAGGAGGACAATCCTGTCTCAACAGAGGTTCCCTCCTCACAAAGAAATATATAGAGGGACCACAGCACAGTAGAAAGATCCACAAGTGAATGAACAATTATGTCAGCTAAACAGGCAGGGGTGTTGTCTACGCACGAAGAGTGAATGTGTACACACAAACACACACACTTTCAACCTTTTTTGGGTTAGGGAATCACAGAATTATATTTAGAAATTTAGGGGAATCCCAACCCTCGTCCCCACTCACACACTCTCCCACTTACACACACACACCTCTGCGCGAGTGCCCAATCCTCTCTCTGCCGCTCATTAGCCAGATGTTGCGTGACTTCCGGCGCAGGCAGGGAGAGGAAGTATACAGGGACCGGGCTGCTGAGCTCGGGAGCCACGGGTCACTGCAATGTGGAGATGCCGCTGGGCCTGGGACAACATGGGAGAGTGGTCCTGGCTGTGGTCCCACCTCGGTCGCAGAACCCCTGTTGAAAACAACTGTTTTAGAAACTTTCAAGCTCTGTCTTCCTTAACGTTTTGTCTAAATATATTTGTTGGTTCCTGCTAGTCAGTTAAGTTTGTATCAAGGTACTGCAGCTGAATAAAGTGTTCTGAGTTGCCACTCGAGATGGGTGAAATTGTCGCAGAAATTCGAATCCGCCACAAGTTGAAAGTTTCTTTCATCCTCAGACTTCCACGGGTTAGTTTCAAAAAGATACAGTAGATCCTGTTTTTTTTTCTATCCCTGAAAATTAATTTGTAAAAATCTGAATCCGTTTGCGGATTCCGAACCATGAAATATTGGTTTTGTTGGAAAGGAGAGACGTATTTCAGTTGAGACACAAGCACTCTATATTTACCATCCAACCTCACTCCAATTTAACGTATGGAGAGACACGTGTGTACAAAAAGGAGCACGCCTGATATACCTGGGAGATATGCTAATAGCTAGATTCAGCTACAGGTGTGAGCAGTGACTGTAGTGCTACCAAGCAGAGAAAGGCGGTTTTCTGAAAATCCGGCCAGAACATATCTGATGGTATCTGGTAACAGTATCTACTCAAATTTTGGGGGTTTAATGTGAACACCTACTTACACACATTAAGTATATAAAGATGTTGTGTGTGACAATGTTTCCCAAGATAACACTATATAAGCATTATAACTCAGAATATCATAGAGTTTCTGTAGGACTGAATGAGAGGGGGGTGCAAAATACCCCCACATACTCCCTCCAATCCCCCAGGGCGCATAATAAAGCCTGCTACAGCAGAACACAAGCATCACTTCCCAATGAACACAAAACTAACAGAAAATACATACCAATGATAACACAAAATTCAGAAGAGCGGTGCCACTGTAGAAGATAACTGTAAATAATGTAGTTACAGTGGTAAAAAGTAGGCTTAAATTACGACTCATCACGTTCCAAAGAGACTCGAGTATCTGGGAAAATGAAAAACAAAAATTGTCTTAGTTTGGCAAAATGTTTTTTTTTTTTTATATACAGTATGCGAGTAGATTTAACCCTTCATATTGGCATTTTATTGTAAAATCATGCAAAAATTTCAGGCATAAGCTGAAAGGGCTCCATGTTAAAGTGGATAATAAGCAAAAAAAGTGACACATTATGATTGCTCATTTGCATGCCACTACCTAGACGCCGCTGGCTGCACTGGAAGCACTGCAAGGTGTATGGGGTAAGGCAGGTTTGGGGACCTACCTGAGACATGACTGTGCTCATTTCATTAATGTACGCTGCACGTGGAGGATTTTTGATACTTTTTATATTTTTTTACTCACCATAACTTATTTACAAGCATTTAAACAATATTTGTCACTGATTTTTTATATGGGTGTATCCAGTTCGAGACCTAATGAAAGCCCCTTGTAAAAATCATCTCTCTGTTTTAGGCATCAAGGTAAAGAGCCAGTAAATTCTATGTTCGGAGCTGCATTAAGCATAAGTGTTATGTTAATAATTGAAAGTTTTAACTTTTTTGGTGCTGGAGAGGTTTGTGCTGTACAACAATACAATAAAAGGCATGCATGCAATATGGAATAAAAAACACTACAGGCATACCCCGCATTAACGTACGCAATGGGACCGGAGCATGTATGTAAAGCGAAAAGGTACTTAAAGTGAAGCACTACCTTTTCCCCACTAATTGATGCATGTGCTGTACTGCAATCGTCATAACTGATGTAAATAACGCATTTGTAACAGGCTCTATAGTCTCCCCACTTGCGCACAGCTTCGGTACAGGTAGGGAGCCGGTATTGCTGTTCAGGACGTGCTGACAGGCGCATGCGTGAGCTGCCGTTTGCCTATTGGGCGGTATGTACTTACTCGCGAGTGTACTTAAAGTGAGTGTACTTAAAGCGGGGTATGCCTGTATTACACAAACTACCATGTTAGAAGTAACACATTATTAACAGACTTACATTAATGGAGTAACATAATACAACTTTGGTAGAAGTCTACCACTTGTGAAAAATGAACAGACAATAAGAAATCTTCCACAACATTTACAACATACAGGCATTCTGACTAAGGGAGTTGTGTTTACTAATCTGCAGCAACCAGTTCACCATACAGTATATTTATCTCAAGAAACATGGGAGCCATACTGTCTTACCTAGCTATAAACATGTGATGCAAGTTCTAATATTGCACATCATTCCATACAAAAATGTGAGTTATATATTCTTTTCATTTAGTCATGTGAATATTATTCACATTTAAATAAAGGTCAGTATGGACAAGGAAAAATTCTATTATATATATATATATATATATATAGACATATATACACATATATATATATATATATATATATATATATATTTATATATATATATTATATATATATATATATATATATATATATATATATATATATATATATATATATATATATACACATACACACACAGACATTATATATATAGAAGCAATACGATACCGTTTGGAAACGAAATCAGCAGGCAGCACTCCAGAATTGAACAAACAAGTGTAACTAATCTAACCTTACTAAAAGTAAAGATTTGGCTGCTTTTTTATTTTTCTGGAAATTTATTTTCGAATTTGAAAAAAGAAACACAAAACCAACGTTTCGGTCCACGAATGGGACCACCTTGACAAAGGTCCCATTCGTGGACCGAAACGTTGGTTTAAGCCAGGGTTAAGCCTGTCATTGTGTGTGCGTCAGTCAGTCAGTGTGTGTGTGTGCGCGTGCGTCAGTGAGTCTGACGCAGAAACACAAACACACACACACAGACTGAGTGACGCACACACACACACACACACACTGTCAGTGTGTGCCTCAGTCAGTGTGTGTGTGCGCCAGTCAGTGTGTGTGTGTGTGTGCGCCAGTCAGTGTGTGTGTGTGCGGCAGTCAGTGTGTATGTGTGCGGCAGTCAGTGTGTGTGTGTGCGGCAGTCAGTGTGTATGTGTGCGGCAGTCAGTGTGTATGTGTGCGGCAGTCAGTGTGTGTGTGTGTGCGCCAGTCAGTGTGTGTGTGTGCGCCAGTCAGTGTGTCTGTGCGTGCGTCAGTCAGTGTGTGTGTGCGTGCGTCAGTCAGTGTGTGTGTGCGTGCGTCAGTCAGGGTGTGTGTGTGCGTGCGTCAGTCAGGGTGTGTGTGCGTCAGTCAGGGTGTGTGTGTGCGTCAGTCAGGGTGTGTGTGCGTGCGTCAGTCAGGGTGTGCGCGCGTGCGTCAGTCAGGGTGTGTGCGCGTGCGTCAGTCAGGGTTTGTGCGCGTGCGTCAGTCAGGGTTTGTGCGCGTGCGTCAGTCAGGGTGTGTGCGCGTGCGTCAGTCAGGGTGTGTGTGCGCGTGTGTCAGTCAGGGTGTGTGTACGCGTGCGTCAGTCAGGGTGTGTGTGCGCGTGCGTCAGTCAGGGTGTGTGTGTGCGTGTGTCAGTCAGGGTGTGTGTGCGTGAGTCAGTCAGGGTGTGTGTGCGTGCGTCAGTCAGGGTGTGTGCGTGCGTCAGTCAGGGTGTGTGCGTGCGTCAGTCAGGGTGTGTGTGCGTGTGTGTGCGTCAGTCAGTATGTGTGTCTCAGGTGTGTGCGTTAGTCAGGGTGTGTGTACGCGCGTCAGTCAATGTGTGTGCGCGGGCGCCATTCAGTGTGTGTCAGGCAGTCAGTGTGTGTGTGTGCCTCAGTCAGTGTGCGTCAGTCAGTGTTTGCGTGCGGCGGTGAGTGGGTGAGTGGGCGAGTGTCTGTGTGTGACTGTGTGTCAGTCAGTGTGTGACTGTGTGTCAGTCAGTGTGTGACTGTGTGTCAGTCAGTGTGTGTCAGTGTGTGACTGTGTGTCAGTCAGTGTGTGTCAGTCAGTGTCAGTCAGTGTGTCAGTCAGAGTGTGACTGTGTGTCACTCAGTGTGTGTCACTCAGTGTGTGACTGTGTGTGTGTGTGTGTGTCAGTGTGTGTGTGTACCTTCTTGCGCCAGCGGGGGGGGGGTTGTGTGTGTGTGTGGGGGGGGTTGTGTGTGTGTGGGGTTGCGTGGGGGGGGTGTGTGTGGAATGGGGGGGTTGTGTGGAGGGGGGGGGGTTGTGTGGCGGAGGGGAGGTTACCTCCTTGCGCCACCCGGTGCTCCCGGCCGCGGGAGGGGTTGTGTGTGGTGGGGGGGGGAAGGTTACCTCCTTGCGCCCCTGGTGCTCCCGGTTCGGCCGCGGGGGGGGGGGGGGGGTTGTGTGTGGTGGGGGGGGGGGGAGGTTACCTCCTTGCGCCCCTCGTGCTCCCGGCTCGGCCGCGGGGGGGTTGTGTGTGTGGGGGGGGAGGTTACCTCCTTGCGCCCCCGGTGCTCCCGGCTCGGCCGCGGGGGGGTTGTGTGTGTGGGGGGGGGGAGGTTACCTCCTTGCGCCCCCGGCCGCGGGGGGGTTAACTGCTTGCTGGCGCTCCCGGCGGTAAGACGGGGCCGCGATGAGAAGAGCTGAGTGAGGCGGCGTGTGAGAGGCGGCGGGAGTTTTGCTGGCGGTGTGTGAGAGGTGAGGTGGAGGAGGCTTGGCGCCGGGGAGGCTGAGGTTTGCGGTGAGGGGGGGCGGGGAGTTTGCGGTGAGGGGGGGCGGGGGGTTTGCGGTGAGGGGGGGCGGGGGGTTTGCGGTGCGGGGGGGATTTGCAGTGAGGGGGGGCGGGGAGTTTGTGGTGAGGGGGGGCGGGGCGTTTGCGGTGAGGGGGGGCGGGGGGTTTGCGGTGCGGGGGGTTTGCGGTGAGGGGGGCACACACACACGACGGGAGTGAGAGGGGGTGGAGAGTGGGACTGGCGCAGATCCGAGGAGAGTGAGTGAGTGAGTGTGTGTGTCTCTCCTTTGGCCCGTCACTCCGCCTCAGGCCAATGAGAGGTGTGCGCGGGCGGGCGGGCCAAGGGAGCAATCTCATTGGCCTGGCCCAAGGTCCAATGGGATTGCCGCTAGGGACACAGGGAGGGACACAGGGAGACACATACAGACATAGAAACATATGACTGTTTGAGAAATATATAGTAGATATATATATATATATATATATATATATATATACAGTGGTCGACAAATCACCAAAAAATCTACTCGCCACACAAAAAAATCTACTCGCCACCTAGTACCAAACGTGTGCTGCTTGGGCCAATAGGCGCTCGCCACGATGTTAAATCCACTCGCCCGGGGCGAGCAAATGTATAGGTTTGTCGAACACTGTATATATATATATATATATATATATATATACATATATATATATATATATATATATATATATAGCTTAACCCCGTTATAGCGCGGTCCGTGTAGGCCACCCACGACCACCGCGTTATAAACATTTTTTATGTGGTGGTACCGTGTTCGCTGGAGGGGGAAAGCTGAGAACTCTCCCAGCGTTCCCAGACCCGGTGGGGCAGCGGCAACAGCACAGCACTTACCCGGTATCTGGCAGCTCTTCTTCCTGTCTCTGCTTCCGTCTTGCGAGAGCAAGCTACCTTAAAGAGACAGTGTGTCTCTGTGTGTGTGTGTGTATTTGACTGTGTGAGACTATGTGTGTCAGTGTGTGTGTGTGTGCAGTGTGCTGTGTGTGCAGTGTGCAATGAGTGTGTGCAGTGTGTTGTGTGTGCAGTGTGCTGTGAGTGTATGCAGTGTGCTGTGAGTGTGTGCAGTGTGCTGTGAGTGTATGCAGTATGCTGTGAGTGTGTGCTATGAGTGTATGCAGTGTGCTGTGTGTGTGTGTCAGTGTGTGTGTGTGCAGTGTGCTGTGAGCGTGTGTGCAGCGTGCTGTGAGTGTGTGTGTGCAGTGTGCTATGCAGTGTGCTGTGAGTGTGTGCAGTGTGCTGTGAGTGTATGCAGTGTGCTATGAGTGTATGCAGTGTGCTGTGTGTGTGTGTCAGTGTGTGTGTGTGCAGTGTGCTGTGAGCGTGCTGCGAGTGTGTGTGTGCAGTGTGCTATGCAGTGTGCTGTGAGTGTGTGCAGTGTGCTGTGAGTGTGTGCAGTGTGCAGTGAGTGTGTGCAGTGTGCAGTGTGCAGTGAGTGTGTGCAGTGTGCTGTGAATGTATGCAGTGTGCAGTGAGTATGTGCAGTGTGCAGTGAGTATGTGCAGTGTGCTGTGAGTGTGTGCAGTGTGCTGTGAGTGTGTGCAGTGTTCTGTGAGTGTATGCAGTGTGCTGTGAGTGTATGCAGTGTGCTGTGAATGTATGCAGTGTGCAGTGAGTGTGTGCAGTGTGTAAATTCGGGGTCCACGCTCAAACCGCGTTATAAGCAGATCCGCGTTATAGCGGATCGCGCTATAACGGGGTTGAGCTGTATATATATATATATATATATATATATATATATATATATATATATATAATCAAAAAATAAATAGATGATACCGTTCTGTGGCTAACGAAATGCTTTTATTAAAAATAAAAGCATTTCGTTAGCCACAGAACGGTATCATCTATTTATTTTTTGATTATTGAAGCTCGGCTAACACGGTACTGATACCTCTACATGTATATATATATATATATAGTTAAGTTATGGTGAGTAAAAAAAGTGACAAAACCCTCCACAGCAAAGCATATAGCAAATGGAAATATAACTGTATGCTCATTTGCATGTCTTAGGCAGGTCTGCAACCCCACCTTTCACCATTATCACCCAGCACACAGCACTTCCACTGCAGCAAGGGATTCTGGGAAATGACATGCAAATGAGCACACAGTGCCACTAATGCATCTTAACCCTGGCTGTGCTTAAAGCTGTGACCATGCAGCTAGCTTAAGCCTATAGGGAACCATGTTTAAAATGGTTTTGAAGCAAAAAGTGGCACAGAATCCCTTGCTGCAGTGGAATACTGGCAATCAGCTGCAGACGGAGCCGTCACAGAATCTCTGCGTTCCACGTGGAGAGGAGCAAATCAGTATACCGAACAGCAGGAAGAAGAGGAACATGTGTCCTACATGCCTAAACTATTGGCTACATTAATTCAACCTACAGTTTCAAATTCATGCTCTCTATATATTTTATTATATTATAGTTAGTGCCTGTGTTTATTTTTCCTTTTTCCATATATTACTACTGTGTATAGTGCAAACACTGTGGCTGCAATCATCGTTACATTTTATTGCGTTTATGTGCGCACTTAGTTGATTTATAGTTTCTATATATATATATATATATATATATATATATCTATATAGATATATAGATATATATATATCTATATATAAATATATATATATATTTTTTTACGTGGAATGAAATATTTTGTAACATAAACAACACCTCAAAAAATGTTACAGGAATGAGCTATGGTAATATATGATCATTTTCAGGAAGAATTGGGTAAAATCTTGCACACCAAACCGCTAACGATAGCAAAGATACAAACAAAAGCCCAAACATATGTTTGTGAGCCTTTTCAGTGTTGGAATTGTATTTTTGGATTATGTGCATGTTTATGCCTGTAGCCTTACATTGCAAAATGAGGACATATTTGAGACGGAGATGCACATCTTAAAGAATCTGAGCTTGTAAACTAGTTGCACTAACAAACATATATAAATAAATGTAAACAAATTCATTTTAAAACGAATGTACAGTGTGCTCTGGTTATTTACAACTACAGTACTAATACAGAGTTAACTGTTTTTCATTTCTCTGGAGCGCAGATTTCATATGGGAAATTGGAGCCTGGCACTCACACAATGAATAAATAAAGCACCGGGACATGGAATGATGCCCCGAGATGACATGAAGCCAGAAATCACAGCTTCCCGCCAGCCACAGCAAGTCATCAAGCGTCATGAAAGACAGAAGTGAGCAAGGAAGGAGGCAGGTGTTTCCCATGGCTCAGGATAAACACTGATCTCATGGTTACAGGCAGGAAGGGAATTTGTAAGTTATCTGTACTCTGGACAAGGGAAAGGGAAGACAAATATATATATATATATATATATGTTTTGTGCTGGGGAAGCACAATTACAAAACATTCCATATTTGAAAACATTATGTACACATAAACTGTATGAACATGTGAGGGTGCTAAAAATAATACCAAAGAAAAACAAGATGGGAGAGCAACACCAGACTGAAGCAAGTGAAAAGCTATATTTACATTGCTCTCATCTTATGTACTGAAAAGTCAATTATTTTATCCCAAAAATAAAAGACCACAACACCCGGCATGAAAGGTGATTTTTGAAGTCTTTAACTACTATCCAATGCTTTAATCTTAAAGCGGCAATCCAAGCGGGCGTTTATTTTCCCATTTTTTCTCCATTGGATTGAAGCAGGGGGTCCTTGGAGCTGAACCCCATTAATTTCAGCTCCGGCTACCCCTGCTTCCGGAGATACTTGCCTCCGTAGTGTGTGCTGGTAGCCACTCTGCTTGGCTAGCAGGGATCATATAATGGCTGCTTTTCAAAGCTCCCATATCCTGCAGGCCAATAGGAAGGTGTGATGTCATCGGTGCGGCTTCCTATTGGACCACGTGTCGCAGGAGCTTTAAACTTTGCTGAGATGCCGGCATTCCCTTCAGAGGTATCTCGGGGTCCCCAGAGCGGAAATTTATGGGGATCTGCTCCAGAGACCCCCTGCTTAAATCCTATGTAAAAAATATGAAAAGAAAAAAAGTCTGCCTGGATTGCCCCTTTAAATGGCACAAATTCATATCTGCAGAGGCATTTTTAACCCTTTCAATTAAATATACTGGAAGTCATAGACTGTCTAAATTTTGAAGGTGTAATCTCTCTGATTATATTCAATAAAGACAGAAGGAAGCACAAGTTTCATAGCATAACTCTGTGTAAAATGGAATTTAATGTTAAAAAAAGGAGAGAAACACGGTCTGCACTCACAAGAAGGTGAAAAATAAAAGCATATCAGAGAAAATCTCTGTGCGGATGATGTCACCAGATTAGAGTCGGAGTCCAGAGCCATAGAGCTGGGCACTTGGGGACCGAATTGTGTAGTCCATCGGTTCCTGCCTCAGATGGCTCCACTTTACAATATGGAATCGTGGCTGTGCAGACGGCTCCCTTGGTCCTGCACCATGCAGTATGTATAGAACAGCTGAGCGTCCGTGATCAGCTGCTGGCATGCAGGGAAAAGCTCAGCTGTTCTTTTGAGTGCAGGTCCAATAGACCATGTTTCTCGCCTTTTTTTAACATTAAATTCAATTTTACACAGATTTATGCTATGGAGCTTGCGCTTCCTTCTGTCTTTCTGTAGATATCCTTGTGGTTGGCTATACCACTAAAGAAGCTGCTCCAAGAGACCTGCTTGTCTGAGACTGGATTTCTTTTTCCACTTACGACTTTCTGAAATTGGTTCGGACTATTACGGGGCACATTTATAATTGTTTCTTGTCTCTGGTATCTCAGTCATTCACAATTATTTGTATTTTATATAATCACTTAATGTATTCCATTCCACATTCTTGGTCACATACTGTATTATATTCACAGATATAATGTCACATACATTTAGTAACTACTTAGCGCTACTATTTGTGTTTTTTGTTCTCCATAGTCGTAAGTTCAAAAGTGAACCCTAAACCGAGAGATGTCCAGCGGACATCATTTTTTAAAATTTTATTTTAAGAATCAACAATTCTTTAAAATGAGACGCTTGGGACACTCTTATGCACCCAGCATATAGGATTTACCCAGAAGGCCCTTGTTTTGTAGTTAGGCTGTCTACGTTGTAATAGAGAATTACATTTTACTCAAGTATGAGATCATAGATCAATAAATGTTTTTTTTCCCCAAGAACATTAGGTTGTTGATCCCTTATTGTTTAAGCTTAGTTTTATATATCGAAAAAGTGACATTTGACACCGCTCAGAAAAGGTTGCACGGACTGCTGTTTTTTTTGCTGTTTTCTTTAAACGCATATGTTGCTGGTTGGAAGATGGTAATTTCGTCAATCTCCTCTTTTTTTGTGAAAAAAGGAGAACGAAAAAGTTTCACAGTCCACTTTGGCAATGTAGTGGTTAAGTATATCGCCAAGAATATCCTTGCATTAATGTATGTCCATTATTAATTTATTATATAGTTTTTGCATTTCCTTTAAAAAATGTTTTTATCTAAATAAATGTCACAAAGAAGCATGTTTTTAGTCTAGTTTGTAATTTTCCCAATACAATTCCATACAAAGTAAGCCAATATTGCATTAAAATATATACAGAGCCAACTTTTCTCATCCAATTATAGGTTATGTGCTCAATCCACAGAGACACCATAATGGCTTCAAAACAAGGTTACTCTTTTATTGAGCGTGTAATCTCTTTATTGAGCCAGGCTCTTTGAAGGATATATTTTATGGTGAGGGACCCTTTGATTGATCCCTGATCTATGCACAATTCTAATACACCTACTGCGTGTTTCCTTGACTATTAAGGCTATTTGAGGCATCTTTTGATTTGGTTTTGGGCATCGAAATTAGACTGCAAAGTTACCAAGAAAACACGGCAATATAAACTTTGCTATAAAAGTATTTGATTTATTTCATGCAAAGCAATGCACTGATAAAATATGCTAACCTTTTCACTGACCGAGATACCTTCCATGCATTTTCTTGCAATATGTTGCCCCCCTATACAGTAAAGGGTTAAACCACACTATTGGTCTTTCTTTGTTTCTCCTGACCATTTCCATACCATTGTAGGCTACATATATATTCTAACTTTAAAATGAGGTCAGGGATTTTATTTTTATTGTACTGCTACAGTACCTTTACAATGCTGTAGGTCGGGACATAAATGATCAGACAAATGGAATCAGTGTTGTAGAAAATTAACCTCTTCAGTGCTTGAAATACCATTTTCCTTTGTCGCTAAAGGTATTAAGCTTCAACCTCACAGTGCACACGATGTCATGCTGCTTCCTAGTAGTATTAAATTGTCGCTGGGGAACCTGTCGCAGCCATTAGATAAAGACGTGCCAATAAATGGTATGAGACTTGGCCATCTGTTCCTTGGAATAGTCATTGAATCTCCCAATTTTTTTACAAGTTGTCCCATGTAATATGTAAATGTCTCTATGAATTAAGGCAAATATAGTGCATTTCTGCATAAAACTTGCACCCGATGTATCAAAGAAATAAATAATCAATAACAATGTTTTTTATATACATCTTGACCAATGTTTTTGCCCCAGAATTGCATCACTTTTGCCTTGTTAAATATACCACAAGTATAGAGTATTTTAGCCATCTATAACCAACTATATAACAATTAATGTTACATTAAGGGTAAATTCTGTAAAACAGGCCTTCTAAAAACAAATATATAACTGTTTTTTTTTTTTTTAAATGTCAGATTACCTTATGTGATTGTGATCATTAAATAACAAAGTTTAAATAATACAGCTAGAAGATTACACATCTTCACAATGGTTAAAGACATAATTTGCCACGTGACAAATAGTGGTTTGTTCAACCATATGTATGTATCTTTATTTATATAGCACCATTAATGCACATAGTGCTTCACAGCAGTAATATAGTACATGTGACAATCATATAAATAATAAAATGTTACAAAGCACACATAATGGGAAGAAGCGCTTCAGAAATAAAAGTAACATTTAGGAAAAGGAGCCCCTGCTCCAAAGAGCTTACAAATCTGTGGTAAGTAGGAAGAACGTACAGAGACAGGAGGAAGATGTTCTGGAGTGTAAAAAAAAAAAAAGTTCCAAAATGTACTAGGTGAAACCAACTCTCAGAGCCTTCTCACTCGGCGTAGGTAAAGTGGGATATTAATGAAACCCAAACAAACAGTCTAAGGATGATGCTTTTTAATGTAGCCTCCTGATCAATAAGTGAACCCAATGTGGGGTAATGTGTTAATGATGTTTGTGTGAAAGCACAAAAGGCAGATAGGTCTCCACGGCTTCTAACCTGAATAACTGCAGGATGTTTGACATGAACCACTGAGCAAGAGGAATCCCTTACTGTTTAGCAAATGGAATGAGAAACTATCTGCTAAACCACACGGGACACAACTGATAACATGTGTGGTGCACAAGCATAAGTAGAATGCTTATTCAAGGTGATAAAAGTCCCGCTGGTAAAAGAAAAAAAAAGTCTGATGGTGCAGCCCCACAATACAGGATAACCACTCCTCCAATGACAGTACTTCAAAAGAAAGAAGAGGGGCGCAACATGGCATAAAATCTTTTATATATTCAGCAAAAAGAAACAAAATAAGAAATGCACTCACATGATGTAAAAAAGGTATGATGTTTAAAACTGCTGTTGGGCTAATCCGATTGGGGGGGATCCGTTTCCACTTGGCTGATGTTGGTTCCGCATGCAGGGCAGTGTGGGAGCTGATGTGTCTTGCCTGGTGTGACCAGTTCCGCAGAATTATTCGTCCCCTGGGGTTCCCCTCAGTGTCGCTGGGCAGTCTGGATGGTCTGCACAATGGCGTCCGCTCTATGCACCGGAAATGGCGTCCTCTATGTTGCGCACGATATGCGCGTAAGTGTGACATAAGCGTAGAATCCGATGGGCTGCAGCAGTGTAGACAAAGCTTATACTGTAGTCTGTGTTTGGCCGCACAAGTGTCTCCCGTGTCACAGGGATGGGTGTGCTAATGAGCACAATCCTTTGCGTTTCACCACGTTCCGTGCGTAGAGAGGACGTCATTTCCGGTGCGTAGAGAGGACGCCATTGTGCAGACCATCTTGACTGCACAGCGACACTGAGGGGAACCCCAGGGGATGAATACGTCTGCGGAACTGGGCACACCAGGCAAGACACATCAGCTCCCACACTGCCCTGCATGCGGAACCAACATCAGTCAAGTGGAAACGGATCCCCCCCAATCGGATTAATCGAACAGCAGTTTTAAACATCATACCTTTTTTTACATCATGTGAGTGCAATTCCTATTTTGTTTTTATTTGCCGTATAATAAAAGATTTTATGCAATGTTGCGCCCCTCTTCTTTCTTTTGAGGTAGTTCAACTATATGCATGATTAAGAGAAATTCAATGCATAGTAATAATCTACAGAGAAAATTAGTGTTAAGTATGATTAATCATCAAGTGAAATTCACTGCAAGAGTTTAAAAGGTGACACTCATTTGCATGTAATTTCCCAGAATCCCTAGCTGCAGTGGAAGCATGGTGATAAGTAGGGTAGCAGACATGTGAATGTGCTCACACGTGATATTTTTAGCTGCTGTATACTGGAAGAGTACACATCTAAAATCTACCGAAAAAAGGAGTGGTAGTGAATCGGTGACTCACCGAAAGAAATGTTTCAATGTTCTCGTGAACAAAGGAAGCAATATCTTGCCAATCCAAAATGTCTCCCGGCCAACTGTTCTGACGTTGTATGTTCATCTTCTGGCCCTTTTGCCTACCGGAATTAGTGACATTCTGTTAAAAAAACAAACAAAACAAAAAACACACTTGTTAATCATCTAAGCCAGAGAATGAGAACACAAGGTCCTACACAAGGTAGTGCATCACAATTGTATAGCTTCGAAGTAGAAGGTTGTTGAGGGATAGGGGAGCACAGAATGAAGAAAAGTATTCATATAGTAGACATTTTTAGGAGTCAAATGTATTCATTAACATTGAAGGGACCAAAATAGATATTACATCATGCTTTGATATAAATGTAAAAAGTTGGTAGTGTAAAAATTCCTAAATCAAGAAAATGACGTTTGTAACCTCTGGTCTTAGCACTGAAATACTGTTTTTTGAAAAATGCCGTTTGAGACAGGATCAAAGGGACGTAGAGGTAGTTACACATCCATTGGGTTACATTTTGCCGGATGATGCCAAAATCATTTTTAAAGTAGTTTGAATAATCTTGAGCGCTGCCTTGAAAATGTGTGTGGAGAATTGTAATTGTAACTTTTTCTGTTAATTTCCTAGTTGATTCCCTTACAGGGAGATTGATTATAAATCAGATTACTTTATCACGGGGGGCGGGGGGAACAGGGACAGAAACAACAATATAATCAATATTCCCCCTCCTAATATTCTAAAAACCTATTTGAAATACTTATCAGATTTCAATTGCTGTCTCTTGAGTGAGTCAATACTTTGCCACTGCAAGATCCTCGGACTGTTTAAAGGGTTTGTAAAAATAAATACATCAAATAAACATGCACAGAAACATGCATTACATGCACACTTTCTACCCTTTTGGTCCTCACACAACATAATGTTCCAGTACTTCTCACGTCTCCACACAACATGAGCAGTTCTGCATAGAACTATTTGTTTTATGGCCGAGTTACCTTGTTAACCCAGGAATGGTACAGTCTATCCCAGAGCTCCAGAACTTGCTTCTCAATAAGGGCTGTGTTGTTGACTTTCTCCCCTAAAATCTTATGCAGCTACAAAGAAAAAGTAGGAAGAGATGTCCGTTTAACTCCAGTGTGTGTACTTTTAAAGAGGCACCCCAGACAACACTTTTTTGTGTTTATTAATTGCAGGTGGAAATATTTTTCTGAAGCGAGTCTTTTTTTTCCTTTTTCTTTAAAAGGGGCACTCCTTGGGACATATTATGTTCTTTAAATAGGTTTGAAGCAGGGGTCTCTGCAACTGATTAAGTTAATTTCAGCTACGAGGACTCCCTGCCTTCCGGGAGACTTACCTCGGAAGAGGGTGCCAGTAGCAACCCAGACCTGCTAGTTGGGGCTATCAAAATGGTCGCTTTAAATGTCCCGCGTCATCCCTTTTGCGGCTTCGTATTGGCCTACGTTACATTTAAACTGCGCAGATATACCGACATCCCCTTCCAAGGGGAGTATCTCAGGAAGCAGGGAGTCCCCAGAGTTGAAATCAAAGCGGTTCACCTCTGGAGTCCTCATGCTTCCAACCTATTAAAAAGAAGGAAAGACATGTGTCTCCTACTTCAAACAAAAATTTCCACCCGCAATTAAAACAGTTCTCATACATGCTTTGTAACTTTTTGATTTGTGGAGAAATACTTTACAGTAGGTGGTGCAACCGCCACTGCAGTCTGTCTCCTGAGATTCCCCAGTAGCAGGAAATAAATACGCTTCAACTTTCCACATTCAAGGGATATTGACCCATATTTATTTTTATAGCTATTCCATAAGACACCTTCCAGCACCAGAAGATGTTGTATAATAGAGCACGTAAATACAGTCGGGAGCATGGTAAGAAAACCAACACCTGCTCTGATTGGTAACCAGAGAAAGGGTCTCAAAATGCTCAAGACTTCAAGGGTCTTTACATTTAACCAGTGCTAAGTAGCTATAGTGATGTAGTTTGGGTACTCTACTTAATGCAATCAGGCTGAGTAGATTAGACACATTACGTATTTGCCCTTATTTAATTGAGTTACTTTTTATCTTTTCTAACATTTTTGAAAAAAATGCACTCTACTGCTGAAGCCGGTGCTTTGGTGTCTCCTATACAGGCATCTTTTCCACATTGAGAGATGCATCTTCGATAACAGATAGCTTTTGTGACTGCAGTATTCAATAATTTGATAACACTTCACTAATTAAGCAATAATCTTTTTTTGTTTTTGATGTAATTAAAAAAACCACATTGTTTTCTAGGTTGCAATACGTTTTAAAGAGGCAGTTCAAGCAGCACTAAAAATGTAGTTAGTATTATTATATAATACTACAGAATTGATTAAAAAAAATAAAATAAAAAAAACCCACTGATGTAGCATATTGCATGGTTTGCTCCTTTAATAGAACATGAGGGTTTAATATAGATGTAGATACTAAGTGAGCTTTCAAGCCATCAAAAGTCTTTTCTTCAGATGCACAGTTAAAGTGCCAATGAAAGAAGAAATATTGTGGTCAAAGCAACAGACTCAGATTCCATACACAGTATTAGGCTGTGTCCATGGTGACTGCAGCCGTGCGGAGGCGCGTCAGGGGTCGGGCCAGTGACGTCATGGAGCTGGTTTGCCCTCATTGGGCGAACCGCTCACGTGACCGGCCCTGCGCTCCCGTGAGTGCTCAAACTAAAAATTTGATAAGACCTACGCTTCCGCACGCTTGCGGAAGTGTACGCGAGCCCCTGCTAAAGCCGCTCTCATTGCGGCTGCAGGGGCTCACTGCCGAGCGTAAGCGCGCCTAAGCACGGCTCAGCGCCTAAGCGCTGACCATGCCGAGGCCTTAGGGGTTATGGATCAAAGTGTCACAACTGCAAACAGAGGTCAAAACGGGAGAAATGGAACTGCAGCAAATTTATCATAGGATAAGTTACTATAGAAAGCTATTGGATGTATTGCTTTGAAACATTTGGTCTAGTTTTGCATCTGCAAGACTTTAATATATACAGGTGCGCCGACGGAGTATTCTAACACTTGCCTTAAACTTGCCTTGGAAAATCTGGGGCTATAACCAACAAGATCCAGGTACATGCTGCATACATGCTGCAAACATTTCAGTGACATTTCTGCAGAGACTAATGTCCGATCGGATTAACACAGCAGGGGTCCCTGGCAGTCCCATTCAGTTTGAATGGGTCTGCCAGGGACCCCCGCTGCTAATCCGATTGGCCATTAGTCTGTCTGCAGAAATGTTGCAGCATGTACCCAGCATGTACCTGGGTCTTGTTGGTGATTGCCCAATTGTTGGTTTTAGAATACTCGTCGGCACTACAGTAACCTCGTAGAGTGCACAGTGAGTCGCAGCACTTTTTTTCATCACTACATTTTATTATCTGTGAATAAAACAAGTAAAAGCAGCACAAAAAAAAAAGAAACCTATGTTCCAGTTTTACCTTGTTGGTAATCCATTCTCTGCCATATTGATATACATTGCTAGCAGCAGAGTTGAGGGCCTTTTGAACAACTTGAGCCTCAGGAAGCCAACTGCGTGAAGACGAAAATCACAACTTACAGTTTCACTAAATACCTTCTCTTTTCTCACAAGCAACATTTTTAGCATTTTAAGCACAAATAACATGACCGTGTGTACACCTACAAAAAAAAACAGGAAATATGTAAAGCGGTCAACCATTATATTATGCCCATGTAGATTTGTTTAAGATAGTTTGATTGTCAAGCAGGTACAATCTATTGAGCAGGGAGTATTAAAGTTACAATAAAAGCTGAACTACTTAGACGTCTCTACCATTTCTAATTGCTGTTTTAGTATTTTATGCTGTTAATTATGTACAGTAGCACCGACAGCCTATTGAAAGCACATGACGGAGAGTACTTGAGTGCTTGAGGCAGTGCAATAGACAGCTAACATACTGTACCAGCAGAATGAAAGTAGCACAGGTGACAGAAATGGAAGGCTAAAATGTCATGCTATGAAGCATTACAGTACATACACTGTGGAACATCTGCAATAGTCCTGTTCACCCATATAGGCCATAGCAACTGTGGCTCTCTGGATGGCAATTCCACAGGCAACCTATGTAAGCTTCATCTGCCCATTTTAGCAGAAACAGTGTCCGTTGTAGGAGGATCAGGTGCGTTTACTACAGAAATTGGCTTTGCCGCTGGCTTAGAATGGTGTCTGTTTCATATTCAACTTTGGAACTGTTGACAGCACTATAACTGCAGCTATAATTCCCATTAGTAGAACTAGTCTGATAGAACATATACAGTTATGCTGCGGAGGTCAGGATTGTAAACCGTTAAATAGGTAAAATCTCTACGTGATGGATGGCTATTAACAAATATATGGTATATAGGATGTATATGGAAATATTTGCCTGGAGAAGGCGTCTCCTAGTATCGTTATAACTTATACTGAAGACGTTTAGGATTCTTACTTTGCCCATTCTGGGTGCTTGGAAACGGTCTCATTAATCAGGTTGCTTGTGACTTCAATGATGTGTACACTCTCTTCGTGTACCTGTGTGAAAATTAGTGGAAAAATATCTTTACAGCTTGCAATACCACTACACCACAATAACAACCATTCTAGAGAGTATAAATGACTATCACAGTTATAAAATACTCCCTTACTGTGTTTTTAGTTTATGCAGCAGGGTATGGGGAAAAGTTGTGTACAGTATATGCCCTACCATTTTTCTTTACATCAAGATTTTTTTTTAAATTTATTGTAGAAACTATTTGAAGGTTTTTGTTAAACTTATTGAACTTCAGCAGTTTCTAGAAATTAAGCTGCTTGCGGACATGACAAAGACGTGATTAGGCTAAAAAGGCAATTTCTAAAAGAAAATCACATTTCAATCACCTAAATGTGACCGACGCTTTATAAAATCATATGTTTCCAGGGTTCTAGTTGATGTTATGTTTGTGAACTTCCATTAGTACAGAAAAATACAGGAACCCAAAGACTATAGTTGACACATTTGGAGCCTTCTTTATTTTAACCCACTATTTTGCCATGTTTTACTGTACCTTTGCTGTAAGGAGCAGGGCGAGCAGAAGTGTTCCAATGACTAGCAAACATATGATGAATATGCTGATTATTTTATCAAGCATTTTCTCCAGCCAAATGATCATCTGTGCCATTGAAAAAACAAACAAAAAAAACACAAAATATTAAAAAAAAAAAATTCAGTAGTTCAAATTAGGATTTCAAATGATTAATGATCTAGACAGCACATGATTAATAATCCAACAAGGAAACAAAGCAAAAACAAAACAAATGTTAAAATGTAGTATAAAGGCTCTTAATGCAAGTGTGTTAGCCCATTTACGTTTTTTCTTCATATGTTTGAGGGATATGTATTTATATAATTCAATGTTACCTATGTATCTGATTTATTACTTATTATGAATAATAATTACTTTTAGCATTTCTTTATGCAATTGGTGTCCTCCTCATTTCTTACATTTTTTTTTTTTTTTTTTTTAGTGATCAGGGATTTTATCATTTGCTCACTTGTATATATTCTGCATTATAACCTATATCTAATAAGCACTTGAAAGGACTGAAAGGTGTCTTCCTGAGCCAGGAGGTGCGTTATAGAATAGCACTGCTTAGTAAATATGGGCGTATTTGTTAGGTACCTCAAATAGTAAAGAAAGCCAAGGCTCACATGGGCTCTGAGGCTTTAGAGCAGGCAGGAAAATGGGCAGACTAGATGGGCCTAGTGGTTCATATCTGCCTTCGAAGTCTGTGCTTCTTATTCTAATGGGTCACTTTTTTTGTTGTGTAAATGGCAAAATAAGGCAAAAAGCATTTAAAAAAAAAAACTATTGTATTTAATTGTTTTAACCAATGGACACTGCACTAATTCATTTTCCAGCCAATGATATAGGCTGGGTAACTATCTGGCCAGTGTGTTTCAGCTTCTGGTAGACAAAGGTTAGAACAGCCTATAGCAAGTAAACATAAATAAAGTACATGTCACACAATAAATCATTAAAACATTAGCATGATGCTTCCCAAAATTCTGCTCATGGGATTCATCCACAGGATGGTTATTTACATTTCAACATAAACAGATCGTAAAGTAAGATTACTAAATAAAACTTCATTTTTTTTATATACTGATACATATCTATTGTCTGAGGAACTTTTATTATGATGACTAAAAAAATTAGGTCTAAACAGTATAAGGTTATTTTGTTGGGGGGGAAAAAAATACATAAAATCACTACCAAACAAATAACAAATGAAACATACTGTAGAATTAATTCATCAACGTATCTAGCACAGGTCCCAAAAGCCTCTGCAGACCGTTTTCTAGCATGTAGTATATCCAAAGCAGATTAGTTAGCCAAAAAGATATAAAATAACTATTTTTAAAATGTGTATATGTCACATTTGTATCAGATAGTTGATATGGGCTCTGGTATTTTTTTTGTATTGTTATATTGATCATTTGTGGGCCTGAACAAATTGTTTAATGGTCTTTATAAGGAAAAAGCAAGAGAATATTGAAATTATAGGGTGTCGACTGTCTGTCTAAGTACTGTACATTGTATTTAACCAGCAGATCAGGTACAGAAAAGCTGTAAATGAATAGATGGTGAAATACTGCCACCTGGTGACCAGTTCTATGAAAACAGTTTGATGCTCCAAATACTTTATACCCGTATACTGTACCAACCTTACCAGTATTAATTTGCTAATCTAAGACGTAGATGCACTAAGCTCCGTTAAATCAGGGAACATACTGTGACGTTACCTAAAACTGTGACGTTACCTAAAACTGTAACAGACATCACATTTCCGGAGTTAACGCCAAATCCACAAAGCCATTATAATTTAAAAAAAACAAACAATATAATGTCACGTTATTTAAGTAATAATCCCCTCAGAACTGTCCTGTTCTGAGGGGATTAGTACTATTATAAGCTAAATGTAGACTTTTATTAAAATAAAATGGTAAATACATTAAACCACCTATATATACACTTACACTGCAGCTATCTATATCCACATACTGCCGCTCCCTCTGTGTACACACACACACACACACACACACACACACACACACACAATACAGCAGCTACACACACACACACATACACACACACACACAAACTCTGCTGCTACACCCATAAACGCTGCTGACACACACACACACTGCTGCTGACATACTGACATTCATTCAGTCACACTTATCTGATTCAGACTCTCACATGAGACAGAGTGACAGTTAGTAGCCACATATTTGTATCGTCACATACACAGAGTCAATAGATGCAGTAAGACACTGTTTTCATGTATCCAATGAAGGCATATTTTGTGACTAGGTTCATTTATTCTGATTATGTGTCTATATACAAATAGACATCATATATTACTCTCAGCATATCTGAACCTAGTCACAAAATATGCCATCATTGGATACATGAAAACCGTGTCTTACTGCATCTACTGACTTTGTATGTGACGATACAATTATACAATTAAGCCACCGGGAGCAGAGACCCGCCCAACCCTGAAGAAGTTCCCAGCAGGAACGAAACGTACGTCGGATATGACGTCAGTGTGATGTCAGTAGCGCAACCGACAAGGTGTCCGGTCTATCTTAGCTAAGCACTAGAATACTTACAGCCAATAGCCAACTATGATGTGGGCCATACGTGGATCCCACTAGCAAGAGATAGGGGATATTTAGCAGTGTGCCTCCAGCTGTAGTGGTTTGCAATCCAGCAGACCATCGGTGTGTAAAATATCCAGCATCTCCTTCACCCGGGGGCTCATGAGGTAATATACAGCAGCCCTAGACACTTTGGTATTTAACACTACAAACAGCAGCATACCCCACATGTTGTCACAGAGCTCTGTGACAATTAAACCTTCACCATACTATTAGAGCCAAAGCAACAGCCTGATATGTGCGTGAATTACTTTGGTGAATCTATTTCAGCAGATGATTATAGACTGTCTGCATGATGTCTGTGGTTATTTACCCTGCATTGGGATAGCTGACCAAAATATGTGAACTAGTTTTGGTCTATCTATTGTAGCAGGTGACTATACTGTCTGCACGGTTAGAGTTCACTGGTATCTCTAATCTACCTGCTCAGATCATCTGGTCATTAGGTTTATTATATACCTAGTCGGTCAATATTACTTAATTGTCAAGTCATATTTCTGAGCACTCCGACGCTACCCATTGTCAGTAACTTACACTCACTTAACACCTACATATGGTGTAATGTAAGAGCAACCTTACCACAGTACTACATTTGGTGTAGGACTATTTAGGAGGCACAATTAGAAGAACTCATGCTACTATCTCCTTATCATTGATACTATATTCTTTGGCTGTCAAAGATTGGCGCTACCTTTGAGGTTTTAAGCAGTTTATGTTTTCTACCATCAATAACATTTTATTATTTTGATTTCTTAATATAAGCGAGTGCATCAATAGGGATTCCTCCACTGTTTCTCATATTTCTCCTATCCATCCCTGATAGCACCACTCTTAGTTTCTATCACTTATGTAAGCAGCTAAGCAGAGCCTTCCCAATATCTCTCCCCGCTACCCTCCCATATCAGACCTGGTCTAACGGTTACCATGGTAACCTCAGATACAAGATAAAAATAATGTTTTTTTGACACTATAATTTTTTTTTAAAAGTAGAGCAGCACATGCTCAGGGGGGAAGGGGGCGACTTGCTGCTTTAAATACACCAGTGTCGTTAATTCACTTTGGTCGTAGGTGGGTCTAGCCTTTAATACTTTTTATTAGTGACTGAGTAAATTGCACTCAAACCCGAACAGTTGTGGTTTTACGGTAAGTACACTGCCGTTCTGGGTCAGAAATTATTATACAATGCCTCCTAATTGAGATTAGATTGACATTGATGGGGGTCTTATTATGAAAGTTGAGAAGTTACACATGTGAGCTGACTTCCAGCAGTGCAAATAAAAAGACACCCTTCTACTGAAGCAGAGAGAGAAATGATCAACTTGGTGTTAAACAAAAAAAGGACAGAAACACTAAGACAGAAGATGCACAGTTCAATAAGCTGTTGCTTTACCTGCTCATTAAGCCAATGCCACATCTTTATGTAGGGAGGGAGGTGCAAAGGGAGAGAGGAGAAAAGAAAAAAAGGGGAGATAAGACAGTGGTGCATTAGTCAAGAATGCATTTACAGAATGGCAAGAACAAAGAGAGAGCAGACACAGAACTACTTCCAAAATAAAAAGAAGACAAACCACAGAAGAAAATATATAGCAAAAATCAACTATATATTATTTTTCTGTTTAGAATAGATTAGATGATTACAATTTTCTTTATAGTACAGCTGTAGCAAGATGTACTGTCCCCAGAGGCGTGGACGAAAAAGCAAAAAAACAGTGTCTGTTGCAATCGTGCTGCGGGGGTCCATGCTTCTGAATGGTACACCCCCCCACCCCACCGTTTTAATCCTTTGGTGCCGTGACCGGAAATGGCCACGGCAACGAAAACGGTACAATTTGCTCCATCTGTATATTTACACAATATGTATAACAATTGGTACCTGGCTCTTTGCAAAGCATTGTGGGGTTGTATAGATATAACTGGAGGCTATTTTAATCCATCAATGAGGTCATGTTCCGCAAGGCTTTGCAGCACAGAAATGTAAAATGGCACAAAGATACCAAAAACAGGGAGTGCAAAGTAGCAGTTTGAAAATGATACAGAACAAAGAAAACATTTATTTTCTTGGCGTCACATGTGCGTATTGTAAATTTAAAGAATACTAGTACTAGTAATAATAATAATAATATGTAGTCTAGAGGTAATTTCACTGATTTTCAAATAGGAGGACCTGCTTCAGCTACTAGTCACTTCATTCACCTGGATCTCACCTTCAAAGATAAGCATGTAAGCCGTACATGGCAGTGACTGGTGCCAGGATTCTTTGTAAGGTATTTATTATAAAGTATTGTTTATAAGGTATTCTTATAAATCATTTAATTTGTTTTACAGTATATTGGAATACAGACATTTTAGAAGTGACTTTGGTGAACAGAATTTAGGATTAAAAATACATTACCGTCTTTCCCTTTCATTAAGTTGCAATTTTTCCCATTTAAAAATAATATGTTTATTGAGAGAAAACAAAAACAAACGTACCTTTTAAAAAATTATTTTATTATTTTCCTTATACACTATATAATTAAGATTTTAAAAAAACGCTGCAAGCAGGCAAAGAAGTAAAGGAGCGAACGATCCCAATATTTGTGAAAAGCCAGGGGCTACTTAGTTTCTGCCACCAAATCATGAGACTTTGTCTTCTTCAGCAACCTAAATAACTATGACGCCATATGCTGTATATTGTTTGGCATGTATTAATTCACTGCATTTCATTTTAAAAACAAGGACAGTGATGTATCAAAGTCTCCCAACTGCAAAACATTACATCAGATTTAACAAAGAAATAAAAATCCCATTGGAGGTCTGTCTCTTGGATAAAATCTGTAGCAGATTATTCGCCAGAGTTTTTCAGATGGGAGGCTTTGATACATCACGCCAATTTTTTCTGAAACACTAAAGTTCAGCTACTGTAGACAATTATTTGCCACAACACAGACTGAAGCTAAATTGTGTTTTTGCCAAAAAGCTCTCTTATCGCCGACTTATCGGTGCTTACTGAATAGCAGTAGGCTTTTTTGGCGATAAGCTAGCGATAAGTGGCTTGTCGCTGCTTACTGCATGAGGCCCTCAGTGTTTATCTAAAAACTAAGATTGTACACTCCAGCAAGCAGGTTAGACCAGGATGCACAAAGTTTCTGAGCTGCGCCCGCCCACACCCCCTGCCTGGCAGCCTCAGCGCTCGCACACCCTCTCTCCTAGGACCCGTCGTCAAATGACACAGCGGGCCACGTGACGTCATCCCGCAGCGCCATTTGACGTGCGTTGCCATGGCGACGTTTCGCTGAAGAGCCGGCAGATAGCAGGTAAGAGAAGTTACAGAGGCCTCACCCCTCCCCCGGCATTTAATTTAAATGCCTTGGGGGAAAGCCCGGGGTCTCTGTAACCCCCGCACATCCCTTAGAAAATCTTGCGTCCCCCCAGTTTGTGCACCGCTGGGTTAGACTATACTTACTGTGGGGTAGGAAAATAAATAAATAATAATCAAAGAAAAGTATAAAGTTTTTAAAGTGTCAGCAGCTTTTACCAGTGTATTAAGAAAATTGTGATTCATGTAAGCAGTCAACCCATGAACCAGTTACCAATAGGATGATTCAGGTTTTCTACACAATAATCGGTCTACAAAGGCATTTAGAATTATAAAGATGTGAGCTGTTCTACTGGTCGTGCCAATATCAATCCACAATGCTATATGTGTAAGTGCATGTCATAAAAAGTTCACCAAATTCATTATTAATAATAATAATAATAATACATAAGTATGTCTCAATACAGAGTTTATATAATAGATAATGACACTGATGTTTGCCTTCCTCTGGATCAATATACTGTAAAATATAAATATAGGATAAGTAAATCTGTCGTCTAAATTTAGCGTAGGTTGAACTTCAACCTCATCTACTATGCAACTATGAAACTATATATTGCCTTGCATAAAGTTATTCTGTGTACACAAGTTGAAGATCCGAAAAGAATGGTTAACCCCTTTACTGAAAGTTGAGTAGCAGTCCAACAATGATTACCGTCAGCTAGGTGAGACAATGGAAATGGTTACATACCTTACTGTCCACTTTGAGAATGAACCTTCCCAGCCCTTTAATGGGTCTGGGAGCCAGGGCCTCCTGACGTTCTTTGACAAAGTCTTCCACGACTTTCCACCATGGGCCAAAACGATTCACCAAGAAGTCCACCACTCCAAAGTGGACCACAAGCTTTTTGATAGCAAAAACTGTAATGATTGGGAGAGGTAAATTACCACGACATATAGGTTCTCATAAATGATTAATATTTACAGAAATCAGTAGTATCAACATTTTTTCTTTTGCACAGCCAGAATAACCAACCCCACCCACACTGATGAGACCCATTATGCTCGAAACGGCTGGGTTTACTGGCTAGGCATCTTAACCCAGGCTGTGCTCAAAAGCTGTGAAATGCAGCAAGCATAAGCTTATAGGGGACCATGTTATATGGTTTAGAAGCAAAAGGTTGGCTCTGTGTGCTCATTTGCATGTCATTTCCCAGAGTCCCTTGCGGCAGTGGAAGCACTGTGTGCTGGATGATAATGGTGAAAGGCAGGGTTGCAGTCCTGTCTAAGACATGCAAATGCGCACACTAATATTTTCATTTGCTATATGCTTTACTGTGGAGGATATTTGTCACGTTTTTTACCCACCATAACGTGTGTGTGTGTGTGTGTGTGTGTGTGTGTGTGTGTGTGTGTGTGTGTGTGGTGTGTGTGTGTGGTGTGTGTGTGGTGTGTGTGTGGTGTGTATATATATATATATATATATATATAGCGAAGAATGACCTAGGCGCACATATGCAGGGGAAGAGAAGAAAAACAAGAGAGGGAAAATCATAGGGCAGTATATCAAAATAATCAGATATAAATTGGTGAGATATGCACTTACACTAGTATGATCATTTAAAGCCTTTAATCCACTTAGGGACTCTCGAACTCAGCTCCTGTAGTTCGTTTGTTTTCTTGGCTCCTGGGTCTTTGGAAGAGTTTGTCCTTATGGATCCCTGCAGCAATCGCGTTGTTTCTGTTTTAGCAGACTGTACCTTATTTTGGATCTCGTACAAGAGGATAGGTAGGGAATAAAAGGAGAAACATATGTGTAAAACCTTTTAATAAAACAACTAAAGATAAAAAAGAGGTTTTTAACTCACATTCTACGAGTTAAAAACGAGCCGTAGAGAGTGTTTAGCGAGTCTCTCACACTCGTGGTATAGAACGCCGACTTCCAGACCTCCTCACACCGGCGGGTGCTTCCGCATCAGGTGATCCGGCCCTGCACGGCTCTCGCGAGATTTCCCTCTGTGATGTTCAGTATTACACTGCCGATGCTCCGTTCAGCTCTCGCTTAGAACAGTCTCTCGGCGTCACTCACTGGCCAGAGTGATTGGAGCAGGGAGAGTGACGCCGAGAGACTGTTCTAAGCGAGAGCTGAACGGAGCATCGGCAGTGTAATACTGAACATCACAGAGGGAAATCTCGCGAGAGCCGTGCAGGGCCGGATCACCTGATGCGGAAGCACCCGCCGGTGTGAGGAGGTCTGGAAGTTGGCGTTCTATACCACGAGTGTGAGAGACTCGCTAAACACTCTCTACTGCCCGTTTTTAACTCGTAGAATGTGAGTTAAAAACCTCTTTTTTATCTTTAGTTGTTTTATTAAAAGGTTTTACACATATGTTTCTCCTTTTATTCCCTACCTATCCTCTTGTACGAGATCCAAAATAAGGTACAGTCTGCTAAAACAGAAACAACGCGATTGCTGCAGGGATCCATAAGGACAAACTCTTCCAAAGACCCAGGAGCCAAGAAAACAGACGAACTACAGGAGCTGAGTTCGAGAGTCCCTAAGTGGATTAAAGGCTTTAATTGATCATACTAGTGTAAGTGCATATCTCACCAATTTATATCTGATTATTTTGATATACTGCCCTATGATTTTCCCTCTCTTGTTTTTCTTCTCTTCCCCTGCATATGTGTGCCTAGGTCATTCTTCGCTATACATTCCCAGCGGCGTTGTGGAGCCGCAGACCTAATCTGGCTGCAAGTCTGTAGGGTTAGTAGATTGTAAGGGTATATATCTTTTTATTGACTGATTGGCTAGGAGTGTGGTTTTTTAATATATTTTAACCATACTTAACATATTGTTATATATTTGCGCTGTTGTCTCGTCTGTATATATATATATATATATATATATATATATATATATATATATATATATATATATATAAAAACACAGCTACAAGAATGAAATCCCTTACAGATAAACATGGAAGAAGAAATACTGTATATATGGCAAAAAGTTTCCTTTTCCTAGCTGCATATAGTGGAAAACGGATTAATTAAAGTTGCTTATGATGACCTGCAATAGGCACTGGCAGCAGTTGTATTATCCAGAGATTGAGCCAAATCTGCACAATAACGATAGCCCACACAAGGACCACAAAGTATATGTCACTGGTCTTCTTCTTTCCTAGGAACGCTCCAATGTCACTCCTTTGCCTAAGTGACATGGAAATGGGTGAGGAAAGAGGTGTAATGGTGGGATCATTGCCATCTTCCTCTTCTAAAGAAAAGAGAAGAAAACAACAAAGGGTTGGCTCATTTGTAATGATGAATAATTGTATAGTAAAATGGACATATTATTACAGAAATAGACCTAATAAAAGTCCAGTTTGGAGACTGAAACATTGCTTATTTTTTAGTTATGTAACCGTTGAAAGTACTGTAGTACTGTTGGGTGACAAACATTTTCACCACAATAACATATTAAGAAATTTATTGTGATAATTATATAATGGAGAAAGAAAGTTGGTGGTGATAGGGAGTGATCAACTAGAAAACATACTAATAAGTGTGTAATGGGGTATTCCCCCCCACCCAATCGCATATAGTGTGTGTGTGTGTGTGTGGGGAACCTAATGCTACCTGGTGTGGTGCGTTATACCTGTCAGGCTCACAGGAGGCCTGAGCCTCCGCTAGTGAGAGCCTGGGGTGAATCTCTGGAACGTTCTCGTCGGTCAGCGCCTCCAAATGTGTAGGATTCTATAGGAATGTAGAATGGGCCTAGCATAGGAACCCACCCAGAAACCACATACACCAGGGTTATGACTAAAAGGTTTACTGAACGAGCAAATAACACAATAACATCACATCATATTGTATAGCAACACAACACAGATTATCATACTTTCACAGTGCAACATCATCAGTATGCACAACGATATATATGCCACCCTCTGCCACTAGCTGGCAGCTATAACCTTGCCCCTAACTGGGCTATAACCTCCTTACATAGTATCCCCAAAGTCCTTGTACCCAAAGTCCCAAGAGTCCCACAAACCCACCCACGTGTGGAACAGCGCTGCCCACTAAGATGAAGTGTATAGGTAGTGCACTTGGTGACTTGGATAATACCTGCCCGGTGCTCCTGCTACCGGGTGCGCAGATGACCTTTGCTTGGAATGATCCAAGATGCCTCCGCCTCAACGGTGGGTGGCTCCCGCATGGAGTGATCCACCTTTATAATGTCTCTTATCTCTGCTAACGCAGAGGATGTTATACCTTCACAGCAATTTCCAGGATAGTCACGGTTCCTGGCTGGACCCTCACTTGTCTAGGTTCTACAGGACCCTGTCCCTAGTCTAAGTGCAGTCCCTGTAGTAACCACAAGCTGAGGTGAGTAGGGCCTAGCTGGGGGCTAAGGGGAGACTTCTGGCCTAGTGCAGGAGGCTACTTTCCTCCCTGCACAAAAACACCCTCCCCTCTCTGTGTCCCAGCTCCTAACTGACAATCCCTGTCTTCACACAACATTGTTGCAACTTTGCAGCATGAGAATCTGTCAGCCTTATTGGCTGTCTGGCTGCTTGTGACCAGGGTGAAAGTGCAGTCCCCAGAGGCTGCTGGGAACTGTAGTCCTTGGTGGCTCTCTTTAACATTGGGGCCTCGTGCGCGCTGTGTAATGGCCGCCGCCGCTAACTGCGCATGTGCGAACTGGGGGATGTCCCTGACTATGGAGCGCCTCTTCTCACTCCCTGTAATGGCTGCCATATCGCATCTGAGGCTATACTGCACGTGCGCGAACTTCCGCGTATGCGCAAACGCACACAAGATGGCGGCGCCCTGTAGCTGATGTCGCCGGGAGCCCCCGGTGACGCGATCACCCCTGCAACTGCCCTCACGCTGTCGCAGGTAGGAGAGAGAGAACCGAATGTCTGGGGAGCCAGAGGGGACCTGGCTACAAGTGAAATGTTCAATTTACATAGTAATAGGTGGGTGCAACTGTGAACTGAAAGTGAATCAGTAAATGGTTGAGCACACGGGGCAGAGAGAAATTCACTTGAATGCACACCACTAACAATTGAAGATATAACCTTTAATAGTAAAATTGCCCAGACGAAGCTCCATAACTGGAGGGAAACGTGCGTAGGGCACATAATGATGTCATCAGCTTCTGATATGGAGCTGTTTTACCCTTAGTGTTACAAGTGTTCAGTAGCCTGGAGCAGTATTAATCATTACATTTACCACATTAAATGATTTAGATGATTAATACAGGTGATTTCTAAGTTCATCAGAGCTATTTATGGGGAGGTATATGGGGCTGCATAAAGCATTTTGACTATATATATTTGCTTGTGGCAGAGGAGTCAGTTTTGACTTTTAGTCTGGACTTCATATTATATGGCACCACCCTTCAAAGCTCTGGTTCATTTCAGCCTTATAGAGTTGTGAGCCTAGGTTTACATTAGTTGTAATATTACATCTACCTATAGTTGGTTCACACTTTGTATATATGCACTTAGGCAGAAGATTTCTCTTGTCATTTTTTCCTGTAATTATCAAGGGGGGATAAGGTTTAATGTAATTTACTACCCAGCAACACCTATCTATATATATATTTCTCAAACCATTGTATGCGTGTCTGTTTGTCCTGTGTCTCCCTGTCCCTAAGGGCAATCGCATTGGACCTTTGGCCTGTCACTCCGCCTCAGGCCAATGAGATGGCTCCCTTGGCCCGCCCGCCCGCCCCCGCACACCTCTCATTGGCTGGTGTGGGCTCATTGGCCGGTGTGGGCTAACAGGTGTCTCACACACACCCCTGTGCCCCCCTCACCGCAACCCCCCCCTCACCGCAAACCCCCCATCCCCCCTCACCGCAAATCCCAGCCTCCCCGGCGCCAAGCCTCTCCACCTCACCTCTCTACACGCTGCCAGCAAAACTCACGCCGCCTCTCACACGCCGCCGCCTGCCCACTCGGCTCTTCTCCTCGGGGCTCCGTATTACCGCCGGGAGCGCCAGCAAGCAGGTTACATCCCCCCCGCGGCTGAGCCGGGAGCACCGTGTGGCGCAAGGAGGTAACCTCCTCCCCCCACAACTCCCCCCGCGGCCGGGAGCACCGGGTGGCGCAAGCAGGTACCACCACCATTCCCCCCTGCAGCAGGGCAGAGGAAAAAGCAGAGGGGGGGGGGGGGCACACAACAACAACAAACTGACTGACACACAAACTGCCTGTCTGAAACACACACAGACTGACTGACTGATACACACACACTGACTGACACACACACCACACACTGACTGAAACACCCACACCGACTGACACACCCACACCGACTGACACACCCACACACACTGACTGACACACCCACACCACACACTGACTGACGCGCGCACACTGACTGACGCGCGCACACACTGACTGACGCGCGCACACACTGACTGACGCGCGCACACACTGACTGACGCGCGCACACACACACTGACTGACGCGCGCACACACACTGACTGACGCGCGCACACAGAGTGCCTGAGACACACATACTGACTGACGCGCGCACACAGAGTGCCTGAGACACACATACTGACTGACGCACACTGACAGCCTGACACGGGCACACACACACACACACACACTGACTGACGCACACATACACTGCCTGCCACGCGCACACACTCACACACTGACTGGCGCGCGCACACACACTGACTAACGCACACACCTGAGACACACATACTGACTGACACACACACACACACACACAACCCCTTACTGACGCGCACACACACAGAGACTGCCTGCCACGCGCACGCACACACCCCATGACTGACGCACGCACACACACCCTGACTGACGCACGTACACACACTGAATAACGCACGCACACACACTGACTGACGTACGCACACACGGACTGATGCACGCACGAACACCCTGACAGCCGCACGCACACAACCCCTGACCGCCGCACGCACACACACCCTGACTGACGCACGCACACACACACACCCTGACTGACGCATACACACACACTGACTGACTGACTGACTGCCGTACGCACGCACACACCGACTGACTGACGCACACACAATGACTGACGTACACACTGCATGAAGCTGTAAAGGGGGGGGAGGGAGCTGTAAGGGAGGGAGGGGGACTGGATTGATGTGAACGGGGGACAAACAGAGAGGGGGGAGACAGGGGAAGAGAGAGAGGAGCGCAAACATTACATCCCGGGCAACGCCGGGTCTCTCAGCTAGTTGTAACTAAAGCAAGCACTGACTTTAGCACTTTGGTTTACTTTCTATCATTTAAATGACTAGGTATGTTACTGGAATCTGCTCTGGCTCTCTGATGGGTTCCCCATCATCATTACTGCATCATGCCATTTATTCCTTATCTCAGTAAAGTATAATTATTTCTGAGAGTATTAAAAGGAATTTCTCTTTTTGGTGTATTGTTTCACTTTCGGCGGTTTGATATTTTAATCACTGTTACATTCACAATTAGTAATATATGTTTTAAGTAAAATACTATTAAAGGTTATATCTTAAATTGTTAGTGGTGTGCATTCAAGTGAATTTCTCTCTGAGCACACTGCCTTGTGTGCTCATCCATTTACTGATAATTATATATATATATTGCGATAAATTTGTTAAATGTCTGAAAAAGTTCTAGTAAATCTAAATAAAAGGTGTTCACAAAAATAATACATTTTGTTTAAATGTACTACAAGAAAGGGCCTTTCATTCCCAAAACCTTTCCATGTCTCCACTTCACCTTTCCTTACCTACACTGCTTCCATCATCCTAAAATCCCCCTCATCCCATCACTCTCACCACGAGGTACTCCGTCCAAAAATATATTAAACAGATTTTTCGACAATTAAGAATCGCTCAAAAACCTGTTTTAATTATTTTTTTACATTTTCAAAAAGGGAGAGAGTTATGGGACGAGGGGAATGTTAAGGTGATGGAAGGAGTGTAGGTAAGAAATGATGAAGTGCAGGTATGAAAGGGGGGGTAAAGTGCCCCAGGTGTGAGAGAGGAAGGGGTTAAGGGTTGCATGGGGAGGGAGGGGAAAGGGTTAAGTGCCGTAGGGGGGAGAGCGGGGTGGGTGTTAAGGGTCCCAGGTGGATGGTGAGGGGATGGAGGGTTTAACAGGAAAGTGAGAAAAAGAGTTCCTTCCTTTCCCTGCTGCAGCCCACTGCTCTCGCCCCATGCTACCTGAAGCTCCTCCCCCTCCCGAGTCTGCATTCAGAAGCAGGAAGGGAAGGGGACCCGGGGAGAGAGGCAGAGAAAGAAAGCACACGGCAGCTTCAAAGCTGCTCTCACTGCACCGGCATCTCAAAATATCGCGATAACAGGTAAGCTCCCATATCGGCACTCAGTGAGATTATGCTATCGTGATATTACTGAATATCGGTATAGCGCATAACCCTACTGTGAAGTATTTTAAAGAAGCATTTCATTTTACACATATATATACACACACGTGTGTGTGTGTGTGTGTGTGTGTGTGTGTGTGTGTGTGTGTGTGTGTGTGTGTGTGTGTGTGTGTGTGTGTGTGGAGAGAGAGAAGAGAGAGAGAAGAGAGAGAGAAGAGAGAGAGAGGACAGAGAGAGAGAGGAGAGATAGGGGAGAGGAGAGAGAGAGGAGAGATAGGGGAGAGGAGAGAGAGGGGAGAGAGAATGGGAAGCAGGGGAAATGCACGTCGGAAAGTGCTGCCGGTGCTTCCTTGTATTTAAATCCCCAAATTCACACAGCCAATAGGAAGCTGCTTTGAATGATGATGTGCTTTATTATTGGTCGTTACGCTAGGAAGATTTAAACCTCCATTTTATCTCAGGAGTAAGACAAAAAAAATTATAGGAACTGGGGGGAGGCGGTGTTATTTTCAACTCTGGGATCCCGAGATATTTACTGGTGGCTCTGTTCCTCCAGGGAAATACAGAAAAGCCATTTACATTTCATGGGTCCCGCAACCAATAGGAAGCTGCAATGTTATCCGTTGTGGCTTCCTATTGGGCGGTTTTATGAATCCCCTGGAGAAACCAGGAAGTAGTGCCAGTAACTTCACCAGGAAGAATTGGGAAAAACCCAGAGCTGAAAATAACGTGGGGCACCTCATAGGGATAGGGCCCATCCTCCGATTCCCATCCTGATAAAATAAGGGGGGGACAAAATGGCTACTTTCATTTTTGTTTTGAACTAATGTTCTAGGAATAAATCACGCACATAAAAAATAATAATCAGTAAGCAGTGAAAAACTATTATATGTTAAAGAAACCTTTAAAAAGCCTGGGGACCTATACCTTTAACTTCCATTGCAGTTATTTCACCAATAAGGAGAGAAAGAGTGGCTCAGTATGTAAAGGTATAGACTCTGTAAACAGTGGAACCTGGTTCAAATTCCGGTGTCAGCTCCTTGTGAACTTGGGCAAGTAATTTTATCTCCCCGTGATTCAGGCACCAAAAACATAGATTGTAAGCTCATTTGGGCAAGGACTGTGTCTGTAAAAACCCCATCTACAGATGCAGCGCCCGATATTGAAACACTTCACGCGGTGTATACCTCGGAATACCCATGTCATGGCGCGAGTGCAGGCGAGTGCAGAAAATGGCATTTTAGTGTTCTGGCTTTTAAACACCTGAAATTGACACAGTAGCACAGTACTGTACACAATACAATTTATTAATTTCATTGCATTTAATTGCACACAATCCATGAAATTAAAACAAAGCAACCGCGATAAACCCGTGTGCCTGGGGCGATTGGCGGCGTTAATGTCGCATAGAGTACAGCAGCGCACAAGAAAACTGTGCCGTGATTTTGTTCGAATAACGGCTGCTGCATCTGTATAGTACAATGCTGCTTACTGCACACTATACCGTAATAGTGAAGCGCTTTGAATCCCATTGGGAAATAGTTCTTATTAAAATGATACAAGAAGAATTCTCTTCCCGAGAACTTTAGACATTATCATTCTGTGGTGTAAAAAGCAAGATATCCCGACGTTTTTGCATAGCAGATATCACTTTCAACAGCATGCATTACATGCTACTGATACAGTACATTCAGGTGTGTTCTCACAGAGTGTTTAGTCACCTGAAGCTCGTGCTGTGGGAGGCTCCTCCTTGTGTCCCTCAAACCCTGTGATGGATATCGCCATGGCTATAGTTGAAGCTGCTATAGTCATCATTTGTCCAGGTAGCACAGTGCCTGGAAAGCAGACATCACAGTTACCATCATTTACAGAAATACAGAAACTCAGGATTAAAAAGGTACCGTTGAGAAAAAGACATTGAGGAGATAAACACATACAATCAAAGTACTCTTAAATACTCTCTGCATTAGTTTTTAATTTTCTCTTTAAATCTCACATAAAATGCCATTATTCGGCCTGCAGAACCCGCACCCTTGATTCATATTTTTTCCCCTCATGTGTCTGTGAAAGCCAAGGGAATTAATATTCAAAAAAGAAAAGCAGTTTCTATGGAAAAAAGCATGAAATGAAATGTTAGGATTCCTCCAATTATCCCCATATAGTTTTCAAACTATTTGTGTTAAAGACAGAATAACTGTGATTTCAACCACTTTGGATCCAAAAACGAGTTGATTTCTATTGCTACTTCAGATGTACTATATATATAGCGAAATCTCTATTCTCGGTGCCGCCACGCAACCCCAGCACCGAAGGATTAACACTGGGAAACATCCCATCGACGGGGATATCCCATAAAAGACCAAAATCATATGAGATTGCACTCACAAAACAGACATAAAAGAATCGTTTGTCAGAAATTAGGGCTCTCAGTGAGGTGATTCGTTGTGTGTCCATGGGATCCCTCGCTTCCCTTGTGTGGTCACGTCCGTCTAATATCATCCATTACGCATCCGTTGCGTGGCAGACATTTATTTCTGCCTTCAGTTAACTCCGTCCTCGGCCCTCGGATGCTCCCTATCAGCACGTCATCAAGAACCATTAAGCAAACCTTTGCTTGTTCGCCTATGTCTCAGAAGACAGCAAGTCTTACTACATCTGTATCTAACTTCTACATCCATTCAAGGGGCGACACAAGAAAGAGGTTGTCTATTGGTGTTCTTTTATTACTGAGGTCAACGTGATGCTTCCTAAGCTGAAGAACCTTACCTGCTGATTCATTTCCATTCTCTTTTTCATGCAGTGTACCCACAGTCATCAGCAAAACAATAATCAGGAACACAGGAATCCTCCAGGAGCCAGCAACTGATGCTGAAAAGGTAACAAGTGGCAAACTAAAGCATTTTCCAACTGTATTCACCTTCTTTTCTTTTTTACAGCAGTTTTATTTTTGTAAGGTGGGAATTCCAAAAATCCCATTCGTCTGTCTTTGTACCATAGTATCTACTCGCCATACAAATAAATGTTTCCTTTCTTCTAACCAAGTCATTTTGCTGCTGTCGCAATCACACCCTTTTTTAATTCTGTAGTTAAATTGGAAGAAGATTACTCCTCCTCTTCCTGGGTTAAAGGATGCGCAATCACGTCATCACTCTGTGATCGGTGCGGCCCCTCTGGCAACTAAAGGGTTAAAACAAAATAGGTTGCTATGGTTACAGGTGAAAACTCTTGTTTTTTTTTTAAGAAACTAAATCAGCACGATATAAGCTAACAATTAATCTTATGGCTTCAATTATGTTATATGGGGCGTTTGCTACTTTACGCCCCAATGCTAACAACGCCTTACCACCTACAGGGGGATCTGCAACCCGAGAGATTCAATAGGACCCTATTGAATATGATGGGAACATTTAACTCTCAAGGGAAGGAACGATGGAGTCAGCGTGTGCACCAACCTGGTACATGCGTATAACCTGCATTGACCTGTGTTTTGGAGTGGCGGCAGATGGCACATTCCCGACAACATACATGAAGTATGTGCAGAAGCTCAAGAAACAGTTGCAAGAAGCATACAAGTTGGCCACTACTGCTGCTGATATGAACAAATTAGGGAAATAAAACCGATTATGACGAGAGTACATGGGTGAGAGATACACGTGCATGACAGTCCCCATCTGAAATCTGGGGATACATGATAAATTAACATACACATTCCCAGTAAGCTCTAACTTCAACACCCACATACATACATACATACATATACATATATATACACACACACATACACACACACACACACACAAGCTGATATACCCGGCGTTGCCCGGGATGTAAATCCGTAATAGGTAGTATTATTTATAAATAGGGGAACAATAGGTTGACTATTTGGTGGAAAGGTTGTATAAAAATGTTCAATAGAAAGATGGAAGAAAATGTAATACGATGTTGTTGTTTAAATATGGTTTATTGTAAAGACACCATCGTACAATGGGGGTTGGAGGGAGTGGGGGGGTGGAGGGAGTGGGGGGGTGGAGGGAGCGGGAGGTGGAGGGAGCGGGAGGTGGAGGGAGCGGGGGGTGGAGGGAGCGGGGGGGTGGAGGGAGCAGGGGGGTGGATGGAGCGGGGGGCGGTGGATGGAGCGGTGGGGGTGGATGGATGGAGCGGGGGGTGGAGGGAGAGGGGGGTGGAGGGAGTAGGGAGTGTGGGAGTGGGGAGTGGGGGGGGTGGATGGAGTGGGGGGGTGGAGGGAGTGGATGGAGTGGGGGGGTGGATGGAGTGGGGAGTGGAGCAGGGTGGAGGGTGTGGAGCAGGGTGGAGGGTGTGGAGCAGGGTGGAGGGAGTGGAGCAGGGTGGAGGGAGTGGAGCAGGGTGGAGGGAGTGGAGCAGGGTGGAGTGAGTGGAGCAGGGTGGCGGGAGTGGAGCAGGGTGGCGGCAGTGGAGCAGGGTGGCGGGAGTGGAGCAGGGTGGCGGGAGTGGAGCAGGGTGGCGGGAGTGGAGCAGGGTGGCGGGAGTGGAGCAGGGTGGCGGGAGTGGAGCAGGGTGGAGGGAGTGGAGCAGGGTGGCGGCAGTGGAGCAGGGTGGCGGGAGTGGAGCAGGGTGGCGGGAGTGGAGCAGGGTGGCGGGAGTGGAGCAGGGTGGCGGGAGTGGAGCAAGGGGGCATATGTCTTGTGACAATGTATGTAGGTGCCGCCCGTCCGGCCGCTTGATCCCCCGATGGCTCTGCCGCCCCCCACCCCCCACCGCTTGGTCCCCTGATGGCTCAGCGCCGCTCCGCCCCCCACGCTTCGTCCCCCGATGGCTCGGCTGCCCACTTCACGGCCCTCCCCCCCTTGCGGAACATTCCGTCTGCTCGGGATGTTCAGCAGACGGAGGCGCTTGCACGCAGCGGCAGGAAGCGCCATTTGTGGTCCTGGCCTAGGCGGGAGGTGAGTCGGGATGGCTGAAATTGGCGGTGTACGGGTGACGGGGATTATTATTTTATTTCCTCCGTCCACCCGCTCCCTCCCCGGTTTGTCCGCTCCTTCCCCCGTCCGCCCGCTCCACCACGGATCAATCCATGTGTTCCGAGGCGGCAGGTGAGGCGGGAGGCAGCGTGTCTGAATTTGGTGTGGTACGGGTGAGGGGGTTGTGAGTTGGCCATTATGTTATGGATTTCTTTCCGCTCCCCCGCTTACTCTCCCGTCTTGGTCCCGGCTGGCCGCTTCCCCGCTTACTTTACCGGCCAGTGGGAGGCGGCAGAGGTGTGAGCTGGGAGGCGAGGTGGGAAGGGAGGCGAGGCTGGAGGCGCAGGGGCTTGAGGCGGCGGGCCGGCGGCAGGGGTATGAGCTGGAAAGGGAGGCCGGAGGCGCAGGGGTGTGAGCTGGGAGGGGAGGCCGGAGGCGCAGGGGTGTGAGGGGGCGGTTTAGTAACTTACCTGTAAGAGGCGGGGGCTGGTGGTGCACGTGTGGTAGGCAGTCTTGGAGAGGCGCACGCGGTGTGAGGGTGGTGTGTGTGTAAGAGTGGGTTAGACTGTTAGAGCACACCGGCCAATGAGAGCCATGGGGGCGCAGGTGGGCAAACCGACCAAACTGATTGGCCAGAGGCTGAGTGACAGACTGACGGACCAATCAGATTGCCCATAAGAACAGCAAACATACAATGTTTTCAATTATATAGATATATCAAAAAAAAAGAGGGAGGATACCACTCGTGAAGGACGTGTTGCGGCAGAGCTCTGTCCCAAAGAACCAGATAAGAGGGACTAATAGCTGAAAATATAAACAAATATCCACACAATTATTATATCTGCTGGGGGAAGACCCTACCGATCAACAAAGTCCACACAAAAAAAAAAGACTGCAACCCGCAAACGGGGATCCAAAAAAAATCAGGGACCCTAGGCCTCCCCTCCCCGAGACTCTAAAATGGTCACCAAGCGAGAGTAAAAAGGCCCGGCACGGCAGCAGACAACTCAGGACGCCGGCTGGCAGCGGAGGTAAGAGCCGCAGCGGGAGAGAACAGTGTGCAGAGTTTTCGTTCCTGTGTGGTGCGGGCGGTAACCGGCTGGTGAAGTCACAGCGGGGGGGGGGGGGGGGGGGTGAGGAGCGCGGAGGAGCGGCCATTTTCAACTAGCTGCCCGCTAAAGAGCCGCCGACATACGCGGGTTCGCCCCCCTCCGCATACTAACCGGCGTCGCGTCTCTGTCGGTGAAGAGGTGCGTGTAGGTGACCTCCCCGGCTGGCATAAACGGCCGTCGGCGGCTGAAAGGGGGGTAAGGAGCGCGGAGGAGCGGCCATTTTGACTCGGCGCCCCGCCAGAGAGCCGTCGGTTCTCTCCGTCCCCCGTTCCCCCCCCCCCCCACATACTAACAGACATTACGCTGCTCCTGTCGGACGAGGGGGTGCCCCCTCCCCCCCAGTTGGCACACGCAGCCGCCGGCAACTAGCGCAACCAAAGCGCAGGAGTGTGTCAGCTGGTTTGCCCCTGTGGCTGCTACTAGAAATAAATAACAATAAATACTGTACAAAATATATGCATTATCCCACAATAAAAAGACCAGCATGAGACTTCCGGTGGCGCTGTTCCGGATGGCAGCTTAGGGGGTTAGCTCCTGGGCCCTCCCGTGATTGATGCACTAAAACTAGCTATTTACCACGCCAAAAAGAGAATTCCAAACACGACCCGCTACCGCAGACGCCGAGGATGTCCAACCGGCAAAAACAAAAACAAAAGAGGGTTCTAGCATTTTGCTGAATGGACAGGACTCACTGTGGTTGTTTCCCCTCATACAGAGGTAAAAGGAAAGGTTCACAGTTTAGTGTAAGGACCTGCATTAATTTGGTTATACCTTGACGTTGGTATGCAGGCTTATGACGCTTCGGCCAAAGGGTTTAACTAAATAACCAAGTAAATATTATTATTGAAGTATTTAAACTTTATACTTATTAGTTATATGTTTTGGCAATAGGATGTAGCATTGGGCACCCCTGTCTTTTGTTTGGATACCTGGTAAACACAAAATAGCGAATCACTTGAAACCAGAGCTTTATGTGGTAGTATGGTAGTAGAGAAACTGTAAGGACTTCAAGTATATTGAGTAAGGCCCGAACAAGGAGGTGGGCCAGCGAAGAACCTGAATAGAATCATCTTCTGCAAATAGGTCAGTTAGTGCGATGCCCTGAGAAAGAAAGTATTCCAGGAGTAGCACATCAACCTAGGAGAAGTGATCGACTAAACAGAGGAGAGGGTCCTGGGGATAGCTCACCACGCTGCTGTAAGCAGGATAGTGATGAGGAGTCGGATCAGGATGAGGAATATCAAGGAGGGAGAATGTTAGGGCACCTATCGAGTATCTGGGATCAGGAAGAGCGAAACGGAAGATGCTTGCGAGCCCCTCCCTCCTCACACCCCACCTCCCAAGTGTAGGGCCCGCAGAACACGATTCGCCGTAGTACAACCAGTGTTCTCGACACATCCAAGAATGGGGACTAGACCCCCCCCCCCCCACGAGACGGAGTTATGATTCTCCAGGGGTGTATACAGGGGTTCCTGTGGTTAGTACAATTAGATGGGTAGTAGCTATGACTCTAGAGATAGGTAACCCTGGGGGCTGTGGTGGCGTGTGGTGTAACAGTGTATATGTGTAAATATGTGTGTAGGTTTCACTGTACCCATGATTCTATGTAACTAGGGAGGAAGACATGTTAGACAGTTATGTCATTTGCCACAAGGACTCTAACCCGGTTGATGGGAACATCAACAGTTTTAGCAGGGGTAGGATCGAACCATCTGTGTGATGAGCTCACACACACTCCCACTGCGTCCTGGCAGGTTTCTCTGCAATGTGCTCTAGACATGTGATTATGGTGGACATGAGATCAGCCAATAATGACTGTGGAAGAGGAGGGACTATGAGGGAGAGGAGCCTTAGGAACGGGGGCAGCCATGTTGGATCAGATCGACACGGACACGAGTGCTAGGAGAACAAGCCTGCAACAGGTTCAGTACACAACAAGCTCCAATGGTGTGTCAGCACCTTCACAAGTCAACATTGTGTTACTGGGGATTAATTAGTAACCTGTGTACTGCGTGTAGTCTTCCTCGCCAAAGAATCACAAAAGGTACCCGAGTCAGTAAGATATAAGTAAACTAGTTGTATTACCCATACAGTGCATGTATTCTTCCTGTCGTCTGACAGTCCTACATGGGACTGTACAAGTTGTGCAGCAAAGATAAAAGAAAGTCAACATTTTAAGGGAAAAGAAAACACATCCACAACCCGTGAATAACAATGTGAGATGATATTAAACTTGTGACAGTGTTAAAAAGAATTTGCTGGCACTGCCTCTGATATGCTAAATAGCAGCCACTACAGACAGCTGCTGTACATAACCAGAAACTAAACAGTGTGAGTTACAGTACTTACCTAAATGGAAGAGTAGGATAAGCCACACAGGGACTGAAATTGCACTGAGATAGCGCTGGGTACTTGCGTTCCATTTAAAGGAGACTGCCAAGGCATAACCAACCACCAATGTCCAAATCTAAAGGAAATATAACATAAAACCATCAAAAAACACACCATGCAATAGTACACAGCGGCTCTACTGGCACAAAGAAAACCTGATCGCCATTTGTGAGGAAATGCTGATCATCTGTCGTCTATGCATATGTTGGAAGTGCTAAAATACCAACAGTGCAAAGCTGCAGAGTCGGAAAGTACAACTCTGTGTTTGTATTTCACTGAATAAAGGAAGAGTTCTTCCATCTTGCTACTCTTCTTTCATAACTAAAGAATAAAATAGGATTTTTTTTTAAGTAAAAACAAAAACACTGTACAGGCAGTCCTCGTTTTACAACGCTTCACTTTACAACGAATGGCTTATCCAACGCTATGCAATGCATACCTATATTCATTTTTACAACGCCAAAATGGCTTATCCAACGCTCTTACGACGCTTTGCAACGTTGTGTATGTGTGTATATATATACACATTCACATAAACAACGTTGCAAAGCGTCGTAAGAGCGTATATATATAATATTATACTATATAATATTATATTATACTATATAATATATTATTTATTATATTATATATATAATACAGTATATACATTATATAATTTATGTGTGTGCTGCATATCTTATTGCCTGCATAAAATATTTGGTGTATTTTAGTGTTAAAAATGCCTTCAGGAACGGAACCTTTCATTTAAACAGTGTTCCTATGGGAAAACGTATTTCGCTTTACAACGTTTCGCTTTACAACGCCATTTTGAGTAACGCATTGTGTCGGATAACCGAGGACTGCCTGTACATTGCACAAAAAGGCAATTAAAAGTTCTACTGCTATATCTTTAGTATGAATAACCGATTGCAGCTACTGACAAATTTCCACTAATGCAAATCAGAGCATGCCAGCAAGCCATTTGTTGGGCAATTTCCAGACACCAAAAGATTATTCTTGGGTTGCATGGCAAATGTCAGACATGATGGTTCTTACTTGAGAGCTTTGAAATAGACACAGCCTTCGTTTACATAACAATGTGCACCAAGTGCCTAGCAAAGTGTTCTTTCATTAGTTTTTCAGAAGGTCTGGATGAGAAAAGCTACACAATTGTAATGTAATGTTATTTAAGTAATAATCCCCAAAGAACAGGGCATTACTGGCCAATAATGCCCTGTCATTATTGGCCAGTAATGCCCTGTTCTGAGGGGATTATTACTATTATAGGCTAAATGTAGGCTTATTTTTAATTGTCATAAAAAAGATACACTTTTGTAGTCATATTGATTTTTCTCAGCAGGATTGTCTACATTCTTATGCTTTTACTGCGTTAATTAAAAGGAAATTGTACATACACACAGACACACACACAGACACAGACACACAGACACACACACACACACACACACACACACACACACACACACACACACACACACACACTGCAGCCCCCTCTATATAAACAAACACTCTGCAGCCCCCCCTACACATTGTGCAAGCCTCTCCTCTACACCCACAAAATACACACCAACAGAAGACACACACATCAATAAAACACTCTGCTGGCCCCTTTACACCCACAAAACACACACTGACACACAGACCTTTCCCCTCACTCTCCTGTGTGGAGCTCTCTGCAGGCAGGGGGGGGGGGGGGTGGGAGGAGTAAGTGCCTTGCTGCAGGCAGGGTGGGGGAGGAGTCAGTGCCTTGCTGCTGCCTCCTGTCCAATCACCTCCCCTATCTGAGAGCTGATCTTACACTTTGTGAATGAGAACTGAAAGCTAATTGGCTGAAAACCTTGGCAAGTTGCCAACAATTCCAGGTCATTACTGATTGGTTAAATTTCCAGGTTTTATCCAATCAGAGCGGGGATTTCAATAATACCTGGAATTTTACAGCTTTAGCCTATAATTTGAATTAATTTAAAGTGATATTATACTTCAACATCTTGCAAGCATTTACAACATATATTGCCATCACCTTAACTTACAAGTGAGTTTCAGTGTAAAAAATGTAGCTGCCTGATCAATTGCCATCAAATTACCAGTTCAGGCCCCATCAAGGACCTTTACCAGTTTGGATTGAGGAAGAGCCCTGGCCTACCATATACACATCTAGCATAAATTACTCAACCTGGGATCAAGGTGTTGAAAAGGCTATGGAACGATGTGTGCAGCGGGTTGAGGATGTTTTGGGGTTCAGTCGTTGTCTCAGGAATGGCTCACATATGGCATATTCAGGAAACCTGCTTTGTCTGATGATGTTGACAACATTCAAGTGTTGAAAACTAGGGAAGGCTGAAGCTACCCACACACTTCTTCTCGACTCCATGTAAAATGCTTACATTGGTATGGGGCTCAAAAGAGGAAACATATAAGCAATCACTTTATCTCCCTGTGGCTCCGGTACCAAAAACAGACTGTAAGCTAATCGGGGCAGCGACTGTCTGTAAAAATCATACGTACAGTGCTGCGTACTGCGCACAATATTGTAATTGTGAAGCGATTTAAGTCCCATTGGGAGAAAAGCGCCATATGAAATAAAATTATTATACTTACTGTTCCCATTAACGCCACATGAGCTATGCAACACGTCGCTCCACTACGCTAATGTGACATGTATGTTAGGCCTCGGCTATAGTGGAACACGCTAGCTTCCACGCTCCTCGGCGCAGCGAACGCTCACCTGCAGCAGGAGATATTTCCTGTCCTGCAGGCAGAGGCGACAGGGAGGAGTGTCGGGGGGCGCGGCTGTGACCGAGCTGGTTCGTCCTCATTGGGTGAACAATTCACGTGAACCAGCCGTTGCACGGTTAATACAAACATGTTTGTAGTGCAAAGCGCTAGTCGCCCGTAGCGCATGCGTAGAATACATTGTTGTCCTAGTGTTTGATTCGGTGCCAGCTACTGTACATAGCGCGCGCCGTCTCCTGCACTATGGACGTAGCCTAAAGGAAAATGGAAATTTCTTCAACAATACTATACCTCTTCCACATAGCTTTCACATTCAGTGTGGAGGATTTTGACAGCTTGCAGTAATAGGTGTATTAAAGTCATTTATGCAAATTGATACTTAAGTCCCCAAAAAACTATAATAACCATATAACAAAAACAAGACTGATTATACACTGTACATATAAATAATACTATAGTTTCTGCTAACCTGTTTACCTATTACAGAAAGTGTATCTAAATAGGTAGAAATACAACTCTTGCAGACTTTTAAAGAAGCGAAACAAACGTGAATTTCTGTGACACCTAAAAAAAAAACCTTTCAATGAGGACTATAAACAAATCTGAATATTTTTAAACATCGTTTTCACCAGTACATGGTAAAAGCTAAAATGTTGATAAATACCAAATGATGAAAGAAATTATTGTATTCTCAGTTGCAGTGACACAGTAAAAGTTTGTTGAAACCTAAAAATAAAACCAAAGCTAAACTTGTGATGTTTTGTTTTCCTACAGTCCCACCTACTTCATTCATTCTCAAATTCTCGCCTTATTTTTTGCTACTGTAGGTCTCCAGAAAAAATCCTGCTTTGTATTTGGAAGCATACACTTGCATTTCCACAGTTGTTACGTAGTTATATGAAAGTAGCCAACAGTGTCTCGTATTGATAGGACAAAATTACAGAAATGTTATTGTCTGCTTAAACCCTTTGGGTACTTGTGACGGAGCGGCCTATAGGCGAGGTCAGTAAGAGGCTTAGACAGAGGGTTAAGCTTAATCAGATTGGTTTATTAACCAGAAGGCAACTAAACAATAGGGACCCTGTCCCTTTAAGGCCAAAAGAAATCATAAAATAAACACATATTCACTATAGGGAAACAAACTAAACTTTGTTGTGGCCCTTTCTAACAGAGCTGGCCAGATAAACAGGTTCCCAGTCCAAAACACATACTATCTTATGCAAACAAAGAGTCTTTTAACATTACAGAGTTCTATTTGTTGCTTATCTGTATTTGCAGGGGATTCCTATCACAAGGTCTCCGTGTCGCTCCTTCAGGAACGCCGGTTCCGGGGACAGGCTATCCAGTCCGTAGTGACCTTTATCCTGGATGTGATTCCCAGCTGGACCCCGCAGGCCTGCTTCCTTTAGTCCTAGGTTCTATAACAACCAAGCTCACTCCTGGCTGGGAGAAGTTTCACTTCCTCTCTCTCTGGGGGAAAGCAGTCTCTCTGTCTTTGGCAACTTCCTGCCTTTTATCCCTGTTCAATCAGGAGTTCATTGTACACACCTTCATTGTGTACACCTCCCAGTTCAGGTATGAAATCTGACACCCGTGTAGTTTCCTGCCCTGTAAAGGGAGTTTAACCTCTTGACTCCCTTACATTACTCCAGGAGCAAAAAAATCAAGGGATGGGAAAGAGGGAAGGGGGCAGGGGGGAGCTCCCGCATCAGCTAAAGTAATAATGAATAGTGGGCAAGTAGGTAAGACCATAAACTGGTGCAAAAGAGGATGAGGGTAAATGTAAACAAACAAACAAAAGATTCCCCCTTGAATGCACTCAGATAGATCAGTAGATGTGATATGATTGATGCATTAAAAAGCCTTTTAATCACATATATACTTTAAAATAATGTTGTAAAGAGGGGCATGGTATAAACAGTCCAGGACCAGTCCCTAATGGCAAACCAAAGAATCTTCCTACACAAAAGTAAACGGAAGACGATGCAAATAGCAGTACATCAATTCGCTGTGGGCCAGATGGCTAAGAGATTTACCTGTAAATATCTACAGAAAAAGGTACTAATCCTAACTATGGATGCCCTTTGATCTAAAAAATCAACAGACCTAGTCAAATGCAGGCTGCTGATATTGAATCTGAAGGGGTGAATAACTTAGAGCAAACCGGTCAAATAGTAAAGACCCATATAGTATCAATGGCCCACACCGAGTATAGATGTAATACAACACAGAAACGGTGTGAAATTCACAAAATCAATAAAAACTAAATAGTGCACACAATAAACACATAGCCACACGTAGAACAATAAATCTATAAACGTAGCTCTACAGATGAGGATAAGATTCCTTGCGTGATAGTGTAGATGTCTGTAAAGGGCAAGCACAAAGTGTGCTATATTAGTGCCCTGAGGCACGGTTCAAGGACCGTATCCAGTTAAAGCCTCTACAACACAATAGTAAGTTGCACAGAAATCACACATAATAACCTTACATAGGACAGCTTAAAAGAGTCTCATGGTAAATAGTGCTAATAGTACTGCATATTGAGATGACAAGTAAGTCAAACAGGCATGAAGATCAGTACATAGGGTATACTTAACAGTTTACAATATTATGTCGCCGTACATACATGCATACATATATCACTAAATAGTGATGTAGATAAAGGTAAGTATATAATACCCAGGCTAGGTGATAAGTAATAGCCCCTTGCTAATGGGGACTATAAAAATAGCACTATACTACCACATTCAGGTGTAATTAAACCATAGTGGTATCCAATTAAGCAGTGGAGCTGTAACAGGTACAGCAGTGTGGAGAGGACATAGTGCCTCTACCTAGCAATGTGACGTACATTGTCCGTGGAGAGTCAACACGGACAGGCTAGTAGGGTGTTACACTTGGCTTATGATGCTGTGCACATCCATAATCACTCCACTGGATCCAAAAGTAAGGGGAAGTAAAGGCAGGATGCCGTGGTGCAGTTGCCGAGATGCAGAGATAATCTCTGATTCAAACTCGGCAGCTGAAATCACAGACGCTGTCACGCTTGTGTATGGCGTCCATTCAGCATGGTGACGTCACTCCGTTCCGGTCACCTGACGCACGTTTCGCGCTTTCTCAAAGGTCCTGCCTTTACTTCCCCTTACTTTTGGACCCAGTGGAGTGATTATGGATGTGCACAGCATCATAAGCTAAGTGTAACACCCTATTAGCCTGTCCGTGTTGACTCTCCAAGGACAATGTACGTCACATTGCTAGGTAGAGGCACTATGTCCTCTCCACACTGCTGTACCTGTTACAGCTCCACTGCTTAATTGGATACCACTATGGTTTAATTACACCTGAATGTGGTAGTATAGTGCTATTTTTATAGTCCCCATTAGCAAGGGGCTATTACTTATCACCTAGCCTGGGTATTATATACTTACCTTTATCTACATCACTATTTAGTGATATATGTATGCATGTACTGCTGCGGCACAGTTTATTCGAGCATTTGCCCGTTCTGTGCCGCAGCAGTAGCCTGGCGCGCGCCCGAGTGTGACGGGCGCACGCCGAAGCAGCGGAAGAGCGCCCTCCGATCGGGGCGCTCTCCCTACCGCTGCCGGGTCCGCCGGGTCCCCCGGAACCCCCTGCCGCTGTCCCGCGATCGCGGGACACCAGGGCTCCCTCGGGGAGCCCCTGGACACGCGTGCAGCGGGCGCACGCTCCCGATGACGCGTGACCGCGCGTCATGGGGGCGGCCACTAGCAAGCCGGGAGATTTCCCGGCTTGCGGTACCGACCACACTTCAATAAAGTGTGTCGGTAGTGTATGTACGGCGACATAATATTGTAAACTGTTAAGTATACCCTATGTACTGATCTTCATGCCTGTTTGACTTACTTGTCATCTCAATATGCAGTACTATTAGCACTATTTACCATGAGACTCTTTTAAGCTGTCCTATGTAAGGTTATTATGTGTGATTTCTGTGCAACTTACTATTGTGTTGTAGAGGCTTTAACTGGATACGGTCCTTGAACCGTGCCTCAGGGCACTAATATAGCACACTTTGTGCTTGCCCTTTACAGACATCTACACTATCACGCAAGGAATCTTATCCTCATCTGTAGAGCTACGTTTATAGATTTATTGTTCTACGTGTGGCTATGTGTTTATTATGTGCACTATTTAGTTTTTATTGATTTTGTGAATTTCACACCGTTTCTGTGCTGTATTACATCTATACTCGGTGTGGGCCATTGATACTATATGGGTCTTTACTATTTGACCGGTTTGCTCTAAGTTATTCACCCCTTCAGATTCAGTATCAGCAGCCTGCATTTGACTAGGTCTGTTGATTTTTTAGATCAAAGGGCATCCATAGTTAGGATTAGCACCCTTTTCTGTAGGTATTTACAGGTGAATCTCTTAGCCATCTGGCCCACAGCGAATTGATGTACTGCTATTTGCATCATCTTCCGTTTACTTTTGTGTAGGAAGATTCTTTGGTTTGCCATTAGGGACTGGTCCTGGACTGTTTATACCATGCCCCTCTTTACAACATTATTTTAAAGTATATATGTGATTAAAAGGTTTTTTAATGCATCAATCATATCACATCTACTGATCTATCTGAGTGCATTCAAGGGGGAATCTTTTGTTTGTTTGTTTACATTACTCCAGGAGCCCTATGACTAAGTGGCCTTTCAGCAAAAAAATTTACCGGAGACCCCGTGCTGCGCTCCTTTGGTGAACTGAACGCGATCTGGGTGGAAGGGGAGGATCCTTCCTTTTTGCCTCATCAGTGACGTTGAGACCTCGCTCCAAGGAGTGGTCACATAATTGCAATGTGCTGGAGGGGCTGTAGCACGCTGGTAAAGCTGCCCCCTACGGCACGCAAAGGGTTACACAAAATAGGGATCCTAGCTGTCGGGTGATTTTTAATTGCATAGAAAACTTGTACTGACTTATTCTCAGGAAGCATTGACAATGAAGGTACATCATATTTTAATTTCCCAGAGTAGACAATTCTATTAATGATTTAATTGCCAAAAGAATAAATAGGTCTACTCCATAAAAGGTGATAGTAATTAATCAACCATAATTGTTATCAGTGTCTTTCCCATGAATAGCCCTAAAGCAAACCCCCGTTACCAAACCCCTATATTTAAAAAAAAATTTAACCAGGAACAATGGGGTCCTCCAGAGCTGAACTGTTATAATTTTAACTCAGAAGATCTCTCCTCCCCCCTCCCTCCCAGTTCCTGAAATTCTAGTGAAGTTATCAGTAACAATTCCTGGTTTATTAAAAGGAAGCAAAGGAGCACAGCCAGTATAGAGATCCACAGAAAAAATCCTATAGAAAAAAATGAAGGGCACAACTCCAAGCTAAAACTGAGGGTTGTTTAATGAATAAGTGCACAGGGACAGAAACATAGCCCACACACCAACGCGTTTCGTCCCAGGGGACTTTATCAAGGTGTATCACACAAACATACCTCCTTACCTTTTATTATCCCCGTTTCGCGCCAAAATCGCCCGTTTGAGCATACTGCGCATGCGCGCCAGTGACGCGTCGCATCCCTGTGACATCGCCTCATCACTGACCAATCTCCTCCAAAACTGAGACGACGTCACTTCAATGCATCCGCTTCAACCCTGGAACGCACACCAGTAATACTCCTATCGGGTAGAGGCGGAGGGGGGTTAAAAAAATACATTTTTTATACAACAACTTTATTAGTATTTAAAAAAAACGAACAAACTGACATATATCAAAACGGAACCATAAAAATACACAAAAATTGCTCATATTAAGGTGAAAACATGAAAACAAACAAAATACAGAAAATAACCATTGATAAATAAAGAAAAAAGGATATTATAGCAATCACAAACTTATAGATAGACATAGCTATCACTAGGTCAAATTAAGAAATAAATTATAATTAGTATATATATTTATAATCAGTGGTTGACAAATCACCAAAAAATCTACTCGCCACACAAAAAAATCTACTCGCCACCTAGTACCAAACGTGTGCTGCTTGGGCCAATATTTACACGCCCGGGGGTTAAATTCCACTCGCCCGGGGCGAGCAAATGTATAGGTTTGTCGAACACTGTTTATAATAATAATACTATAATTAGTTGCTATGGATAAATAAAATAATAATTAACCGTAAACTAAAATCATAAATAAGAAATCAGAATATAGACTGAATGTATGTGATTGTCTGGGTCATAGTATTTTATATGGATAGAATAATATATAAACATTAATTATTCCAAAATAACTTTTATCAGAATTAGAGTCCATATATGGATGAAACAGAAGGACACCAATAGATTAATATGCTATCATAAACAATTACATCATATACAAAGAAAGCATAAAGTATCAATGTAAAACAGAACCCTTCTCCACAATAAAAAGTGGGAAAGGTCCCAATCGATGTTCATACCGTGAGGCATTCTGGTTCTTAATGTAAAGATCCAAAATGCCTCACATTGATCGAGCTTCCTGACCCTATCACCCCCTCTGGGTAATGGCAAGATGGACTCTATACCTTGAAAGCTAAAAAAATTTAATCCACCTTTATTGCAGTTGGTAAAATGTTTGGAGACGGGATGGTCCAAATTCCCTTTACAGATTAATCGTACATGCTCCATAATGTGCACTTTGAGGTTCCTAATGGTTCTTCCAACATATTGGCTACCGCATCCACAAGTGATGAGGTAGACAATATATGTGGATTTGCAGTTAATAAATGATCTAGTAGCATGAGATTTTCCAGTTTGACTGGATACACACCTATTCGACTTATTCATATAAACGCAAATTTTGCAATTACCACAAGGGAAAGAACCATTAGGAACTGTATTACAATGTATATCTTGTGAGGAGAAAAGACTCGGGGTTAAAGAGTTCGCAACCGTTTTGGCTTTCTTATAAACAATATTTGGACCTGAAGTTATGTATTGCTTCAATATGGGGTCCAAGGAAAGTACCGACCAATGTTTCTTTAGAATATATTTGACTTGTTCAGCTTGGGAACTAAATGAGGTAATAAACAGGGGTGTGTCATTAAACCTTAAACCCCTCCTTGAGCAGTGGAATAAATCTGATCTATCGATAGCTGAGACCTCCTGAATAACCTTACTCAAATCATCTGGTTTATAGCCCCGTTGTACAAAACGATTAAACAATTCTTTTGCACGTTCATTATAGTCTTCTTCATTTGAACAATTACGCCGTAAGCGAATAAACTGGCATTTTGGAATTCCTCTGGAATTCCTTTAATCTCATGCTACTAGATCATTTATTAACTGCAAATCCACATATATTGTCTACATCATAACTTGTGGGTGCGGTAGCCAATATGTTGGAAGAACCATTAGGAACCTCAAAGTGCGCATTATGGAGCATGTACGATTAATCTCTAAAGGGAATTTGGACCATCCCGTCCCCAAACATTTTACCAACTGCAATAAAGGTGGATTAAATTTTTTTAGCTTTCAAGGTATAGAGTCCATCTTGCAATTACCCGGAGGGGGTGATAGGGTCAGGAAGCTCGATCAACGTGAGGCATTCTGGATCTTTACATTAAGAACCAGAATGCCTCACGGTATGAACATCGATTGGGACCTTTCCCACTTTTTATAGTGGAGAAGGGTTCTGTTTTACATTGATACTTTATGCTTTCTTTGTATATGATGTAATTGTTTATGATAGCATATTAATCTATTGGTGTCCTTCTGTTTCATCCATATATGGACTCTAATTCTGATAAAATTTATTTTGGAATAATTAATGTTTATATATTATTCTATCCATATAAAATACTATGACCCAGACAATCAAATACATTCAGTCTATATTCTGATTTCTTATTTATGATTTTAGTTTACGGTTAATTATTATTTTATTTATCCATAACAACTAATTATATTATTATTATTATAAATATATATACTAATTATAATTTATTTCTTAATTTGACCTAGTGATAGCTATGTCTATCTATAAGTTTGTGATTGCTATAATATCCTTTTTTCTTTATTTATCAATGGTTATTTTCTGTATTTTGTTTGTTTTCATGTTTTCACCTTAATATGAGCAATTTTTGTGTATTTTTATGGTTCCGTTTTGTTATATGTCAGTTTGTTCGTTTTTTTTAAATACTAATAAAGTTGTTGTATAAAAAATGTATTTTTTTAACCTCCTTTGCCTCTACCCGATAGGAGTATTACTGGTTCCAGGGTGGAAGCGGACGCATTGAAGTGACGTCGTCTCAGTTTTGGAGGAGATTGGTCAGTGATGAGGCGATGTCACAGGGATGCGACGCGTCACTGGCGCGCATGCGCAGTATGCTCAAACGGGCGATTTTTGGCGTGAAACGGGGATAATAAAAGGTAAGGAGGTATGTTTGTGTGATACACCTTGATAAAGTCCCCTGGGACGAAACGCGTTGGTGTGTGGGCTATGTTTCTGTCCCTGTGCACTTATTCATTAAACAACCCTCAGTTTTAGCTTGGAGTTGTGCCCTTCATTTTTTTCTATAGGATTTTTTCTGTGGATCTCTATATTGGCTGTGCTCCTTTGCTTCCTTTCAATATTGCTGTTTACTCTATCAGGACTGCACGCAGTGGAACTTTTCTATGGATGGATTCTGGATTCCTAGGCACCCCATGGACAGGTAATGGGCATTAGCCCTCATTTGGTTACCTTGGTCCCTATGTGTGGAAGTGCATATGTTAAGTGGGGTGAGCGGGGGAACCATATTTGCGGTAGTCATGCTGACTGACTGCTAGGTCCCATGTGTATGCCCCCCCTTGACTTCTTATTGCACAAATGTTGGAATGTTTTATGAAAGTTCCCATCTATTTTCATGCCAAAAAATACAGTTTGTGAGTCCAAACACGTATATGAGCGTCGATCTCTACATCTATACATAACAATTCCTGGTTTAAATGGCCATTATGTTATAGTTCCATTCTCCAAAATAATACATATGTACACATCATTCACACATTACAGGCTTCCAAAAATGTATATTTCTGACACTATTTATATAGCAAATACTTGTAGTATCTGCTATATTCAGATTGTGTGGTATATGTACTAACTGTTCACTAGTTTTCTATGAATATCTGGGAGACTACTTACTGAGGAATGGTTTACCCATTAATGCTCAGAGGGGAGGGAGTACAAGGCCCCAATGTATTTTGAAATCACATTTCTTACATACTTGACTAGAGGATGATAGATACCGTGTTAGCAAGCAGAATAGAGAAAGAGAAATAAGGTAGAAGTGATACCTTTAATAGACAACTTCGTTAAAAAGAATGCAAGCTTTCAGGGCCTCAAAGATAAATACCTGAGGAAGGTACTTTTGTGGTTCTGAAAAGTTGCATTTTTTTTAACCACGAGCCAGTTATTCAAGTTATCACTTCTAGCTTTCTCCTTACAGAAGAAGCTTTAATGTTGTAGATGCAAAACCCTACTTAATAATAAAAGAATGTTCGATTTAAAGAATCTGGGGAAAGTCAGAACGTGCAATGTATCTTTTCAACTACGGTATGTGTAGATGGCAAAGGCCTCATTAAAACATGTTCAGATAAAGAAAACAATTACTTTACATTTTGTTATGCAAATAAGGCAGAGAATCTGCCACGGTACATGTCAATAACACTACATAGACGTGTCTATGCTCTAGGCAAATTGTACTACAATACAAAAAGGGTGTGTATATGTAAACATCTGCAAAATATGTTGTCTTTATCTATATTTGCAGTTCTTACATTTCTACAAGAGAGGACATACTCTTAAGAGATAGCATCTACCCACAACGGACATTTCACTAATTTTAATACGTCACACACATCTTTGAAGCACAGTTGGGGCTTGCCGTATTTTTGTTGTTTACTTTATATATTTGAACATGATGTGAATTAGCAATATGTCATTATCACTGTGTCTTGCATGACACCTCTATAGAAATCCTTGTTAACCAAAGTATTCAACATGAGGAGGCTAGAGGGGGCATTTACCCAATTATATAGTTCACCTAGATTTTTTTAATGTTTTATTATATGGCCCCAACATATTACACAGTGCAGTAGAATATGAAAATAAGAACAAGAACCAAACATAAAATACATACACCTTAACACATAATGAAACAATAAGTACTGAGATCCTTGCTCCAAGAAGCTTACAATGTAAAATGAGAGAGTGATGACACAAGGATAGGTAGGAGGATCAAGCCACTCAGCATGGTGCTGTACGGCCTTCTTCCTGCATCAGCGGATAGGAGGAGTCGGCACCCCAGCAAGGGAAGAGGAAGCAGAGCGCGCTAGCGGGGGAAGAGGAAGCAGAGCGCGCCAGCGGGGGAAGAGGAAGCAGAGCGCACCAGCGGGGGAAGAGGAAGCAGAGCGCGCCAGCGGGGGAAGAGGAAGCAGAGCGCACCAGCGGGGGAAGAGGAAGCAGAGCGCACCAGCGGGGGAAGAGGAAGCAGAGCGCGCCAGCGGGGGAAGAGGAAGCAGAGCGCGCCAGCGGGGGAAGAGGAAGTAGAGCGCACCAGCGGGGGAAGAGGAAGCAGAGCGCACCAGCGGGGGGAGGGGGCCCGATAGCACAGGACTCCTGTCTCAGCTTTCCCCCCTATTGGCTTGCGGGTGCAGACAGCATGGCGACACTTTGTGGGTTGCGGGCTGCGTGTTTAAAAGCCCTGATCTGGATGATTGATGCCTCTTTTTTCTTTAACCAAAATGTGACAATCTGAGTTTACACAACTAGAACAGAGTGGGTGAAGGGTGCATAAAACACTTGATTAACAAACACTCTCCCATTCATAGACTCCTAAAAATACATCATAATTATCAAAGAAAGAAAAGAAGCCAAATCTTTGCTATTAGTATTCTCCGATGCATAAAAAAAGCAAGCCAATTAGACGGTTTCATTCTTCACAAAAGGTCGTGTTTTTTGGCTGGCCATGTGGGAACACATCTTTAAATGCAAGAAGAGTACATATTGCACAAAAGGGAAATGTGCTGTGCTGTGCTATAAAATACAATGCATTACCTTTGTGTGTTCATAAAGCAGCACAGATTGATTTCCTTACCATTGATCTTTTTAAAGCCACGCTCAAACTGCAGCTTAGAAACGACATGACAAAGTTGTGAAAATTAACTACCAACAAGTTTTCTTTTGTTTTTTTACACGTCAGATGTTCAGATTATAATTTGTGTAGTTACAAAGCACAGCAAATCAGCATGATTACAAGAGAAATGGGAACGGAAAGTGGAGGAGCGCTCCTCATTCATTCCATAGAACGCCATCTCCCATAGAAAATTAGCAGAAAGCCTGTGACATGAAAACGCATCATGGGGCCCTTGGAAGTGCCGGACCTCATGATGTGGTTGCTACTAGAGATGGGCACATTTTCTTTTAAGCCGCAAATTTGAATGCCATTACCATTAAGCTGCGGATTTTCATAGATCTGACTAAAAAAGGCAGATTCAGGGTTTTTTCCCCGTTACTGAAAATCCGTCCGATGGATTCAGAATCCGAACCTGCAAACGGAATCCGAAAAACAGCACCTGAAAAACCAATGTTGGATTCCATATAAACACGTTCCGTGGACCGGATTTACCCGATATCGGTTTATTTACAATCCGAGCCCCGTGAACGGATATCAAAAATGCAAAAAAATAAAAAAAGTCAACTTTCGATTTCAGCGTGTGATCTGATTCAGACAGGCTCGCCCATCTCTAGTGGCTACCTCATGTGACCTCCAAAGGGTTAATCACCAAAATTGTAAAATCTCTGCAGCATCTTTTCCGCAGGTAAAGGGGCAGTCTTCCCAAGATAAAAGTGAACTAAGGACAGTGGCATGTTCAACAAGTTACCTTTAGCCGAATAGCACTTTTAAAATCGGACAAGTATAAGAATCTTTAAATATTTGTTTAAACTAGTAATATTTTCAGGCAAAAAAATGCTTTGGAGGTTTTTTTTACAATCTTGAGCTAATGTCGTTTCGCGATAAGAATATTTCAGATCTACAGGTGCCTGTAGATTGCTTTCTGTTTTATTTGTTTCTGTCATTATAATGCCGTTATTAGTCAAAAAGAATAAACATAAGTGGGCCTAATTGATATGAATAATTTCAGCAGACTAAAACAGAAACATTTATTGGGATACAAATAAGTAAAATTTGTTAAAGAATGATTGAATCTTTTCTAGTAAGTCAGTTATATTGATAATTATTTGTTAACCCCCTATTTGGGACTGTGATTTTAAGTACGAGGCCTAAAAAAAGCAATATGGCCTAGATTCACTAAGTTATGTAATTGAGTTCATAAGAGAAGAAGGTGAAAGGGAGCAGAATAGAATAGGGGGGTGGGAGGTGGAAGAGTTAGAGGGGGAGGAAGGAGGTTTACAATATCCAGTCAAAAGAAAGCTGTAAAACCAACTAATCAGACTTAATATTATTATTTAGTGATATGTTGTACTGCTTCTATTGTAAGCACTGAATTAGGGTACCTTAAACTGACTGACTGTTGCGTACAACAAGGGTGCACAAACTGGGGTGCGCAGTGCTTATCGAGGCCCCGCGCTCTTCCCTACATCATTTAAATAAAATCCAGGGGGAGCGCACAAGGCCTTTGTATGCGTCTTAACTGCTCTCCGGTGGCTTCTGGCGACGTGTCATCATGGCAACGTGGCGTCACATGACATCGTGACTCAAATGACACCACCGTGCTGAAGGTTGGGGGGAGGAGGGGGCACGAGCAGAGGGGAGGGGGGATAGCGCAAACAAAAGTTTGTGCACCCAATACGTACTTCATCTGCACAAAGACAACCTTAGTGGTGTGTCTTTTTATAAGTTAAGTCTTTGTCAATATAAATACAGTACTATTTATACAATCAACTTTTATTTGAACCATCAACTGAGAAAGAAGTTGGTCAGCTAGTGAGCTGTCCAGCTCCTGGAGAGATCACTGGCTAATCCAGTTTGCAGATCGAGGCTGAAGGTTCAAATCCTTGGAGCCCAACACACAAACTGCAAAACAGAAGAGACATTAATGGGGTCTTGGAATAAGCACCGTGCTTTCATCATTACACTGATGCACATTTATCGCCTTCGCGACTCAGGGGGATGCTGCTACTCTAGTATGCACAGACCAGCCGCACCTGCTTAGGCTATAGAGGAGGTGGTAGGTCTTCATGTAGTTTAAACTTTATGCGCGGAAAAGACAAAAATTCCCAATGCTACATCCAACATGACAAAAAAAAAATAATCTATATATCTATAGATTTTATATTTATACAGGCATACCCAGTTTTAAGTACACACTTGAGTACGTACATTTATTTTTAATTGCACCATACCCGTGTACGTACGCGTGCTTCGCGAGTACGGACACTAGCGCGCGCCTCTCAACAATACCTCAACCTCCTTTATTTTTGTTCCTAACGGAGCAGGAGTGCAGGGGGGGAGGGGTAACAGGGACCTATGGGAGGGGGAGGGCAGATCGGGCGCCGCCATCAATCAGCGGCTATACAGAACTGTACATAACATCCTCCGGTTTATTGGGGGGGGGGGGGGGGAGTAATGGAGCAATCGATTTCAATGGGCAAATGGGGGGGGGGGGCAGCGGTATAAACGGGGAGGGAGAGGCCAGTTTGTCTCACATGCTATTCGCAAGTACCTGTACTGGAAAGGAGTAAAAATAAGGAAAACTACATAACACATGCCCCCGGTCCCGTGGCACAAGGCTTCCCTTGGTAAAGTACAGTACTGTCCCACGTGCGCGCCTCTCCCCTCCTTGCTTGCTCTCATTCTTTGCGCTGAGGCTGCCCTACAGCCCGCCATAGTTGTGACGCGATGATTCATCTCAGCCAATAGGGAAACGGCAGTTCGCGCATGCACCTTTCAGCACCTCCTAAACCGGCTCCCTACCTGTACTGGAGCTCTGATCAAGCGGAGATACTACATGTACAGCACATAGAGGCTGTGAATGTCATCACTGTAAGCCAAGCTGATCAAGGACCCGAGTAAGGAAGCACAGAATTGTAAAACATTGTACTGTACAGAATTGTTTTCACCATAGTCACAAATCAAAGTTCCAAAAATATATCAAAGTCAGTCAAATAAATGCACCTCATCTTCATGCCGTTTCTTCTATTTTTGTAAGCACAATCAGGATTTACAACCCCTCATAACTTTACCTGAGCTGCAAGCTTGCCAAGTGGTAATCAGTTTTTTTTTCCTGTGCAGTATATTTCATTATAGGTAATGGCAGATAAAAAGAAAACTCGTAAATCGATTACTTTAGATATGAAGCTTAAAATGTATGATGAAGGTGTTTCTCAAGGTCAGACTGGCCGAAGGCTAGGCTTCCCTAGACAAAATTATTACAGAAATTAAGAGTGCTACGCCAATTAACACAACAATTAGAAAAAGGGATAGCGTTGTTGCAGACTTGGAAAGACTTAATAATTTGGATAGAAAATCAGACTACACGCAATGTTCCTATAAACCAGGCAATTATTCAAAGTAAAGCCTTAAGCCTATTCAATGAACTGAAGGCTAAGAAAGGTGAGGCAGCAAAGGATGCAGAATTTGTTGCAAGCCGTGGATGGTTCAATAGGTTCAAGAAGAGGTCTAACATACGTAACATCAAAGTGCAAGGAGAGGCAGCGGCTGCAGATACTGAGGCTGCAGAAAGCTATTCACGTGACCTTACCAAAATAATTGATGACAAAGGCTACCTAAAAGGGTCAAATTTTTAATGTGAATGAGACTGGTCTGTTCTGGAAAAAGATGCCTCCAAGAACCTTCATCGCAATTGAGGAGAAAACAATGCCTGGCTTCAAGCCAGCTAAAGTTAGAATAACCCTTCTGTTAGGTGGCAATGCTTCTGGTACCTTAAAGCTTAAGCCTAAGCTAATTTATCGTTGGCAAAACCCTAGAGCTTTAAAGAACTACGTTAAAAGTAGACTTCCAGTGCATGGAGGTCTAATAGAAAAGCATGGGTGACTGTAGCCCTTTTCGAAGACTGGTTTGACACCTGCTTTGTACCTGAGGTGAAAGCCTATTACAGGGAGAACAATATCCCTTTCAGAATTTTGCTCCTTGTATACAATGCTCCTGGCCACCCTTGATGGTTAAATGAGCTGAACCCTAACATTCGAGTGGAATTCCTACCACCGAATACCACCTCACTACCTGCAGCCCATGGATCAATGTGTAATAGCCACCTTCAAGTTGAACTACTTAAAAAGAACAATCAGTAAGTGTATTGCTGCAATACACAGTGAAGAGGGAACAGGGCAAGATGTCCTAGAAGAAGAAATCCTGGAGAAGCTACAATATTTGGAATTGCATCAAAACTGTAAGAGATGCATGGAAAGACAAGGAAACAACAATGAAAGGGGTCTGGAAAAAAATATGCCCACACTTAGTTGATGATTTCGAAGGCTTTGAAGATTCTGATGATACTGTTACAGAAAATATTGAGATGGCAAGGCAGTTAGAGCTGGAAGTGGAGGCAGAAGATGTTGCTGAACTTCTGGCGTCCCATTCTGAGCCCCTCAGCAATGAAGATCTTCTGGAACTTGAAGAGGAGAGAGAAGAAGATGATGTGCAGGATGAGGTTGAGACCATCGAACAGGCTGAAGGCCTAACTTCAAAAATTCTCTTTGAAGCTTTCCGTCATCTTGATAGCGCCATGACATGAAAAGCATGACAGGGACTTTGAAAGAAGTTCCAAAGTCAATGCAATAATTTCAGGGGGTTATGCCTGTTACAAAGAAATCTACAAAGAAAAGAAAAGAGCTACACTTCAAACCTCCTTAGACACCTACGTTCCTAAAAGGTAAACAGACAATGCTCCGCGCTGGTGCTGTCCTAAAAGTAGTGTTGCACTGACGGGGTTAAAACTCTTGCAGCCGTCTGCCGGGGGAACTCCACACCCCCTAAAAGTGAGCTCCTTTACAGGAAGCTCACAAAACAAAGACAGAAAAGGCAGAAAGCGCACTGAGCAAACACAAATAGTCTTTATTTAAAGCAACGTCAAACTCAGAGGTTGCACACAAACACATAATGTGAAACATATAGGACACAACTTAAAATGTCCAAGGGACACAGAACTCCAGTGCTATTAACAAACAAATATGACAATAAATTAAAAGTTTAACTTACAATTGCCCAAAAAATTAGAGACAGCCTCAGGAAGCCTTGGTTCACACAGCCAGGGATAGTAGATGTAGGTGGTCCGGACCAACACTATACACCCACGCCGCAAGGAACCTCTACCTCCCAAGATGTGTCTCTTTCTCCAACAGATCCAAAACGCAGCCTCATGTGACCTCTACTAGTTTCGCACGTAGTGCTTCATCAGGGGGTCATGTGATAAGACTGCTCGTGGAGTTTAAATTCCCTATCTGTTGCACAAGACCTTAGCACTCAGTGGTGAATCTAATCCTGCTTAATCAGCCTGTCAGCAGCTGCAAAGATGACTAATCTAACCTGCAGGATAATGCTGCTTTAAACAGGGTACATATAAACAACTACACCAAAAAACATATGACAAATAATGTAACATCCTAAAACATAACAGTGTATGCTTAGTAAAAGTTAATAAACAACATGCTGCCATACATATATACTGAATGAAACTCACTCGAGGTTCATGATTTAGACAAACCTTTTAAACATTAAAACAAAATACTTTATAAAATGTAAAACTTGATAATCTTAAAATAAAATATCCTAACTATTCAATGTATAAAATAGGATAACAATATATTAAGACATTAAAAAAACTTTTTTTTAAAAAAGACTTAAAAAACCATGGCTGTTATCGCATGTAAACATTTGCACTCACTTCAGTCTCTAAGGAAAGGGATCAGTTCAATATAATCATTTAAGCCTTGGGGATGTCTGGATTGCATGGTATAGATCCAGAATTGCTCTCTTCTGCTTAACCGTAACACCCTATTCCCCAATCTCTTGGTGGCTGGAATGACTTCTATTCCCATAAATTTTAACCCACTTGGGTCACAATTGTGAGAGATCATAAAATGCTTCAACAAGTGTGTCAGAGGTGAAACTCTCTCAATCATTTTCTGAACATTCTTGATATTTCTTAAATGTTCAAGAATCCGTATTTTCAGATTTCTCTTGGTCTTGCCAATATACTGAAAACCACATTTACACTGAACCAGATATAATATGTGGGTGGTGCAACAGTTAATGAAAAATGTAATCCCGTAGCTGTTTTGTGGCAGTGGAAATGACCTGTTTACTGTTAACCATGTGTTTACAAACTTTACATTTGTTGCACCTATAATTACCCTTTAAGCCCAAATGAGATCTCAAGGTGCCATCTTTACTTCCTTCTACCCTGAGTTGGCTGGGTGCCAAAGTCGCCTTAAGATTTTTTGTTTTTTTATATATAATTTTAGGCTTAGGGTTCATCAACGATCCTAAAATAGGGTCCAAAGAAAGGACTGTCCAGTGCTTATTCATAGCATACTGAATAATTCTATACTTATCATTGTATTTCGTAATAAACACTGGAAAGTCTACTTTCTTTTTTACTGATGGAACCACATTGGTCACCACTGCATTAACAGTACATTGTTGAGCAACAGTTTCGTTACTCACATTGTTTCTAACTTCAGTCTTACTCTGTTTTTTGTATTTTAACAGAATCTTTCTTTTAATTGAATTGACTTTGCCCATAGATGACTCAATTAGGCCTGAATCATATTCCTTATGTAGGAAGTGGTCTCTTAAAAAGGAGGCCTGTGTTTGAAAGTGCTCCTCGTGGGTGCAATTCCTCTTAAGCCATAGAAATTGATTGAACAGGATATTGCCCACCCATGGTTTATAATGGCAGCTAGATGGGTTAAATGTAGGAATTCACATTGGTGTCCCTGAAGGTTTTTGTACATAATTGACCCTCGTCCACAAAAATCTCTAAATCGAGGTAGTGAATAGATATGTCACTGTTCTCCCCACTGAATCTTAAATTATAAGTACTGTATTGTCGTTGAGTATAGCAATATACTCTAGGAGAGAACGTTCATCCCCGTCCCAGATGATCAATATGTCATCTATGTACCTCCTCCACACTACAAGCTGTGGAGGAGGTACATTATCCACAGCCCTCAACTCCCACCACCCCATGTACAAATTCGCAAATGATGGTGCAAATTTCGTACCCATTGCAGTCCCTAAAATTTGTAAATAATATTCAGTCCCAAACAAAAAATAACGAGTAAGTATAAACTCAATGGACTCAAGTAAAAAATTCTATTTGCTGTGAAGATAGCAATCTGCTTGAGTCCAGAAAACGCTTGACTGCAATGCAGCCCTCAACATGGGGGATACATGTATATAGGGACTGAACGTCCAAAGTCGCCAGTCTATAGCCGCTTTTCCACGTAGTGCGTTGTAGTAATTGTAGCACTGCTGTGGTAGCCTTAAGATGGGAAGGAAGTTCAGCGACCAAAGGCTGCAAATAGAAGTCTAGATATTGAGACAAATTGGACGTAAGGGAGTTGATTTCCGAAATAATGGGGCGGCCAGGTGGATTAAGAAGGGACTTATGTATTTTCGGGATATGGTAATAAAATCGGGACAGTAGGTGTGGCTATATACAAAAAATCAAATTCACTCTTCAAAATTCCACAATGTAATGCCTTATCCAACACGTTTTTGATGGAGAGGAGGAAACTGGCAATTGGATCCTTTTTTAGTTTTTTTATATGAAGTAACGTCTGATAACAGACGGTTAGCTTCCGCACAGTAATCCTCTCTGTCCTGCAGGACTATACCTCCACCCTTGTCAGCAGCCCGTACAATGACATTTGTATTTGACTCTAACTCTTAAATCGCTTTAGTCTCACCGAATGTCATATTATTATGACAATGTCTATTTAAAGACCTATGGGAGCATATTTGCTTAAATTCTTGTTCTAGCAATTTCCCATATAATTCGACATATTGGCCTTCAGAGTAATGTGGATAGAAAACGGACTTGGGTTTATACTCAGAATGCATAATGCTATTACTCTACTCACACCTATGGTATCAGTTTGGTTTTCCTGCAAAAGGCTATTTAAGTCCCTAAAAGACTTGTTGGTCTAAGGGATCTTGAAACACATCGACTTAAGAAATACAGTAAAATTACTGTACAGTAGAATATATGCCCTCTTCTTCACCCTTCCTACATAATTTTCTGCTCATCCATTTCGCATCTGCCAGCAGTATTAAGAAAAATCAGCTGACATTAAAGATTTTCTTTCAATAAAGCCTACTGTATTTATTTTGGTTACAAATGCGTTATTTACATCAGTTATGCATGTATATGTTTGCAGTACAGTACATGCATCGTAAAGTGGAAAATAAGTAGTACTTCACTTTAAGTACATTTTCGCTTTACATACAGTACATGCTCCAGTCCCATTGCGTAAGTTAATGCGGGGTATGCCTGTGTTAGATATATATAGTTAAAAACGTAACTTTGTCTTCTCATAAGTAGTTCTTCACAAAATCCAGGGGGAGCAAAGAAAAAAACAAGAAAAAATATATAAGTGCAAAGGTATGGGTTACAGTCTGGAATGATTTGAGAGTCTTAGCTCATATAACAGCTGGTAGCTTCCTTGCTGGTATCGGTCCCAGACTTCGCTATGCCACTTCTAGTTTTGCTGTGTCACTTCCGGTTTCGGACCCCCTGGATTTTGTGAAGAATTGCTTGCTTTTGGGACCTTTGGAGACAGTCCCTACCAGTGGGTCTGAGCAGGAAGTTGCAACTTTATTATATTTTCACTATTGATATATATATATATATATATATATAGTGGTCGAGAAATCACCAAAAAAATCTACTCGCCACCTAGTACCACACGTGTGCTGCTTGGGCCAATAGGAGCTCGCCACGATGTTAAATCCACTCGCCCGGGGCGTGCAAATGTATAGGTTTGTCGAACACACACACACACACACATAGATATAGATATATATATATATATATATATATATCTGCTGCTTTAAATTTATAATAAAGCATTCATGGGCGTTGGTCATCCAAACTGTGTGCTTTATTTGGGTTTGGTGGGATGGACGGGGATAACGCTGCGGCCACGCTGCCGCTGAGTTCGCTCATGCTTGAGAGCGGTGACGTCACAAACTCTCCAAGCATGAGTGATCGGGTGTCCTGCAATAATTTAGAGAAGGGGGCGTGGCTATTACGGGAGGGGTCATGTCCTTGCCTGGATGGGGCTATGTGTGTGTCTTGGCTGGATGGGTCTGTGTGTGTGAGTGTGTGTCTCTGTGTCTTTTTCTCCCCCCCTCTGCTCCTCAATCCCCCCTCCTCCTCTCTCCCCTCTTGTCTTCCCTTCTGCACCCCTCTCTCCCCCTTCTCTCCTTCCATCCTTCTCTCCCCCCTTCTGCCCCTCTATTCCCCCCCCAACTCTGTCCGCTCAGCCCACCCCCCTTCCACCTCTCTCCGCTCTGCCTATACTGCCTCTCTGTCTCCTTCCCATTGGTCAGAGCAGGGTCATGTGACCCTACTCTGAGCTCCAAAGTCAAATTCCCTAGTCTCCCCAAGCACCAAGCTTAGGAGAGTGTACATGCCGCCGTGGACAGGAAGATACAGATCTAAAGAGGTAAGCGCGCCAAGCACGCTCAGCGCCAGCGGGGACTCAGCCTAAGGCTGGGGCCATAGAGGGGGTAGCTGAGGCTCGCCTGCTGAAATCTGCGCGATTTCATGCCCATGCAGGCGAGCCAGCGGGCGCGATCGGGAGGTGGGGGGAGACTGAGGGAGGCGGGGCAGTGACGTCGCTGGGCCAATCGCCCGCGACGCACCGACGTCAACATCACTGCGCCTACGTCACCGTGACGTTGACGCTGCTCCGCGCTAATTGGATGTTTTCAGCCGACAGCGCTCTGAAAAACAGTTTGGCTGTCGGCTGAAAAATCCAGCGCCTCAGCACACCTGTGGACGCTCGCGTGAGCCCCCTCTAAAGACATCCTCATGGAGGATGCAGGGGCTCAGCGCGGAGCGTCCGCACGGCTCAGCGCGGAGCGTCCGCACGGCTCAGCACGGACGTGCCTTCTATGGACTCAGCCTAAGAGTTACAGATGAATCTTTCTCTCACTATCTTGAATGAGTGAAACTGCACTGAAGCCTAGTAAGGAAGGTGATGCTGAAAATGCTAAATTATTATGGATTGTTCTGGCCCAAGCACACCCTGATAGATGAGTAGGGACAGGCAGGTTAATTTAATCTCATATATCAAGCAAGGGAACCTTCTTAATTGCTGAAGCGTTTATTTGGGGCAACATACAAAGTACTGAGGAAACTCTGGGACATGAGAGCAATGGAGGGGAAGGGGAGCAATGAGGGAAGTGGGATAAATGCAGGATATAGGGATAGGTAAAAATCAGTAACTTTACCCAGGATAGGAAAGATGACTGCTCAAGATGGCTGCATGTACTAAAAAGGAAGCATGCTGGTCTGGGCTGATGGGAAATGAACTGGGAAAATACCACCTGGCAAGGGGAGGGGGGGGTAGTCCATCCTGGTAAAAGGCAGGGGGGTTACCAAGGCAACTGGCTGAAACCAAAAACCCCACAAGGGATCGCAACATTGTTGCAAAAGCTAGGCTGAGGGTGCTGGCAGCCTGAAGACAGAAGGAAAAAAACACAATCCTGTTCCAGGACAATGATAGATATGTTAATGTTGTAATATTGATGTAATGCTTACTGTATGTTTTTATAATGGAAGTGTCTATTTACCCGGCAGTCAACTCCCTCATTTAAACTCACAATGCTTTTCTCCCAGATTATTAGGACTTGAGGTGATGGCAGCGAGGCACACTGTTATTTCTGTAAAGATGGGGGATCCAAGGGCTGTGCTAGCAGAGATAAGTGTTAGGGTGGCATGCCAAGGTAAGGGTTAAAATGGCATGTTAGGGTCAGGATTAGGCTGAACAAGTGATTTATTTATTTAATCAGCTAAATAAGATCAATTCTTCCCTTATTTACCTGGTTTGCTGGGAAAATAGCCCCTACTTTTATTATTATTGTCTTTAACAAACACTCCTGTTGTCCTGTCATGTAGAATATGTTGCTACTTTGTAAATTAATAATAATAGATATAGGCAGACAGACACTATAAATACAGAGTGGTAGCCTGCAGCATCCATCTGATCACTGCCTCTAATGTAATAATATTATTATTATTATTACTGTCATTAAAATTCTCATTGTCCTGCGGTGCAGAATATGTTGCTACTTTGAAAATAACAGATATAGACAGATACTAAAAACAGAGAATAGCAGCTTCCACCCTCTCCCAAACACCCCCTAATATTGTAATTATACAATGCTTACCGCAAAGTATTACTTCCTTTCACACTACAGTGCAGATGTAGCAGACGGTGTTACCCTTGTTAACGCACAATATGACAGGTGTGTATATATCATTTCATTTAAAAAGCACCGACAATGCATGCACTGCTTTACAACATTACAATAGGCGGTAAACACAATACACACAATGGGGAGTAAGGGCAACCCAGTAACTGATATGGCTTAAAGGAGCCCCTGTCCCAAAGAGCTTACAATCTACGAATGATCTCCTTATCCGTTGTTTGCAATAGCACTACTGTGAAATAACCTACAATGAAGTCTGCCACACCTGCACCATGTAAATAAATAACAACTGCCACCCAGACAGACTGCATATACAGACACACACACACACACACACACACACACACACACACACACACACACACACACACACACACACACACACACACACACACTCTTCCTCCTCCTCCTGCCCTCACTCACCCACAGTGTATTGAAGTACTCCAGGGCCCCGCAGATCAGGCCGCACACCTGCCCCAGCAGCTCCCGCACCCCCAGGTAACTCCCTGCCCAGTATAGCGCGTAGAGCAGCGGCCCCCCGGCCAGGAGCGGCCACAGCACCCGCAGCCTGCGCGCCGCCGCCTCCCCCAGCGCCTCCACGCTGTGATTGGCGAAGCTGACGGGCAGCAGCAGGGCGGCCAGCACGATGGGAGGGGAGCCCTGGCGCTGGAGGCGGCCCAGCCAGCGGCGGCACAGGCCGGTCAGGGAGCTCTTGAAGGGGTGCAGGAAAGTGCCGCACAGCGCGGCCCACAGCAGCGGCCGCAGGAAAGCCTCCAGGATGAAGTAGACCAGCACGGCCGCCCCGCAGCACGCCGCGGCGAACAGCAGCGCCCCGGTGTTGTAAAAAGCCTGCTTGATGTTGCGATCAAAGCGGAGGGGCAGCCCCGGGGGTAAGGGTAGTAACCCCGGGGGGGTGCGGAAGAGCCGGGGGGCGGCGGGGGTAGGAGGGGGGTTATGCAGCCGGTCGCCGGTATCAGCCATGGCTGTGTGTGAGAGGAGGCTGGCTGCCCTGTCACTGTGTGTATAACGGTGTGTGCCACTCCTACTGTGTGTGTATCACTCCTACTGTATGTGCTGGTGAGACACACCCACCGTGTGGACACACACACACCCATTATTCTTGGACATGTGGAATAATACACACATTTATCCACATTTCAAAACCGTTTACAATCTGTTATCATTTTTTGTAAAGAATAATTATTATGAATGGTTTTATAAAACATTAAAGTTAGATTTTTTTCCCCTTTAGATCACAATGATGCTATAAAATTGACTACGTGATCTATGAAAAAAAGGTACAGGAACTGCGTTCCACCGCAAACCCCCGAAAAAATAAAAGTACATATGTCTGTGTGCCACTCCCACTGGGCATGTTTATGTTACTCCCACTTTGGATTAACCAGGGAGACTGCAAGAGAGCTCCCCTCCCCCCACATAAACACAAACAAATAACGACAGAAACCAGGTCTGGAGGTACAGGGCCGCGCCTTTTTATTTAAACATTAAATAATTGGGTAAATACCACCCCCTGCTATAGTGCTCGCGCAACGGTCAATGGTCCTTGAACCGATGACCCCGTGACCCTCAAGCCGGGCCCACGTGACCCGGCCTTTAACACGAGTGGGCTTCCGGAAGTTACGTTTAAATGAACCCCACCCACTCGCCACTCAGACCCACCGGGCTTTACCCAGCACGGCGCCCCACTTGGCAAGGACAACCACTTGCCCCCCAACTTCTGCCACGACAGAGGTAACACTGACAAACTCGACCCTATAGGGGTAACAGAAAATGGAGATTCATCTCCTCTCCATCAAGGAACTTCAGTCATTATTCTCATCTCAATTCCAAGTGACAAAGACGCTTCAGCACTGAATCCCTTCAATATGTATGCATAAAACAGGACTGGATAAGGATATGGATCAACTGCTTATAAGTAGTAAAGTCCCCAGGTGGGCCAATATTCCCTGAAGGGTAAGGTGTAAGGCTAAAAAAAAATATCAAACCCTCATTGGGATGGTCCCTGGACTCACATTGAGCAATCATGAATTCCTAGTACTCCTTGATAAAGTGTTTTTGTAACACGAAACGCATAGGAGGGTGAGTGTCTCCACTTTTTTAGATGGATCAATAAAGGAATATTTTTAATACTACTTGTTTGGGACCCACTTTTGGCTGTTGCGCCAGAATCACCTTGTTTCTCTTATTCTCATCTCTCTTGTAAAAGCATATCTCAAACTTCAAAATGTAACAGAAAACAATGTTAACAATATCCATAAATAATGGACAGGTGAGTGGGAAATTGCTGACATGGAGCGGATTGAGTTTGTGCCCTTCCAGCCAGACTCTTAAACCTTCCCTGACCGCATCACCTTCCCGCCAGTGGGAGCAAGGGAGAGAGGAAAGGAGTGGGGCTCCAGTAGGTGAGAGGGGAGCCTGCTATGTTGTTAATTACAGCGTGTGTGTGTGTTACTTCCACTACTGGTACACAAGTGTGTGTGTGCTCCCCTTCAGCTGTGTCCATCTATTTAGCGCATCTTGGAGTGTGATAGCCAGTGTGCATCCCTTTGAAAATCAAGTGACTTTAGAAAGAAAAGAAAAAAAAGTTCTGCCATAAAGACTGTGAACCGTTTTTTCCACTTCAGCGAGTGGGGTCTACTTATTAGTCTCCCGGCTGGAAAACTGGGGCAAAAAATATCAACAAATTTACCAAGAAAAAAATGCCACAGCAACCAAAGGGATTTTGTTCCTTTGATAAATCAGGTGCCATATTTTTGCATCAGTTTTGCAGCCGTGCTACTTTTATAAATTATCCCCCATGAACGATGGCACAAGATGAATCCTCTAATGTAATAAGGATTCGAATATTTATCATTAGCGGCTGGCTCATGTGTTTTCTGTCTATTTAATGCCTGTTATATGATTTCTAATTAGAGAAAAAAAAGAATAAAATACTAAATATTTAGTATTTTGGTAGTGTTTGCATTTCCCAATGAAAAAAAAAAAAAAAAAAGACAATTCAAAATAGTTAAGTACGTTTGTGAATGTACCCACTGAAGTGTGATAATTAAATATCTCATTAAATGAAAATATACAAATACACTAATGCATTGTAAAATCCACGTATTTTTATTAGTAGATTTTTAAAACATTGTACAAAACGGAGATTGATACATTCCTTATGGTTCACGTAGACCATACATTCTTATGGTTCACATAGATCGTACAATACGTAGCACACTTTATTTTTCATCACATTTTCGTTCACATACATCACAACGCAAATGGTGAATAAAATAATACAAATTAATGTGAAACAAATTAGCTTGCCGGCTGTGGTGGTGGGAGGCTAATACAGTTTAGGAAGAAATAATTATGATTTTTTTTTTAAATTATGTACAAGTGTCCCCTTTATTTTATGTTGGTCCAAGGACCTATTAAAGTATTTTAAAGTATCCATCTCACATCACAGCGTCAGGGACTTTTCTCTATACATTTATCCTGCCTTCTTTATTTGTATTATCCTCATCACTATATATCATACAGTAGCCCCTATGTGGTTGGCGAGTGCATGCTAACAGGTGCCTTTTTTCTCTGCCCACTCGGGTCAGGGCTCGAACGCGTTTCCCCTCCCACGCTAGAAATAAGTATCGTAAATATGAAAAATACAGGTACAATGGTGTGTGGGGATTCACAACAAATACATTGCAGAGTAGGTTGGCACAACAGGTCTTTACAGTATGTGAAGAAAATTTAAGTTTTGCAAGATCACATTTTCTGAGCGACAAGAAACCATCTTTTGAGGAAGGGCACATCGAACCAAGTGTGATAAGTCACCTTTTTAATTATTTAACGAACAACGTTTGTACACCTGCACAGTAATCACAGAGTGGGGGAGAAGGAGTGGCACAGAAGGAGTGGCACAGTGAGTAAAGACACTGACTGGCACTGACCTGAAACATGTGAACCTGGTTCAATTCCCAGTGTCAGCTCCCTGTGACCTTGGGCAAGTATTGTATTGTATGTCTTTATTTATATAGCACCATTAATGTATATAGCACTTCACAAAGTCACTCTATCTCCCTGTGCCTCAGGCACCAAAAACATAGATTGTAAGCTCCACGGGGCAGGGACCTGTGCCTGCAAAATGTCTCTGTAAAGCGCTACGGAAAACTAGCAGCGCTATAGCTACATGCTATTGATAATTATAATAATATCAAAGGCTTAATCAAGATAATGTATTAGTTTGGCCGAAGACAACATCCAGGCAAATCTTTCTACATTATCATTTAAAAAATATATATTGGGGTTGAATCTTTTTCTGCACAATACAGTCATTTTTCTATGATGCAGCATTCCAGAGACATCTGCTCAGATTTGTGGGACACAACAAAAAATGGCTGCCATATGCTTAAAAGGAAATAGTTGTGTTTTGGCTAATGATTAATCCTTCTATACGGGGAAAAAAATTATACAGAGCAGAATAGTTTCCATTTTTTTTTTTTTGCATTTCTGTATTTTACTCCTGGGCACAGTAAATAAAAATACCACTTGTGGTGCATTTGCAGGTCTGCAACACTGTCTTTACCCATTATTGCTTATTAAACAGTGCTTCTACTGCAGCCAGGGATTCTGGGTAATGACATCCAAATGAGCACAGCGAGTCATTCTTTACTTCATTCTCTGAAACACTGTGGAAGGGATAGCATCTATAAAGGAGTTCGGGCAGAGCGTGAAATGGAATCAGCGCAATGTCCCTAAAACCGCTGGCCATGTGAGAATTACAAGTCAAAACTTGTTTATAGCAGAACTAAATATTTTTTTGCAGAGCTGTAGATGTAGTAAGACTTACAGTCTACGGATCCGCGACTAAAAAAGCAAAAAGCCACAGCTCCTGAGACTGTCTCCCGCGGTTGTGCAGTTGGGAGGTCCGTGCTTCCAGATTGGACCCTCCACGGCATTAGGGCGCCGGGGCAGCCATGGTTGCGAGACCCCCAACCTGCCCTGGTGCCGGAGACAGTATTTTGCTACATCTGTACAGAGCTTTAAAAAATTGTTTACCAAACAATATATCTCAGTTTTAACTTTTATACTGTATGTTTCTTTATCTGGGAATTCAGCTGACCAAAAGTTTTCAATGTTTTAATTAATACTAAATATTAACAACCTCAACTGTATCTTAAACTTCATCTTGTATCGTTGTATGTAAAAATATATATTTAGTTTTTATACATTTACTTAAAGTGAGCTCTATTACAGAGATACATATTTTAGGTATGTGGTATAGATATAATGTGGTTCTATGGAGTCATGTTACATTCTTAAAGGCTTCCGCACTAAGGGGTAAATTCTCTATACTCCCAAGTGGTCATTCGGGTGGAAATTCCCATTGAAGTCTATGGGGATTTTCGTCCGAAAACATCCTGAACAGCCACATAGGAGTATAATGAATTTACCCCTATGGGGGTTATTCTATAGCCACCGAAATAGCAAATCGGGCTGTTCTTTATATAGAATAAGCCACGGGTGCTCAAAATTCTGTAGCTGTGCCCCCCTGCCTGGCAGCCACAGCGTTCGCACGCCCCCTCTCCAAGGAACCAGCGAAAATGACACCGCGGGTCATGTGATGTCATGTGACCCCGCCGCGTCATTTGACGCGTGTTGCCATGGCGACATGTCACATGACCCCGAGGCGTCATTTGATGCCGCATTGCCATGGTGACGCGTCGCTGAAGAGCCAGCAGAGAGCTGGTAAGGGAGTTACAGAGGCCTCACGCCTCCCCCGGCATTTAATTTTGCACACCCCTGGAATAAGCTTCTAAGTGGAAAATTATATATCGTGCGAAGAAGCCGTTTGGGCCATTTTTGGACTGAAAGAAAACGATCGATAAGACGTATATAGAATTACCCCTAAAAATCATGGCGTTAAGGGATTGGAAAGCACAAAATAATTATTGTGCCGGTTATCAAATGGTTATCATTTCTTGTTATAGTTTGGTAAGGTATATCAAAGATGCCTCTGGGTTTTTCTCTCGCCAAAAACTCCATATTTAGAACAGAAAATTCCTGGTGAATTTGTCAATAGATGCAAACCGTTGATGTGCAACCAAATCTTCCTGTGCTGCAGATTTGGCCCCTTTCTGTGACTTACAGTAGCAGGTTGATGCGTACTGAAGAGTTTACTGTGTTTATTACTAGTTCATGTCAATGGAAATTAGAATAGCATCTGGCTTTGATTATTTGAAATAGAATTTTGTATTCTAAAGACACTACATTTTTATTATGCAACTTTTTCTCAACTAATTCGTTCCTTAACTCTGTTTCCCAACACGAGTGAAAAATACACACACAGTAAGTGTGAATAGAGAACAAAATCACATTTACTGTGCAAAGTGGTTTTCAACCCACACAATAAGTGTGTTATGTTTTGGGGATGTAACCCTTGGTGTGCCAGGATGCTTCACTCTACATAGATTAAGAATATTATGTATATATTGTACTCTAATATCCAATCCATCGGATACCCATTGTTATTACTGTAGGAACGTTAAAGACTATGGTATGTACTGTATAACCCTGTATGTGTCACTATAAATCATAGGTAAATTCTGCTACAAACACAATATTCAGGTGTTGCGCATTCATGGACTGCCTAGAAAATGGCCAGCATTCATCGCCACTGGAAGATGATGGGCTATGGGTTAATTACTGCAAGTAAATCGTAATATAACAATGTTAAAAATAGATGAGCCACTACAAATGTCCAAAATAAAACAAGGCAATCTTACATTGTTTAATAAAGTTCTTCAAATAATGACGGATGTTAAGTAAGGATAAATCGTTTCATGATTATTTTGCAATGAACCACCATAGCTTCCATACATTGTTACTTTTAATTATTCACCGTGTCTATGTATCAGGGCTACGAACAGAGGGTGGGGGGGGGGTGTCTACATTGCCACCAGGTAGAGTCCAGACCCCACCAAGACCCTCAGGTCAGATAGGGCCCGGACCTCCCCCTCCACCGCTTAACTTGTCGGCACCCCTTCCTCTCTTCCCCATTCTACAACCCGGGGTCCAGGTGGAGACTTTAGTCCTGGGCATGCTGTCAGCAGCTCTGCTATATATCAAGACATTTTGGCACAAAACCAGGGCATTTTCAATCTTCACTCCAAGTTTGCCCCATGTTTTCCAGCTTGTGACTTGGAGAGTGTCAGTAGGAGGAGTTGGGAAGGAGTTACATGGTGCCCATATTATATTGAGAGGTATCATATTTTGTGTGTACGGTTTCCCCTTTTATTTTCCCCAAAAAATAATCTGCCATGTTATGTGGCGTAACGTTTAAAATTCCAAAAGCCCTTCTCTCTGTGTTGTTACATCGATCCCCAAGTGAATACAACTGCAACTCTATACTACATAGGATGGCATAGCTGGGAACAGCATTAAGTAGTTTTTGGCTTCATTAAATCTGTTAGCCCAAATCTTGTGTCCAAGTTGTTCCCATACTGTATCCTATGTCTGTATGTAATACATTTGAATCAAACTTTTAACATGTATATGGAGTAACACCAATTAAACTGCATGCTTCTGGAAAGCTGGAGAAAAACTAGGCAGTAAAAAATATGCCCTATAAAAAAAACAGCTATTAATGAATAAATGTAGTACACGTTTTTTTTTTCTTCAAACCACTAACACATTTATATAGCGTTATGACAGTGAAAACATGGGTAACATTTGTATTGGTAACACACACTTATCCAATATTTTAGTATAATGCTATAACTTTCCTGGTTACTGAAATCAGGGGTTCTCAACTCCAGTCCTCAAGACCACCCAACAGGTAAGGTTTTAAAGATATCCCAGCTTCAGCCACCTGTGCTGAAACAGGGATATCCTGAAAACCTTACCTGTCGGGGAGTCTTTAGGACTGGAGTTGAGAACCCCTGACTAAAATGATGAAAATGTAAACATTTTGTGTACCAAATCAATTCAGAAACTATTTGAGAAACCAGCATAACACTGTACTAGATTTTAACGAACAATGCTCATCTTATGATGGCAACTTGCCTATGACTATTTCATGTAAACATTACCAATTCAATAAATATCTGTTACATTTAATAATTGTTATATCTAACATACAAAATACTTCACTTATGACATTAATTTGCTTCATGGCAAAATATATGGTGTTTATCCCATTTCCAAATCACTTAAATGGCATTATTTTATTGCAAGCAGGATAGTACTGATGTCGCAATACTTTGGGGGAATAAAAATACATCGCTGGCCACATTATTGCTGAATAAATAAATGAATAGGAGAAAGGTCTATAAAATATTTTGTGCAAAACACTTCTCAGGAGTGAATTTCACTTTCAAAAACATGTTCAATGTGTAATGATCTCTAGTACATCTAGAGCAAAAATGCAGCATTTTTAAGTTAGCCCGTTGAATACATCAGAAATGTTACAAATACTGTGTATTAGATGCAAGTCCGGATATCAGTGGAATGTTTTTAAATGAGTGCAGGAGTGTATGAAATGCCAATGATATATTTCATATTAACAATAATAGGATGAGACTTTTGTAAATCAATGATGTTAACCAACCATAATGCTTAGTACAGCTAAACACATTATTTCACATGAAACTGCCACAAGCACAAACTAATCTCATTTGGCACAGCTAAACTGAATCAAATCCAGCGCTCAGCTCCAGCAGCTAAAACAGCTCTTTTAATGCTAAATTTACCTATCGTTTAAACTGGAGTTCAAATTACTGCACAATTTTATTCACATTAGCTTTATTTCTTAAAGGAGACACTAGTTTATAGCAAGTCAATAGGGTTGGAAATATTGACCTGTAATGTGGTAGCAGTGTTTGCCAATAATCAGAATGACTGAACATCTGAAAAGTTTAGCTTCACTGCACCCTACTCACTCCGTTTGTGGGATTTATGGTTGTAAGAGATGGGTTACATAACCCAACTACCTTAGAACAGAAGTCACTGGGAAAGTCCCATTTGTCAGAAAAACTAGAAAACGGCCATTTGGAAATACATGGACATAATATGGGTTATACAGGCATACAAACTCTGCTCTTTTAGAGACCAGTTTCTAAAAACGAATTTCGTTACTACTGGGAAGTCAAATAGTGTAAGCGACACGGTTGCCTTAAAGTACAAATTTGAGACCTGGGTATGATCACCATTTTATAACGGTATTGACTTTTATTTATGACCTTGGCCCACCTTTACACATTGCATAACTCATTTGTTCAAAGTAAATAACAGATGCATATTATCCAGTAGAAAAGATGTTGATATTTACCACTTTAATCCTAGCAACACCTTCTGGGTCTGCAAAAGCATTGTTTGTTAGACCTTGTAGTAATAACTCCTTCACTGCTGGAGAGACTTGCAATATGTAGCAGTTCTCTCCAATACAAAATGGCATAAAGTGTCCAGTACAAAATGACATAGAACGTCAGCAGGTTTTCTTGCAAATCCAAAGGTTTTGTACGCTTACGGAGTTCCCATCAACAAGTAGAAGGTCAGTGCAACAATCAGCAGAAGGCAGAAAGGGGAGGAGAAGGTTTGGTAAGCTGCTGAAGGCATGAAAATATCTTCATATCTGTAAATGCTGACCACATTCTCAGAGACCGGAGGTGAGTCAATATCATGCCGTGTTATTGAGCCTGAAGAAGGCAAAGAAGAAGGGAAAAGAAAATCAGCAACTAAATTTAACAACTAACACCACACCGTCTTGAAAGATCATCAGATGTAATGGTAGTTATACTGGTCTATATAGTATAACAGACAATAGAGGGCAATATACATATGTAGCAGAGGTTAATAGTACTTTATGGTGGGATATTCTACATTGAACACTATTAAAACGGTGATATTTTGTATTATAAAGTGATATGTTGTGTCAATGGAAGCAACAAAGTCTGCTACACCTGTCTAGGCAAGAAACAGACACATTTGAACATTTGGTAATTACTGATCAATTAACACAACTTCTATGTTTGTATGCATGTCTTTATTTATATAGCGCCATTAATGTACATAGCGCTTGACAGCAGTAATAAACGTGACCATCATATAAAAACCAAATAATACAAATAACACATAATGGGATGAAGCGCTTCAGACATAAAAACAACATTAAGGAAGAGGAGTCCTGCTCCAAAGAGCTTACAATCTGATTGGTTGGTAGGAAGAACGTACAGAGACAGTAGGAGGGTGTTCTGGTAAGTGCGACTGCAAGGAGTCAAGATTTATGTATGGGTTGTAAATTCTCAGCCATGGAGCTACTCGTATGCTTCGTTAAGCAGGTGTGTTTTAAGGTGGCAATGTGAAAAGAAGAGTGTACCGCGCACCAAATTGTGATCTTAGAAAATTCACAATAAGTGAATCAAATAATTATGACACTAAATAGTGTTAGAAACACATTAAATAATGTTCAATAAAATAAACGGTGAATGTTAATAGGGGTAGAGAGAAGACATCCTTGAGCAGAATACAAGACTCGGGATGGTGCATAGCGAGAAATTAAGGCTGAGATGTAAGGAGGGGCAGAAAAGTGAAATGCTTTAAAAGTGAGGATAATTAAATGTGTGATACAGGATTTGATCGGAAGCCAGGAGAGGGATTTCAGCAGGAGAGGCGCTGAGACAGATTTAGGAAAGAGTAGAGTGTTTCCTCAGAAGCATTTAGGATAGATTGTAGGGGAGACAGGTGAGAGGCAGGAAGGCCGGACAGCAGGAGGTTACAGTAATCAAGACGGGAGAGAATGACGGTCTGTGTCAGAGTTTTACCAATTGAGCAACAGAGGAAAGGGCGTATCTTTGTAATATTGCGGAGGAAAAAAACAACAGGTTTTAGCTACCTTTTCAATGTGAGAGAAGTCAAGTGTGACACCTACAGATGCAGCGGCCGTTATTCGAACATATCGCGCGTTGTGTACCTCGGATACCCATGTCTTGGCGTGTCATTACCGCGTGTTGACTTGTGTTTTATCGAGTGCAGAAAATGGCATTTTAGTGTTCTGGTTTTTACACACCTGCAAATTGACACAGTACTGTACTGTACACACTACAATTCATTCATTTCTGCCACGGAAACGCAAAGAATTGCACCCAAAGAAATCGGGAACCATAAAATTCAAACAAATCCACTGCGTGATTGGCCGCGTGGAGTACAGCAGCGCACACGAAAACGGCTCCGTGATATGTTCGAATAACGGCCGCTACATCTGTAGGCAGCGTGTGCTTCCAACAGTAATGTAACCTGATTCTTGTCTATATATTTCCAAAGCTCTTTGGATCCAACATTTAAAGTTCAGGCTCCAGTATGAGGTTAAAAAGAAACCCTGCTGGCAGTGAATGGAATAAAAAGGGACCCTTTGGCAGTGAAAAGTTAAAAAAGGAAGGTAAGCTAAAAAATGGTGGTACTCTTCACCACTGAACATAGCTACACTTCAACTACTGACATCCACTAAAATTATTACCTTTGGGATATTAAAAGCATGAAGAACAATATTAACCCAATAAATAGCATTACATTTATATGCATGTTATGATAAAACAGCTATATTTGTTAAAAGCCATATTAATATATTATTTTACATTAAGATTTCTTCTGAATCTAAAGCTAGTGGAGGATATAACAATAAAATATTAGTATAAAACTAATAAAAACATAAATGTATTTATATTTGTATATAGCAAGTGTCTTGTGTTATCCAAGTGAGACACAGTCCCTCTTACCTTGAATTGCTGGGCCCCAGGCAAATAAGTAGTACCAGCTCAAGTGCAAATCTACTATAGTTTCATCTCTGGGGACATACACAGGACGCTTGAACCGGCAGGTCACTCGATTATTGTCAAATACTCCCTCCTCGTCCCTCGCAGGATTCCTCTGAATCTCTTTAGCCCACTGACCAACATTATAGAAGTGCTGTATTCGAACCCTACCATTGTCATCGTGGACACAGGCCATGACATCATCCCCTCCCTAAGAGTCACAACAATGAGACAGTTACCTCTGTGACAAAATGAACACACAGTTTAAAGTGACGATGAGTATCATAACCAAAAACCTGCCCCCTCCTCCTAGCCTGACCATCCCCCATAAAATTTCAGCATAATTAATGCATCAAACCATGTAATTAATACTGGGGACAACTGCACAATGCAGTAATTACCTGTCCTACTCATATGAATAACATAGGTTGCAAGCTCAACCACAGGATATGTACAGTAGTATATTTCCATATATCAAAGCTGCAACTCCTCGCCCCCCAGAAATATATATACATATATATATATCTAAAAACAGAAAAAGAGAGAGAGCGCACGCCCCATAGCATAATACTGCATAAAATTTATTAAAAAAAGGGGGTGGGGGGTGGGGTGGGTAGGAATCGCACTCACAAGATGCAAATAGTTAAAAGGCAGTTTGTGAATATATCACCACCATGATAAAGGAATTAAATTCACTTATTTCCACAGATACAAGAAAAAGATGAACCTATAATAGTCACACTCATATCCATGTACTAATACATTGTGTTGAGAGAGAAAAGAAGAGAGGAAGAGCAAGAAGCCCATACCAAGCGCGGGAATACAATCGGCGGCCATTAGAAGTGAGAGCTGGAATCTGGACAATATACAGATAGCGAACGGAGCCCTGTACATCTGGTTCCTGGTGATCGTGTCTGGCAGTCCTGAAGGAGTCCACGGAGACGTGTTCCAGTATCCAGAACCGGATGGTGGTGATATATTCACAAACTGCCTTTTAACTATTTGCATCTTGTGAGTGCGATTCCTACCCCCCCCCCCACCCCCCACCCCCCACCCCCTTCCCCCTTTTTTTAATAAATTTTATGCAGTATTATGCTATGGGGCGTGCGCTCTCTCTCTTTTTCTGTTATTAGATATCTGTGGAGTTGGTTTACCCTGTGTGAGAGCAGCCCAAAGACCCCTTTATCAACATCTGAATAGCCATCATTATGGACTAATTATTGAAGGACTGGTTGGATTTTTTTTTATTGATTTTTTCTGTTTTTTCTTTTTTCAGCACGTTTATGCACTGTTAATACATTTATTATTGGTTGTGGTTAAATAGAATTTATAAGGTTACACTATTTAAAGATATATACACAATTTATAATTTATACACTTTACACAATAATTTATTGATCAATTATAGTCCTATTAATTCATCTATATCACAGTACTATTTTTTGGCGCTACACTTTTTTGTTTTTACATATATATATATATATATATATATATATATATATATATATACTGTATATATATATATATATATTTTTTTTTACTTTGCCCTCAGAGGTGATTTGTGGTGCCCTGAACTTCGTGGCTCACTTGGTTCCCGGTAAAACAGACGTTTAACTTTTTATTGTAGGATCTTTGAACAAACTACAAATATGGCCTTAGGGCCACGGATAGAAGTGACCACATTCCCTTGGCCATAGGAGCAAGTCTGACTAACGGCCATTTTTTGTATACTTGCCCGGTGCTGGCATCTCAGAAACCATGGGTCATCTGGAGGGCCACTGTTCAGCTCTGGGGGACCCCTGATTCAGGCAAGTAAACACAATCTAAACTCCCCTCCCACCCCAAAAAAAACTAGCAAGTGGAACTACTGCTTCACAGTCTACTTATCGCTTACCATTTTCTTATCAGACGAAAAGCCAACAGCCACCCAGCCATCCGTGTCAGCACTCAGCTCAAACTCAACGTCAGCGCCTATACGGCGATAACTCAAAAAATAGTCACAGGTCTCCGCGTTACATCCAGGTTTGCCATATCTGTAAAACAAAGAAAGCATTTCCACTGGACTGATTAAGCTTTCCATATCAGATGGGCAACACATTGCAAAGCAAAGGCAATAAGTAACTACACCAATTAAATATTATTATTATTACCGTTTATTTGTAAAGCACTAACATATTCCACAAGGTGGTACAGTGGGGGTACAGAGTGACTTCAATTACATACACAGAATGACATATGAGTAAGGACAGACAAGCGCAAAAAGATACAGAAGGTAATGGGGGCCCTGCTCCAGAGAGCTTACAATCTAGATGGTATGCTCATTGGGTTAATTTGGAACTTCTCTGTACTTTATTGCAGTGGCCTGCAACAGCGAAGGCATTAAAGTTTGTGCTTTTGTATAGCTTGCCCTGTACTTTAGGGAATAAAGCAGCTACTTTCTTTGTCCTTTACAATGTAACAATGTTCGGGGGAGATTTACAAATTAAACACAATAGAAAGAAACTAATAAAATTAATATATAGCCAATTATGAAAAAAACGATGAACGTACGTGTTAATATTAGGTAAAACAGCTGTAGCAGAATATGGTGTGACATATAATTGTTAACTGATGAACTAATTCATTAAAATATGTTAGTACTGAAAATAATTATTATGCATATTTTTTTCTGAGTCTATATAATTGAAATAGAGATTTTAACATTTACAAAAGGACACTAGAGTCATTTGAAAGGTGAGATAGTCGGTCCCTTGTAGCAATCTTTGAGAACGACAAAGGAAACATTTGTTGACTACCATTTACAGTACTTGCAGCATTAGGACCCATTTGATATGCATGTTAATAAGCAACTATACAATAAAATCCACTGGCTTTGTTTGCTTGCTCTTCTTTTCTGAAGGTCTTTGTGTAACTGATATTTGATGTCCCTGGTGTCTGATATACAGCAGGGCCCTGGGCATACGGCGGGTTCCGTTCTAGGGGCCCGCCGTATAGTGAAAATCGCCGGAAAGCGGAACCGGCAATTTTCAGCTGTGCGCATGCACAGCCCGGCAATTTCCCCCCTGGTGCGCATGCGCGACCTCCGTTCTGCGCGCGCAACCTACGTTCTGCGCATGCACGACCACTGAGCAGACATGGTGGCCCCCTTTTTGGTGCAGCCGTATCAGCTGATCGCCGAAAAGCGGGGCGCCGAGAAGAGGGGCCTTGCTGTACCTGATGGTGACTTGAATAGATAAAGCTGATCAACCTAACTTTATCAACAGATCTAATGTAATGGTGAAAGCCAGTGCAAATAGGGTTTCACCACCCGCTTGCTGTTTAATGACTGTACTGTAATGTGCATAAATATATATTTCATATAATCATTATATTTCACATATAAATCAGCTATTAGTTAATCTATGAAACGATTACAATTGCTTTTATATACATTTTATCATGTACTGTAGTTTGAGGTGAGAAACCGCAAGATGTCTAGAATATCAAGTTCTGAAGGCAGGCAGGAAACATAGCTTATTACAAAAAATGTGGTTAAGGCGCTCCTTTATGAGGCAATAGATATATAAATAGTGATATGTGATTAAATACTTAATTCAAACAATATATAGTGCTCATTTACTATACATTAATCGTGCAAATGTGTTTAAACAATATAAAATAGGGAAAACGCAGCTCAACCCTTTTGAGAAGGTCCAGATCTCTTTCGCAGATTTCTAAAGTCAGGTGTGGTGCCCTGCACTGTCGGCACCCGTGGCTCCAAACAACGGAGGGATCCGTGACCGGAAGTGCTGCGGATTGTTGCCGGAAGTGACGCGACACGGTCGCAGAGTCCAGAGGATCTGTGCCACCTGTAATTTTTATGTGAACATGCCACACTAATAGAATGTAAGTTATCATTTTAACACAATGCAGTATTGAAAAACAAAGTTGCACTAAGTGTGTACTTTCTCTGCCTTGCATCGAGAGTTACCCTGTGGGATCATCCTGAGTTGAGATTGCTATTAACATCTACTGCTGATCATACACTGGGAAAATCTACCCCTTGGGATCATCCTGAGCTGAGATACTATAGATATCCACTGCTGTTTAATCACTGGGAAAGCGTGAGTCCCCATTTCTGCTGTTATCAAGATGTCTCTTTTTTTTAAAAATAGATTGCACTATATTATTTTTGTTTAGGAAACATAGCTGCAAGGAAGCATAGAAGTTGTGACCACGCGAGAGAAAACTTGGCACCTTAGACATTATTTAGTTTGCTAAAGGTCACACCTTCTTATACCGAGAGATAGAAAAATATAGTCGAAAATATGCAAAGATATATATATGAGTTTTTGGAAAATAGGCAAGATATTGCTAGATTTCAGGAAATAAGCAAAATATTGCTAGATTTCAAAAGCAAAATATTGCCAGTTTTCAAACAACAAAAAAAGCAAACTATGATGTGTACAATAATTATAATAATTGTTTATTCTTGTTCTTTACAGAGACATTTTACAGACAGTCCCTGCCCTTTGGAGCTTACAATCTATTGTTTTTTGGCACTTGAGGCATAGGGAGATAAAGTGACTTGCCCAAGGTCACTGAGCCACTCCTCCCCACAGACAGTATATAAGTCAGGCTGAGAGAAGGGAAATTAGAAACAGACCAGAGACAATGCTGAGACTGATTGGTATGTATTATTGCAAGCATATAACTAATTACTATACTCTGCTTTATGATGGATTTTTATTATCATTATGGTTATATTACAATAAATATCATATATTGATTTATATTATTCTACTCTCAAATCCCTTCATATTATACTCACTATATTCTTATACAGAATGTGGGGCCATTCTACATATGCAACATCATAATAAGGTGAACTGCTACTCAGAGTATAGACCTCTTTATGAGACATCATTATGGGAAGAAAGGTATGAACCATTACAATTGGCGCCCAACGTGGGTCTCGAAAGTTTTATATTAACAAAATATATATTACCCATTCATAAGATACCCATGTAGAAAATACCTCTTGTGTACAGTATATATACAGAAGGTACCTTTTCATGTATCATGGCTAACATGAATTTTGAAAACACTCTTTGATAAAATGCTATTTTGAGCGCGAAACCATTCAGAGGTTGCACTGTATACTACCATGATGTCTGCCAAGCAATAAAAGTTATTTTTTAACTGCATATCTTGACTAAGCCCCTGATTTTTTTTTAAATTGCTGTGCCCCGTTTTCTTCCTGCTTCTGGATCTCCCTTTATGAATTGTGAAAACTAAAATTGTGCTTGATAAAAACAAGCAAAGTTGATAGAAAATGTATTACAAAATGTACATTAATAAATACTCTTCCTACTGTATATAGAGTACTTACATTGCATATTCCTCCTGGATAAAAAAAAATGATATCTTAAAATAAGGTGCTTAATAGTATTGGCTTTCTGTTAGATTATCATGGTCACTAATTAAACCATGTAACTCTTAGAGCACTCTAAAAATACCATGCAAAACAAACTTACCTGTAACCTAGACCAACATCATAAGTAATGATTAGTTAAATTAGGGCAAATATGTAGCTGGCATTATTACTCCAGTTAACTTGTGTGTTAGGAATAAATAACCCCAAAATAACGCATGTGTTAAGGAAATAACACACACGTTACCATTTGTTTCAATGGCGCTGCACTAACATGTACATTAAATAATGCAAAAGTTGTAACGTATGCTATTCTGTAACTGCCCTCCAGCTATATGTAGCACAATTATCAAATATTTTGGGGAGGCTAGCACATTAAAATAATAAATATGTGATATTTGTGCTATAATAGGAGTGTAGCTTTCTTTTTTTAATTAAATGTCATGCCTCTTTTAAAAGGAAATTATAAGGTCCCCACTGTCACATGCCTTTTTGTAAATTATGTATAATTGCCCTGCAATATAACTGCCTGGTTCAACTACAGTGGTTCTGTTCTGCCTGTCTGTTCCAGCACTTCATGGTTTTTGCTATTACCCTGACAATAAACTTATAAACAATAAACAGAAACTTCTTTCTGAGTTGGGCTGCTCCTCCTCCCCTTGCTTTTTGGTGCAGTCCAACTCCTATTTCCCCTCTGACTGTGTCATGTCCTGTCTTTTCAGTGTGTGCCTCCCAGCAGCAAAGTTCTCCCACTGTTTTCCTGTGAGAAACCTTTGTTTTTGTTACCTATCCCTATCTGTATTTCTATTCCTATTCCAATTCCCATTACATGCTCCCAACCCTTAGTGTGTATGTGACGGAGAGGCCTTGTAGGTATGGTCAGGAAGAAACAGAAAAAAATCTCCCAAGGGGGAGGTACTGGCGGTGCACTGCGTGCCAGCAAGTGCTTGAGATGCATTCCAAATGGACGAAATGAGGACGCATGCCAGATCGCTGTATCAAAATGTTATTTAATGAACGTTTGGCAACATGTGAACTACAACAAGAGTCTTGAGAGGAACCTCAGGCGCGTTTCGTGCAATCCGTGCACTTTATCAAAGACCTGTTGTAATTGCAGTAATCAAGTAATCGGGTTGCAGTAATCATGTAACAAAAACAGAATAGAGTCTTTAAAGTAAACAGGATAAGTCTGCAAAATAACTGGACAGTCCTTGATCGCCGGTATCTCCAAGGGAGTTCAGGCTTTCCCCCTGACAGGCTCTCTTCAACCTGTTCCCTCACAGATTGAGAGCCAAAATGAGAGACAGCAGAATGTCTAGTGCCTGCATTTTAAACCTCCCCTTTCCCATCAGTTCACAGACCTACAAGCTAGGGTGTGGGTTTTCCTGGTCTGCTCAGGTGAGAGAGTTTTAACCTTTTATACACTCCCTCGCAGTGTATTTTCCCAGTACTTTATCCCCCTTTTATTTCTGTTTTGTTTCCTCCAATAAACAATTCAGAATAAAGAAGCCTCTCCTTGAATGGAATAGGGATTGAGTTGAGCTGTATGCCTCTACTCACTAACCACAGTGTGCATGAGTCAGAACAGGTTCTCTTGTTGATGATGTTCATAACTTATTTTTTTCTTAACACTAATAGGTGCTGAGTATTGTTTAACAATTCCTGGGCGTTCCAATATTGTAAATCTTGTAGAAAAATCAAAGAATTGTACATTATTCACACCAACCTAAAGCAGCCCTTAGTTTTTCCACAATCATCTGCGCGTATTCTTGCAAATGGATCAACAGGAGGAGCCGTGGGGAATGGATAGCCTGCAAAAGACAAAAGAGAACATCCACTTTTACTTTTCCCCCCGAGCTTCACAGAAACAGAATGGTGCACCCTCAGAGAACCATCGCCTAGGTAACCCAAATTCAAATAAGACAATGTACAGAAGAAGGAATACAGATCTAGTCCACGAAAGAAATAGTTATATTTTATTCCAGACCCTGAAGAACATTATACAGAGGGATTGATGAAGTGGCCAGGAGTAATAAACCCTGTATGGGTAATCAGTAGGGTTATCTCTTTGTAAAGACTCTTTTAATAAACCGGAAACATTTTTATCCTGGACTAGATCTGTGTTCCTTCTTCTGTTTGTTGTCACACTTTTACTTGTATACATTCCATGTTTACTTGACTTGTTTTTACACACGTTACCATGAAAGTCGTTACTCAATTTAAAAGAAAATATTTACAGTTGGATATTCTGTGATATTCTGAATCATCACTGCCAATGAATCCTATGGAAAATCTGTGATATTTTGCATTATGACTGAGTTCAGTGATTAGAGATCGACGGACTGGTCCAAAACTGTTTCCGGATTTTCCTGGATTTTTTTTTAGTTAAAATTCGATCCCCACACCAAAATCCATCTGCAGATTGAGTACTAAAAATATTCAAGTTTAACAGTGGGTCTGACTTTGAGACTGATTTGAGGAATTCCGCACTTAAAGGAACTCGCCAACCCACCTCGGACTCAAATTCGAAGACATTTTTTTTTACCCATCTCCAGCAATAATCTTTGCTATATCTGCATGAGCATCTTCACAGCACACGTCCTGTGATGAACAAGACCTGGGATAGTCAATGGATTATATTAATGTTACATACTGTAGATGCTTAGTAGATGAGGTTGAACCTATGCTAAATTTAGACGGCAGATACTTATCCTATATTTGTATTTACAGTATATTGATCCAGAGTGAACGCAAACAAAAACCCCAGTGAAATATCATCTAATGATATATCATAAGTGGAAAAATATATTCCTTCTTGACTCCAAATATACTCCCCATACAGTATTTACTTATTTGGTATACCCTATATACAGTACCTTTCCATTCTAAAAAAAAGTCAAACCTTTTTTTGAAGATATCTATTGTACCTGCCATCATAGTTGTTGACGCCTCTTTTCTAATGTAAACAACTCTAATTTAGCTAGCCTCTCCTCATAAATTAGATTTTCCGTCCCCTTTATTCATTTGGTGGCACTTATCTGCACTTTTTCTATTTTCATCATGTCTTTTCTATGGAGTAGTGCCCAAAACTGTACTCCATAATCAAGGTGTGGTCTTACTAATGCTTTATAGAGAATTAATTATGTTTACTTCCCTTCCACCCATTCCCCTTTTAATGCAAGATAAGATCTAGTTTGCCTCTGCAGCATGACATTGGGCACTATCGCCAAGCCTGCAGTCTAAAAGCACACCTAAATCTTTCTCCATCAAGGATTCACCTCATTTTTTCCCGTTTAATTTGTAAGTTGCCTGTTTATTCTTATTTCCCAAATGCACAACCTTCCATTTATCTGTATTTAACCTCATCTGCCATTTACCTGTCACCAGAGCCGCAGACAGCTTTCCCGGGGCCCAGGACTAAAGTTTCCACTGGGACCCCCAACCACGTGCCAGCGGCCTTGCGAGAACCAACCTCCCTGTTTTTGTTTCTCTTACCCTCCCCTCTTCATGCCCATCCTCGCTCTCTCACCCCCCTCCATCACCCTTTCCTCCCCCCCTGCACTCATTCTCCTCTTCCCTCTCTAACATCCCCTTCTCCCCTCCCTCTTAAAGCCCTCTCTCAAACTCCCCGTCCCCATGTATTTCTCTCCCACTGCCCACTCAATGAACCCCCTCCCCAAATACACACACACACACACACACATCTTTTAAGGCAAAGGGCCTGGGAAGGTGGTATAAGGGGATCATGGCACGTGGGCTTACCTGGGGCCCTTGGATTGGCCTTCTGGAATCACCTGGCCAGTTCACTGGAAAGCCCTGCAGGCCCGTGGAGCTTAAGGAAGGGAGGGACAGAGGGGTGGTGCCGAGGGAAGGGGAGGGTCCTGCTGGAGGGGAGAGAGGGGAGGAACAGATGGGGACGGCAGCCCCAGAAAAGGAGAGGGCCCGGCTTGCCTGCAGGAGAGGAGAGCGGGGAGGGCCCTGCAGGAGAGGAGAAAAGGAATGGATAGAAGGGAGGGGCCCAGGAAAAGGGGAGGACTCTGATTGCCTGCACATTGGAAACTGTAGTGTTGCTGGCAGGGAGACCGGGCCCCTTGACTGGTTGGGCCCGGGACAGCAGTCCTGGCTGTGTCCCCCCCCCCCCTGTTAGCGGCCCTGCCTGTCACCATCTCCTTCTGGAGAGAAATTACATAATGCTCTGATTTTACTACCTTACATAATTTAGTGTCAACAGCAAAGATAGAGACTTTGGCATAGAGAGCAAAACTAGGAGTCTCAGTACCTATCCTTGAGGGACTCCACTTACAACTTTAGCCCAACCTGAACATTTTCTATTTGTTGTCTATCCTTCAATCTGTTTACAAGCCAGGTGCAAATATTTTGTACAATAACCTCGTGTGGCATCATATCAAAAGCCTGTGCAAAATTTAAGCATACCACATTAACTGCACTACCCTGGTTTAAATTCCTACTTAACTCCTCAAAGAAACAAATAAGGTTAGTTTGGCATGATCTATCCTTCATAAATCCATGCTGACTATTACTAATATTTTTGTTATCCATTAGGTATTCCTGAATTTTATCCCGTACTAAACCTTCAAGTACCTCCCCCACTATTGATGTTAGGCTTACAGGTCTGTAATTCCCCGGTTGTGATCTAGCTCCCTTTTGAAGTGAAACTTCTTTAGTGGCACCTCATTCGAACTGGGGTAAAAATGGATTGTGGAGACAGAAACGTCAGTGCTGGCAGATGAGGCCGGGCTGTGTTCTGGCTCAGCCCGACCCCAACACTGACATGATCCCAACCGCTCAAAAAATCAGACGCTCCCCCCACATGCCGCCGGCGCCGCTCCAAACGGCCGCAATTCCCCCCACGTGCATTGCTAGTGTACAGCGGCTCCCCGGGCTCTCTGTCCCAGCCGCAACATATGCGGCTCCTAACGGCCGCAATTTCCCCCAGGTGGAGATGGGCACGGGCGGCATCTGGGGCAGCGGGGACCCGCTGACCGGCTCCTGGGACCAGGCCCGCTCTCTGTCCCAGCCGCGCGCTCTGCCGGGCTGGAGACTCTGCCGGGCTGGAGTGGAGACTCAGACAGAGCCCCCCTGCGCATGCGCATGCGCTGCTGGGCTCACTCACGTACAGGCAGCAAGGGGAGCTGTTCAGCTACCACCAAGCTCTGCGCTGCCCGCGCATGCGCAGTAGTCATGGCGACGCTGCCGGACGCCGCACATGCGCAGAAGCGGCTGGCAGTGGCGCCGTTCCCCCCACACGCTCCTAACGCCCATTGACACCGGCGCCATTCCGCCCTCCACTGATGCGGGCGTTCGCGGGGCCCCTGTGTATGCGTGTGTGTCAGTCAGTGCGTGCATGTGTGTCAGTCAGTGTGTGTATGTGTGTCAGTGTGTCAGTGTATGTGTGTCAGTGTGTGTGTGTCAGTCAGTGTGTGTGTGTTTCAGTCAATGTGTGAATGTGTGTGTCAGTCAGTGTGTATGTGTGTGTCAGTCAGTGTGTGCATGTGTGTCAGTCAGTGTGTGCATGTGTGTCAGTCAGTGTGTGTATGTGTGTCAGTCAGTGTGTGTATGTGTGTCAGTCAGTGTGTGTATGTGTGTCAGTCAGTGTGTGTGTGTATGTGTGTCACTCAGTTTGTGTATGTGTGTCAGTCAGTGTATGTGTGTATGTGTGTGTCAGTCAGTGTGTGTGTATGTGTGTCAGTCAGTGTGTGTGTGTATGTGTGTCAGTCAGTGTGTGTGTGTGAGTGTGTATGTGTGTCAGTCAGTGTGTGTGTATGTGTGTCAGTCAGTGTTTGTGTGTGTGTGTATGTGTAGCAGTCAGTGTGTGTGTGTATGTGTGTCAGTCAGTGTGTGTGTATGTGTGTCAGTCAGTGTGTGTCAGTCAGTGTGTGTGTGTGTGTGTGTCAGTCAGTGTGTGTGTGTGTGTGTGTGTGTGTGTGTGTGTGTGTGTGTATGTGTGTCAGTCAGTGTGTGTGTGTGTGTGTATGTGTGTCAGTCAGTGTGTGTATGTGTGTCAGTTAGTGTGTGTCAGTCAGTGTGTGTGTGTGTGTGTGTGTGTGTATGTGTGGCAGTCAGTGTGTGTGTGTGTGTGTGTGTGTATGTGTGTCAGTCAGTGTGTGGGTGTATGTGTGTCAGTCAGTGTGTGTGTATGTGTGTCAGTCAGTGTGTGTATGTGTGTCAGTCAGTGTGTGTGTATGTGTGTCAGTCAGTGTGTGTGTGTGTATGTGTCAGTCAGTGTGTGGGTGTATGTGTGTCAGTCAATGTGTGTGTATGTGTGTCAGTCAGTGTGTGTGTATGTGTGTCAGTCAGTGTGTGTGTATGTGTGTCAGTCAGTGTGTGTGTATGCGTGTCAGTCAGTGTGTGTGTATGTGTGTCAGTCAGTGTGTGTGTCCTGCTGCAGCCAGGGGCGGGGTGTAACATTGCGCACCACCTCCCCCCCCCCTTCCAAAATTCTGTGCACCCCTCCCCCCCCCGGGGGGGGGGGAGACATGCGCCCGGCACGGGCATGAGTGACCGCGGGCGAGGTTACCCGTCCATTGTAAACTGACTGACACGCATACACACACTGACTGACACACACACACACACACACACACACACACACACACACACACACACACACACACACACACACACACACACACACACACACACACACTGACTGACACACACACATACACACACTGGCTGACACACATACACACGAGGAATTCACACTTAGTGCAAATTGCTAATACAGGGGATGTGTGCCGAGCACGCGCATTATAAGTCAAATTTATTTGCGTTTTGTCAATGAAATTGTATTTTGATTTTTAAGTAAAAGATCACCTACACAAATACAATTTCTGTGACAAAAGTCAAAGAAGTTTCACTTACTATGCGCGTGCACAGCACACACAGCTTTTTTTTTTTAAATATAGGCACCACGTCTGCTTGACGGCAATCTTGTCTGTGGAAATGGAGTCCTTGAATATTAAATGTAATGGTTTGGCTATTACTGAACTTAGCTCCTTTAAAAACTCTTGGTGCATGCCATTGGGGCAGCTTCTTTATTTACTTTAATTTTATCAATTTATGCACTTCTTACCCAGTCATGCAATTGTTCATTAATATAGAGGTTGTGGCTTCCTCCTGTTGCACTATTTTTGCAATTGATTCCTCCCTGGTAAATACAGAGGCAAAGAATTTGTTTAATACCTCTGCTTTTTTCTTATCAGTAATAATTTTCCTGCCTATCTCACACTGTGGAAAATAGCTGAAGCGCTCAAATGCAGGTATATCTCAAAATGATAATAAGCCAGACCACTGTACCAGGGTACTAACAATTGATATAGTACCTATTGTGTCATATAATGGGTACTATCCTCCTGAAGACAGGTGGTGTGTGGTGCAACCCACTCACCATTTGTCTCATCGGCAGGTTCCCCTGAAAAATATGCAAATACTCACATCCTGGTAGGGCAGGCAGGCAGGCTGTGCAGCTATCTCACACTGAAATGGTTCTATATTCTTGTTTCTAATCTTTTTTGTTATTAAGGTACTTAAATAACTTTTTAGGGTTGATCTTACTTTCTATTGCAATCCTTTTTATTTCCAATTTTGATAATTTGATTGCCCTTTTGCAACTTTTGTTACATTCCTTATAATTGTGATATGATGCCTCCATCCCTTCCGACTTTTTAAGAATCTAAATGCGCACCTCTTCTTTTCCATTCCCTCCTCTGTTTATTTAACCACATTGATTTAGACTTGTTTCATATATATATATATATATATATGTATATATATATATATATATGTATATGTATATGTATATGTATATGTGTTAAATAAACTTAAATAAACAGTAAATGGGCAGTCTTTAAGACATTGTTAGAAAAGCACACTCATCAGTGTATAGCCATGGGTTATATCTTAATATATAAATTTGAAATTTGTATGGTTGGTGCTAGATGCGGTGAATCTGATTGGTCCTCAGCCTCTGGCCAATCAGATTGGTGGCTCTATGACGTCACCCAACTGCCACTCTCTTCCCCCTCGGCCTCACCCGACTGACTGACACACTCTCTCTCTCTCTCATCTCACATCTCACATCATCTCATCTCCCCGCCGGCTCCCCCCCCCATCACACTCACCCTCACGTGTGCCGCCCTGCACCAGCTCCCGGACGGAGGGGAAGCCCGGCCCTCCTGCCCCAGCCGCCAACTTCAGGCTCCTCCCTCCTCGATCCCAACCGGACGGAGGGGAAGTGCGGCGCGGCCCTCCTGCCCCAGCCGCCAACTTTAGGCTCCTCTCCCCTCGCTCCCAAACGGCTCCCGGATGGAGGGGAAGCATGGCGCGGCCCTCCTGCCCCAGCCGCCAACTTCAGGCTCCTCCCCCCTCACTCCCAAAGAGGAACAGAGGGGAAGCGCGGCGTGGCCCTCCTGCCCCAGCCTGCCACTCTTGCCCCCCCTGCCAACTTCCCGACCCCACCTCCTGCCCCAGGCAGATGCCACAGAGATATCAGGGCCAGGAGGGGAACCGTCTGCCACCAGGAAACACCAACCACCCGGTCAAGGTAAGTCTCCCACCCAGTCAGTCACCCACCTACTCAGTCACCCACTCACCCACCTAGTCAAAGTCCCCCACTCAGTCAAAGTCCTGACTCACACACTTCCCCCCTCAGTCAGGTCAGCTGACAAATACACAGGGGGAATCACAACTGGCAACAGGGGGGGGGGGAATCCGAGATGTGAACTGGGGGGGGGGGGGGGACCAGAGCTGTGAACAGGGGGGTAACGGAGCTTTGAAGGGGGGGGGGCATATTGCTGTGAACGGGGGAGAAAGAGAGGGGGGAGACAGTGGAAGGGAGAGAGAGGGGGAGCCACAACATTAAATCCCGGGCAGCGCCGGGTATATCAGCTATATATATATATATATATCTATCTATATATATATATATATATAGATAGATATATATATATATATAACCCACGGCTATACGCTGATGAGTGTGCTTTTCTAACAATGTCTTAAAGACTGCCCATTTACTGTATCTTCTACATCTTTCCCAATAAAAGCATAATTCCAATTTATTCCTTTAAGATTATTCCTCAGTTTATTAAAATCTGCCTTTCTAAAATGTAAAGTCTTTTTGGAACCCATATACAGTAATATGGTTTTTAATACTTTATTTAAAATGAGACTATGTTATGATCACTGTTTCCCAAATGTTCCCGGACTTGAATATTTGTTATTAATTCTACTTTACATTGTTTGGAATAACCAAATCCAGTATTGCCCTTCTCCCGATTCGTTACTCAATAATTTGGGTCATGTAATTGTCTTTAAGCACCCCCAAAAAAACTGTTTCCTTTTGTTGTAATGCTAATCTCATTGCCCCAGTCTATGTCTGGATAATTAAAATCGCCCATTTTGCAAACATGACCTAGTTTTGATGCCTTCTCCATCTGCAAAAGTATTTTGACTTCCTCTATCTCACAGATATTTGGTGGTTTATAGCATATCCCTACAAACATTTTCTGTATACTTTTACCTCCACTGCTAATTTCTATCCACAAGGTCTCTACATTTTCATAATTCCCTTCATAAACATCTTCCCTTATAATAGGTTTTAGATCCGGTTTAACATATAGACATACTCCACCTCATCTTCTATTTGCTCGATCCTTCCGAAAAGGAAATAACCTTCTAAATTAACTGCCCAGTCATGAGTTTCATCCCACCATGTTTCAGTAATGCCTATAATATCATACGGCTCCCTTGTAGCTATTAATTCAAGCTCACCCACTAGTAGGTGGGGGCATTTTTTGTGGTTAATGAGGATGACCATGTGGGAGATGAAGATAATTCCTGACCTTCTTCTGAGAGGTATTTCAAGTCATAAAACTCAGAAGCAAATGTGCCATAAGTGTCCTGGTGCTTCTCATCCAGAGCTGGATCCCCATGGTCTGTGCGGCTGCCACGAGCAGTGCTTTCATCAGTAGGGCTGGCACTGGTGGCACCTAAAAAGAATAGCCAAGTTCCCAAACGCAGGCACTGCAGAATCATGGCACTGAGCTAAAAGACAAAAAAAAGATAGATATAGGGAGTGGATATAGCAAGAAGGTGTGTGAGAGGGATATAAGGAAAAGAGAATATTGTGGTCTTTCACTGGGAATTTGAGTGGTTAAGGCTTTTCGGAATCTGCTATCGGTTGATTCCCAAAACCTTGCTCAATCCCTCACAAAAAGACACAAGATCCTAGATTCACAAAGTTTTGTTACATCAGGACACTTAACATGACATTACCTAAAACAGAAAGGGACGTTATTGTCCCTGAGTTAATGCCTTATTCACAATGCTAATTTTATGTAAAAACAACATCCGTAACCAAGTTTATTAGCATAGGGTTAACATCACGTTATTTTAGGATAACTACATTATTTCAATCATTTGCACATATTTTACATATTTCAATTAGCATATTTTCCAGGTGTCTCAGACGTGTTCACAGGAATGTAAATTAATACCTGTAAATTAATCTATTAAAAAAAAGTGTATGCCAATGGTCTCTCTCTTGAGTTGGGAAACACATACTTATAAGGGGAGTGGAGGCAACAAGCCTGGGGTTTCCCATGTTAGCCAATTATTTTCTCATATACTAACTCTCTGCTGATCTCCTGGTTTGTACTCAATGGTACAATGAGATGGGTAGATCTTGAGTGAGCAGGTTCGACAAGCTGCCCTAGACTCCAAAATTTGGTTACTCTAAAATCCCATTAACTCTACACTTACTCAACTATTGCTCATTCTCACCAGGTTTGGGACAAGGCCAAACTGAATAGGAACCCAACAACTTTCCGCTCTCCACTTTATTCCAATCCACCTTTCCCTTCATGCATGAGATTCTTCATATTCCCTTCGTAGGAAGAGCTAAGTATTAACTTCCTCAAAAAGTTACTTTAACAGGCTCTGTATTTAAGCATCCACCAAATTAGCCAACGGTCCCTGTCAGTCTAGGGAGTTCCTCCGCTATCTCCAGCTTAGACACTACACACTATCACTTCCACTGAACCTCACAACTTGCAAAACTAATAATATTGAGAAAACTTCCTTACAAAAATCTATGTAAAAGTGCTATATATTTTCTTTATAAACAGGTCTTCCCTACCTCTAACACTAAAGATAAGCATACAGTATGTGATATTGGCAGTGACCTTTAACTTGATTTGGATTCAGGGGATTGGCAGGAGCTATGATCAAGGGAATCTAAAAAGCTTCTATCTGTACAGAGCTTAAATAAAATGTTTATAGTAACAGGGACTTATCACTGCTTAAGTAAAACTGCCTCTAAATACTCTGAGGAATCCAGCAGGGATTTGGTTAATTGCAGCCAGTCAATTAACCAGGTTCCACATGGCTAATCAGAACACTGAAAGGCCTCTTGTGGGAAACTGCCAAGAGGTACTCCTTTACACACAAGGTGTTGACCCAAGAGAGCAGAGAAGCCTGCACAAAGACTCCTTAGCACACAACTGTGCTGACAAATGAGAACAAAGACAGAGGATTGCCACAAGCAGAGACAGTCTACAAGGAACCAGCCTTCCAACCCTGCAGAGGAATTAAAGCTGCTGTTGCAGTATCCAGAAGGGATTGCTTGGGCTCTTTTGGGGCGGTATTCCCCAACCACAAATAAGAACTTTTATATTTTCATGCCCGATGTTTGCATAATATTAGGCCTCCTGGGTGGGTAGTGGGAGGCGTTAATTCCTTAATTACCATAGTGGTTACTACTGCTAAGGTAATAAAGGTGTTAACACCCTGGGGCAACTACACCCTTCACCCACCCCCTCTACCACCAACAACCCCCGACCCCACCATAACCAGAAATGGGCAAAAGTCCTATTAGCCAAATATTGCTAATAGTGCTTTAGCCTATTCAAATATACAATACTGCACATTACAATAAAAAAAATACAAATTACAATACATTTAAAACAAAACACTAGTCATTTTATCCATTGATTGTTACTGTGGTTATCTATGCCCTCAATGTGGGGGGGGACAACAACAACATATAGGGTGCCCATTGATTGCCAATGTGGCTATTAACCTCCCACTCTATCCCCAACAGATCTGGTTAAAAGCACATTTTCCCATTCAAAAACAACCAATAGCCAGCCACACTATAGTAAATAAAAGTAGTACTTACTCCTGCCAGGATGAAGGCCATCTTCATCCTCCTTTTCAGTGGCACCAACATTAAACACACTAGTTACTGGCAAGTAACCCCTTAATTACCTTAACGGGTTGTAACTGCTATAGTCATTATGGAGTTAACCCCTTCCACTACCCACCCAAGAGGCCCAACCACTCTCCCCGTGGCAACTACCCCTATCCCCCACCCCCTCAACTCACATCACCACACATACACAAATAGGCAATAGCCCTATTAGCCAAATATGACTAATAGAACTTTTACTCATTTGTTCTGCCAACCCCCCCCCCCCCAAAAAAAATAATCCACAATTAAATAAAATACACATTGCAATACAATAAACCCATTGATTGGCCGTCTGTGCCCCCATTGAGGGTGTTACATGGTGTTATTTTGTCAGTATGTTACTTGGGTTAGCATTAGCAACTATCCTTGCCTCTATGATACTATATACCATTTTTGCTACCCCTATTTGATAGATAGTAGCTCTTTTTATGTTTAGTGTACAATGTATTTAGGATTTATGTTTGTTCGACCGTTTACTTCTCCGATAGGGACACATCCTATACCTATCCTATTATTTTATTAGGTATTTTTTAGTAAAGGTTTTAATTTGTATCCATTATCCCTATTACTCTCCAAAGAGTGCTAGTTTAAAAAGGGTCCCTTCCCTCTACAGTAAATATCTACAGTACTCCTACATTATCCCTTTATGCACCCTTACCTATGCTGAAAAGGCAAAGTGCATTGATCCCCCCTATCACTGCATCGTCACCTTCTAATTTCTTCACAAGTTGGATGCCCAGGCCTGTATTATTTCATGTAATTTCCAAATCTTCTAAGCAGTGCTAGTCCATAAAACACATTCTGTGCCAGGAGACATGTTACAGTATGTTCCACTCAGTGATTCATGGAATAGTACCTCTTAGTTAATATGCATACAGTACAACTTCTAAATCTTTGCATCAGTCGCAACTGCAGATCTCACAGGTAAGTTGTGCTTCTTACAATACAAATGAAAGAGAACTACCTTTTTGGTAATGTTGTTTAAATAACTATTACATAATAAGAATATCAGTTAGATCCAATAATTGTTGGGGCTCTATTGACAAACTATGCAGTTTTTCTATTTGAGCAAGAGCATTTATATCTTTGTGGTTAAGCTGTTAAATGTGTTTTCTACATATACATTAATTACAAGCTATATTAGAAACAATAGAAAGCACACTGGCCCCAGCACATAAACAAAAAAGAATCCAAATTATTTTGCGCAGCAACTACAGTTGATTTTATACCTTATACTACAATATAATCTAGGAATATTATTCACAAAGCCATACACAATTAGATGAATGCAGAAAGATCTACAGTAAATAACGGGTTCTTGCTCGGGTCCCTTTTATAATTTGCCTTACTATGGCCCTAAATGATTGGCCTCTTGTTACAATGCATCCCTTGCACTCCCACCTGTTCTCCATGGTTTCACTCTGTGATGATGGTGCTGAAACAGCTCCTCTGCTGCAGCACATCCCCCACCATGAAGGGATATCAAGCAGCAGCAGTCAGCTCTGAACAAGCGTCTCTTTGCACCAAAGTCGCCCTTCTTACCTTCCTCTAAAGGTGATCACACTGAATCCCCTCAGTTATTGTGATGCTGCCTGTGATTACATAAAGAATCCAGTCTCCTTATGCAGGCCTCTGTATGGATCAACACGCCCACAGTGCTCAGCCTGAGCTAGATGCATGGTCTTAAAGGGGCATTGTCAATTTCTCCATTAAAGGGGCAATGCATATCTCAGCTCCACTGTATGCTGAGACGTCATAATTATAGTACCACTATCACTTAAAATTTATTTATATAGAGCTTTTCTCCCATGGGGCCTGAACGCGCTTCACAATGTAAAGAGGAAAACAAAACAACTCCATGGATAGTAAACACAGATTAAAGTGTTTTATTCTCTTTAAGAGCTTTATCGTTGCGCAACTTTACTGCTTTTATACAGATTTCTATGGATGGCATGGTAATATAAATAGACTTGGTATATGCGTAGTGCTATAGACTTCACAGCCGTATTGTAAATGAATAAATAAATGTAACGGGTGTTCCCTATGAATACCGCCGCTACTACTTGCTGTGCAACCTGTGTGGCTCTCAGGAGCCTAAGCCTCCGCTTGGGGAACCTGGGGTACATACATATCATACATCTCTAGGTGCAACGCCTCCACCTGGGAGGGATCCCAACGGAGTGGGAGGAGGCCCTCACAGGAAACAACCACACAACGCTACCGAATATAAAACAGGACTGGCTTTACTGCATGGAAACACACATATCACGTAACATCATAACATCATAACAGCATAACAGCATAACCTCATCATGCGCCACGGCGGGCGCTAACCACAATGGGTGTCACGGCGGACACTAACCACACTAGGCGTCACGGCGGACGCTACCACCTTTAGGCGTCACAGCGGATGCTATCACCTCTAGGCGTCACGGCGGACGCTAACCACCCACAATGTGACCCCACCCTGTGTCCAGTAACCCCCACCCAAATGTCTCGTGCTCCCAAAGTCAAATATCACTGTACATGTGTATGTGTGACTGCGCAGCCACTATGTTGGGTGATAGGCCTGGTTGGTGCACGTGAGTTGCAGGTTACCTGCTCGGGCTCCAGCCACGGGTACCGCGATATAAATCCGTACGATCCGACGTGGTCCTCCACACCGCGTGGGTTGAATGTCCAGCGCGAACAATGTCACTCCTGGTCGCAGGGTCTTTGGTGGTGTCCTGAGCCCAGAACCCACCTCACAGGGCCGCACGGCTTCAACACTGTGTCCCTGTCTATTCAACCAATAAATGGGGCAGTGTCCCTATCTAGGGCCTGTCCCTAAGCTCCACAAGCTACTAGATGACTCAGGACCTAACTGGGACCTTGGGGGCTGCTGGCCTAATGCAGAGGGTCACTGACCCCTGCATCCACCTCTTACCCCTATCTGGTCCGGATCCTGACTGCCTGCGTGGCTGCAAAACCCTGCGAAATGTAGCAATCTCTCCCCAGGCAAATCCCTCAGCCCTATTGGTTCCCTGGCGTCAGGTGTCTCTGCCCCTATGCACCCTGGGGGCTGGCATGCTCATCTCGCGCATGCGCGAGCTATCTGGTCCTCCCGCGCTGGGTTCGGGCACTGCGCATGCGCAACAGCCCTAACATGGCGGCGCCCTGCTTCCCGAGCCTCCGGGCTGGTAGCAACGCGATCGCGGCCTTAGCGACGGCCCGATCGCGTCCCCGGCAACCGGCCTGCTCGCCGCTCGCGTCCCTAGCTACCAGGGATCGCTCCTTCGCGCGCCGGCCCCCCCTCACTCCCTCGCACACAGCGTCTGCCGAAAGGGAGGAGGGGGTCAGCCATGACAGGGGGGAACCTGGCTACATCCTCCCCCTGGTAAGAACTCCAACGTCCTCGCTTGAACCACATAACCTTCCAACAGTGTACAAAAATTATATAATAAAAAATGCAGTGTTAAAGTACAACTTAACGATTACTCTAAACGAGATTGTACAGTTCAACAAACATATTTATAACTGAGGCTAGCTTGGCTTTAGCTTGCTGCTGAGACTCATAGTGAGGTGCCCCTAATGAATCATAAGCCACTCTAGTGGGAGGGCGTCTCACTCGCTGACTCCTGCGAGTCTCAGTCTCCATTTCTTCCTCTTGAGACAGACCATCGTAGGCTTGAGGCCTAGACTCTCTGGCAGAGGGTGAACCAGTTTGGGGAAAGTCTCTTTGCAACTGAACATTGTCTCTTTGAGGCACAAAACTCGGAGTGGTAGGATCTAATGATTGATTACTTGGTGAAAATTCTGATGAAGGTACTTTGTCAGCCGGCCCCTTACTTGTTGCACCTTCGGGAGGTGCCCACCAGTCTCTGTTGGATGTTCCCTCCAAAGGATCCTGAATTGTCTCATCTGTGGGCCCTGGATTCTCAATAGACTCTTCAGGCTCACTGTCGTTCATTACTGTTTCTGTTTCGGGTTCACTTTCTCCAAGTTGGGAGATAGGTAACAAGTGGTTTCGGTGCCAGACTTTTACTCTGCCATTCACGTCACGTATGCGATAAACAGGGAGGCCCGGCATTTGGGACTCTACTTGAAAAGGCCCCTCTCTCCAGCGATCAGCTAACTTGTGCTTGCCTGGAATCCCTAAGTTGCGTAGGAGAACTGCGTCTCCCGGTTGGAGCGCTCTATAGCGTACTTTGTGGTCGTACCGTCTTTTATTATTGGCATTCAGTCGAGCGGTGGCTCTTTCAGCTAACTGATAGGCACGGTGCAGACTGTCCTGGAGTCTCTGCACATATCGATAATGAGCCATGTTGGGTATCCCGTCGGTAGATACCCGTAGGCGGATGTCGATTGGCAGTCTGGCTTCTCTCCCGAACATCATGAAGTATGGGGTGTATCCGGTGGACTCGTGCCTAGTGCAATTGTAGGCATGCACCAAGGCCTCAACATGTTTACTCCATTCTCCTTTTTGGGAATTTTTCAGAGTGCCTTGCATGTCCAGCAATGTCCGATTAAATCTTTCAGGGATCGCATCTCCCTCTGGGTGGTAGGGAGTAGTCCTGGACTTTTGAATGTTCAACAGTGTTAGCAACTCTTTGATCAGCTTGCTTTCAAAATCCCGTCCCTGGTCAGAGTGCATCCTGCTGGGCAGACCATAATGCACAAAATACTTCTCCCACAGCACTTTAGCCACTGTGGTAGCCTTCTGGTCCTTCGTGGGGAAGGCTTGAGCGTATCGAGTGTAGTGATCTGTCACTACTAGCTCATTTCCTATACCCTTTGAATCTGGCTCTATGCACAAAAAGTCCATACAAACTAAATCCATAGGCCCAGCACTTTTGAGATGGCCCATTGGAGCAGCACGGGTGGGAAGGGTCTTCCTATGAATGCACCGTAGACATTTTCTGCAGTGTTGTTCAATTGACTACCGCATTCTAGGCCAGAAGAACCGGTATCGCACTAAACCCAAGGTCTTATCCACCCCCAAATGTCCATGATCATCATGTAGTGATCTTAAAACGAGGCCTTGCATACGCCGAGGTAGAAATAGTTGTCGACGGTCAGGATGATTGTGGAATTGAACAACCCTATAGAGTAGGCCGTTATTCATCTCAAACTTATCCCATTCTCTCATGAGAAGACTCACATCCTCGCGAGGAGCCCGTTTCACCAGTGAAGAGTCATTTTTGTGTAGGGCCTCTCGGACAGCCTTAGCCGCAGGATCATGTGTCTGTGCTAGTACCAGTTCCTTCACCGTGAAGATAACGTCTTGTGTTAGACCCATGCCATCGGGGTGGCAGTAAGCTTCTGGAAGGGCTTGAGGTCGACACCCTAAAGAATCCACTACTCGTAGCTCGGAGAATGCCACTCGGTCGTTTACAATAGCAGCAGTGGAACACATAGCTCTCATTCCTGGTCCTGGAATTTCTTCCCACGGGCCATCGTCGGCGGTCTCGCCCAGTCCCGATCTCCTAGATAGAGCATCGGCTCCTATATTGAGAGGTCCAGGCTTATATTTCATAGAAAACTGGTAATTGGCAAGGGTGGCCAACCATCTGTGACCGGTCGCATCTAACTTGGCCATGGTTTGTACATAGGTCAGTGGATTGTTGTCTGTTCGGACCTCGAAGGTGACCCCATATAGGTAATCATGTAGTTTGTCAGATATGGCCCATTTGAGGGCGAGGAACTCCAATTTGTGAACTGGATAATTCTTTTCACTGGGAGTCAAACTTCTACTTGCATATGCCACAGGACGAAGCCCAGTGGGGTACTTCTGGTGTAGCACAGCTCCCAATCCGTTGAGGCTGGCATCCACGTGCAGAATGTAAGGCTTCTCCGGGTCAGCATATGCTAGAACGGGAGCCTCTGTTAAACTATTCTTCAGCCTCTTAAATGCTTCTTCACAAGCGGGCGTCCACCGATCCCCGAAGGGGGTCCTTGGAGGGGTCCTCTTCTGCTTGGGTTCCTCTGGATAGACCTTCAGCAGATCGTTCAGCACAGCTGCCTTCTTGGAGTATCCATCCACGAATCGTCTATAATATCCACAGAACCCGAGAAATGACCTCAGCTCCATCACATTCTCGGGTCTTGGCCAATTCACCACCGCCTCCACCTTGGCCGGGTCGGTGGCCACTCCGTCTGCGGACACGATATGACCCACATAAGTGACCGATGTTCGACAGAAGTGGCACTTATCCAAGGAGAGCTTCAGGCCTTCTTTCCCTAAGCGATCCAACACTTTCATCAGCCTAGTCTCGTGTTCTTCAAGGGTGGCTCCGAACACAATTATGTCGTCTAGGTAGACCAAACACTCACGCGGACACATATCTCCAATCGTCTTTTCCATAAGCCGTTGGAAAGTGGCTGGAGCGCCACAGATACCTTGGGGCATCCGAGTGAACTGATAAAATCCCAGAGGACAGACGAACGCCGTCTTCTCTTGATCAGTGGGGCTCATCGGAACCTGGTAATACCCAGATCGAAGGTCCAACACGCTAAACCACTGGCTTCCGGACAGTGCGCTGAGGATCTCCTCTATTCGGGGTAGCGTGTATTGGTCAGGCACAGTACGTCTGTTCAATGTTCTGTAGTCCACGCACAATCGAACAGACCCATTCTTCTTTCGTACCACCACAATCGGTGAGGCATAGGGACTCCGAGATCCGGTCACTATGCCGGCCGTTTCCATCTCATTCAGGACACCCCGCACATCCTCCACATCTCAGGGAGCTAAGCGGCGCGACCTTTCCCTAAATGGCGTGTCATCATTCAGACGAATCGTGTGCTGAGCGCTTCTGCTGCATCCCACGTCCATCTCACTAGTAGAGAACACATCTCGTCTCTCTCTCAACTGAGCACGTAGCTTCTCTTTCCATGCTTCCTCCAGGGGAGACTCTCCAAAGTCGAATTGTAGTGCCTCGGCCTCTTCTCCCACACGGGCAGTGTGAACGGTCACTGGGTCGTCTACAGGATCCACAGGATAAATTCTACCCAACCTTTGTCCTACTTCCAGCGGCACGGTATGGAGAGACATGTTCTGGATAGACACGGTAATCTTCCTGGGGACAGTAGATGGCCAATCCCGTACTTCAGGTATCATTCGGTATCCCCACTGATTCTCAGACTCGGGGAGGGTCTCCAGCGAGAAGTATCGGTCGTGTTCGTGCCGACTGGGGTACTTGATCAGCGCTGTCACGTGCCTCACTCCCCCTGGTGGAATCTGCAATAACCCTCGCTCTTGATTAAAGATTTCACCATACTCTTCCTCATACGCCACCCTATAGCATTCTTCCCGCAGGCCAGGGGCTATATTCAGGGATGACAACGGTAGCTCGCCGGCTTCTTGTAGGAATGAGCGAATCACCGACCTCACAATATCTGCATTCGTGCCTAGTATGATGGGGGCACTGGGATGTTCTCGAGCCTCCGGACAGACCAAAGCTTCCACCAGCATGGGATGCGACTTGTTAGTGTTCAACTGCAAGATATCCAGCTTGACCGCCACTATTCCGTCTATGGGATAATCATCTTTACTCAGTCCCCATAACTTCATCTTTTCGGCTGACTGCAAGGGAAGATGGCTGAGGTGCTGGTCGTAGAATGGACGGTAGATGATGGTCACTTGTGATCCAGTGTCCAGAAGTGCTAAAGAGTATATCCCCTCCACGACGACTCTTATTACAGCGGTGGGCCCTACTCGGCAGTAAGCATCGGCCGGGGGCGTCTCCTCCGTGGAAGGCCTCCCCGACTCCTCGGCAACATCCTCGGGTACGGTTGATAGGGACGAGATTGCCTTTCGCACGGTCACGGTGTAGGTCTGGGCCTTAGTGGGGTTCGAACAGTTCCTTGCAACATGGCCCTGCTCGCCACAGTTGAAGCAACGGAAGTCTGGGCGGGGACCCGGACCGTCAAGTGACCTGGGAGCGGACCTAGGCACCTCCGGGGTGGCCGTATCCTTACCGCTCTTGCTTCCCTTTGCTTTGGGCACTGTTGCTTCCTTGGTCTCATCCTTGCGAGGGTCTTTGGCCTTCTTGGGCGTATGCAGCCTAGTATAGGCCTCATGACCCTTCACCTCATCCAGTAGGTCTTCTAGAGTAGGGGGGTCCCCCTTCTGTAGCGTGCATCTAATCATTACCACGATATGGTGCGTGGGTATGGCTCCCCGCAGGAATTGAGTGCGCCTATACTCATTTACTTCTGAGGCCTTGATGACTTGGCGGGAACGTAGCTCCCACAAGAGCAATTGGATCCGTTGTATGAACTCGGATAGGTCTTCCCCCTCTTTCTGGCGGAGATTGTAATACTTAGTCCATAACTCACTCACATCATCTTCCTTACCATATGCCCGGGTAAGCGACTCCATCATCTGATGTGCGGTAACCTCAGTATGCTGATCTTTATACATCTTGATGGTAGTGGACGCAGGCGGGCGCAGGCACTCCATGATTCGTTGTCTTTTCACCTCATCAGGACAGGTCCACTCTTCCAGTACCTGTGAAGCATATTCCTTCCAAACATCAAAAGCCTCTTCACCAGTGGGAGTAGGGTTTACCCCTGAAAAGAGCTTTAACTTGCGGTATGGCTGAGGGGAAGGGGATTCGTGCTTGGGCCTACCCAGTTGTTGGATGGCCTGGGCTAGTAATTGGATTTCTCCCATTCTACTGGGGCTGGAGCTCCGTCTGCTTGAGCGACAATTAGCACAGGATAATACACTGGCCTCATCCCCGCATACACTTTCTGGTGGGGACAGGGACATGCGCATACTAGTCTCTAGCAGGTCTGTACTGGGGCTACAGGGTTCGGGTTTTATCGGCATTTCAGGATATATAACAGGACACCCTGAGCTGAGGGCCCCGTGGAAACGCAAGTTGGATGGGCCTTGCTGTGGCGACAATTCACATCCCCCAGTGATTAATACGGTGCACCATGACCCGTCGGGGTCGGAGCGGCGACCCAAGATTCTGGCATCTTCTAAGCCTGTGTACTGCATTAGGATTAAACATAGTTCATAGGATGAGGCATTGGCGGGAACTTGTCCTACAGCAAGGGTTTGTGAGGGCGGGACTTGCCTTTTTACCGCCCACGTGTACACCTCTTGGCGGGAAGGTAACGTGTAACCTAACGACATTTTTACTGAGTTCGGGCACCCCAGGTCTGAATCTCAGCAGCGCCTCCAAATGTAACGGGTGTTCCCTATGAATACCGCCGCTACTACTTGCTGTGCAACCTGTGTGGCTCTCAGGAGCCTAAGCCTCCGCTTGGGGAACCTGGGGTACATACATATCATACATCTCTAGGTGCAACGCCTCCACCTGGGAGGGATCCCAACGGAGTGGGAGGAGGCCCTCACAGGAAACAACCACACAACGCTACCGAATATTAAACAGGACTGGCTTTACTGCATGGAAACACACATATCACGTAACATCATAACATCATAACAGCATAACAGCATAACCTCATCATGCGCCACGGCGGGCGCTAACCACACTGGGTGTCACGGCGGACACTAACCACACTAGGCGTCACGGCGGACGCTACCACCTTTAGGCGTCACAGCGGACGCTTTCACCTCTAGGCGTCACGGCGGACGCTAACCACCCACAATGTGACCCCACCCTGTGTCCAGTAACCCCCACCCAAATGTCTCGTGCTCCCGAAGTCAAATATCACTGTACATGTGTATGTGTGACTGCGCAGCCACTATGTTGGGTGATAGGCCTGGTTGGTGCACGTGAGTTGCAGGTTACCTGCCCGGGCTCCAGCCACGGGTACCGCGATATAAATCCGCACGATCCGACGTGGTCCTCCACACCGCGTGGGTTGAATGTCCAGCGCGAACAATGTCACTCCTGGTCGCAGGGTCTTTGGTGGTGTCCTGAGCCCAGAACCCACCTCACAGGGCCGCATGGCTTCAACACTGTGTCCCTGTCTATTAAACCAATAAATGGGGCAGTGTCCCTATCTAGGGCCTGTCCCTAAGCTCCACAAGCTACTAGATGACTCAGGACCTAACTGGGACCTTGGGGGCTGCTGGCCTAATGCAGAGGGTCACTGACCCCTGCATCCACCTCTTACCCCTATCTGGTCCGGATCCTGACTGCCTGCGTGGCTGCAAAACCCCGCGAAATGTAGCAATCTCTCCCCAGGCAAATCCCTCAGCCCTATTGGTTCCCTGGCGTCAGGTGTCTCTGCCCCTATGCACCCTGGGGGCTGGCATGCTCATCTCGCGCATGCGCGAGCTCTCTGGTCCTCCCGTGCTGGGTTCGGGCACTGCGCATGCGCAACAGCCCTAACATGGCGGCGCCCTGCTTCCCGAGCCGCCGGGCCGGTAGCAACGCGATCGCGGCCTTAGCGACGGCCCGATCGCGTCCCTGGCAACCGGCCTGCTCGCCGCTCGCGTCCCTAGCTACCAGGGATCGCTCCTTCGCGCGCCGGCCCCCCCTCACTCCCTCGCACACAGCGTCTGCCGAAAGGGAGGAGGGGGTCAGCCATGACAGGGGGGAACCTGGCTACATAAATAACCAGATACTTGTGAGGGGGGACCCCTAAACATAAGCTTGATAGAAGGCAGGTACTGGGCTGCAATCCTAGATAGTAAGCTCACTGATGAGTGACGCTATGGTAAACAATGATACCAGGACAATTGAGTATAATGACACCCTATAATGTACCAAAGTGTCTAAACAAATGAAGTCCTGAACAGGAAAACATGTAGCAAGCTAATAACTCACTTTGAGTGCTGCATAGTCCATGTGATCCACAGGTGAGGGGTCCCCAGGTGTGCTTCCGTCCACGGGGTAGACAAGTAGAAGAAAGGAAATTGGAGGAGCACTACTATAAGTATCAAAAAGTAGGAAAAAGAAGGTGCGTGTCCTATAAAAAATTATTTATTGGTCATGGATAAAAAAGAGCACAGGAATCGTATTGTTCTCGTATTAAAGGTGGATTCTTTTCCATGATTGTGACATTTTATGGAACAAAATAAGAAGAAAAAAAGGAAACTTTAATGTTTTACTTTGAGACTTAAACACCACGTAGTTCTGGGGAATGTAGTTTTGTTGTCTCATTAACAAGAACATGATGGGCCTCATGCTATAAGCAGTGTTTAGCTCCTTATCGCCAAAAAAGCCTACAGTGATTCAGTTAGCCCAGATAAGTTGCCGATAAAAGCGAAATCGGCATTTTTTCTTGCCGAAAAAAAATCGCCAAATGCGCGGTGATAAGCCACTTTTTGGCACTGATTGGCAGTTTTTCAAACATGCTCAATTCTATAAGCCCCAATCAGCTTATCGCGGCTGATCGCCACTTTAGAATTGAGATTTCTTCTCCAAATTGTCCAGCCACAAAAAGTTGGCAAGAAGGTGGGGAGAAACTGGTGATGAGCTGCGAGACGGCACTTAGAAAATAAAATGCATGTTTCCTGCATCGGATTGATGCCGGGAGACTCCGGATCTGATATCCATTAATATCAGCACCGGAGACCCCCGGCATGAATCCGATGCATGAAAACTGCATTACCTTAGTGGCTAACCACTAAGGCAATAAAGGGATTAACCACCAGTGCCATGCTTGTTGTGGGTAGCGGGGGTGGGTAAAGGTGGTATTTGGCCCTTGGTGGGTGTTTAGGCCTTGCAGGGGGTTGCGGGTGGACTTAGCGGTATTAACTGCTAAGGTAATGAAGGGGTTAACCCCTCAAGCTACCCACCTGGTAGGTCTAAACACCCAACCTTGGGGCTACTACCCCCTTGTCCCACCACCGCTACCCACAATAAGAAAAATACACACAACAGCCCTACCACTCACCTCCTAGGCCACCAATAAACCATTACAATATCTAATAAGCACCAATACACAACCCACCCCCTGTGCCCCACATACTGTGAAACCAATATTTATTTTTGCCACAGGTGGTCCCGACCCCAGGGGGGGGCACGGGTGTCTAGTGGCCCTTAGGTTGTCCTCGCTAGGCTCCGTGGGCCCCAAAGGGGCCACAGTGGTCCTGCAGGTGTCTGGGGGTCCGAGGTCATCCCCACGGGTGTCTGGCGACATTCCTACGGAAGTCTGTGGGCCCTCTGGTGGTCCTCGTGGGTTCCCGGGGCCCTCACAGCTGTGGGGCCCCCGGTTCCTCCCCATAGGTGTCCGTGGGTCTCAGTGGTCCCCGTGGTGTTGTAGACCACGTGACAGAGTTTTTTGTTGATAGGATGTGACGTCATCCAAAGGGAGTCACATGGTCTACAACAACCAATCAGATTGAGGATATAGTTCCCACTTTCTGATTGGCTGAAGTACCATGTGACGCCAGCCATGTTGCTTTTGGTGATGTCATGTTAAAGGGAAAGGAAGCACAGCCATTCTGATTGGTTGGCTTCATTTCCTTTACATAACATCTGTAACAGGGGAGTTATCCCTGTTCAGGAAATATGCCTCTAATCTAGCAGTGTGGTGGTTAACTGCTGGTAGTCAATTAACAAACACCACCTGCCTGATTAGGTTGCTTAGAAAAGCCTGCCCTTGAGACAGGAAGTGAGATTGTCCCTGACTCTCACAACTTGTGAGACTGCCATGGGGACAGCCGTCTTGAGTCCACCAGAAGAGGCTGCTTGCAAGACACAGGGGAAACTTCTAAACCTGAATGCTGACAAAACCCTGAGGAAAAGGTAGCAACCAGGAACAGAGAAGATTTCCCCTCCAAACCACCAGGAACAGATACAACTTTCATTTATAATACTTTTTATATCTGCTCATTTCATGATATATGTTTGGGGCTGGGAGACATGCTTATCTAAAGGGAGTTGTGGACTGCATAGTAGTTCCCTAGAAATACTCCCAAGTGAATAGAAGCTTTGCTTACCCCTTGTTTGGATGGTTTCCTGATGTTAAGGAAACAGGCGCAATAAAAGCCTTATTTAATTTCACCATAACCAATCTCCCTTGCATACCTCTGTGAGCGTCCACCTACAACGTCACAAAAAACAAAAAAAAGGTACATGGTTTTCACTGGCCAATCAGATGGTGTGTGAACCATTTGCCTCAAATGTGACGTCATAGGCCTATAAAAGCCTTTGCTGTCTCATTTGACGGCAAGAAGCCGAGGAGAGAGGACCTCCTCCATCAATAGGAGGAGAAGGGCATTCCTCCAGAAGATACAGATGAGTACCCCAGAAAACCCAGAAAATGACAAAAATGGATTACAATTGACAGAAGAAAATGAATTTGGATTATTTTACCTGTGGGCCGTTGCTGTTCCGGTGACCATGGGAATCGGAGGGTGAAGAAATCTAAAGGTAATGAAAAATATTGAATGTACAGTATGTTATTTTTGTTTTACAGTTTATTTTTATTTTTTATTGTGATTGAATTTTTTTTATGCCCATTCATTGCCACATTATTTATGTATGTCTCTTTATGGAAATGATATTACCAGATTGGAGTCCAGCAAATTGGAGACAGCACACCAGGAGTATATTTCAAAGCGTAGTTTGTATTGAAAAAATACAGGCACCTCAACCAACGTTTCGGTCTACGGAGAGCGACCTTCCTCAGGACCTTGCAATAGTCTAATGACCGTGACTTCTACTTATACCCCCACTAAGTGCAGCATAACACCCAATAAACCAATCAAAACCATAAAGAGAAAGCACATGTTATTATGCAGCAGCTGTCAAGTGTAATCTTTACCTGCAATGATTGCAAACAGGTATCATGCCTCGGTTCCTGCCTCTGTAACTTGACCGGATGACCGATTCAGCTGAGTGACGTCAGCGCATGGGACGGAGTCCTCCCAGTCTATCTCCTGGCGTCTCAGTGGCTAATGCGCATGTGCAAGCCGTAACGTCGTCCCCCACGCTGCTCTACGCTCGTCACTGTCCTGCGTCTGTGGATGAGAGAACGTGGCACCCTGCTGTATAAATTGACAATTAATACAGCCGTGGCAGCGGTATGCACCGGGTTTATTGTGACAAGATAAAGATTGTGAACTCATAAAAGTCTCTAAATAATAAGCATTGGAGAACGGTAGCAAGGACCAAGGATGTATGATTCAGCCACACTCACGACCAGAACCTGGGCCTCGTGGACAAACAGATGATGGAGTTCCGCTTCCGGGTGCGCCTCTGTAGCAAGGGAGAAATTTTGTTGTGACGTCTAACTGAGGTGCACCGGGAAGCAGAATGCCATCATCTGTTTGTCCGCAAGGCCCAGGTCCTGGTCGTGAGTGTAGTATCCTGTCTAGAAACAGGACTATCTGTGTCACGATCTGGTGAAGGATTCCTGAGTTATTTCACGCAGCGCTTCAGGTACTCTGCCAGTGATGTGTTCCGGGGTATGAGAGGTTCTTTGACTAACTGCCTCTCCTTAACTGTGGCCTCTCATGGTCAGCGTTATCTCCCACAAGGGAACTGATGTTTAGTGGGGCTTTCCCTTGACCCTATCAGTACCTGCATGCAGCAGACGCCTATACTGCCAGCAGGTAATAGATAACAGCAACACTACGGCTGTAGTGTCAGTTAACCCATTCAATACCTGTCTCTCACTTGAACAGAGGGGTCTTTAGGGCCAACTACATTGACCCTCCTCTTCCCTGAGGGGGAAGTGGTACATCAGCACTCAGTTTGGTTTTGTGCACCTGCCCCATTCTTTGATTTAGTGTGAACACCTTCATGACTACCTCTGAAGGTATATATCATACTTACCTGAGCAGATACCATCCTATACCTCCATTACCACCAGGTTACCACTATTAGCCTTTGCCTGGATCACTAATACAGTGTTTATATCCAGGAACAGGCTTTTAGTTAGCACTCCATACTTCGCTGTGACAAACATGCACCCTTTCTGTTAGGTTTTAATTAGGATTTTTTGTTCTTGATATCATTAAAATTTATTTATTTTGAGTTCCAATTCCAGTGAGTGCATCCTTTGGGATTCTTTCCCTTGTTTTCCAGTGCTATATTTTATTCAGACACAGGTGTTTGATAATTATATGTACTCTTGTAGCTACACAATATGTAATAAAAGTCTTCTGAAAAGCTGTTACCCTAAAGTACAGAGTGGGGTTTTCTTTCTTTCACACCTATCTCTCTTCTCTTTCCCCTGTCTCTCTTCTCTCTCCCATCGCTTTTCCATCTCCTGCCTCTTTTCTTTCTCTCCTCTGTCTCTCTGATCTCTCTCCTGTCTCTCTTATCTCTCCTTCCATATTTTCTCTCCTCTCACTCCCCTGTCTCGCTTCCCTCTGAACTGTCTCATCGCTTTCCCATCTCTCATCGCATTCCCATCTCTCATCTCTTTCCCATCTCTCTTCTCTCTATCGTTTCTCTCTTCTCTCTGCCCTTTCTCTGTTCTGTCACCCCTGTCTCTCTTATCTCACCTGTCTCTTCACTCTCTCCCCCTTTTCTGTTCTCTCCCCTTCTCCTGTCTCTCTTTTTCCCCCGTCTCTCTTCTCTCTCCCCTGTCTGTCTTCTCCTTCCCCTGTCTCTCCTCTCTCTTCCCTTTCTCTCTACTCTCTCTTCTTTTCCCCATTCCACTTCTCTCTCCCCTGTCTCTCTTCAACCTCCCCTTTCTCTCTTCTGTCTCCCCTGACTGTCTTCTCTCTCCTCAGTCTCTCTTCTCTCTCTGCTGTCTCCCTTCTCTCTCCCCTCTTTCCTCTTATTCCATCTCTCTTCTCTTTCCTCCTGAGTCTCTCCCCTTTCCCCTGTCACTCTTCTCTTTCCACTGTCTCTCTTCTATTTCCCTGTATCTCTTCTATTTCCCTGTCTCTCTTCTCTTTCACCTCTCACTTCTCGCTCCCATGTCTCACTTCTTGCTCCTATGTCTCACTTCTCGCTTCCCTACCTCACTTCTTTCTCCCTTATAAAGATGGATGAATCCAACCAAATTGGTTTCCTGGTGGACTTCCCCCCCAAAATCTGTTTAGTTGTGTAAAATTCGCAAATGGATTTGGTCGGTTTTAAATAGCACGAATTCATCAAAAACCGCCATTGGGTACAATCCGTTAACAGATTTCTAGAATCCAATCCTCGGATTCAGCAATTTATTGGCAGATTCTTAAAAATCCAGCAATGGATTTCTGAATATGCGGAGTATATTGGCAATAATAATTTAAAAAAATAGCAAAACGCAAAACGCCCTTTTTGAAATTGATCCACTGAAATCAGCGGATTCACGAACTCGCTGATTCGCTGCGGATCCAAGTCCGCCCAAAAAAATCATCCATTTCTACTCTCCCGTCCCTCTTCTCTCTCTACTGTCTCTATTCTCTTTCCCCCAGTTTCTTCTTTTCCCCTGACCCTCCTCTCTTTCCTTTCCCCTGTCTCTCTTCTCTTTCCCCCTGTGTCTATTTTCTCTCCCGTCTTTCCTCTGTCCCTTTCTCTCTTCTCTTCCCCCTTTATCTCTTCTCTCTCCTCTGTCTTTCTTCTTTTCCAGCTCTCTTCTCTCTCTCTCCTGTCTCTATTTTCTCTCTTCCCTCTCTTCTTTTTATCTCTTCTCTCTTTTCTGTCCAATCTCTCTTCTTTTCCCCATGTTTCTCTTCTCTCTCCCCTGTTTATCTTCTTTATCCATTCTCCCTGTCACTCTCTTTTCTCTCCTGTCTCTCTTTTCTCTCCCTGTCTCTTTTCTCTCCCCTGTCTCTTATCTCTCCCCTGTCTCATCTCTCTCCCCTGTCTCTCTTCGTTTTCCTCTCTCCCTCCTCTCTCACCTCTGCCCCTCTTCTTTTCATCTGTCCCTCATTTTCCCCTATCTTTCTTCTCTATCCCGTCTCTCTTCTCTTTCCTTTGTTTTCCTTCTCTTCCCTTTGTCTCCTCCCCGTCTCTCTTCTCCCCGTCTCTCTTATGTCTCCCCTGTCTCTCTTCTCTCTCTCCCTTACTCTCTTCATTTCCCAGTTTTTAACTGAAAAGTGCAAAATGGTCAGTTGGTGGTGTTTTTTCTGATAAAACACAAAACTGTAATAACAAATTATATGATAGAACTCGGTTTCCCTTCTTTACCATGTGCAGTGCGAGTTGAATAAGCACTGTTGCAAGATATTTGACATTACAGACAGTAAATGTCTGTAAAAATGTTACCAAAGAGAATTTTCTAATAGATGACTGTATTTCATGCAAGACTACACACGTAGTATATCTTTTAGAGTGCCCTCTTGGGCTTAGATACATTGGCCGCACAAAACAATTCCTGAAAACTAGGATTCTCGAACATACAAGGAATATTAAAATTGGCTATGACAAACATAGCGTATGTCGTCATTACAAAATTCACCACCATAACAATCCAACCTTATTGAGGTACAAAGGAATCCAAATTGTCCCCCCTAGTAGAACAGTTGGGGACAGAATACAAGCTCTCTCTAACCAGGAAAGCTTTTGGATCTATTAAATGAAAACGTTGGTCCCTATGGGAATAAATTAAGAAATAGAAATTTGGTCACTATATTAGACTCTATTTAATATGAGCTTAATAATATTCAGCGTTACCATAGGCCGAATGCCAATATTTATATATATATATATATTTTCTATGTAACTAGTTTTGTAATATATATATCCAGTATACTTTACTTTATTTTATTAAATAATATTATAACAAAAGACAGAGGTGCCCAATGCTACATCAAATTGACAAAACATATATGGTAATAAGTATAAAGTTTAAATACTTCAATAATAATAGTAGTTACTTGGTTATTTAGTTAAACCCTTTGGCCAAAGCATCGTAAGCCTGCATACCATGTCAAGGTAAACCAAATTAATGCAGGTCCTAACACTAAAACTGTAAACCATTCCTTTTACCTCTGTATGAGGGGAAGCAACTGCAATAAGTCTTGTCCATTCAGCAAAATGCCAGAACCTCCCAAGTTAAAAAGGTGAGGAGGGGTGAGCTCTGGGGGGAGGTGCCACCTACCTCCATTTAACTGTTACCAGTCAGAAATTGATTAACAAACACATATTCCCAGATAGCTCAAACTCCCACACCCACCACATCATGAATATATATTTATGCCAAAATGAGTGCTACTGAGCGTGGCAAATGTATACAACAAAGTGCACTTTGCATGCACTTTGATAAAGCCTGTTTGGGTGAAACATGTCATTGTAACTCTTTTCTATTTTTGGCATAATAAATAGTTTTTATTATCACCCTCCTCGCTCTGTCATTCCGGTGGTGCAGCGTTTTAGGCATGATGCCAAATTTCTTCTATTGCTTACCTCACACACTTTGCCCACTAAAAGGATCTTTACCCTGCAAGTGAAGAAACTCCTATTGCTGTGGATACCACTAAGGAGTACAAGGACTATCATTCATTTGTGAGTATCATTCCATTAATCAATGGACTTTCTTGTTACATAGGAGGTGAATTTCTATGCGCTGGGACATATATGGTCCGCGGACCACAGTTCAATGCTAAACCATCTACCAGAATACTCTATCATCATCACTAAAGGCTTGCTTAAAGGTTTTTCCCCCCCCCCCCCCCAATACTGTAAATATATTGCATATTAGAGAGACTACTGGATTATTATTCATACCGGTTTTTCTCTCTTTTTCAAAGTGTATCCCTTATTTTTAGAGCCCCAGTTCTCCCTTTCCTAGGGAACTCTATTGTTCATGGAGTGGGAGCCGGCGGTATGCTGTAGTGGTAACATGTACCCTAAACATGCCATGTTTTAAAGATATAATTTTTGTATGTGTAGTACTTTCCATTATCACCCTATCACAATATATCAACCTTACTATAACATGAGAGTTGTATGCTGTCTCTTTTTCTTCTTTTGTTAGTCCCTGAGATGATGAGCCATCTTTATTGACGAGTAGCAGACTTTCAGTTCATGTGTATGAGGTTATTCAATGTAGAAGGCTTCCCTCTGGCCCCCCTTACCTCCGCAGGAGAACGGGGACCCCCGTGGTATGTCGGGGAGAACGCGTCACTGGGGGCCCCCGGTGGCATACACAACAGAGTGCCGCCATCTTGGATGCATTCCTGCATGTGCGGAGGTTCGCATGTGCGGAGGTTCGCGTGTGCGCAGAAGAGTTGCGGCGGCCATTATAGTGAGTGCGAAGGGGCAGAGATGGCGCTCCATAGCGCAGGGACTCCCCAAGGTCGCACAGGCGCAGAAGAAAGCAGTGGCGGTCATTACAGCATTGCGCACACGCAGCCGACATAGCGCAAGCGGCCCCAATAATAGAAAGGCTCTCCAGGGATTACAGTTCCCAGCAGCCCCAGGGGCTAGAGCCCAGGTGACACCAGGGAGCCAATATAAGAGTGAGATTCTCCTGAGCAGAGAAATATACATTGTTGCGAGCAGTGAGAGTGTCAGTTGGATCCAGGAAGAGATTGGGGAAGGTAGTGTACAGAGAGCAGTGCTCTGCTGTACTAGGCCAGAGAAACCTCAGGCCCCAGGTAGGCCCCAGTCCCCACTAGGTTTAGTGGGTAGGTTTATAGGGACGGCCCCTTAGATAGGGACCCTGCCCTTAGCTGAGTGTGAGTTTATTCAGTGACACAGCTGCAGTGCTGTGTGCTCTGACAAGAAGGGTCAGTGTTGCTGTGAATCATTCTCTGCAGGACAGAGACTGTCTGAGTGATGAGCTTGCTCAGAAGGAGACCCCCATCGCTGAGGCTTCGGTGCTGGACACAGAAGGGGCCTCTTCCACAGTTCTGCGGTACCCGGTTGCAGGAGAGCCGGGCAGGCATTATCCAAGTCACCACCTATACACTTCATCTTAGTGGGCAGCGCTGTCCCACACGTGGGTGGGGTTGTGGGATTCTTGGGACATATGGGTACAAGGACTTTGGGAATTCAGTGTGGGGTTAAGGCCCTGCGAGGCGGATGATTGTTGTGCTTAGTAGTGTTACAGGGTGACACTGATGTTATGCACTGTTGATGTCATATGGTTGATGCATGTGTATTATGTGATGTTATTATCTGTATATTGTAAATTGTTATACTTATTCTCCTGTGTATGTGGTTACTATATGTAGGTCCTGTGTAGGGAACATTCTACACTTCTAGAATCCTACACAGGTGGAGGCGCTGTAAGTAAGATCGTTCCAGAGGATTCACCCCAGACTCTCACAGGTGAAGGCTCAGGCCTCCTGTGAGCCTAACTGGTATATTGCACCACACCTGGTAACATATAGGTTTCCCCTCACATGCACTCTATCTGCGATTGGGGGTGGGGGAATACCCGTTACATCAATTTAAAATAAAATTGTCACAATATGTACAGTACCACAAATAGACACTTGTTATACTATTTTCTGAGTAATTATACTACCTCACCATGGATAGTCTTTATGAGTTTTCTAAGCACTTAACGTAATACTTATTTTATCACTTCAACACAATCTGGTGCACATTGTTTTTTCTTTTTTTCAGTAAACGTGTTTGTATGCATTTCTGCTACACCATAGAATTTGCATCACTAGCTCACATCTATTGCTGACATTGAATGAATTGATAATTACTCTTCCATGGGAATAACCTGTAGAGTGACTCCCTCAGAGTTCTCCCTCTGCTTTTTTCTTTTCTCTGTCTCACTCTATTTATCTTTTCTCCTAACTCCCTTTCTGTCTTTTCTTCTCTTCTCTCTCTCCCTCTCTCTCCCTCTCTCTCCTTCTCCCTCCCTCTCTCTCCCTTTCTCTCCCTCTCTCTCCCTCTCTCATCCTCCCTCTCTCTCCCTCTCTCTCCCTCTCTCTCCCTCTCTCTCCCTCTCTCTTCCCCTCTTCCCCTCTTTCCCTCTCCCCCTCTCTCCCTCTCTCCCTCTCTTCCATTTCTCTTTCTCTCTATATTTGTCCTTTCTTTTCTGCTCTCACCATCCTGTCCATCATCACTTGCACTGCCTGTCTTGAAGGGGCCTCCTCACGCTGATGATCTCATTCTTGAGCATTCCAGTTGCCAGGCAACACTTTTTCTCTCCTCATTTTTTCTCCTCCAATGTGCGTCTATTGCACTGTCATGTCTGCGGTTGTGTCCTGGTGCTTTGGCTACCCTTCACCCTTTAACTCTTGGAGATGAACCCCAAAGACACCAAAATGGTAGATGCCTACACCAACTTTATACTGTATATATCAGTGATTCCCAACGTTTTTTGTTTGGAGGAACCCTTGAAGTATTTCGTAAAATTTCGGGGAACCTCTATCTGGATGACACACATTAGATTCGTCAGGGGTAAATCACAAAATATGTAATACGTGAAAAAGGTGGATGATGCTCAAGTGCTTGGTCTATGTATGATCCTTATGAAATATAAACTGAAGATAATTCGTGGTGTCCATAAATAATCATCCTTTTTTTTTCTTCTTTTGCTGGGGGCACAAGAACCCTGAAGGCAAAGGGGTAGGATATGGATAACCCTCCTCCTCTCCTCATTGGGATAGCCTCTCCATAGAAGCAATAATAAAGCAGTAGGTACTCACAACAACTTCACCATGAGGCTCTTGCAGCGTGCAGCCACATCAATGTCCAGAGAATTCCAAAAGAAGAAAGGATAAGCGCATAGCACTAGAGAGACAGGTCTTGGGTAATAAAAAATGTTTATTCAGCTACATAAAAAACGGAGGGTTTAACCACTCCTACGAGTTTCGTCCTTGACAAAGTGCGTTGCACGAAACGCGTAGGAGTGGTTACACCCTCTGTTTTTATGTAGCTGAATAAACTTTTTTTATTACCCAATACCTGTCTCTCTAGTGCTGTCCGCTTATCCCTTCTTCTTTTGTAAATCACAAAATAGACATGTAAAGCAGTAGGGTTAATAAATAATAATTAACTCATACTTTTGAATAAACAATCCTCATATATCTCCCTCAGCATCCCTCATCATCATAATCCTTATATACCCACCCCCCTGCATCTCACATCACCCCCCCCCTGCATCTCACATCACCCCCTGCATCTCCCCCCGTAGCTCACAAGCCAAGCCACCACGGATCTCCCTCCCCCCGTAGCTCACAAGCCAAGCCACCACGGATCTCCCTCCCCCCGTAGCTCACAAGCCAAGCCACCACGGATCTCCCTCTCCCCCGTAGCCAAGCCACCATAAATCTCCCCCCCAACCCCATCCCATATGCCTACCTCAGGCGGAGGCAGGCAGAAGGTGGCGGCGAAGGCAGCAGTGTGAAGCTGCGGGCAGGAGGCGTGAGGCTGCGGGCAGAATATGGCGGCGAACACTGCACATGCTCTAGGTGTTGCGCACTACTAGAGCACGCTCCTATGTCCTGAGAGGGGGAACAGGAGGCGGGGGAGGAGGGGGAGAGTCAAGGGGGGAGCCAGGAAAGCCGTCGCGGGCCACAGTGAGTGTGGGCAGCTAGGTGGAACACCTGGGACTGCTCCACAGAACCCTGGTTGGGAATCACTGGTGTATATATATATATATATATATATATAAATATATATATATATATATATATATTTACACACACCAGTATATATAGTGTAATTTTTAAACAATGTTCTTAGTTGGCACCCCTGATATATTTTTTATGTATGTCTTTTTAAAATAGTACAAGTACGTTTATTGCCTGAAAAAGAACTTGGAAAGGTTCAGAAACATTGCATAATAATGAACAGATATGAACTCATGACGCTGTATTTTTAACTTTTTTGTATTGAGAAGAGATAATAATTATTTAATGGACAAAAACAAAGAGTGTCGAGTATTGTCTAATTTGTATATACATACATTGATGAGACCGCCAGGGTCGAATGTGATACCTTGTTTGTCAGGTTATTCAACCTACTTTTAACACCACTGGCTAAGTGTACTTTAAGTCAACTAAGGTGTAAAGGAAGTCACCCAAAGTACAGTACATAGTGTGTTCTAGGTTGACTATATACATATGAAATCTAATTTAGGTTATTGAATCACCAATACTTTGTGTGTGTGTGTGTGTGTGTGTGTGTGTGTGTGTGTGCGTGCAAAACTGTCCCACTGCAGAAGGCCACGACTCCTAGGACTGTGGCCCACCCGCCAACACCAGTTCCCAAAAATATTTTGAATGCTAATACTATTATTTATATCCAATGTATATAACAGTCAATATACAGCCACACTAGGATGATTGAGGCCCAGTAATTAAAAGCATTAGCTAGCAGCCTTCTGTGTGCCACCCGTATCCCTCCCATCCAATTCCAAAAGGCAAATGGTGCACTATTTCTATGCATAAAGATTTGCCAGTGCTTGTTGAAAATGTACTAATGTTGATGATTTTTCTTTTTCAATTCAGGAAGGGCAAATTGTTAATATTCACCAGTTTTGCAAACTTATGCAAAGTGAGGTGTACTGTACATAACAGATATGACTAGTGTCAATGTTAAACCTATAAAAAAAAAATAAAGGACAGCTTTTATTTAAACACTATGAAACAATCAATATTGTACTATTTGAAGAAACCTTTTTTTTGTCACTTCCTTACTTTCTTCCTTCATCCACTAGATGTCCCTCTTTGTCTGTTGAATGCAACTAAATGAAAAAGAAAACATAAAAGCTGTAAAATATGAACTACGGTACTTTTACTTTTTGATGCCAATAAGGGGGTAATTTATATACTGTGAAGCGGCTGTTCGGTCCATTTCAGCTGTAAATTCCCATTGACTTTAATGGAGATTTTCATCTGAAAATGGCCCGACATGACCTATTCTGAAAGTGAGCTCCATGTGACCAAACTCCCCAGACCTACAGTATATTAATTTAACATATATATATATATATATATATATATATATATATATATATATATATATATCACAGAACAAAACAAAAATATTAAGGAGCGCCTATTATGACAACCTGCCTAACTGTGAGTGAGTATGCTACTGTGTTGATACAACCAATGGGGTGGCTAAGGGGGGGGTGATAATAAAAAGTGGATCCTATGTTGCTAAGTATAATGCGTATAATATAAAGTCTTTTATTGAAAAATTGCTGTAAAAAATATTTTAAAAAATATATTTAAAAAATATATAAAAATAATATTAAAATTCTAAGATAGATACCAAAACAAAAACCTTAAAAAACATAGAGTCCCGTTCCAATAAATTGCATCCAGGTACAGGCAGCCCGTTTGAAAGGGATCACAACTCCCTTGGAAATACCTATGAGAGAAAAAGAGAAAAAAACAGGCACACACCTAGTGCATTAAAGTAAAACAATGATTTTATGGAACATTAAAAAACAGACAAATGCCCACTCACAAATCAAACGGAAATAACAAGCAGTTATGAGATAGGCCCTCATAAGCCTCCGGTAGCGTCTGGAACAACAATCGAATCTTCTCCTACACACGTGTTGCGCAGTCTCCTTCACCGGAAATGACGTCCTCCCGGCGTGTGCCCCGCAACAGGAAATCCCTCCGGGAGCCTCAGACTTCGCCTACTTCGTTCTGGCTGCTGCACCACCAGGAATAGTGGAGATCTGCCCGCTCCTTCTGGTCTGGCTTGCCGCTCTCAATACTGCATCCGCAGTGCACTGAGTTCAGTGGGAAAGTGCCTCCTCCGTCTCAGCCACGCCCTACGCGTTTCGTCATCAGGATGACTTCATCAGGGGATACCCATTGGCTGTAACCCCACAGTACTTATAGACAAGTTAATTTGCATACATGATTGAAAGATACCTATTAAAACGTTGATTACATGATTTTGAACCTTTCCAAGATGTGGTGTTTCCTTATTACATAAATTATTATGGAAAGGTTATGAGGACACCACTATTTTTGCAAAAGATGAAACATAGCTCATTTATATGGAATTCTTAGTTTTACTATATTGCAATAGATAGTCAAAAAATGAAAAAATGATAAAAAGAGGGGGATGGGATATGTTGCAATATTTAAATTAGTACTTAAATTAGGATAGCACATAATATATCCAAAGGGGGTTAATCATTATTTCAGATAGTTCATTATTATTAAAACTCTACAAAATTCAGTATTGTTTATGATTTTAGATTTTAAATTCAAAATTCTCAAGAGTTGGAGAATATAGGCAAAAGTGAATACAAAACTACCCAATTGTCCCACTTAATAGTTAATATATTGTATATGTACAAATATATACCTGTTGTTATCTTTAATAGAAGAGAAGAATATCAATGAATATTACTGGAGTCAGAAGAACAGCAAAGGTTGTTATTAGCAAGGACTGATGAAATAACAAAACGATATGTAGTGAAAGTGATGTGTATTATGATATGAGTGTGGATTGTGTAGGCTATTAAATGGATGTGAATAATGATATGTAAATTTGTGATAGTATAATTGTATTGTATATTGAGTGATATAAGTAAATTGAGTGAATGACATAGATGGTGGAATGATTCCCTGGACAATAACTAAAAGGAATGTATGTGAATATAAAAAGAAAAAAGAAAAAAAGAAAAAACTAATATTTAAATTTATTTATATGTGAATAAATGCAAAAAATATTTTATATAAATAAATGAAAGGGCAGGACCGGCCCGCGGACCCGAACAGATACATCTTCATTGAATACCAAAGGAAATGCATTTACAGACCTGACATGTCACTATAGTTCAGAGGGAGTGCTGCCTGAGCACTCAAACCAGACCTCCGAAGGATCAACCACTTTGAGTGATCACATTATAGTGCTAATGTCAATATGGTCATTGTGTCCCTTTGCCGGGAGGACGTCATTTCCGGTGAAGGAGACTGCGCAACACGTGTGTAGGAGAAGATTCGATTGTTGTTCCAGACGCTACCGGAGGCTTATGAGGGCCTATCTCATAACTGCTTGTTATTTCCGTTTGATTTGTGAGTGGGCATTTGTCTGTTTTTTAATGTTCCATAAAATCATTGTTTTACTTTAATGCACTAGGTGTGCGCCTGTTTTTTTCTCTTTTTCTCTCATATATATATATATATATATATATATATATATATATATGTACAGCCCTGAGGAAGGTCTCTCTCTGCAGACCGAAACGTTGGCTGAGGTGCCTGTATGTTTCTACAATACATACTACTTTGAATATACCCCTGGTGTGCTGTCTCTTTGTTGCTGGACCTCCATCTGGTAATATCTCATATATATATATATATATATATATATATATATATATATATATATATATATATAGTGGGTTCTCCCCACAGTGCTTTACTCAATCGATCACTTTGATATACGTTAATAATAATAGTAATTTTGTTATTTTTTCTAGCTCCCCCCTTTACCCCCGGGTGGCTAACTTCCTTCCCCAGGACAACTACCCTCATAACCCACAACAATTCCATCCCGCCAACAAACCTAGCCCCCCCTTTACAATACTGGCCATTAGCCGTACATGCCAAAGGTGGATTCCAGGGCTAATGGATAATATAAACAACAGAAACAATTACACAATAAACAATCCAATAAAACAATAAAACAAAATTACTATTACATATATATATATATATATATATATATATATGGATAAACACTGCTGCGCTAGCCGGAATGATATACTACAAAGAGGGTGAATGCATAAAGCAGTAAATGTCCACACAAATACCTCCAAACGACACTATATGCTATGTATATAAATAACTGCTAAAAAATAAAAAAATATATATATAACATGACATACATGAACATACAGCAAACACAACTGGGGGGACAGGATGGGGGGGAGGGGGAGAGGGAGGAAGGGACAGAGTGGGGGGTAAAGCGGGGAAAAGAAAGCCCCAAGAGTTCGGTGAATGAGTCAATGTAAATAAAAAATAAAATAAAAAATGTCCTTTAGCTGCTACTGGGTGTCGCTGCCAGTCTCCTGGAAAAAAACACCTTCCTCTTGACCTGTATTAACGAAAAGAAGACAGCGCGGCTCCCATAGCATAATATTGTAATTTAATGGTTAAAATAAACATAGATTATCATCTATATTCAGGTGTTTTTAATGTGCTCAGTTATTTAGTGGGTATATATACCCATGGTATCATCGTTAGTATAGCTTTATCCCCTGAGGAAGTTGCTTTATGCGACGAATCGCGTAGGGAAATAGCTGGCACTGTCCTTTACTTATATTTACTTTCATTTGTGCAAATTGTGAGGAGTCTTGTCCTGCCCTGTTGCCGAGCCGTTTCTGTGTCTCATTTATTTTGGACTGCATCAAGGGAATCTGACCGCTGTGTCCATACTTTGTCACGTTGGAGGATACATACTCTCGCGGGACTCCTATTCAGGGTGAGAACGGGTGCGCGCGCATCCTTCAGGCATCCACGAGGGGAGAGTGTTGGACTCCCCATACAGCAGAGATTCACGGAGGCTCGACCGGGTGATTGTCAAGACTTTATTCAATGCCTTTTATTTTAGTGCACATTGTAAGTGTTCTTGATTCACTTGCATGTTTATTTTAACCATTAAATTACAATATTATGCTATGGGAGCCGCGCTGTCTTCTTTTCGTTAATATATATATATATATATATATATATATATATATATATACAGCTAAACCCCGTTATAACGCGCCTCGCTATACCGCGATTCGGTTATAACGCGGTTTTCCCATGGCTCCCGTTTTTTTGCACACTGCACACACTGCACACACTCACTGCACACACACTGCTCATTGCTCACACTGCACACACACTGCACACTGCACACATACTGCTCATTGCACACACTGACACACTGCACACACACTGCACACACACTGCACACACACTGCACACTGCACACACACTGCTCATTGCTCACACTGCACACACTGACACACTACACACTGCACACACACTGCTCATTGCTCACACTGCACACACACTGCTCACACTGACACACACTGCACACTGCACACACACTGCTCATTGCTCACACTGCACACACCTCACACTGCACACACACTGCTCACACTGACACACACTGCACTGCACACACACTGCTCATTGCTCACACTGCACACACTGACACACTGCTCATTGCTCACACTGCACACACACTGCTCACACTGACACACACTGCTCATTGCTCACACTGCACACACTGACACACTGCTCATTGCTCACACTGCACACACACTGCTCACACTGACACACACTGCTCATTGCTCACACTGCACACACACTGCTCACACTGACACACACTGCACACTGCACACACACTGCTCATTGCTCACACTGCACACACTGACACACTGCTCATTGCTCACACTGCACACACACTGCTCACACTGACACACACTGCTCATTGCTCACACTGCACACACTGACACACTGCTCATTGCTCACACTGCACACACACTGCTCACACTGACACACACTGCTCATTGCTCACACTGCACACACTGACACACTGCACACACACTGACACACACTGCACACTGCACACACACTGCTCATTGCTCACACTGCACACACTGCACACACTGACCATTGCTCACACTGCTCACACTGACACACACACACACACACACACACACACACACACACACACACACACACTACACTTATACATAAATCAGCCTTACCTTACCTTGGGGATGATTTTTGAGGCATGTGGCTGCAGGGTGGGGGTGGTGCTGCGGTGGAGGGGGATGATGGCTGCTGCGGGGGCCCCCGATGCTGCGGGGGCTGGTGGGATGGCCCGGTGCAGCGCGGGGGGGCATGGGGGGGGGGAGGGCAGGACGACCCTGCGCTACGGCAGGGCCAGGGGGCCCTGTATTGCGGCGCGAGGGCCCTGTGCTGCGGCGGGGGGAGCCGGACCGGAGGGGAATCCCCCCTCCCATCTCCTGTCACGCGGTGGCAGGGGGAGCCGGAACCGGAGGGGAATCCCCCCTCCCATCTCCTGTACCGCGGTGGCAGGGGGAGCCGGAACCGGAGGGGAATCCCCCCTCCCATCTCCTGTACCGCGGTGGCAGGGGGAGCCGGACCAGAGGGGAATCCCCCCTCCCATCTCCTGTACCGCGGTGGCAGGGGGAGCCGGAACCGGAGGGGAATCCCCCCTCCCATCTCCTGTCACGCGGTGGCAGGGGGAGCCGGACCGGAGGGGAATCCCCCCTCCCATCTCCTGTCACGCGGTGGCAGGGGGAGCCGGACCGGAGGGGAATCCCCCCTCCCATCTCCTGTCACGCGGTGGCAGGGGGAGCCGGACCGGAGGGGAATACCCCCTCCCATCTCCTGTCACGCGGTGGCAGGGGGAGCCGGACCGGAGGGGAATCCCCCCTCCCATCTCCTGTCACGCGGTGGCAGGGGGAGCCGGACCGGAGGGGAATCCCCCCTCCCATCTCCTGTCACGCGGTGGCAGGGGGAGCCGGAACCGGAGGGGAATCCCCCCTCCCATCTCCTGTCACGCGGTGGCAGGGGGAGCCGGACCGGAGGGGAATCCCCCCTCCCATCTCCTGTCACGCGGTGGCAGGGGAAGCGGAAGCCGGAGGGGCATCCCCCCTCCCATCTCCTGTCACGCAGTGACAGGGGGAAGCCGGGACCGCGGGGTAAATACTATATGCACTGATGCGGCGGCCATTTTTTTTTTTTAAATTAGCGCGACCCCGTTAGTAACGCGGTGGTCTCGGGGTGGACCCCGAGGACCGCGTTATAACGGGGTTTAGCTGTATATATATATATATATATATATATATATATATATATATATATACACATGTGTGTAACATAGCCTCCCGGCAGTTACTTCTGTTTCTGGGCCTTTCCTCTTTCAGTCCTGTTAGTGCAGGCAGTGGAAAGGTTAAATCCTTTATTAGGCCTGTGTGTGTATTCCAGCCTTGAATAATATGTCAGTATTCAAGGGCAGGCCTGGCAACTCTGAGGATGTCAATCTAAGGGGTGGATATTGGTTGAACACACCCTGATGTGTGTGGGCCAATCTGTATCCGGCTCTGGCTTGCATGAGTCAGAGTCAGAGACACTCCCCAAGGATGTTCAAATTGGGACATCCTCCCAAAGTCAGTTAGTTCAGTTAGTTAGTTCGGAGTCTAGTTAGTTCGGATTATAGAGAGAAGCAGATGAGGATAAAAACCATGTGAACTGTCTATTCTCTGTCCTGGAGCTGACTGCTGAATAAATAATGAAAAGACATGCTGAGTGTGAGTTACAGTCTCTGGCTGAAAAAGTGTCAGTGGGGGTCCATCCCCTGAAGATCCACAGGGGATCCTCGCTGGCTGAAAGCACTGCACCATCAAATGAGAGATCAAGGTAATCTGTTCCCTGTCCTGGCTCTCCCCACACCACCGCGGAGCCCTCAGCCCTCCTGTTGCCAGCAGGTCACAGCACCAAGACCACCTGAAAGTAGCCAAGAAGGAGTGTACCCCCCATCTCACTTAGGGGGGGTATGATAAAAGGGTTACATATATATATATATATATATATATATATATATATATAACCATAATACTGAGTTAAGTTATGGTGAGTAAAAAAAGTGACAAAAACCCTCCACAGGAAAGCAAATATGCAAATATGCAAATACAGTTATATTTAATATATATATATATATATAAAGAAAAAAGTATATGGTGCGCAAAACTGATTTAAAATAGTGTTGCAATGATGTCTATGAGTGCTGCCACAATGTAATGGGTGTACACTATGCCAAAGAAAATACAAAGTACAAAAAAACACAAAAGGCGCAATTCAGAGACACAGGTGCATGGATATGCAACACCTGAAGGATAAATACGTGAACACGTCCTATATTCGAATTCCACAACGAGATGTACCTATAGATGAAAAAGATACCAATATGGTGAAGTACGTTTATGAATAAAATTATTGCGCAAGCAACAGAGGCTACTTACAATGTAGCAGAAATAACAGCCACATCAGTAAAATAGTGAATAAGGTGAAAAAATAAGTGCGCAACTACAATCAATACAATAGTGAAGTGATGATGTGAGATAAATAAAAAACGTGACCTTAAATAAAATTGGTAATATGGAGCGTCTGCAGCTGTGGCACCAAGGATGGCTCAGGTACCCCCTAATTAGACAGACAAAAAATACAAAAAACACAGCGCACAACGCTCATAGTGCATTAAAATTATATTGATAGCCAAACAAGTAGGTAAGTATTAGGCGTACATTAAAACAATTTAAACAGGCATTTCAGGGTTATTGTTACCCAAGCACCAAACAGGACGCCAGTGAGGATGTCATCGGTTTAGGCATGTATCTCTCCCCGTCACGATCGCTCAGTCTCAGGATGGAACCTGGAAGGTCTCCGGTAGGGTAACAAACGGTTCAGCCAACTCGCAGTGCAGATAAGTGATGTCTGCAGGTATAGAAATCTCTGCGGCAGCGGGACACACGCTGTTCAGCTCTCTGATCCGGCGCTTCCGGGTTTGTGACGTGTATTAACGCTTTCTCTCTTTATTTTAGAGCCATCACTTGATGTTTGTATTTTTGTGCGCTATTGTATGTTCAATAAAGTTTATTTTGTTGCTTTAGGTTGCCAAGGGCAACGTGTTTGCATTTGAGATCCATGGAGCTATTTGACTCCTCCCCGCTTCCCTGGTATTGGCCGCAACTCCTAATTGAGGGGCCTATCAGTGATAAGCGTGGGGTATTTAGATGCTATATCGATTCAGATTCAATACTCCCTGATGAAGAGACCCCTGTGGTTTCAAAACGCGTTGGAATAGAACTTTTTGTGAACCCTGGACTTTGCACCACTCCTTGAGAACCAGCTCGGTGCTCCGAAAAATCGCAACGTGCTGTCGCCGCCGTGTGACGTCACGAACCCGGAAGCACCGGATCAGAGAGCTGAACAGCGTGTGTCCCGCTGCCGCAGAGATTTCTATACCTGCAGACATCACTTATCTGCACTGCGAGTTGGCTGAACCGTTTGTTACCCTACCGGAGACCTTCAAGGTTCCATCCTGAGACTGAGCGATCGTGACGGGGAGAGCTACGTGCCTAAACCGATGACATCCTCACTGGCGTCCTGTTTGGTGCTTGGGTAACAATAACCCTGAAATGCCTGTTTAAATTGTTTTAATCGACGCCTAATACTTACCTACTTGTTTGGCTATCAATATAATTTTAATGCACTATGAGCGTTGTGCGCTGTGTTTTTTGTATTTTTTGTACATCAGTAAAATGCTTTCAGATCGCTGCATCCAAGGGGCTGATAATCTCAGGAACCGCTCACTCCGTCTGTGTGCTTGGACGCGGAAGCGTCACTGCTCAGTTGTAATCAGCAGTTGCGCGGGTCCTCCGATGGTGATGTCACTCCCCTAAACGGGGATAACGCTGGCTCCGTTCACTCGGTGAGATTAGCCACACGGCTTTATTCTGAGATTGATATAACAGTCCCAATAGCCTTTAAGTAAGGCTTTGCAGCAAATAGAAAGACAGTTAAAAGTACTGAATACAACAGAAAATATGGAGATCTACAAAGAGATCCTCACCCTACTAATTTCGTCTGAGTTTAGACTTCTTCTGGGGCATGACTCAGACATCACCTGAACATCATAAATAGTAGATTGCAAAGTCCTGATAGGCTATGCAAATTAGAACTAGTCTCTCTACTAAAATAATCAGGCGCTAAGCCAATTAAAATAGAAAATAAAACAGTTAAGAATCTGGTATTTATATAAAATATACAAATATTATATAAAAATGATCTAATACAATGGACATATATATATACATTCAAAAAACAAGAAATGGAACTGAAAGACTCAATTTTATACATCAAATATAATAAAAAATCGTCAGAATTAAATGTAAGTGGAAAAACCAAACCTTGCTAGTAGCTGGGAATTTCTAAATTATATTAAATAAGGAAGGCACCTAAATCAACATCCACATTGAGACCTAGTGGAACAAAAGTTTTCAATGTATGTATCCACCTGGTCTCAAGTTTAGATATTGAGTTGATGGTATTGCCTCCTCTCCAGTTATATAGCAGTTTGTCTATTCCAGTACAAATAATTCCTGCAGGATCTTTGTTATGATATTCAGCAAAATGCTTGGACAAATTATGTTGCATAAATCCTTTTTGTATATTAGTAATATGCTCGGCAAAACGTAATTTTAATTTTCTTGTGGTTCTACCCACATACTGTTTTTTGCACGGGCATTGAATTAGATAAACAGTATTAATGGAATCGCAACTGATGTGAAATCTCAACTGATGAGGTGCTCAATCTTATAGCTACTTCCCGAATGTGTAGAAATGACATTTTTAGTCTGTTTGGAACCATGAGGTTCCAATTTACACATCTTGCATTTCAGACACTTATAGAAACCTTTAGTGTCTAAAAATGTGTTATTATACACTTCTTTATTGCAAGATGGTTTTTAACAACTGGGACAAAACTTCTTTTTTAAAGTATCAGACTTTTTAAATACTATTTGCAGTTTTATTGGAAGATAAGGTTGTAATATGGGGTCCTTTTGGACTAGGTGCCAATATTTGCAAACTATTTAATTTCTGCAGCTAAAGGATTATAAATGGTGTTAAATGGCGTATTAATGATATCGCTAGAACTTTGTGAATTTAGATTAATATTAGAATTATATTTTAACAGATCTTTCCTATCTACCTTATTGATATTAGTATAGGCTTTTTTGAGAGTAGAGTCCTGATATTTTTTAGATTTAAATTTGGACAACATTACTTGTGCTTGTTGTTCATAGATATGATTCTCTGAACAATTATGCTTAACTCTCCTCAATTCCCCTTGGGGGATATTGGTTAGCCATGGTTTATGATGATTACTGTCAGTGTCAAGGATTGGACTTCGGCTGGAGTGGATCCCTGTGCCAGAAACAGCAGGAGCGTAGTAGGGGTCACAAGCAGAGGTCCAAGGCAGGCGGCAGATAGCGTAGTCAGGTAACAAGCAGAGGTCGGCAACGAGGAGACTGGAACAGGATGATAGAAATAGCTAGCACAGCAGTAAACACAGGAACCTTTCAGGAGCTAAGGAACCAGTATAAACAGGCAAGGGAGGAACAGGAAAGGGAGGTTTATATATGCAGGCTGAGAGGTGGAGCACAGGTGCAGAGGTGTCAGGTATCAGGGTCTGGAATGTTCCTTAGTTTAGCAGCAGCAATCCCGGTGGACAAGTATAGGTATTGCAGGCTAGAACAAGACATTGAGAGTGGCAGCAGTCCCGGTGGCCAAGCATGGGAACAGCAGGCTAGAGAATATGACAGTCAGCTTCTATATAATTCAGACAACTGACAGGTTTATGATAAGTTTTTTTTGTGGATTTGACCTTCTTTTATGTAGATTAACAGGTCAAGAAACTCCAGACTCACTTGACTAAAATTATGTGTGAAAGTGAGGTTATATGAGTTATGATTTAAATGATCAAAAAACCCCAATAAACTATCGTGATCACCGTGCCAAATAAAGAAAATATCATCCACAAACCTAATCCAAAGCACTAGGTTTGCACCAAAGCCATGCTGAGACCAGATATTTTGGTCTTCCCACATCCCCATCAATAGATTAGCATAGCTAGGGGCAAACCTAGTGCCCATTGCCATGCCCTTAATCTGTAAAAATAATTATTCGTTAAACCAAAAAAAATTGTGCGTTAATGTCAATATAATTAACGTGATAATAAAATCAATCTGTGCATCCGTGTATGTGTCTTCTAAATATAAAAAATGATGTGCTGCTAAACAACCGTGCTCATGATCAATAACTGTGTATAATGAAGTGACATCACACGTGACCAAATAATATTGTTCCTGCCAAATAATATCTTTTAATATTTTTAATACGTGTGTGGTGTCACTTATGTGAGACCGGAGTTTCTTGACCAGTTTCTGGAGGAAATGATCTATATAAGCTGAAAGGTTTGATGTGATAGAGTTAACACCTGAAATGATAGGTCTCCCAGGAGAATTTATGGGATATTTATGTAACTTTGGTAAATAATAAAAAATTGGTAGTGTTGGTTTTTTTATGACTATAAATTCAAATTCTTCCCTACTGATAAGTATTTTATTGATTCCCAGTGTTAAAATATTTTCTAATTCACATTGAAAAGTTTCTGTAGGATTTAAGGACTGTCTCGAGTAAGTTGTTATATCATTCAGCTGTCTAAGGGATTCAGCGATGTAACACTCCTTATCTAGGATCACAATGCCTCCTCCCTTATCAGCAGATTTGATTACAATCGAGCTGTCCTTTCTTAACTCATTAATTGCCTCATACTGTTTTTTATTTAAATTCTTTTTAATATGTTTATTTTGCTTGACTAATTTGAACTGTGTATATATATATATATATATATATATATATATATATATATATATATATATACTGTATATACAGTTGTGTGAAAAAGAAAGTACACCCTCTTTGAATTCCATGGTTTTACATATCGGGACATAATAATAATCATCTGTTCTGTAGCAGGTCTTAAAATTAGATAAATTCAACCTCAGATGAACAACAACACATGACATATTACACCGTGTCATGATTTATTTAACAAAAATAAAGCCAAAATGGAGAAGCTATGTGTGAAAAACTAAGTACACCCTTACTGCTTCCATAGGAATTAAGATGCTAAGTAGCAGATAGGTGCTGCTAATCAAATGCCCTTGATTAATTGATCATCAGCAAGTGTGACCACCTCTATAAAAGCCGAAGTTTTAGCAGTTTGCTATTCTTGAGTATTCAGGTGTGTGTTAACACAATGCCAAGGAGGAAAGACATCAGCAATGATCTTAGAGAAGCAATTGTTGCTGCCCATCAATCTGTGAAGGGTTATAAGGCCATTTCCAAATAATTTAAAGTCCATCATTCTACAGTGAGAAAGATTATTCAAAAGTGGAAAACATTCAAGACAGTTGCCAATCTTCCCAATAGTGGACGTCCCAGCAAACTCACACCAAGGTCAGACCATCCAATGCTCAGAGAAATTGCAAAAAAAACCAAGAGTTACATCTCAGACTCTAGAGGCCTCAGTTAGCATGTTAAATGTTAAAGTTCATGACAGTACAATTAGAAAAAGACTGAACAAGTATGGTTTGTTTGGAAGGGTTGCCAGGAGAAAGCCTCTTCTCTCTAAAAAGAACATGGCAGCATGACTTAGGTTTGCAAAGTTGCATCTGAACAAACCACAAGACTTCTGGAACAATGTCCTTTGGACAGACGAGGCCAAAGTGGAGATGTTTGGCCATAATGCAAACGCCACGTTTGGCGAAAACCAAACACAGCATATCAGCACAAACACCTCATACCAACCGTCAAGACCGGTGGTGGAGGGGTGATGATTTGGGCTTGTTTTGCAGCCACAGGACCTGGGAACCTTGCAGTCATTGAGTCGACCATGAACTCCTCTGTATACCAAAGTAGTCTAGAGTCAAATGTGAGGCCATCTGTCCTACAGCTAAAGCATTGCCGAAATTGGGCCATGCAAAAGGGCAATGATCCCAAGCACATTAGCAAATCTACAACAGAATGGCTGAAAAAGAAAAGAATCAAGGTGTTGCAATGGCCCAGTCAAAGTCCAGACCTCAACCCAATTGTTATGCTGTGGCAGGACCTTAAGAGAGCTGTGCATAAACAAATGCCCACAAACCTCAATGAACGGAAGCAACGTTGTAAAGAAGAGTGGGCCAAAATTCCTCAACAACGCTGTGAGAGACTGAAAAAGTCATACAGAAAACGATTACTTCAAGTTATTGCTGCTAAAGGTGGTTCTACAAGCTATTGAATCATAAGGTATACTTAGTTTTTCACATATGGCTTCTCCATTTTGGCTTTATTTTTGTTAAATAAATCATGACACGGTGTAATATGTCATGTGTGGTTGTTCATCTGAGGTTGTATTTATCTAATTTTAAGACTTGCTAAGGAACAGATCCGTCAGGGCGATGATAGGAAAATGGCATTTAACAATCGAGATGGACATTATGAGTACATGGTCATGCCGTTCGGGCTGTGTAATGCTCCGGCCATATTCCAGAACTTTGTGAACAATGATCTTACGGGACCTGTTAGATAAATTTGTCATCGTTTACCTTGATGACATCCTTATTTTCTCTAAATAAGCGCAGGCACACCCGGAACATGTGAAGCAGGTCCTGAGATGTCTAAGGGAAAATTGCCTGTATGCAAAATTAGAGAAAAGCCAGTTTCAACAGTCCAGTACTTCCTTCGTGGGTTATATCATTTTGGGTACAGGCTAGGCAATGGATCCGGTGAAGGTGAAGGCCATTCTGGAATGGCCACATCCCATCGCCTTGAAGGCTATCCAGCGCTTTCTGGGATTTGCTAACTATTACCGCTGGTTCATCCAGAATTTCTCCTCAGTCTTGGCTCCCATCACTGCTCTGACCTGTAAGAGTGCGAATTCTTCACAATGGCTTGTTGAGGCTTTAGAGTTCTTCGAGAGACTCAAAAAGGCATTCACGTCTGCTCAGGTCCTGGTACACCCGAATCCTGATTTTCTTATATTTTATTCATATTATTAGTATTTTTTTTAGGAGTTTCTTATTTTATTGTCTAAGTAACATTATAACACTGTAATTTTGATCATTTGGTGTGTAATTGTTTGTTTACTTTAGATCGTTTTCTATTATGCTTGCCTTATATCCTAATATTTAGATAGGGTATAAATAGTGATAGAGTGAACAGCTTCAACAAAAGCCTCTAATGAAGCTTGAGGTGAAACTAGTAGGGTGGAGGACGATTTACTGAGCCGTAGAGGACTTCCAACACTGCACTGACTGTCTCCTATCCAAATCTCGCTAGACATGAGTACCATCCTCACGTGATGTGTAAGTACTCAGTGTACACGGAGGTACCGGTAGGGAAAGGACGTTTCCCTGACCGGAGAAGGACAGAGGCAGGACTTTGTGAAATGTTCCCTTTGCGGACATATCTTTTGATAGTTTATGGTTTGTAATAAATATTTTGCATGATTGCATTGCTTTTTCCTTATCCAACCCTTGTGATGGGCTCAGCTCTCTTAGTAGACAGCCAATCTGAGCCCAGCTGAGCCCAGGAGCTGTGATTCACTCTCCTTCAAAGCTGAGCCCAGCAGTTTGGTTCCTCAAAGAGCAAAGTGGACAAATATCTTCTCCTGCCAGATTGGGTTATCAACTCTGCCTGCATTGAATATCAACCATGCAAGGGCAAATTATTACAGCAGGACTTTTCTCTTTCAATTTATAAAATACACTATGTTTTGTTGTCATCTTTCCCGTGAACATTAGGTTTTTTCATGTCTATAAAATTGAAGGCGCCCACTGCAAAGCTGTTACCGAGATTTATCGGCCCTTTCCCTGTCATCAAGATGATCAACCAGGTCGCTTTCTATCTACGCCCCCGCCCACCATGAAAATTCCTTTGGTCTTCCATTTGTCACTACTTAAATCATTCGTACAGGACCCATCTGGCCCCACTCACGTTTTTCAACCTCAGCTTCTTTTAGTGAACTGTCAGGAGAAGTTTGAGGTACAATCCATCCTCGACTCTAGGAGGTCCAGAGGAGGCCTGCTCGACCTCATGCACTGGAATGGTTTCAGCCCTGAGGAGCACTCCTTGAATCCCCGGAACCAACTCCACACTCCTTGTTTCGTCTAGGCATTCCACCAGCGGTACCCGGCAAAACCTTCCTTCAAGGGTCTGAATGTCACTCCTAGGAGAGAGGAGGGGGGGTACTGTGATGATCAGATGCAGGCTCTCCCCCTTCAAGCTCCAGTCGCCTGATTGCTTCTAGCTTCTCTCCTGACTGCAGGACTAATCCTACGTCTGATTAGCCGATCCTGCTATTTAGACTAAGTCTTTTGCACTAGGAAGTTGGCTGAGCATAATCCTTTTGTGACTTGTGCTGGTCACAAGCACTCTGCCTTGCCTTGCCTAGCCTTGTCTTGCCTCACTTTACCACTACTTCCCTGCTCTCTCAAATCCTCAACCTCAGCTTGGCCTTGACAATCCTGCCTTCTCCAACCCTGACCCGGGTACCCCATGACTATGAGTCCTGCATCTTCATGTGGCTTCTCGGCTACAGGTCAGTGTCTAAATATCTCCACATAGGCCTTGCAGTCCAGTCCTGTTTGTGGCGAGCATCCGCTACACCAGGGAAGCTTGGTTTATAAAATCTGAGATGTCATAACTTGTTACAGAAAGCAATCTGATTGGTTGCTGTAATACGTGAAACAAATACAAACCAGCACCTCAATAAAGTCCAATAAATGCACTTAGAAGGTAATATAAAACCTTATATTAGAAATCCAATCTGGTATATATATTCACATGTATTTTATTTAAAATTGTGTGGATAATTTATTATGGATTATTTTAGTCCTTGAGAGTTATAGAAATGTATATATACATGTATTCCTGTATGCCCTGGAAGATACATTGGGGCCTATGCAGAGAGCAGCGAATTTATTAAAAAGTAGCTTTTTTGGAGAGTTTTATTCTCCATATGCAGAAAAGTGCGAATTCTGCTATGTTTAACATGGATGCGTGTGGCGAGTTTAAATTGGCGAGATGCGCGCTTCAGAAACGTGTAAAAACAAATTCGCGCCTTTTTTATCCCTTTGCAATGGCCGCGAGCGGCAGCTTCTTGCCAGTTTTTTCTGGCGAGGCAAAAAGGAGACAATCGCGCCATTTTATTGGCGCGAACAGCCGCTAGATGCCGTTCGCACCTCTCTGCATACGGATATTTTTAAAACTGGCGAGATTGAGGTTCTCGCCAGCCGCGAGGCGAGTTTTACAAATAGAAAAGAAAAATTGGCGCGTTTTTCGGAACTCGCCATTTTCTGCTGCTTTCTGCGCGATTTTCTCCAAAAAATGGCGAATTTCGAAATAGCGCTGCTCTCTGCATAGGCCCCATTATCTTTCTTCTCTTCTCTCTTTTTCGGTTAGAATTATGGTCTATACAAATATTAAGAATTAATGATTGATCATATGGTCCATTTTCGTCCTAAAGAATAGTCTTAATGGCATCAATGTCTATTTTTTCTGGTGTAATATTAATATTATGGTTTACAATTATATCATATTATGGGCATTATTAGGATTCCTGATTTTTGTATCATTAAGAGGAGTGTGTTTTTCACATTCAAGTAGAGTACATAGGTTATATATTTTTTCTTTTAATATATATTCCTTTTTTCTCTTTTTTAATCTTTTTAATTTAGTTTAATCATTTATAAGTTTTAATATGTGTTATTCAGCTACTGCTGGGTTTTCCTGTTAGAAGTATTCTGGGCTCTTGCTGCTTCGGGGGTGCATGCGCTATTTAGCCCCTCTTTTCAGACCACTGCATTCTGTATGGGGTCCTGAATGAGGATGCGCATGCACTGACCAGTAGGGGAGGTTCTTAGTTGCGTTTCATATCCCTGGTGCATGCGCATTATGACGTGGGGGAGGGAGGTCTCCTCAAGAGAATGGTCGTGACGCCTGTCAGCATTGTGTAAGTATTGGATCTTCAGATGCTGCGGGGTCTTTTGATTACTAAGGCGGGGACTCTCTCTTCCCCCTGGGTACTATTGCGCATGTGTGCCAAACCAGCAGTCAGCTATATTTAAACAGAGTATTGTACTACGGTGTGGAACTTCTTGATAAAGTGCATAACCTGCACGAAACGTGTAGAAGGGCTGCTAGCCTCGATTTTTATGGCTTCCCAATAAAGTTATTATTTTTGCCAGACCTGCTTCTCTCTCTTGCTGTGCGCTGCACACACTTGCTTTGGTACCTTTGGATTTTGGACACAGCTGCACGCTTAAGGAAGACTGCTGGGGGACTATGTGAGTACTCATACCTAAGGGATAACCTAATGAGGAGTGGAGGGGTAATTGCATGCCCACCCTCTACATTCAGGGTGCTATAGATCCTTTTTTATTAGGTTTAGAGTGTGACTGAAATCATTGTTTATTGGTTAATACCCCGCCTGTTTTTTCCTTTTTTATGAATGGACTGTATTATGGAAGGATAGGACCAGGCATTTTTTTTGATCGGCGAGTAGATTTTTTGGTGATTTGTCGACCACTGGTAATGATATATTTCCTATTATCAAAGTCCCAACTCTCTTCCTCTGATAAACAATCTCCTATCATGGAAAATATTGAAAAATGGAGGAAAGAGAAAACATTTCTTTGTTAGCCAAAAAGTACCAATAACTACTCCCCTTTTATCTTTCAGACAGGATGAAGAAGAGAGAAAAAAACACACTTCGTGGTCTGGGTAGTTAAGTCTCAAGAAACACTCCCAGATCGAAGTCAAGTTAAGCCCCCTAGGAAACAGACATTTTAATTCATAGATCCAGTAGGCCTGACAGACCAGACCAGCTGGATCTTGGTTATGGTGCGTCAAGAAATGAAGGACCTTTTCTAGATTTATATATATGTAAATGAGATATTTATATATATTTAAATAACATTAGTACTTTATGTACAGTACTAATGTAAGTGTATTTAATTTAAATGTAATGAGTAAAAAACATGAACACACCAAAAAGTATTTTTAAAGAATGAAATGTTTTATTTGCAAATGCTAGTAAAGTTAACATCAATAATGCGCAAATACAAAGTCGTCTCGTCTTCCAAATTTACAATCTTCTTTTATTTTTCTTCTTCAAACTGGCTGGCTCTTAGACGTCTTGGTCTGTAAAGATGGACGCACATGCAATAGTATACCGGCCGCTCTCCCAATAATCTAAATCATGTAGATTGCCAGGTGCATAAGGGAAATGTGATAACTATGTATACAAAGTTGGATGACAATGTGTAACAGGGGACTTATCCCTGTTCACAAATGTGCCTCTAATCCAGCAGTGTGGTGGTTAAACTGCTGGTAGCAAATTAACTAACACCACCTGCCTGATTAGAGGTGGTAGAAAAAGCCTGCCTTTGAGACAGGAAGGGACTCCTTAGCTCTGAATAAGAGCTGACCTTTGGAGACACCACATGTCTTGAGCTCTGTCAAGAAGAAACAGCAGAGCTGATTGCAAGACACCAAATAAGACTTATAAACCTGGATGCTGATTTTCTGTGCACGCACGGGTGCGGTTCCAGGAGAGCAGAGAAGCTTACTCTACAGCAGCTAACAGATAAGACTTTCATTCTAAGGAGACTTCTTATATCTGCTTATGTCATGCTATGTGTTTTGGGCTGGGAGACCTGCTTAACTAGGAGTTGTGAATTGCATGGGATTTCACTAGAAATACTCCCAAGTGAATTAAGCTTTGTTCCCCCCCTGTGTTTGGATGATTTCCTGATAAAAAGGAAAAGGCACAATAAAGCCTTATTATAATTTCACCTTATAAAAGCCTCCAATTTTGTACCTCTGTGAACGTCCGTCTACATTTGGTGTCCGAGGTGGGACAAGAGGTGTCTTTGAAGTTAAAAAGGACCGGAGATTTTTATGTGAAATTTTTTTATGCTTTTTGCCTACAAACAGTCTGAGAAAAAAAAAAACCTCATGCAGCTGAGATCAGAGTTAAAGGGATACAAACTGCACTGAAACTTACAAAAACCCAGAAGAGACTACTGAAGTAGCTAAACCTTATTTTGCCTATCACAAAGTGTAATATGGTCATTGAAATAGGGGTTTTGCCTTCCAGCCATAGTCAGGGTTCAAGAAGTGAGTCAGCCCTTAAAAAGGGATAGGTGTTTGTTGTTTCCAAAAGTTTCGCTGAAGCAGTGAATACAGATGGTGACCCACGAGTGGTACTGATTTTGCAAATAAAGGTTGCCACACCGCATTGGGCTACCAGCTGTGAATGGAGTATATGCAGAAAAGTGTGAAAATTGATACAAGAATGTGCTGAAGCAAGGGAATTTTTAGCAAACAAATGCTAAGTGTAAAATTGCCCTATAGGGGAAAAAGTGATTTCTGAACTGTGTAAAAGGTTTTTCAAAACCAATTGCTGAATGTTGAGTCACCCTGCCGGGAATGAAAGGAATAGTCCATTGCAAAGAATGTTTTTTTCTGCAAGTAAAAAAAAAAATGTCTGCCTATATCTATCTTGATCGAAGTCAAGTTAAGCCCCCTAGGAAACAGACATTTTAATTCATAGATCCAGTAGGCCTGACAGACCAGACCAGCTGGATCTTGGTTATGGTGCGTCAAGAAATGAAGGACCTTTTCTAGATTTATATATATGTAAATGAGATATTTATATATATTTAAATAACATTAGTACTTTATGTACAGTACTAATGTAAGTGTATTTAATTTAAATGTAATGAGTAAAAAACATGAACACACCAAAAAGTATTTTTAAAGAATGAAATGTTTTATTTGCAAATGCTAGTAAAGTTAACATCAATAATGCGCAAATACAAAGTCGTCTCGTCTTCCAAATTTACAATCTTCTTTTATTTTTCTTCTTCAAACTGGCTGGCTCTTAGACGTCTTGGTCTGTAAAGATGGACGCACATGCAATAGTATACCGGCCGCTCTCCCAATAATCTAAATCATGTAGATTGCCAGGTGCATAAGGGAAATGTGATAACTATGTATACAAAGTTGGATGACAATGTGTAACAGGGGACTTATCCCTGTTCACAAATGTGCCTCTAATCCAGCAGTGTGGTGGTTAAACTGCTGGTAGCAAATTAACTAACACCACCTGCCTGATTAGAGGTGGTAGAAAAAGCCTGCCTTTGAGACAGGAAGGGACTCCTTAGCTCTGAATAAGAGCTGACCTTTGGAGACACCACATGTCTTGAGCTCTGTCAAGAAGAAACAGCAGAGCTGATTGCAAGACACCAAATAAGACTTATAAACCTGGATGCTGATTTTCTGTGCACGCACGGGTGCGGTTCCAGGAGAGCAGAGAAGCTTACTCTACAGCAGCTAACAGATAAGACTTTCATTCTAAGGAGACTTCTTATATCTGCTTATGTCATGCTATGTGTTTTGGGCTGGGAGACCTGCTTAACTAGGAGTTGTGAATTGCATGGGATTTCACTAGAAATACTCCCAAGTGAATTAAGCTTTGTTCCCCCCCTGTGTTTGGATGATTTCCTGATAAAAAGGAAAAGGCACAATAAAGCCTTATTATAATTTCACCTTATAAAAGCCTCCAATTTTGTACCTCTGTGAACGTCCGTCTACATTTGGTGTCCGAGGTGGGACAAGAGGTGTCTTTGAAGTTAAAAAGGACCGGAGATTTTTATGTGAAATTTTTTTATGCTTTTTGCCTACAAACAGTCTGAGAAAAAAAAAAACCTCATGCAGCTGAGATCAGAGTTAAAGGGATACAAACTGCACTGAAACTTACAAAAACCCAGAAGAGACTACTGAAGTAGCTAAACCTTATTTTGCCTATCACAAAGTGTAATATGGTCATTGAAATAGGGGTTTTGCCTTCCAGCCATAGTCAGGGTTCAAGAAGTGAGTCAGCCCTTAAAAAGGGATAGGTGTTTGTTGTTTCCAAAAGTTTCGCTGAAGCAGTGAATACAGATGGTGACCCACGAGTGGTACTGATTTTGCAAATAAAGGTTGCCACACCGCATTGGGCTACCAGCTGTGAATGGAGTATATGCAGAAAAGTGTGAAAATTGATACAAGAATGTGCTGAAGCAAGGGAATTTTTAGCAAACAAATGCTAAGTGTAAAATTGCCCTATAGGGGAAAAAGTGATTTCTGAACTGTGTAAAAGGTTTTTCAAAACCAATTGCTGAATGTTGAGTCACCCTGCCGGGAATGAAAGGAATAGTCCATTGCAAAGAATGTTTTTTTCTGCAAGTAAAAAAAAAAATGTCTGCCTATATCTATCTTGGGAGCAAAAAACAGACACCCAAAGTGTGAAGTGTGAATGCCATAATACCCAAAGATGAGACTGAAAATTACTGAACTCAGGCAGAAAACCAAAATTCTGTTGCTGAAGCGGAGAGTTTACACCTAGCAAGTAAATTTTATAGAGCAAATAGACTTTTTTTTACCTAGCAACTGCACATCTTGTATACCTGATAAGAGAAAATGCATGCACAGTACTGCTGATATTGAAAAAAAAAAATTCCCAAGAAAGAAAAGTCTACAGAGATGCCTGTGAGAGCTACGACCTCTACAAGCAAAATATGCCCATTTGTAGGACTACCACAATTGAGTGCCTCCTGAGGTCAGGAAGAAAATTACACCTGATAGCCTAAAAATGGAGGACAAGATGCAGCGTTCCTGTAATGAACCCTACCTCACGGAAGAATGGCCCTTCCAGTCCAATAAAGAGGAAGACATCTCTTACGGGGAACCCGAACCGAGTCACACCCACAAAATACCCCAAGAATGGTGGGGGTGCCTCAACTCGGCACGAACAGAAAAGACCGCTCCCTTTGACGAATATGATCAGCAGGAGACAGAGCGGGAGCAGCAGATCACCCAATATTTCTGTCAGCTAAAGCAACTGCAAGAAAAGCCTGGCGTATATAATGAAGCCGCTAAAATTTCAAATGAAGATGGAGACCCCAATATCCCTGACGGGACGGTGTCATCCAAATCAAAAAGGCGGGGAAAAAAAGCAGTTCTTCACTTACCGTGGAAGGAACAGACACGTCCGCAGATCCTGTGGAGGGAAAGGGGGACCGAGTTGCCCTGCGGCCTAGAGAAAATGGAGAATTCGTCCCACGGTTAACCGAATATCCAGAGGGCCCAAGGCAGAAGTCGTGTACCCCAAAGAAGTGTCTGTCCAGTGCCAACAGTGATCCCTCAACCAGTCATCCCAGGGAAGCGGAGCCAGAACCAGTGAGTGACGATCCCTTGACCAGCCCCGAAGACGCCCTAAAAATTGCCAGGCGTGACTGTGATCTGCTCTGTGAAGAATTGGAAAGGGAGAGAGAAAATAATGCTGAGCTACAGAAGACTGTGCTCGCAATTTACTCTGCGGCCAAGACCGAATTGGAGGATCTCAAGACTGAGCTAGATACTGCAAAGGCTACTATTTCCGCCATGGATAAAAAGCAGAGCCAATCTGATAAAATGGTGGCTACGCTAAAGCGGAAGTATGAGGAGGCACTGAAGCAGATGACAGTCTTCCAGCAAGAGGTTCACACTCTTCGTATAGAGCTGAATGCCTCACAACAGGAGGTCAACAGTGTCCGGATAGAAGTGGACGTATCTCAGAAAGAGGTTCAGACACTCCGCAGAGCACTTGATGCCTCACATCATGAGACCAACAGCTGCCGCACAGACCTGGAAGTTTCCAGAAAGGAACTACACAGTCTCACTGAGGAGCTGGACATTGCTAAAGAAACTATTGGTAATCTTGATACAGATCTCAAAGTCTCTCAGAAGGAGCTTCAGACCCTCAACCTAGAGAAGGAAGTCTCACGCCAGGAGAGTGTCCTTCTCAAAGCAGATGTGCGTAAATGGAAGGAGGACTGCAAAGAAGCCCTGAAGAATACTGAGACTGGAAAAAGAGAAAATTCAAGATTAAAAAAAGAAAACTTAAAACTGAAAGAAGAAAATTTTCAGTTGACAGAAGAAGTCAAGGAAAAGTTTGAAGCAGAGCACCGACTGCAGAACCAACTGCAAGGTCTGCGTACACACCTCCAGTATGCTGAGGAGAAGCAGCAAAGGCTACAGGAAGAAAAACTGCAGGCTGCTAAAGAGGTACAAGCGCTGCAGGAACGTCTGAATACCCAGTACGTCCCCACAGAGCAGTATGAGGAGCTAAAGGCCACGCTGCATGTCTTCTGAGCATCATTGGAAGCAGAGCTTCGGTACCAGGTGACTCTGTATGAGAGGGAGCGTGAGAAGGCTCAGAAACTGGAGCAAGAGCTGGAGAGACAGAGAGACTGTTCCATTCCCTTGAGTCAGTACACCAAGGAGAAAACAGACGCAGCTGCAACCTTGACGACAAAAATTACAGAGCTCCAGAATATGAAGGAGACTCTGATACAGACTCAGAGGAAGCAAAGTGCGCAGATAGATTCCCTGAGAAGAGACTTGCAAGACGCACTCAAACAGGTTGAGACTCTGCAGGTCAGTAACTTACAGATTCCTCCAATACGGAAAAAGGTATTGGCTCTGCCCAAGCACCAGTATCCCACAGTAACTAATGCCCGTGAGGACAAGGGTACAGTGAGAGTTGGGGACTCCACGCAACTTCAAAACAAAATTATGAAGTTTGAGCCACCTAAGAAAGCACTTGCCAAACCTACAGCTGCCCATCAGGCAACAAACAGAGGTAGGAGTGCAGAATCAAAGCCAGAAGAATCCTTAGCTGAGGAAGCTGAAAAAATAGGACGTTCTCTGGAAAAGGAGGTGGAGGTGCAACTCAGTCCCAAAGAAGCTGAACTGGCGACTCCGTGGTGTGGAGAAACTGCAGAAAGACCGCTTCAAGAGCAGAAAACTCTAAGGGCTAGTCCTAACTGCTCTACAACTGTTGCCATACACTTTGTCTACAAAAAGAGGAGTGCCCGACGCAACAGAAATCTCATGACCGCGCATGCGATAAAAAGACTTTACGTGGAAAAAGTCCTCCTCGAGCAACTGAGGAGTGCTGATCTCAAACACCTTCGGGAGGAGATAAAAATAAACTGGAGAAAGGGCTCCAATCCCAGCGGGACAGAGGGTTCTCTTCCTCCATCCACTCTCATTCATGTCACAGAAAGATCTCAAATGAGAGTGGAAGGATGGGCTTTGGCCGTGGTAAGCCCGAGCTTCACACAAACAGGGGAGGTATGTAACAGGGGACTTATCCCTGTTCACAAATGTGCCTCTAATCCAGCAGTGTGGTGGTTAAACTGCTGGTAGCAAATTAACTAACACCACCTGCCTGATTAGAGGTGGTAGGAAAAGCCTGCCTTTGAGACAGGAAGGGCCTCCTTAGCTCTGAATGAGAGCTGACCTTTGGAGACACCACATGTCTTGAGCTCTGTCAAGAAGAAACAGCAGAGCTGATTGCAAGACACCAAATAAGACTTCTAAACCTGGATGTTGATTTTCTGTGCACGCACGGGTGCGGTTCCAGGAGATCAGAGAAGCTTACTCTACAGCAGCTAACAGATAAGACTTTCATTCTAAAGAGACTTCTTATATCTGCTTATGTCATGCTATGTGTTTTGGGCTGGGAGACCTGCTTAACTAGGAGTTGTGAATTGCATGGGATTTCACTAGAAATACTCCCAAGTGAATTAAGCTTTGTCCCCCCCCCTGTGTTTGGATGATTTCCTGATAAAAAGGAAAAGGCACAATAAAGCCTTATTATAATTTCACCTTATAAAAGCCTCCAATTGTGTACATCTGTGAACGTCCGTCTACACAATGAAAGAAGGATTTTACATCCAAAAGAATCCCTTTATAATTGTACTCTTGGAAAGTATGTAAGTATGGGGATAATGTTATCCAGGGTACAAATACTCCCTCAAGGCCATTCAATTGAATTGTGGGAAATAATAAATGTTTATTTACATCAATAATAGGAAACAGGATGTGAGTATAGACAGACAGACAGACAGACAGACAGACAGACAGACAGACAGACAGACAGACAGACAGACAGACAGACAGACAGACAGACAGACAGACAGACAGACAGACAGATAGATAGATAGATAGATAGATAGATAGATAGATAGATAGATAGATAGATAGATAGATAGATATAGAAGGTGAGTTAAAATACTGATGGTGGTGCGGTAATAGGAGTGGGAGATTCTCTGTAAATGTACAAACAGAAGTCACCCCACAAGGAGTTAATACTCCCAGAATAAGGGTATCACTCCACAGGTTCAATCAATTCTAAGAATCAGTATATTCAACCACATAAACCTCACATCTAGTATAGCTTAGAAAATGTATCCAAATACCAATGATACAAATAGCACTATGGTAATTGATAAAAAGAGACTTACTGGCAACAGTGTCTGCAAATCAAAGGCAGGATATTGACAGACTCCAATGCCCTCATATCAACTGCAGTGTGGTGGGTTGAAAAATGTATCAAAATATATAATGGACTCAGTTGCTTGATCCATAGAAAGTGTAGCTGCTATTTAGCTAGCAGTAGGTCTAAATAAAATCAGTTGGTGAAATACTTGGTGTAGCATATAATACGGTTACAGACATAAACCCAAAGTTAGTATAGGGTATCTATAATTAAAACCTACAGTATGTACTCCAAACTATCTTCACATATAACAAGCTTAATTAGTCTGAATGGATGAAGTCTATATGCCGTCCTATACACTTCAAATACCACATAATGCCTAGACAGGTACTTGAGCTATCCGTTATTAACCGGAAATCCTGGTATCAGTCATACAGAGTTAGGTACAGTATATCCGGACATAGACTGGGTTGTTAAAGAACCTGTTCGCATGGTGTACAAATAGAAGACAAAGTTGCTCAGTGATAGGTAATAAACAACGCTATACAACCAGGTATTCACGTCCTGTTAGTCAGCTTGCACCGCTACCGCTCTACCACCGAGGTCAGTGATGAAATCACTCAAATCCGATTGGCCATTTCACTCTTCATCAGGGGAGGAGGAGTCAGTCATTGCTCCGGCACTCAGGTAATATGTACCCTGTAATTGTAGGTACAAGGTACTCTTGGCCAAACAAGAGAGATTCCTTGGTAGCTGTCTGATGGCTCTATTTCTGAGCACAAATACTGCTGTCAACTGTTTCATCAGTTATCAATCAGATCAAAAAAGTTCAAAATGGGCTTCATGGAGTAACCCATTTTAAATAATGTTTAGAGGAATCTATTCACACTGACCTGAGTACTTTACATATTTGCTCATACTTAGCTGAATTGAACTTGTTACATACTGAATTTAGTGCGTTTGGCTGCCTGGAGTTGTTATAAGTATTCATCTTAAAGATGTTATGTACAGCTGCAGCAGCCGTTATTCAAACAAATCACGGTGCCAATTTTGTGTGCTCTGCTGTTCCCCACGCAGCATGAACGCGTCCAATTGCCCCTGGCACCCGCACTTATCGCGATTGCTTTGTTGAATTTCATGGATTTTGTTTATTTGGGTGCAATGAAATGAATGAATTGCAATGTGTACAGTACTGTGCTACTGTGCTACTGTGTCAATTTAAGGTGTTTAAAAAACAGAACTTTAAAATGCCATTTTCTGGACTCGCCGCACTTGTGTCTTAAGGTGGTATGGTTGGAAGACATCCCGCGTCATGACATCGGTACACAACGCGTGAAGTGTTTGAATAAAGGCCGCTGCAGCTGTACTTGATTATGAGTACTGGAGTTGCTTTACTTAGGTGTATATAGATATACTCTCTATGTTTATGTATAGGGATATGAGGTCCCAGACTAGTGCTTCACAGTACAAAACAGATTCATCATGAGTTGAGTAATCAGAATTTAATTCCATATGACAATTGTAGCAAGGAACTCATGGCGGTATGATAGTTCAGGTGCTGTTTAAGAGTATTTTAGAAGCAAGTCTCTAACACAGTACCCCTCAATGATGGAATATCTCAATCCATGTTAATAAGGTTAAGCCGCAATGGTATGAGAGGTAAGGATGTGGGGAGCAATGGGTTAATGAATTTATACAGTCCCGAATGACATGCTTCCCGACAATTTTCTTATCTTTAATGCAAACATTTAGAAAGCCCTTCTTATATCAGACTTCACTGCAACATGACTTGAACAATATATGAGAATTACTCAATCACTCCAAGAGAATGGTTTACTCACTGCTCCAGTGTATCGATCAACAGCAGGGTTACTTCAGCATGCGTGCCTCTTTTGTGTTTGTTGAATTAGTCTATTATTTAGTTATAACTAATCAATATTTAAGATTATTCAACTAATATGCATATATAGCAATATAACAATTTGTGATATATACGGTTTATTCTTTGATATATTTTTTCTTATGACTCATGCAGCAATCTTTTGTTTTGTATTCATTTGTGTTTAGTACATTTTATGTGTTTATTTTCAAATAATTATCTTTAGTATACTTTTCTCATGTATTTCTAGTGGTTAAATAGTTTTTTACTTAATGCCATTTTGTTGTTAGGACTCCAGTGCGGGCTGGGGGACTGTCCATTTTCCTTTCCTTTTTCTGACTCATTGTTCTCACCTGAGCAGGGGTGGTGGGTCTTTCCCATTGGCCTGTGAGTTTAGTGGAGGTAGGACGGGTAGTTCCACAACTCATAATTATCGTAAGTCTCTTCTCAAGGTAAATCACTCTTTGATAAAGCGCTTGGTGCGCAAAACGCGTTGGAGGATTTTTTTGTACCAAACAGTCATGTTGTGAAGAACTCCTGTACAAATAAAACCTACCTTTTTTGCTGTCATCTCACTCTGATTCTCGTTTTCTTCATGGACTTTGCAGTGCTTTCCGGAGCTTGTTTACTCGGTGTAAGGCCGCTACCCACGGCGCCCACTGCGGCTCTTACCTCCGCTGCTGGGGCGCACGGCACCCGGTCACGTGGTCCTCCTCACCTCCCTTCACTTCCTGCAGCCCCTGCTGCCCATGTGCGCCGCCGTGGGAAGCCCGTGCGCGCGCCTACTGTTCCTGGTTTTCATCCCGGCGAACTCAACCCGCCCCTTCCGTCGCGCGCGTTGCGCGCGCGCGCTACCATGTCCATCTCTACTGCCGCCAATGTACTTGTTCCGTTCCCACCTGTCCTGCATCCTGCCTCAGCCTATCAGCGCTCTACCTTCATCTGACATCACCGCTGGAGGTACTCATTGGTTCCTGTCAGTTTATAGTGCCTCCAGCCCTGAGCTAATTGCTGAGCATAGTCAGTCTCTAGTTGTGCTTGCTACAAGCTACTTCGCAGTCTGCTCTTGTCTTCCGTCACAGACCCTAGCCTGAACCCGGACTCCCGATCTCTGGCATCCTCGAACCACGGCTCGCCCAACGGACTTCTACCTTCTCCTCTCCTCGACTTTGGCTTTGGACACGACTACTCTTGATCTCTCCTACCCCGGATCTGGCAAGTACCTCTAACACTCTACTCTCTCCCGTCCCGAACCAGGCTATCTACACGACTCTGCTAACCGGACCCGCTCACGCGGCTGTAGGGCGGTGGTTTTCCTGTATCCCCACCTCGGCCTCGCGGTCCAGTCCGGTTTGTGGTGAGCACTCCTATATTCCCGTGACATTATGCTCAGCCCAACAGACCTGGACTCCGCCGAGGTGGGTCGACGCCTGAGCGAACACGATGGCCTGTTCAAGGAAGTAGAGAATTGTCTCTCCCAAAATAACCAGCGTATGGAACTGCTCCAAAACTCCCTGGGTACCATTTCAGAGCAACTCAAATCCCTTCTGTCCTCTCCCGAGGCTGCTGCCGCTCCTCCTGCTCCTATTTTTTCCCCGCCGGTACCTCCGACTCATTCCTCTGAACCTCGTCTACCTCCTCCCAATCGCTATTCGGAAGAGCCTTCAGCATGCCGTGGCTTCCTGGCGCAGTGTTCCGTCCAATTTGAACTGCTACCCTCTCACTTCCCTACTCCTTGTTCCAAGATCGCGTACATTTACTCTCTGCTGACCGATGACGCCCTGGCCTGGGCTACACCCATATGGGAGCATCGCCCGGATCTGACCTCCAGCCTGGACCGGTTCTGTACTGAATTCCGGAAGGTGTTCGATACACCAGGGAGGAGGGTAACTGCCGCTTCTTCTCTCCTCAATGTTTTGCAGGGAAATCGCTCGGTGGCACGCTACGCACTGGAGTTTCGTTCTATTTCGGCTGAAACAAGGTGGAATGATGAAGCACTCGCCGCAGTGTTTTGGGAGGGTTTGAATGACTCCCTCAAGGACGAGCTGGCCGCACTGGAGCGCCCTACATCATTGGAGGAACTCATCGCGCTCAGTATCTGTATGGACCAGCGGCTTCAGGAGCGAAGAGCAGAGAAGGGAAAGCGCCTAAAAGGTACCCAACCCACTTTCTCTTCACATACAGCTCCAGGGGAGCCCGTTGCCGTATCCTCCAAAGAACCCATGCAGCTGGGTGGAACTCGCCTTTCGTTAACGGAAAGACTACGTCGCCGTCGGGCGGGCCTCTGCCTCTACTGCGGAAATGGTGGACACCTGGTGAGTACCTGTCCTTCCAAGTCGGGAAACGCCAGTCCCCAGTGAGTACTGGGAGAACTACACTAGGCATGGTAACCTCTCCTTTCTCTCCCAAACTACCATCCAAGATACTTCTTCCTATAACTCAGGAGACTTTGGGGACATCACTACGAGGGCCTTCCTAGACTCCGGTTCTGGTGGGAATTTTGTTGATCAATCTTTTGCGGAAAGACACCAGATCCCTCTGGTAGCCAAGGATTGGCCCGTAGGCCTAGAAGCCATTGACGGTAGGCCTTTGCAACCCGCATTTATCTCTCATCAGACCATTCCCCTCCGTCTTAAGATGACAGGACACCATTCCGAACAAATTCAGTTGGATGCCATCCACACGCCGGCAGTAGACGTGATATTAGGTCTTCCCTTGCTCCAGCACCATAATCCCCAGATCGACTGGCTCCAGTCACAACCCCTCACCTGGAGAGATCGGTGTCAAGACACTTGTCTGGTTTCATCTAATGCCCTAGTAGCTGCCACACATTCGGAATCCAAGAATCCCCTCCTTCCGGACACCTACTGGGAGTTCAGAGATGTCTTCGACAAGATTCAGGCGGAGGAATTACCACCCCATCGCGCCTGCGATTGCCCGATCGACCTTCTTCCTGGCGCGATTCCCCCCAGAGGTTGTACCTACCCACTTTCCCCCCCCGAGACCAAGGCGATGAAACTTTACATACAGGAGAACCTCCAGAGAGGCTTCATTCGTAAGTCTTCTTCTCCGGCAGGAGCAGGTTTCTTTTTTGTAAAGAAAAAGGACGGCACACTTCGTCCTTGCATCGATTATCGTGGGCTCAACAAGGTGACTGTCAAGAATCGTTATCCTCTTCCCTTGATTGCCGAACTTTTCGACAGGTTACAAGGCGCCACTATCTTTTCCAAGCTGGATCTCCGTGGAGCCTACAATCTGGTCCGGATTCGTAAGGGAGATGAGTGGAAGACGGCCTTCAACACGCGTGATGGGCACTATGAGTACCTCGTGATGCCCTTTGGTCTCTGTAACGCGCCAGCTGTCTTCCAGGATTTCGTTAATGACGTCTTCAGAGATCTGCTGGATCAACACGTGGTGGTCTACCTAGATGACATCCTGATATTCTCGCAGAATCCCCTGGAACATACTCGGCACGTCAAACAAGTACTTCAGAGGTTACGGGAGAACCGACTGTTCGCTAAACTTGAAAAATGCCAGTTCCATCAGTCATCCACGTCATTTTTGGGGTACATAATCTCCGACACTGGACTCGCGATGGATCCTACCAAGGTGGAAGCCGTCTTGAATTGGCCCCGCCCCCTCTCTTTGAAAGCGGTACAGAGGTTTTTAGGTTTTGCCAACTATTACCGCAGGTTCATAAAAAATTTTTCCTCGCTGGTCGCACCCATCACGGCCCTCACTCAGAAGAACGCCAATCCCGCACTATGGTCCCCCGAGGCCATCATGGCTTTTCAGGTTGCCTTTGTCACAGCACCTATCTTGGTGCATCCTGATCCAGCACAACCCTTCACTCTCGAGGTGGATGCTTCGGACATAGGGGCAGGGGCGATCTTATCCCAAAGGAAGAACCCACAGGCCAGACTGCATCCCTGTGCATTATTTTCTAAAAAATTCTCCGCAGCAGAACGGAATTATGACGTGGGTAACCGTGAGATCCTCGCGATCAAGATGGCTTTGGAAGAGTGGCGACATCTATTGGAAGGCGCTGAATACCCCGTCACCATCCTTACGGACCATAAAAACCTTTTATATATTGAAACCGCCCGCCGTCTGAGCGCTCGGCAGGCACGTTGGTCCCTCTTCTTCACCCGGTTCAACTTCCTTATCTCATACCTCCCGGGTTCTAAAAACACCAAAGCTGATGCACTGTCTCGTCAATTCTCGGTAGAGGACAAGACCGAGGATCCTCAAGAGACTATCCTTCCTCCTAAATGTGTCCTGTCCGCCAATACCTTTGACGCGCTATCAGAGATCACCAAGGTTCAAGCTCAAATCCCTCAGGGTCTGAGGGTGCCAGTTGGACGACTTTTCACACCCCCTACCTTCCGCCAGAAGGTAATGCAATGGGGGCACGCCGCCAAAATGGCAGGTCATCCGGGAATCAAAAGGACCATTGATCTTTTGCAACGAACCTTTTGGTGGCCAGGCATGCGCAAGGACATTCAACATTTCGTCTCGGCATGTTCCACCTGCGTACAGAACAAGACTCCACGGAGTAAACCTCCAGGACTCCTGCAAACCCTCCCCATCCCCGATCGGCCATGGGAACATCTCTCGATGGACTTTATTGTCGACCTTCCCAAATCCAAGGGTATGGACACTATACTAGTAGTGGTCGACCGCTTTTCCAAACAAGCGCATTTTATTCCACTCAAAGGTCTACCCAGTGCTCCTAAACTTGCCAAGGTATTTATCAAGGAGATCTTCAGGCTACATGGATCTCCTCAGACCATAGTTTCTGATCGGGGGTCGCAATTTGTGTCGAGATTCTGGAGGGCCTTCTGTAAAAGACTTAACGTGGCGCTTCACTTCTCCTCTGGATACCACCCACAGACCAATGGTCAAACTGAGCGAACCAATCAGTCACTGGAGCAGTTCCTTCGTTGTTTCATACCGGACTCTCAGGACAATTGGCTCGATCTACTCCCTTGGGCAGAATTTGCTCACAATAATCTCAGGAATGAGTCCACATTACAGTCTCCATTCTTTTCTAATTTCGGCTTTCATCCCTCCACCCTCCCTCAGTCTGGGCCAAGTACTGGAGTTCCAGCCGCAGAAGAAAGGATTCGGGATCTTCAAGCTTCCTGGTCTAGGATTCAGGATAATCTCAAGCGGGCCACAGCCATGCAGAAAAGGCTGGTGGATAGGCATCGTCAGAGACCACCCGATTTTGCCCCAGGTCAGAAAGTATGGTTATCTACTAGGAACATACGCTTGAAAGTCACATCCCCAAAGCTGGCACCCTGATTTATCGGTCCATTCCCTATATTGGAGAGGATCAATCCGGTTACCTACCGACTCAAACTACCTGCTACTATGAAGATTCCCTCTGCCTTTCATTGTTCTCTGCTAAAACCATTTGTACCCAATCCTCAGATCCAACACATCACACCTTCCCCCAGACTTGTCAATGGACAAGAAGAGTTTGAGGTACAATCCATCCTAGATTCTCGTATCTCAAGAGGAGGTCTCCAGTATTTGGTGCATTGGAGGGGTTTGGACCCGAAGAAAGGGCATGGATTCCTCAAGTCCAGGTACACGCCCCCAGGCTGGTCCGGGCATTTCATTCCAAATTTCCGCTTAAACCTGGTAAGGATCGTCCGGAGTCCGACCCTGAAGGGGGGGGTACTGTAAGGCCACTACCCACGGCGCCCGCTGCGGCTCTTACCTCCGCTGCCGGGGCGCGCGGCACCCGGTCACGTGATCCTCCTCATCTCCCTTCACTTCCTGCAGCCCCTGCTGCCCATGCTTGCCGCCGTTCCTGGTTTTCATCCCGGCGAACTCAACCCGCCCCTTCCGTCGCGCCCGTCGCGCCCGTCTCGCGCGTCGCGCGCGCGCGCTACCATGTCCATCTCTACTGCCGCCAATGTACTTGTTCCGTTCCCACCTGTCCTGCATCCTGCCTCAGCCTATCAGCGCTCTACCTTCATCTGACATCACCGCTGGAGGTTCTCATTGGTTCCTGTCAGTTTATAGTGCCTCCAGCCCTGAGCTGATTGCTGAGCATAGTCAGTCTCTAGTTGTGCTTGCTACAAGCTACTTCGCAGTCTGCTCTTGTCTTCCGTCACAGACCCTAGCCTGAACCTGGACTCCCGATCTCTGGCACCCTCGAACCCCGGCTCGCCCAACGGACTTCTACCTTCTCCTCTCCTCGACTTTGGCTTTGGACACCGACTACTCTTGATTTCTCCTACCCCGGATCTGGCAAGTACCTCTACCACGCTACTCTCTCCCGTCCCGAACCAGGCTATCTACATGACTCTGCTTTCCGGACCCCCTCAGGGGGCGGTGGTTTTCCTGTATCCCCACCTCGGCCTCGCGGTCCAGTCCGGTTTGTGGTGAGCACTCCTATATTCCCATGACACTCGGGCTCTTCACTCATCTTACCGTAATCTCTATGTTGTTTAACTAGATTTTCTATAACCATCCTTGAGTGGTAGTTTCTATTTTAAGATTCTTGTGTTGTATGTATGTTCTATCTATGAGTACTTGTGCTGGTAACATAGGTGTATACAGTCTTACTCATGGACTCCAGTTATTGTATTAAAATTCACAGTCACTGCTCACCCCCTCGTTTGGGCTTGGAATCTGTTCACTGCATGTACAGATGGCTCTTACCGCAGTGCCCGTCTGGTGCTGTTTTTGGTACCTCTTCTGGCACTGTATTTTCCTCACAATCCGTGACAACTTTGTATAGTGATCTTTGTTGAAACTTTGTTCCTACTCCAGTTCCAATCCAATGTGGTGCCCACAGCAGGCTCAGCTCTGATACGCTGCGGCATTTGCACCAGGCACAGCAAACACGCAGGATGCTTCCTCTTCACAGGTCTGGTTTGGTGCCGAAAACAGGTAAGGGGTGTGTGTAGGTGTTACACTATGGGTGCTCACAAGTCATAGGTGTCTCACCCTACGCGTTTCACCAGATTTTGGCTTCCTCAGGGTATGATTTACTGCTCCAGATAGCACCCTTATATAGTGGTCACATATACAGATTTTGTTCATTCCTCATTAACATGTGTTATTTTACAGCTTCTTTTGACCTTTACAGTTCTTTTTTGAATATCCTCCTATATCCTTTTTTTCTCATACTCAGTCCGATTTTTGTGTGCATTATAGAAAGAGGTTGGATTATGTGCTTGGATATTAGTTGTTACCTATCCAATTTGAAACATTCCACAATGTTATATATTTCCAAATATTTGCATAAGAATGTGTACTTATTATCCATTTAATCTATACAGCAGAGACTGCGACTATTCTAACACAAACCAGTGGCAATCGCCAAAAAGACCCAGGTACACCCAGGTACATTCTGAATACATGCCTTAAACTTGCCTTAAACTAGCTCCAGCATTTCTGCATTGATTAATAGCCCATAAGATTAACAGCGTTATCCGGTCATTAGTCAATGCAGAAATGCCTTAAATTTGCCTTAAACTAGCCCAGCACATACCCAGAATGTAACCGGGCTAGTTTAAGACAAGCTTTAGAATAGTCGTGGTCTCGTATGTACATGTACATATATAAATGACACATTAATAATCTATGCACCAGCAGAATGGAAAACCATATCCAACAAGTTTGCCCAGATTGTAAGTGTGATAGTCTTTTAACAGGTATACCGTAAAATAATTATATATATGATTAAGTACATACTTCTTATTTGGACTTGCACTTTATTTACACTTTCTTTCTAAAGGTATCCATTCTGCTTATTCAATTTATATGCAATTCCTTGCTGGAAGAATAGATTTGGTTACTCAATATCTATAGTTAGATTTTCCTACAGAAAAATCATCGGTAAATGATTTTTCATTTGCCAGTATGAGATATGTTTCACCATATAGAGTTATGGGACATATTTTGTTCAGAATTTTTAGGGAGACAATTTAAGATGAATCTAAACTATCCAATTCCCAATAATTGAGTCGTTACAGAGTACTAAAATCAGAGATTCTCGTTAGGTTGCTAAAGACTTCACAGAATAGTTATAAGCAAACAAAGTTGTGAATTGCAAATATCATTCAAGTCAACTGTCACGTAGTAAAGAGTAATATGCAGATTACAGCGTTAGCTGTGAAACATAAACAGACAGTTTTATAGTGGTATCCTACGAATGGTGTCATGAAAATACACATTATCTAATTTCAAAGAAAAGAAACCAGATCAAAATCAATATTGTGGCCCAAGGGGGTCAAGGTTTTTAAAGTATAAATCAAGTAGGATTCCGCTGGGAAATCTTCTTAATGAACCTCCCTCCCCCCCCCCTCCAATTAGGTGTCACCAGCTCTACTGTATGGCACAAAATATTTCATCATTTTGATTACATTGATGTGTCTTTCTGTATTGATTGGAGACATGTGTCTCCAATCCTTTCGCTATATTCCGTATGTGTTCGCTCATTCACACTTTTAAAGTTCTTTCTGTTCGTCCTACATATTGGGATCCACATCCACATGCCAATAGATACACAACCCCCTTACTGTTACAAGATATTGTTTCCTTTATGACAAACCTCTCTCCAGTGACATTTGACATGCATTCATTGGTTTGACATGGCTGTGTTTGATTACACAATGGCAAGCCCTGCAATTCATACATTTGTAAAAGCCTTTGGAACCTTTTTCTAACCATGTTTTTCTCTTTTCTTTTAGGAAACTTGGTACCAATTGTTGCTTGAGGTTCCTCGTCCAGGAGTGTATCACCTTTGGTCTCTCTGTCAGAATCTGTTTAAGGAGATTATCCCCCTGCAATATATACAAGAGTTGTCCCAGAATCTTTTCAATTTGTCTCGACTCACCACTTGTAAGGATCGGGGATTCACGCCGCCCTTGGCGCACTGCCCACTCATCTCCGCTCCCTGCTCCCGTCTTCCCCGCTCCCGCCACTGGTGGGGACGCAGCTCCCTCGGGGACCGCTCCGCAGGCAGCTCGTGTGCACTCTGCTCCAGGCTTAATTTCTCTTCTTCCGGCTTGCGTCCTAGCGCCGACGTCGGGGGCGCATGCACGCAGCGCTCGTTCGGCACACACAGGTCCCGCCTCCTCAGAACTTGTCAGGAATCCTCATTCCACCTGATTCCTGCTCTGGATCCACCAACCACAGTCCTCACTGCTAATGCACCTCCACGCTGCAGGTTACTCATTGGTTACTCTCTCCTACTTATGCCCTGCTGGCAAATTGGCTGAACATAATTCAATGTTCCATTGTGTTAATTGCTTCCTAGCCTTGCAGTCTTGTCTTGTCCTCTTGTTCGAAGCTCTCTGTTATTGACCTGGCTTGTTTTGGACTCCTTTCTTCTGTACTCCTGACCCCGGCTATCTACGAAAATCCGCACCTGTCCAACCCTGACCTCGGCATCTATTCTCCTCTTTCATACCCAGATCCCGGCTAATATTACCTGAGATGATCCATACCTCTCCAACCCAGACCCCGGCAATTATATTGACTATCCGTACCTCTCCAACCTAGGCCCAACCTACCTTGACCAACCTACACTCCAGATGGGCCCACGCGGCTGTGGGTGGTGTTTACATCCATCACCACCTTTGCCCAACGGTCATGCCTTGTTTGTGGTGAGCACATCATGACACCACATATTGAGTAATAAACAGAATAAATGTGCCTAATTTTTCAACTGACTCTTTATCACCAGAAATGGATGAGGAAAATCTCTTTCTGCATTTCCAAAACTTAGAAAAACTGATGAAAAGTCAAACGATGGTGGGATTTTAAAACATTACAAAAATATATTGAAGCAAAAAGGCTTCCGAGAGGATTATGGATTTTTAAAGCACCTACAATAGATTATAATGATGATTTTATTAATAATTGCCACAATATTCTTGATCACTGTTCATTCAAATTAATGGTATTATTAATAAAACATAGAGGAAAAAAGCATCAAGAAATAGATACAGAAATTAAAGAGATTCAGGCAAAACTAGAACCCTACACAGAGTTTGAGGGATATCAATTCTGTGAAACTGAAATCAAAGAGAAAATTGATAAATTAGAAACTGGTATTATGCAGGTGAAAAAGAAAAAGTATTTGCCAGAGATAAACAAGATGATGACAATAAATGCTACCGCAGCTGGAAAAATATAGAGAAGAATAAGGATATTAATATAGATAAGTCCACTAATCAGGATAACAAAAAAATTGAACATGGGCCATATATTCAAAGAGAGAGGAGTATCTATATTCCGTATGTGTTCGCTCATTCGCATTTTTAAAGTTCTTTTAGTTCGACCTACATATTGGGTTCCATATCCACATGTCAATGGATACACAGCCCCCTTACTGTTACAAGATATTGTTTCCTTTAGGACAAACTTCTCTCCAGTGACATTTGACATGAATTCCTTGGTTTGACATGGCTGTGTTTGATTACACAATGGCAAGCCCTGCAATTCATACATTTGTAAAGCCTTTGGAACCTTTTTCTAACCATGTTTTTCTTTTTTTCTTTTAGGAAACTTGGTACCAATTGTTGCTTGAGGTTCCTCGTCCTGGAGTGTATCACCTTTGGTCTCTCTGTCAGAATCTGTTTAAGGAGATTATCCCCCTGCAATATATACAAGAGTTGTCCCAGAATCTTTTCAATTTGTCTCGACTCACCACTTGTAAGGATCGGGGATTCACGCCGCCCTTGGCGCACTGCCCACTCATCTCCGCTCCCTGCTCCCGTCTTCCCCGCTCCCGCCAGCCACTGGTGGGGACGCAGCTCCCTCGGGGACTGCTTTGCAGGCAGCTCGTGTGCACTCTGCTCCAGGCTTAACTCCTCTTCTTCCGGCTTGCGTCCTAGCACCGACGTCGGGGGCGCATGCACGCAGCGCTCGTTCGGCACACACAGGTCCCGCCTCCTCAGAACTTGTCAGGAATCCTCATTCCACCTGATTCCTGCTCTGGATCCACCAACCACAGTCCTCACTGCTAATGCACCTCCACGCTGCAGGTTACTCATTGGTTACTCTCTCCTACTTATGCTCAGCTGGCAAATTGGCTGAACATAATTCAATGTTCCGTTGTGTTAATTGCTTCCTAGCCTTGCAGTCTTGTCTTGTCCTCTTGTTCGAAGCTCTCTGTTATTGACCTGGCTTGTTTTGGACTCCTTTCTTCTGTACTCCTGACCCCGGCTATCTACGAAAATCCGCACCTGTCCAACCCTGACCTCGGCATCTATTCTCCTCTTTCATACCCAGATCCCGGCTAATATTACCTGAGATGATCCATACCTCTCCAACCCAGACCCCGGCAATTATATTGACTATCCGTACCTCTCCAACCTAGGCCCAACCTACCTTGACCAACCTACACTCCAGATGGGCCCACGCGGCTGTGGGTGGTGTTTACATCCATCACCACCTTTGCCCAACGGTCATGCCTTGTTTGTGGTGAGCACATCATGACACCACATATTGAGTAATAAACAGAATAAATGTGCCTAATTTTTCAACTGACTCTTTATCACCAGAAATGGATGAGGAAAATATCTTTCTGCATTTCCAAAACTTAGAAAAACTGATGAAAAGTCAAACGATGGTGGTATTTTAAAACATTACAAAAATATATTGAAGCAAAAAGGCTTCCGAGAGGATTATGGATTTTTAAAGCACCTACAATAGATTATAATGATGATTTTATTAATAATTGCCACAATATTCTTGATCAATGTTCATTCAAATTAATGGTATTATTAATAAAACATAGAGGAAAAAAGCATCAAGAAATAGATACAGAAATTAAAGAGATTCAGGCAAAACTAGAACCCTACACAGAGTTTGAGGGATATAAATTCTGTGAAACTGAAATCAAAGAGAAAATTGATAAAGTAGAAGCTGGTATTATGCAGGTGAAAAAGAAAAAGTATTTGCCAGAGATAAACAAGATGATGACAATAAATGCTACCGCAGCTGGAAAAATATAGAGAAGAATAAGGATATTAATATAGATAAGTCCACTAATCAGGATAACAAAAAAATTGAACATGGGCCATATATTCAAAGAGAGAGGAGTATCTATATTCCGTATGTGTTCGCTCATTCGCATTTTTAAAGTTCTTTTAGTTCGACCTACATATTGGGTTCCATATCCACATGTCAATGGATACACAGCCCCCTTACTGTTACAAGATAATGTTTCCTTTAGGACAAACTTCTCTCCAGTGACATTTGACATGAATTCCTTGGTTTGACTTGGCTGTGTTTGATTGTTAAACAACATAGAGATTCTATCTACCGTATATACACCCATGTGAAGCAACTCCAGTACTCATAATCAAGTACATAACATCTTTAAGAAGAATACTTATAAAAACTCTAGGCTGCCAAATACACTCAATTCAGTGTGTAACTATATTCCACACAGTTTTTCAACAAAACTTCCTTTAAGAAGAGGGGATTATATGCCGAAACATTTTAAAATTGGGCAATAGTGCCAAGTACCAATTGAATCTATCTGGACATTTGCAGAAATAACCACTTTTGTATAATATAGTGGGGGGTGGGGGATTCACCTTTTTTCCCCCTGACTGGATATATTTGTTGTAAATGTTATGTTATTAATTGTGTATGTTTAATGTTGGTTGATTAAGCTTAATCAAGACATAGGATTAATTGTGTATAAAACTCCTGGTTAGGAGTTACTCAATTGTACTTATTATAGTATTTTTTAATAGATTTGAATATTTTTTTTTTTAATACTGCCTACTTTATTCTTTCGGAAACTTGGTATACTTGGTATACAGTACCATTAGAGCTTCTATTAATCATCAGTTCCTTATTCATGCGCCAGGGTGTTTTCCATTTTTTCTTGCAATTAATGTTGTTTAACTCTGGAGAACCTTTGCATCAATAATGTAATAATAATAATAATAGCATGTTCTTATATAGCTCTGCTAGCTTTACGTAGCGCTTTATAGAGACATTTTTGCAGGCACAGGTCCCTGCCCGTGGAGCTTACAATCTATGTTTTTGGTGCCTGAGGCACAGGGAGATAAAGTGACTTGCCCAAGGTCACCAGGAGCCAACACAGGGAATTGAACCAGGTTCCCCTGCTTCAAACTCAGTGTCAGTCAGTGTCTTTACTCACTAAGTCACTCATTCTCCCTAAGTGTATTAAAATGTGATGTATTTTTATTAGATAGGATAGATTCTTGGGCTCTCCGGAGCTGATATTAAATCGGGGCATCTTCGGAAACTCCCGGCTTCAATCTGATGCAGTAAAAAATATTTATTTATTAAAAGTCATACCACAAATCCTGTCCCACCACTCTTGAGGTGACGAGATTAGATCTGCAAGTGTCTTCCTAGTTGCAGCCTCAATGAGATTGCCGGAGCTACTAGAATAGGGTGATTTAACAAGAAATGCGAGGTTGAGCGGTTTTTGACTTCCCACTTGGTTTGTCTGACAAGGAGCACTACCGTTTAGGGGAGAAGTACTTCCCAAATGATTCAAAGCTTTCTGAATAGCTACATATGCCAAATCGTTTGAGATGTGTTCAAATGCTCGATAACTTAGTTATCGAAGCTACTAGAATAGGCCCCTGTGACGGAGAGGCCTGTAGGCGAGGTCAGTTAAGACAGTTGTGGTATTATTTGCTCCACAACTACAACAAAACATTGGGGCTACTGCCCCTTTAAGGCAAAACACAAATCATAAAACAAACACTTACTCCTTTTTGGAGACTGACTAAACAGGACAGGCCTTAACTCTCTGACTGGCGAGGTAGACCAGTTCAGAGTCCCAAAACATATAAAACCCAGTGAACAAAATATAAAGACTTATCTTAGTGTTTCTCCGGTATCTCTGGTTTCTCCAGGCACACTTAAGATGCAGGCGTTGAAGTCCTGCTTCTCCCAGGAAGACTGTTGCCCTATTTCTGTGCAGGCTTCTCTTCAGTGCAGGGCTTTGAGTTCCCCACTGTTCCCAGGCAAAACCCTCTGGTGAACAAGGGATGAATCTCCGGGAAGCGTAGGGATATGTGAAAACAAAAATGTATATAGATAGTGCAATATTGCTGTGACAAATTAAATAAATTGGCTGATCTAATGCAGATGTACTCACAAGTGTGAGAAGGTTAAAGGCACGTAAAGGTATCTTTCCCAGAGTATGGATGTCACACTGTATTCAGGAAATCAATCTCAGCCCCATATAGAATCCAAGAGACCTTAGAAAAGAAGACTGGACATAGCGCAGACTGTATACCAAGAATTTATAAAAGGTAAGTGAAAGGTATTACACTCACATGATTTCAAAAGTTTAAAAGCATTTCGATCACACGCAGTGGATCTCAGCAGCCGGATAGATGGTGTATCTGGTTCCCCTCCTTCCGTGGCGTGCGTGTCACTGGTTTGCGTTCCAACTGCACAGGAAGTGATGTCATCGGCTTCTAGGGGTTCCGGCCAGTAGTACAGACGTCACTCTACGCGTTTCATCTCATCGATTTCATCAGGAGTGACTTTGTGATGGGTGTGGGATACATATATACCCCTAACTTAGTTCCCATTGGTGAATGGCTAACTAGATTTTAATTGGGTTAACGATTATACTGAGTGGATACACATGAGATAGAAAGAGACATGTAATTAATCCCTCTACATCTTACATATGCAGAGGTCCAAAAAATATTACAATCAATCAATGTTGAAAATTTAATGCAGAAATGTATCTTTAAAAATGCTGATGCTTAGATATAAAAAATGTTTAAATAAACATTATAAAAATATAAACATAAAAACAGGTATATATGAAATAAATAAGCAGTAAGTAAAACAATATGAGTCAGAACAAGGAAACTAGCTAATTATAAAGCATAGTTGATTCATAGGAATAGATGAAATCTATTGTGGAAACAAGAAACAGGGCATAAGTAACATTATAGAAAAGGTTTCAAATCAAATTCCAAATTCAGACCAGCAGGAGACATGGTTTTTAGTTCGAACATCCAATATGATTCTCTTTTTATCAGTGCTTTATCTCTATTACCCCCTCTCCAGTGAGGCATAACCTGTTCGATGGTTCTTATGAATTTTTGGTAGAAAATAGAAGACGGGGAATACTGGGTCCTCAACATTTAGTAACTGAAACTCATGTTCTTCCAGTATTCCCCGTCTTCTCCCATCCTCAAGCAAAGACTGCAGTTCTATTTTATATAGGTTGGTAGGGTTGCCTTTTAGTTTTAGGTAGGTAGTTGTATCTCCCAAAAATTTTTTGGACTCAAGCATATAATAGCTATGGTCCATAATTACAACACCCCCTCCCTTGTCTGCAGGTTTTATTACAATTGTTTTGTCTGCTGTGAGTTCCTCAAGAGCAGTTCTCTCCTCCCTTGTAAGGTTATTGTGCTGTCTGTCTTTTTTACTCAAATTTTCTAGGTCTTTTGTAACTAGTTGAAAAAACACCTCTAAATGGTTCCCTTTAGCAAATTTGGGGAAAAACTGAGATTTAGGTTTAAATTTGGAATGTACAAATTCAGAGGTGCTAGAATCTATAGCTTTTTTGTTATCTGTCCAGTTCCTGGTTTCTGCATCTTTATTGGCAAAAAATCTTTTTAATGTAAGTGATCTCAGAAACTTATGTGTGTCAACATAAAGACCAAATTTATTTGGTCCAATAGTGGGAGCAAAAGTGAGTCCCTTACTGATAACTTTATTCTGGCATTCTGTGAACGTTTTAGTACTTAAATTAAAAATATTTTTTGTTGTCTTTTCTAAGGTCTCTTGGATTCTATATGGGGCTGAGATTGATTTCCTGAATACAGTGTGACATCCATACTCTGGGAAAGATACCTTTACGTGCCTTTAACCTTCTCACACTTGTGAGTACATCTGCATTAGATCAGCCAATTTATTTAATTTGTCACAGCAATATTGCACTATCTATATACATTTTTGTTTTCACATATCCCTGCGCTTCCCGGAGATTCATCCCTACTTCTCAACACGAGGACTGACAGAGCAATCCTCACCGGGTCATAGCAGCACCTGTTTTATGTGTTTGCATAAGTATCACCTTTTGATTATTATTATCACCACGATTATATGTATAGCTAGTATTTTTATATAGAGCGCCACTATTAGATACGTTTCCTTTTTCACATGCTCTGGTGAACAAGCCTGAATCCCTGCAAGTGGAAGCTCCATTATCTGTGGTCCTCTAATAGAGACTCCAACAGGGACTCTCACAAGCAGATCATTTTTAATTAATGCTCAATCAGGAGTTAATTACATCGACCTCCAAGCTCAGGTAGGTAACCCGACACCAGTGAAATTTCCTGCACTGTAAATATAGTTTAACTCCTTGATTCCCCTAAAGCCCCTTTGAGATAACTAGTAAGAGCAACAGCAGTCCCGGTGTACATGCATGGGTACTACAGTACTGACAATTTAATTGTAATGTATATTTTTTTTAGGTTGCCCGTTCATTGCCATTGTGGTAATCCATGCCCATATTGTCTGCATGGTTTTACCACTGTGACAATAAATGGGTAGAGGGAGTGGGGGTAGTTGCCTTGGGGAGGATGGTTAGGCCACCCAGTAGGTAGCGGGAGGGGGTTAACCACTTAATAACCATAGCGGTTTATAACCATTAAGGTGATGAAGGGGTTACAGACTGGTAGCTTGTTTTTAAATTTTATTATCAGTGCCCAATGAAGACGAGGACGTCAAGGATGGCCTTCACCCTGGCAGCGGTAAGTACAACTTTAATTTACTATATGCTGGCTGGATAATGTTTTATTTTTATTGGGAAAATGCACTATTATCCAGATCTGGATGATAGGAATTTTGTCCATTATTGTATGGTATGTGATGGGTGGTGGGGGGTGGGGGGGCGAAAGGGGATGGGTAGTAGGACTGTTGTATTTTAATGTTTATTGGGGTAGAGGGGGTGGGTGAAAGGGGTAGTTTCCCCAGGGTGGGAAAACCTAACCCCTTCATTACCAGAGCGGTTACTACCGCAAAGGTGATGAAGGGGTTAACCCCTCCAGCAACCTTCTAGGTAGGCCTGATCACACACTCTGCAGCAACAAACCCCTTTACCCACCCCCTCTATCCCCAGTAAACCAAGTACACAGTTTAACCCCTCCATTGCCCTTGCACCTAACCGCTAAGGTAATGAAGCTGCTTTTATTTGATTTTAATAACAGTATTAAATTAGTGGGTCTCAGGAGCTTAACTGCATCCATCCACCCGGCCGGAGAGATCCATTGAGATCTAAATGCTTACCTTTATTTGAAACTATGTGAGTGTAAACTTGTTTTACTTACCTTCTATAAATTATACATACAGTTTGCACTATGTCCAGTTGTATCTTTTAATAAGGTTCCTGGGAGTCCATCCTTATGGGGCTACATTTATTGCTGCATCTCCTGGTGACTGAGTGACTGATAAGAACGCCTTAAAAGATACCTTTATGTGCCTGCAAAACCTCACATGTTTGTGAGTATATATATTGAGAGCAGTGTCATCTTTATTTGAGTTTATCCATTTTACCTTAACAATATTGCACTATCACCATTGTATTCTTTTTTACATATATTGCGCTTCCCGGAGACTTCATCGCTGCTGACCAAGGTGTACCTGACAGAAACTCACTGTACTTGCAGGGTTGTTTACCCTGACGACTACGCCAATTGCACTGACAGAGGTTGCTAATCCTGCCGACTGCGCCAAATGTGCTGACAGGAAATTCTTATTCAAAATGCTTGCTCGGATTGTCGATATCACCCACAAGTACACGGACACACCCACACCGATTAGTAAAATATTTTTTATTGAAATACAGACGAGACCACGACTATTCCAAAGCTTGCCATAAACTAACCCGGTTACATTCTGGGTATGTGCTGGGTGTAACCTGGCTAGTTTAAGGCAAGTTTAAGGCATTTCTGCAATAACTAATGACCCATAGGATTAACACAGCAGGTGTCCCTTGCAGTCCCATTCAGTTTCAATGGGACTGCCAGGCACCCCCACTGTTAATTTGATTGGCCATTAATCAATGCAGAAATGCTGGGGCTAGTTTAAGGCAAATTTAAGGCATGTATCCAGCATGCACCTGGGTGTACCTGGGTCTTTTTGGCAATTGCCACTGGTTTGTGTTAGAATAGTCACAGTCTCTGCTGTACTTCGTTGCTGATAATGTTATCAGTCAGAATACCGCACATACTGTAGATAGCCAGGGGACTCCCAACATCTCAAGATGTGTGCCTGGTAGTTGTATATTCCGGTGATCATGTTGTCCCACACGCAAAGCCAAACAAGCTGTGACAGATCTAATACAGAGTATTCTTCCTGGTACTGTCCAGGTAAATAAGAATTTCAATCAGATTTAGAACCATGCAGCGGATTATGAAAGATAAATTATGATCATTCTTCCTAGTTGTAACAGGGGACTATCCCTGTTCAGGTAATGTGCCTCTAATCCAGCAGTGTGGTGGTTAACTGCTCTTAGTCAATTAACAAAACACCACCTGCCTGATTAGATGACTTAGAAAGCCTGTCTTTTGAAACAGGAAGTGAGAACTCTTTAGCAGACACCTGAGCTGAACTTAGAGACACACTTGTCTTGAGCTCTGCTAAAAAGATAGCAGAGCTGCTCTCAAGACACAGGGAAAACTTCTAAACCTGTATGCTGACCAACCCTGGAGACAAGGGAGCTGAAACAGGGACTGTGAAGATTTTCCCTCCAAACCACAAGGAACAGATAAGACTTTCATTCTTAAAAGACTGCTTAAATCTGCTTATTGCATGCTATTTGTGTTTGGGGTTGGGAGAATTGCTTAACTAACGGAGATGTGAATTAATTGCATAGGAGTTCACTAGAAATACTCCCAAGTGAATGGAAGCTTTGTTCCCCCCCTGTGTTTGGATAATTTTCTGATAAAAAGGAAAAGGCACAATAAAGCCTATTATAATTTCACATTATATAGACTCAAAGTGTGTACCTCTGTGAACGTCCGTCCACACTAGTATTGTACAGGCTATTAAGAATTTTAATCAGTGTTAGGACCTGTGAATTATGGTCCTGCCTTGGAGGGGCTCACAGGCTTACAATGCTTTACAGTAAGGGCAGTTAAAATGTGGAATTCATTACCCATGGAGACTGTGATGGCAGATACAATAGATTTGTTCAAAAAAAGGTTGGACGGCTTTTTAGATGGGAAAGGTATACAGGGATATACCAAATAAGTATACATGGGAAGGATGTTGATCCAGGGATTAATCAATTCTTGGAGTCAGGAAGGAATTAATTTTTCCCCTTAATGGATTTTTTTGTTTGCCTTCCTCTGGATCAATACGTAAGTATAGATATAGGATAAAGTATCTGTTGTCTAAATTTAGCATAGGTTGAACTTGATGGACCTACGTCTTTTTTCAACCTCATCTACTATGTAACTATATGTAGCTTCGGCCAAAGTGTTAAACTAAATGACCCTTTTATTCAAGAGATATATAGGTATTTCACTGTGTATTTTTGCCATTGGATGAAGCACTGGGCTTTGTTTATGTTTGTTTGTAGTAATTATTGCAGCAGCATCAGACATTTCCACAGGAGCAGACATGATTTCAGCAATCATAAACAATTTTACTAAGAGACAAGAATTAACTCATCACTTATTTATTTTTATTTTATTTATAAAATGTTTTACCAGGAAGTAATGCATTGAGAGTTACCGCTCGTTTTCAAGTATGTCCTGGGCATAGAGTTAAGACAAATAATACATGGTTCAAATACATAGTTACATAAGTGAACAGGGTATACATTATATACAAGACATTGCATGCACAGTTAGAGATAATATACATTATAGGCGTATGTAAAAGTTACAGACCAGATTAAAATGAGAGACAGCTTTAGTTTTGAAAGAACTTAGACTGGTGGTGGTTGTTAGAGTCTCCAGTAGATTGTTCCAATTTTGGGGCACGGTAAGAGAAGGAGGAGCAGACAGATACTTTGTTGAACCTTGGGACCATGAACAGTCTTTTGGAGTCTGATCTCAGATGATAAGTGCTGCATGTGATAGCGGTGAGGAGCTTGTTCAGATAGATGGGTAGCTTGCCCAGAAAGTATTTGAAGGCAAGACAGGAAAGATGAGCTTTGCGCCTAGACTCAAGTGATGACCAATCTAGTTCTTTGAGCATTATAGACTGTTACATGCAGAAAGTTAACCCCTAACATGCCTAGGTCATCAGACATAAGATGAACTTTCATTCTGCCTACATTCACTCTTTAGCAAATGGGCAGTATCCTACTCTTACTGTTAACATTAAAAACATATGGTAGATCTACTGCTGCTCTAGCTATTCTACCTGCATCAAGGCAATCCGAGTTTGCTGAAAAGCCCTCTTCAATTTCAAAAGGGACGGGGGCACCAACAGAGCCTTTCTTGCTGCGATTACCACCACCACTCCTCTCCATAACAAAAACAAAATGAAGCAAAAATAAATAAATCTCTGTCTCTGCCTAACTATCAGATCCTGTGTCTACTGCTACTCCCTCCCTAAAGGTACGTAGCTCCCTACACACACTCCACCCCTGCCCCTTAACTAGCCACTAGGACTACTGCACTTTCCCTTTTCAGTCAAGACACAAAAGTACAGAATTGAGAATTTAAGAGAATAAATAGTAGCAGGAAGTAAGAAATACTTAATAAAATTTGAAATCTGCAACATTTAAGTACATTCGAACATGGGTTTAATATAAAAACTTTCCACAGATTGTACATTCAAACATGGGTTTAATATAAAAATTTTCCACAGATTGTAAAAAACAATAAAAAATATCGCACAGATTGCAATCGTTGAGGGATTGATTTTTAAAACTCTGCTCAAAATTATTAATGCACAAACCGCCATAGACTGTTGTTGTGCGGTTCGAATGTCGTTGGAAATTTAGAGAACCACATGGATCGAATGTCCAGACATTCGCACTTCGATACTTATAATGTGACTGCTGCAATTCTATTTAAGAACTCAGTGTGGTGCTGCTTCCTAATATCACAGAAAGGTTCTATTAATTTTTTTATTTCTTTTTGTGAGCCCAGCAGGCCTCTGTAGCATCTGCCGTTCTTGCTTGTTTCTATGGTAACTTGACCATTTTGAGACAACTTCAATATTTTTTTTATTCCTTAGTGAAACAAATCTCTTTGTGAATATTTATGATTAATTTATTATGCTATTTCAACATCTCCATTCAAGCCTCTGATATGATTTGTGAGATGTTTCATTACAGTTTTAATGTAAACAGAGCAGATTAGTTCATTTTAATATGTTTCCCCCCTACATTTCAATTATTCATTTGTGCTTTGTGTGTTTGTTTAGGTGTGATCTCCTGGGGATATAATGGCTAATGTACAGATGTAGCCAGACTTACAGTACCGTTCAGTATTCCTCCAGGAAACCACAGATGGCAGGTACCTGACAACTTCCTGCTCGCGGATTCACGATGACCAGACTAATGGCCCATCAGGATTAACACTCTGGGGGTCCCTTCTTCTGAAATGGACTTCTGCTGTGTTAATCCTACTGGGTTGCATCAGTGTGGAAGGGAAGCGCAGTGAGAATAGACAGAATCAGTAATTCTCTCTGTGCACCTCTAACAAGCGATTGAGCTGCTTTTATTTTAATAACACTGTATTGAAGTACAGTATGGGGTCTCTGGAGCTGTACCACATTAATTTCAACTCCGGGGACCCACTGCTTCCCGAGTTACTGGTCCTGGTATGGGAAGCCGGGTACTTTGGTTTAAACTCTTCATTACCTTAGTGGATAGAAGCTAAGGTAATGAATCTTCTTTTATTTTAATGACATAGAATTGAAGCAGCGGGTCTCCGAAGCTGAGCCACATTAATTTCAGCCCAGGTGGCTCCCTGCTATCCCACGTCACGTGACCGGGACATTTAAACATGCAGGAGATACCAAAACCCCATACCGGGGCCCGGAATTCGGTAAGAAGGGGGTCACGAAGGCTGAAATCAATGTGCCTCCACTCTGGAGACCCCATGCTTCAATAATATGTTATTAAAATAGAATAAAAGCATCACAATCCCCTGTTTAAGGTGCACAGAGGTAGTGACTGATTCTGTGTACTCTCACTGAGCATCTCTTCCAGACTTATGCAGCCTTGAAGGACTAACAGCGGGAGTCCCATTACAAAGCAGAGACCCTTGCTCTGTTAATCCTGATGGGTAATTCCCCCTGCTGTGCACTTTGCCATGAATATGCCATGAATATGCCATGTTTGGTCCATGCTTCACCAGCACATGTGTTGCAGCAGGTTGTAGGTGAAGTTGGCTACATCTGTATGGTGAACGACAGGGGGTGCCCAGTGCTACGTCCAAATGACAAAACATACATGGTAATAATTACAAGAAATGATGCTTCAGTATTAATAATAATGCTAATGCTAATAATAATAAAATATTGTTTTTTAGTTAGAAATTTTGGCCAAAACATCATAAGCTTGCACACCAAATCGTCAAGGTAAACCATAATAAGTGCAAGTCCTACACTACACTGCATTTGTTCCCTATACCTCTGTATGAGGGGGAAGAACCATAATAGATTCATTACCTGCAGCAAGATGAGAAGATCCACCATTAAAAAGGGGGAGGTGACGTGAGCTCTGGGGGAGGTGCCACAACCTCCATACAACTGATTCCAGTCAGAAATTAATTAACACACAAACCCAGCAAGCTCAAACGCCCACACCCACCTAATCTTGACTATATGTAATGCCACATAGAGTGCCACTGGGCTGTGGCACATGAATATAGCAAATGACAGGGGGTGCCCAGTGCTACGTCCAAATGACAAAACATACATGGTAATAATTACAAGAAATGATGCTTCAGTATTAATAATAATGCTAATGCTAATAATAAAAAAATATGTTTTTTTAGTTAGAAATTTTGGCCAAAACATCATAAGCTTGCACACCAAATCGTCTTCTCATCTTGCTGCAGGTAATGAATTTATTATGGTTCTTCCCCCTCATACAGAGGTATAGGGAACAAATGCAGTGTAGTGTAGGACTTGCACTTATTATGGTTTACCTTGACGATTTGAGCTTGCTGGGTTTGTGTGTTAATTTACATCTGTATGGTACCTAGAACTATGCACCATAATGGATAGGCTTTCCTTTGACATATAATTTGGGATGTAAAAAAATCAGTGGAAGAGAGCTCTGTGTGTACATGTTTCAACCCATTTTTCAGTAATTTCCTGACTCTTTATGCTAAATTTAAAATTTCACTGTGGTATATATATTTACAGTATATACTGTACAGTTATAACATCTGTACCTTATTGACACGTCATGCATTGATTTAAAAAGCCTTACCTGTACATATTCTGTAATGTAGCAAACAAAAGCTCTACAGTGTTCATGGAAAAGAGATAGGACGGTAGACAGGATATCCTAAGTGTTGCAGGGAAAATGTAACACCACCTGGTTAATCTGAATAGGCTTGTTTATTCAGCCACAAAAACATGGAACACAAAAAAACAGTGCTTTAACTTCAGCATAGATAAACCAACAGAAAAATAAGTCATGTGCAGGGCTTTGCCCTTTTCCCAGAAAGGACAGTTCAAGTCCAGGATAGAAACACAGAGAAAGGATATGTCCCAATGAAACAGACCTTCAGTCAAGCTGCTTTCCCTACAGAGTTTCACCGTGTATCTCCTTTGGTCAGACAGAACCAGGAACAAGTGAGAGCTCTGGGTTCTTAAAGCCCCTTAAGGAGGCAGCTGGGACTTGGTTAATTAACCCAGCCTTTTCCGAGCTGGGATTAACCAGCATAGGTCTACCAGGCTTAGGACTGAAATATTGAATTCACATTGTCCCATTCCTCCCCTGTTTGTGTGTGTCTGGAGCCATGCATGGCTGAAGCTAGACCATCCACCCCTTCTTGAGAGAAGAAATCAGCATTTGCATTTAACTTCCCAGGCATGTGCTGAATCTCAAATGAGAAGGTCTGGAGGGCCATATACCACCTGGTCAGTCTAGAATTGGAGTCATTCATGGAATTTAGCTACTTTAGTGGAGCATGATCTGTCACAAGGGTAAAATGGACTCCCGCCAGGTAATGCCTCAAGGCCTCAATCACCCACTTCACTGCGTGGCATTCCTTCTCAATCATAAAGTAGTTCTTTTCCCTCGGGAACACTTTCTTACTCAGGAAAAGGATTGGGTTTTCTACCCCCTCAAACTGTTGTGATAGTACTGCCCCAGTCCTATCTCTGATTAATCGGTCTGTATGACAAAAGGCCTTTTAAAATGTGTGCTTCTAAGGGAAGGACACTCTGATCGCATTTCTTGTACCCCCTTCTCTATCAGAGCCTTACGGCATTCAGGCAACCTGTAAGCATGAGAGAGTACTTTTACACCAGGTGCTGTCTCTATCACATGCAAAATTAAATTTGTTTGCCCTGGGAAATCAGAAAAAAACATTTATGAATTGGTTAAATACCTCTAACAAGTCCCATTTCTGTTCAGAGGTTAATTGCCTTTTCATAGGGATTTGATCGTCACCAAAGTTATTCCCCTGTGGAGTATTGGGACCCAGATCTGTATCCTCTTCCACCAGGTAGATGACAAGAGAACTCTGAGCCTTCCAGTGTTTCAGTAAGTTTACATGGTAAATTTGCTTACCCTTCCTTTACCCTGGTTGAGAGATCTCATAATTCACGTCACCTGTGCGGTGGAGTACTTCAAATGGGCCCTGCCATTTTGCTAGGAGTTTGCCTTCACAACTGGGTAATAGTAAAATCACCTCGTCCCCAGGTTGAATAACACTCATATGAGCATATTGGTTATAATGTGTCTCCTGACTGTCTTGGGCTGATCTAAAATTCTCTCTGGAAAAATAGCGACCATGTCTAGCTGCTTCTTAAGGTCCAACACACATTGAATGGTATTCTTAGAAGGGGACTGCTTTTCCTTCCAGGACTCCTACAGGAGGTCTAGGATACCCAGGTGTTGGTTGCCAAATGCTGAAATGGAGATATTCCCGTAAAGCCCTGGGGAACTTTCCGCACCGCAAACAGCAGAAAGGGGAAAAGTTAGTCTCAAGCTCTCTTTTCAGAGTCTAAAAAGTTCCTTAACATACTCGTTAGAGTTCGGTTAAACCTTTCCACCAATCCGTCAGTCTGTGGATGGTAGACCGATGTCGGAACTGACTTGACCTATAGTAACTTTAAGGCATTCTGCATCAGTTTAGCCATAGAATTTGTCCCTTGGTCAGTCAACATAACCTGGGGAAGTCCAACCCATGAGAACAGCTCCAACAACTTGTTGGCTACCTGCTTAGCGGTTGCTGTCCTCAGGGAGAACATCTCAGGGTACCTTGTTACAAAGTCAACTATCACCAGAATAAACCTGTGTCCCTTCGCAGAGGGTTCTAGAGGTCCAACAAAGTCTACCCCAATCCTCTCAAAGGGAACTGATACCAAGGGTAGAGGAACCAAGGGGGATGGTTTTTGCCCCTTCTGGCTGATTACCTGGCATTCAGGACATGCTGCACCTAATTTTGCAATATCATTATGCATCCCTGGCCAATAGAACCTGGACGAAATGCGGTTCATGGTTTTATCTTTACCGAGGTGACCACCAGAAGGGATAGTATGCGCTTTTAGATGGAGAACAGGATACCCATGCCGATCAAAGTGAGATAGATTAGATCCAGACTCTGGGAGACAGTTGGTGTGTCCTCTCAGGTTTGTGGCAACTTTGAAAATAAGAGCACTCACTTAATCTGTTGTTAAGGTCAGTAATAGCCAAACCATTATATTTAATATTCAAGGACTCAATTTCCACAGGCTCAGTACTACAAGATTGGCGTAAAGCAGATGTGGTGCCAATATTTGAAAAGGGAGCTAGATCACAACCAGGGAATTACAGACCTGTAAGCCTGACTTCAATAATGAGAAGCTACTTGAAGGTTTAATACGGGATAATTTTCAAGAATACCTAATGGAAATCAAAATTATTCGTTATAGTCAGAATGGATTTATGAAGAATAGATCATGCAAAACTAACCTTGTTTCTTTGAGGAGGTAAAAAGGAACTTAGACAAGGGTAATGCAGTAAATGTGGTCTACTGAGATTTTGTTAAGGCTTTTGATATGGTTCCATACGAGGTTAGTGTACAGGGTAATTGTAAGGAATCGGGGAACACGTATTTTGCGGCGTGTTCTCTCCTTACCTGCTGCTGCTGCCGCCGCGGTCACTGTTCCTGCCATGTGCGCTCCCCACTCTCATTAGAGAGTGCGCGTACCCGCAGCTGTTCTAGCTGCCGCACAGAATCTGGTCCCACCTCCCGCACGCGTTGCGCGTCTGTCCCGCGTAGCGCGCACACACGATGACGTGCGATAATCCCCAGCTGCGTGGCAAGTCTCTCTTCCCTGCCTTGTTGCCTGCAACCTATCCCAGCTCCGCTGGAGCCACGCCTTCGCTCTGCCTCCTGTCCCCATTGGCCTGTCCTGCCTTTAAATATTTCCTGCTTCCCCCTATGCTTTGCTCAGCATAATCTTATGTAGCCTCGTGAAGCTCATTTCGTTTGTGCAGTGCTCTCTCCTTTGCAGTTAACCTCTTATGTTCCAACTCGGCTTGTTTGTGGACCCTTCTGGATTTTCGACTTTGTACTTCTCTTACATGGGGTTTATTTACAGGGATTAAATCAAATGATAACAGGCCCACCGTCTCTTTAAATCAAAACAACACATAAAAATAACACCTATTCCCTTTAGGGAAAACTAATTCACCGTATCTTTAGCCCTTGCTAACTGGATGGCCAGCTAAGCTGGTTCCCAAACCAAAAACATGCCCTGGTATATGCAACAAGGTAACACAGTCTCTGCATACAATAATAAGTGGTTTGCTTATCTTAGTCCTTTTGGAGTAGACGTCCCTGCTGCAGCACGGTCTCTCCTTCTTTTCACACTATGTAACTATTGCCTCTGGTGCATAGTTACAACCCTCACTGGTAATCACTGCAAAACTGGATCCAATAAGGAAAAACGGCACTTCATGGGACATTGCAAATATATAAAAAGGTGTTAAATGGCCACCATTAAACACCTTTTTTATATTTGCAAAGTCCTGTGGCGTGCTGTTTTAATGCTTTTTGGATCCAGTTTTGCACTCTTATGTATCTGCCAGAGACACATAGATCCAGAACGAGGCCGAGGGTATAGATGAGCGTTACATTTAAACTTGCTAGGATGCAACTAGCATCCCTATGGTACCACAGTACTCAGAGAGTCTCGGCGTGTGCAAGACATCATGGGCAGGGCCAGGGCAACCACAAGGGACCTAGGATAGCACATTTTGGACGGCAGCAGATGCAGTGCAAGGGAGGCTAGAAGAAGAACAGACTGTCCAAACTGCTGCCACACTCATATATTCTCCCTGCTGCTGCTGCACACAACTTTTCAGGGTAAGCGAGGGGTGTAACATGTAGGGAGGGGAGGGTGTAAAACAGAGGGGGTGTATGTATAAATGGAGGTGGTGTATGTAAATATGGAGGGGGTGGGGTAAAAATGGAGTAAGAGGGGGAGAGAGAGGGGGGAGAGAGAGAGGGGGGGAGAGAGAGAAAGAGGGGGCTGAAGGAGAGAGGGATAAGAGAGAGAGAGGAGGGAGAGAGTTCGGTGAGAGAGAGATGGAGGAGATAGAGAGAGGGGAAGGGAGAGAGGTAGCGAGGGGGGATAGAGGTGTAGAATGGGGGTGAGAGAAGGGGGTTAAAGAGAGGTTGTGTGAGAGGGAGAGAGGGGGGAGAGAGAGAGAGGGGGGGTGAAGAAGAGAGAGAGAGGGAGGAGGGGGTGAAGAAGAGAGGGAGAGAGGGAGAGAGGGATGAGGGGGTGAAGAAGAGAGAGAGAGGGAGGAGGGGGTGAAGACGAGAGAGTGAGGGAGGATGGGGTGAAGAAAATAGAGAGAGAGAGAGGAGGGGGTGAAGGACAAAGAGAGAGAGGGAGGAGGGGTGAAGAAGGTAGAGAGAGGGAGGAGTGGGTGAAGAAGGGAGAGAGAGAGGGGGACGAGGGGGTGAAGAAGGGAGAGAGAGAGGAGGGGGTGAAGAAGGGAGAGAGAGGGAGGAGGGGTGAAGAGGGGAGAGAAAGGGAGGAGGGGGTGAAGAAGGGAGAGAGAGGGAGGAGGGGTGAAGAGGGGAGAGAGAGGGAGGAGGGGGTGAAGAAGGGAGAGATAGGGAGGTGGGGGTGAAGAACGGAGAGAGAGGGAGGAGGGGTGAAGAAGGGAGAGAGAGAGAGGAGAGGGTGAAGAAGGGAGAGGGAGAGAGAGAGTGGAGAGAGAGGGAGAGAGAGAGGGGAGATAGGAGGAAGGAGAGGGAGAGAGAGGGGAGATAGGAGAAGAGAGGGGTGTTTGGAAAGAAAACGGGTTAGTGGGAGAGAGGGGGTAAGAGAGAGAGGGAGGTGAGAGAGAGTGGAGTAAGAAAGCGAGTGAGGGGTGGTGAGACAGAGAGAGGGAAGTGAGAAAGGGGATGTGAGAGAGGTGGGGTGTGAGAGAGTGAAGGGGTAAAAGAGAGAGAGAGAGAATGGGGATGAGAGAAGAGTGGGGTGAAATAGAATGGGGGTAAGAGAGAACGCGGGGGGTATACCAGTGCTCCGACATTGGTGACCTGGAAGAAAATGAAAACTTCTGAAACAAGAGAATGAGGAGGTGAGAGGATGAAAGGCGGTGCATGAAAGAGAATTGGGCAGGGTGGGAGAGAGAGAAAGATTGTGTGGGGTCTGGGCAAGTCCAACCAACATACGAAAGATTCAAGCCAGATACTGTTCGGTATGAAAATGCCATACCGCTTAACTTAGAAGTGTCTTTAGTTGTGTCTTTTTCTATGTTCTGCCCCTGCAATCTGTATGAGCTGCACAGAAAGAGCTGCATCTCCCTGCACAGCTCTTACAGGTGATCACACTGTTTTTATTTAAATTTAATAACACAATATTGAAGCAGGGGGTCTCCAGAGCTGAACCCCATTAATTTCAGCCCAGGGACCCCTTGCTTTCCGAGTTACAGGCCCCGGGTATGGGGTGCTGATTTCTCCACAAAGTTTAAATGTTCCGGTCATGTGATGTGGGAGATTTAAACAATGCAGGGAGATACTGGCACCCCATACCGGAGACTGTAACTCAGGATGCAGGGGTCCCCATGGCTGATATTAATACAGTTCAGCTCCGGAGACTCCGTGCAAAGTTCTGTGTTATAAAAATTAAATAAAAACAGCTTCATTAGCTTAGTGGCTAGGTAAGGAAGAGGTTAAACCAGAGTACCTGATTTGTTGGGGGTAGAGGGGATGGGATATGGGGTAGTTGCCCTTGGGTGGGCAGTTAGGCCTACTGGGAAGGTTGTGAGGGGGGTTAACCCCTTCATTACCTTTGCGGTTAATACAGCTAAGTTAATAAAGGGGTTAACCTTTCCGGCTATCCACCCACCCAGAGGCAACTATACCCATTCCCCACCCCTCTTCCCCATCACCACACATACAAATGAGCATAAACACTAGTAGCCAAAAATGGCTAATAGCACATTTGCCCATTTGTTTAAAAAAAAAATCACAATAAAATAACATTTACATATCAGTACAATACATTACACAGTAGCCAATAAACCCATTGATTGTCACTGTGGTAAATAATGCCAACAACATGTGAAACTTGGAGCTACCTGAATAGCTCAATTTGTAAAAAAAAAGCCAGCGCTCGGTTTGTCTGAGTGGAAGTGCTATTGATCGGGAAGATTCAGGTTTCGAGCGAGTTTGCAATATTATCTGAGCTTTCTGTATAGCTACACATGCAAACTTGCTCGCAAAGTGCTCAAAACTATTGATAGCTCACTTATCAAAGCTACCTGAATAGGCCCCATAGTTTGTGGTAAAGGCCACAGCATTTTATTTAACTTTTTTATAAAAGACAAATATTTAACACAAACTATATTTACCTCCAGTTTTCTGACCATGAGAGGGGGAAAAGTAAAAGTAGTTTCCAGCAAACAAGCCCATAACCAGTTTTGGTGCAATCACTAGGTGATTGCCTAGGGTGGCACATTTTGGGGGGTAGAGGAAGCAGCACGAGAGATACCCTGAGCAGAACAGACCCTAATGAAGCCAAATCATTGGCGAAAGGCGTATTTGGAGTCGCCAGAGCTACCAGACCTCAGATGCACTCACAGACGTGTTGTACAGTCCTAAGCCGAAACCGGAAGTGACGTTTTGGAAAAACGGATGTAACGTAACGGAGTCCACGGAAATGCCAGCAAGGAGGTAATTAGCTGGGGAGTTTCCCAGACTATCGGCATCGCTCAGGGGATGGGGGCGGTGAGGAGATAAACCACTTACGATGTTGGAATTGTTGTGAACATATTGTAAGTACGGTTCTTATTATTTTATATTATAAAATCTTTATATATTGATCTGTGCTATGGTACATTCTCTTTTATACTGAGGTACATCTCTTCTGAATCCAGAAAAACAAGATTGTGTTGTCACAGTTTTGGAGTTGCGATTTTACACCCACTGCATTGTGAGTAAGCATTGTATAAGAGCCAAGACTCTCAATATTCACAGAATAATCAAGAAACCTACAATTAGATATTTATTTTTGTTGAGTCTCTCCCATACTCCAACATTTCAGCTTTTTTGGGACCAGCGAAGACAGTCCCTGCCAGAGGGTTTGAGCAGGGAGTTGCAACTTTATTTTTTCACTATTTTTTCACTGATTTATCACCTTTTTTCACTTTATGCACAAGTATTTTGGTACATTATTTGTTGTCTATATAGTTTTTAGTATAATAACTTTACTTCACTATTGTATTTCACTTGCAACACTCAATATTTACTGTGGGAGCGCCTGATTATCACAATTTTTTTCAATATATCTTCTGTGACAATGACAATAACACTTATTGTATCTAACTTGTAACGGGTATTCCACCCCACCCAATCTCATATATAGTGTGGGTGAGTAGAACATGTGGTGTTACCGGTGTGGTGCGTATACCTGCAGGCTCACAGGAAGTCTGAGCCTCCGCTAGTGAGAGCCTGGGGTGAATCCTCTGGAACGTATCTTCTTTCAGCGCCTCCACCTATGTAGGATTCTAGGGAAATGTAGAATGACCCTACATAGGAACCCACTCAGAAACCACACACACAGTGATTATATAACTAATGACTTTACTAACAAATAATAATAACCTGTGTCCCTCTCACGAGGAGACACTAACAGTGACATCTCGCAGGACGATTCCCCAACACTAGGTGATCCCACCCAGTGTCCCAAGAACCCCACCCAATGTCCCGTACTCCTACAGAGATAGTCAATGGGTGACTGCGCAGTCACTAAGAACCTCTAGGCCTGTTGGTGCACATATGATGGTATAATACCTGCCAAGCACTCCGGTGCTCGGGTCAGCAACAATCTTCTCAAAGGGTCAGACGTGTGATGAATCCGTCTGATCCTCCAACCGAACTCCTTGCACGTGCAGACTGCTAGGGTGGTCCCACTCTGGAACCGTCTCTGTGGACCCCGAACGTGGGTCCAACCGCTTCCACAGGAACAGCAGCAGCCGCTGTGTCCCTATCTATCTAAGTGGTACTAACGTGACAGGAACCCTAACCTAGGGCCTGTCCCTGTAGTACAGCAACCTGTAGTGGCTTGGGGAACTCCTATGGCCGGTAGGGGGTAATGACCTGTCCCACTCCCCTAACTACCCAAGTCCCTTCAGCCTCACTACGTTCTAACTAGTCCCAGCGCCTACAGCAGCAAGCTGTAGCTCACTGGAGGCTGCAGCCAACGTGCTGCGCAACAAGGTGCCTGCCTGTCAGACCTCACAGCACTGCCCGCTGTGACTCTGACAAGGCAGCACTCCAAACTAGGGTCCGCGTCCCTCTCTAGGACCTCCCTAAGCAGTTACCCACCCAACTAGTGGGGAGTTGGGGCCTACCTGGAGTGTAGGTACCTATATGGGGCAGAAGCTGCACTTGCTCCCCGCACCCTTCCTTCCCTACAGCTCCCTGACTCCAACTCTCTTAACTGCAGACTTCCTTCTTCCAGCTCCCACTAATGTAAGTGGCAGGGTCCCTAACCTGAGGGCTGCCCCTGGCAACACTCACCTTACTGGGGAGCTGAGCTATCTTGGACCAAGGGGGTGCTGGCCTAGTACAGGGGAGTCCCTCTCTCCTGCACCCTACCTCCTTCCCTTGTCTGTTCCTTCCTCTGACTTCTTCCTGACTGACTACGCAGCTCTCTGCCCGCGAAATGTATCCTTTTCCCCAGGAGCTCCCTAAGCCCTATTGGCTCTCTGGTGTCACATGGGGCATACAGAGGCTCATGGGATATGCAGTCCCAGCTCAGAGCCTTCCCTGGTAGGCTAGGGGTTCGCGGGCTTTCCTTACCCTCCACTGCGCGTGCGCAAGCTTTCCCGGGCTTTCTCTCTTCTCCCTGAGCTGTCCCTATGCTCGCGCGATCTATCCCTAGCTCGGGGGCTCTACCAGCGCCTACGCGTCCCTGCGCATGCGCAATCCTCACTACAATGGCGGCGCCCTGCTGGTCCGGCCGCCGGGACCTTAGAGACGCGATCGCGGCCTTAGCAACGGCCCGATCGCGTCCCCGGCAACCGGCCGCAGGCAGGAGAAGCCGTGCTGCTCCCTGCTCCAGCCCCCACCCTTGGAAGCAGCCGTCGGGTCGTTCGGCACCCGCGCTCGAGCTGCTCCAAGGGAGGGGGGTCTCCAGGAGCCACGGGAGCTCCAGGCTATATTGTATAAACAGTATGTGGATAAATATAACGTACTGTATAACATCTGTTCATGAAATGTAACCTTGTATTGTCAACATACAGCTGTGGCCGCCTTTATCCTAATGCGGCTGTAGCCACGTCGCTCGGACAAGACGCGAACAGATGCACCCAGATGCGGTCTGTTTTCTTTTTTTCCGTAGCGGTTTTCGGTATGTTAGCGCTCGGATTTGTAGCGCTGTCTGCTATACTGCAATACCGTCTAAAAACACAGGTGGGCGTTCGCGAGCTGTTGTCTTAAAAGTCTAATAGCAATTCAACCTACAGTACAGTACAGCCATACATTCTCTGCAAGTCTGTGCGTGCGCGCAGTACTGTAATAATTCTTGGCAACTACAGTAAGTAGTGTAGCCCACCCCTAAGCACTTCACACACAAACCCAAAGCCTTCTTCAAGAATTCCCCCGCCCCACACATTCAAAGTGAATTTAAAGTTCAAAGAAAAAAAAAGAGATTTAAAAAAAACCATCATCCGAATCATGTTTTTGATAAATTACCAATTTTTGTAATTCTTTCTTTTTCTCTAGGGGGGGGAGGGCTTTCAATGATTATGATTATCGTGAATTTAATGAAATATTTATTTTATTTTATCAGGAATAAAAAATACAAATAATCATGAATAATACAAAATTCAGTCTTTAGCTTCTTTGTACTGTACATGTACTGTAGTTCTTCTGCCAGTTGAAAATTGAGGGCCGGTGGCTAATCATGGAAGAATGAAAAATACAAAGAATCATGAATAATGCACATTTAAAATAATTTAAAAAAAGTAACACAAATTTTTAGTCTTTCTCTTCTTTGTCATGGCCACATTGCATTCTGTAGTTCATTGAGAGAGGGGGGTGGGGATTGTGTAAATGTGTGTACTGTAGATACACTATACACTATTCACACAGTTCACACAATTTACACATGACTCCCCCCCCCGCCCGTCCTTTTTTAGTACAGCTTTCTGTGAAAAGGAAAGAAAAAATTAGTGCAGTTACAGTAAGTGCATATAAGGGTATTGTGTACAGTATAGCTACTCCATATTGGACTACTGTATACTGGAACTACTGTACAGTATGACTACTGTTAAATAATTTGTAACAAGATTGGGAGTGCAGCTCTCTCTGAAAAGAATAAATTAGTGCAGTGAAGTGCATGGTGTATACTGTAAAACAATCTGTGCCATACTTACCTGTATACTTACCATACTACAGTACAGTACTGTACCATACTACCTTCCTGATGCATGCCCATTACGCTGTATCACAATGGGCAACACAGTGGCAATATGGTCGATATATTTATTACATCGTTCTACGGTGAGTACATCGTTCCAAAAACTCAGTACTGTATGCCTTTCGACAACTCATCCTTTTTGGAGGGTTTCACCACTTTGCAGATATAATCCTTTACCTGATGCCAGACCATTTCGATAGGATTGAAGTCTGGCAATCTGTCATTGAAGGGGGAAAAAAAGGAAAAAAAATATTTAAAGAGATACACAGTAAACAGAGGGGAAAAAATGAGACACGGTTACCGTACTTACTCCACTGGCGTCTTCACCCAGTTGATACCGCAGGCAAGAATATGCGCAGTTGATGCGGTGTGCTTTGGATCGTTGTCCTGGTACAAACGGTCACCATCTGGGAATTCATGTGTGATGTATTCCACAGTCTCTGGCACTATTTGCTCTTGGAAAAAAAGCTTTATTCATGATTCCTGTAACAAGAAAATAAAAGTGCTCAAAATAATGCACACTAGTACAGTACAGTGCATAAGGCAACAGCGTGTGAGTTTGGGCCTTATTTTACCGTCAAAGATGGCGATGCATCCTGGTCCACGCCTAAAGATGGCACCCCACACATGCATCTTCACTGGGTGTTTTTGACGCGGCTTTATAGATATGTGTCCTTTTTGTGGAATGCAAAGGTTGCAAATCTCTCCAGAGATACAGTAGACTCGTCAGTAAAGATGCAATCCTGAAAAGTTTCGCCACTGTCAATCCATGCCTGTGCCTGGACCACTCTCTTGATCTTGTTGACGTCCCTTATCATAGGGTACGCTCTGTACCCAGAGATGACAAGCCGGAGATCTAGAAACCTCCGTGACAGTCTGGTGCAAAGCCACTACGTGGCGAGTGTTGGTCAAACATGGCTCCCGACCAAACCCCCTGGCAACTTTAGTTGTTATAATTGCAAAGCATGCCAGGTGATTAAGAACTCAAAAACATTTAAGAACTGGAACGACACACGCACCTTTACCATCAGGAAATTTATTAATTGTAGGACACCTGGGGTTATATACATGGCTGAATGAATATGCGGGAAAAAGTATATTGGTAAGACCAAGCGCCCATTCAGGATTAGAGTGCTAGAACACCTAGGTAGCATCATAAATGGTCTGGATACCCCCGTGGCAAGACATGTTAACGAACATCACCAAGGGGATATGCTGGCACTTACCTTTAAGGGAATTGATCAGCTCAGTATGGGCATTAGGAAGGGCAACTGGGACCAGGCACTATTAAAAATGGAATCGCGCTGGATATACACTCTCAGCACCCTGGCACCACGGGGGTTAAATGAGGGGTTTGTATTCAGCCCCTTTATTTGACCTACCTTCCAGTGGCCCCAACCCAGCCTGTAATCATTACTGCCCCACTGATCTCATCTACATACCATGTATCATATTTATCAGCATACTATACTCTACCTCGGACTATACCCAGGGCTGTAGCTGGCACGCCCACTCAGCATGTACTCACCATCTACATGGTAATTAGGGAATGCGTAACACCAATCAGAAGACTTCTCACTGTACATATACTGGGAGCATTCCCAATGCCTACCCCCAGCCTTGACAAAGCACTCACCTGTGCTTATGTTTGCATATGCCCTCCCAGGAAAACACTGCGGTAGCCCTACGAGCACTAAGGGGAGCTAGTCATGCTGCTTTAGGTACTTTAACCTATCCATGTCACTCCACGATTTGGAGTTTCACATGTTAACAGGCACTACCAGTGTACTGTTTTGAATAACTACTGATACGCACTGATATCTGCCTCTGGGCCTCATATTTGTCCACTGTGACTATCTACCTCTGTGTGGACGTGGCCATATCCCTAATTTAGGGTATATTACTATATCACCTACTATATACTACGGTGGGGCGTATACTGATCTGGGCAGCTGTTCACATCAGCAGTAGTTTACCTATGAGTTTAGATAGCACAGGGACTGCATCTCTGGATCACTCGTCCAATTTTAACTTTGCTGTATACTGGCTCAATAATCATCACCATTGACACACAGCGTTCCCCCATATTTTATTGCTCAGAGTTATGACTCAAATAAAGAAGATACAGTTTTATTATTCACTCACTCCTCTACATCAACACATGGTATCTGGTTTACCTGTTCTACCATATAGTGTGCGAGTGCTCTCCTTGGGGTTCTTGTTCTCTTGTCGTTGCCATACGCTCTGTAATGACAAGGAATAATTTTATAGGTACAGTTTATTAAACCACACTTTTACCTCCTGTACTGTCCAGTACTAACCTCACACGTCCATATTTCCATCCAATTCTGCGTCTCATCTTCTTGATACTGGTCTCTGATACGGTAAGATTGTGATTTTTATGCAGAGTGTCTTTGACCCTCAAGGCACTCTTCTCATCATTCTCTTCAATTATTTGGTCCACCAGAACGTTATAGTAGCCCACAAGTACAGTACATAATTAATAATTAATATTACAGTATAGCTAAGTATATAATACTGTAATTTAATAGTTATATAAATATACAGTGATAACAATAATAATAGATAGATATAGAATAGAGTTATATAAATATACAGCGATAACAATATATATATATATACAGTATAAAAGATATATATATATATAACATACAGTATATATATAACAGATATAATATTAACGGTACTTAATGTGTGTGTGTGTGTCAGAATGTGAATAAACTGTGTACTGTAATGAGGGGGTTGTGAGTCCGTGAGTCATAATGAGTAATAACTTACGCGGTAGTTACCGTTGGAGTCCTCGTGACTTTTTTGTTTTTTTCCGTGTGCATGATAGCTCACGGTGGCTGCTGGTACAACGAGGCCAGAAGTACTTAACCATCTGCTTCCATGGATCAACCCCGATTCTACGGATGTAAGAGCCAACTCTCTTCTGCCGTGCCTGTCGTGCAGAAAAAGTGAAAGGCGGCAGCCGTTTCCAAGCCAAGTCCAAAGCGACAAGCTAAGGCTAATAAAGAAAACCTTCTGCTGTCTCCATAGGATTTTAAGAAGCCTTATTATGTCAAGAAGAAATTCGGTGATGTACACTCAAAGCAAAACAAATGGTCACCTTCTCCATCAGCCCTCGCCGCCGCCGCTGCCGCTGCCGCTTCTCTCCCGGAAACCCAGAGGACACCTTCTCCATCACTCTTCGACGACGCTGCCGTTTCTCTCCCAGAAATTCAAAGGTCACCTTCTCCATCACTCTTCGACGACGCTGCCGCTTCTCTCCCGGAAATCCAAAGGTCACCTCCTCCATCACTCATCGACGACGCTGCCGCTTCTCTCCAGCCCCATCTCATCCTCTTCAGCACCCATCCACCCAGATGTCCACAGCACCCCATCCACAAGATCCAGCTCCTTAGACCGCATGCTGAATGGGTTAAGTGTCGATATCCCTGGGAACTCTATGCTGGTAAAGATAGATCTTCTTTTAGAGTCCATGCTTAATATGGATCAACGGATGGAGCAGATGGATCAACGGATGGAGAAAATGGATCAACGGATGTAGAAGATGGATCAACGGATGGAGAAGATGGATCAACGGATGGAGAAGATAGAGACTGACATAGCGGGGATACATTATTTGCTTGCAGTTCATGCCCCTGTATCTCGGATGCCAGAGCAGGAGGGTGGCATGGATGGGATGAATGGCACCTTCAACCTTCCATCACCAAGCGCACCCCCTCCATCAGAAGAATATGTGTTCATGTATAACGTTGATGAGAATGACATGACAACCCCATCAAGACCACGCCAGGAGACAACACTGACAAGGCGACCAAAACAGGAGGAAAGCATCCTCCCAGACAACCTACCCTCGCCCTCCGCCACAAGCACACCCGCTCCCAGAAGCACACTCGCTCCCAGAATCCCACCCACATACGCTTGCATTGAGATGGGGCCCGACATCATCTTGCGCGACCTGTCCCAGCCAGTCAGGGAGAAGTATAGGTTTGCAAGTGGTGGTGTAGCCCAGAAACATGCCATGCACATTTTTAAGCACCACGTGCCCTATGCAGTGTACTGTGGGTGGGCCCACAATATAAACTACGAAGGGAATCGCGTCAAAAAGGGTCTTCCCAAAAATTTAAGAAAGACTGTTGTGGAGGAATTGCGGCACTATTTTTTAATTAGCGATCATTGAATGAAAATCGTGAGAGAGTCCATAAATGGCATTTTGCGGCATACGAGGCATCATCCCTGGAAGGACAATCTGCTGGGGATCGAATTCGCTGCGTGATTGTATTGTATTCATACTGTCAATGTTTTTACTTACTGTACACCATACACACCTGTAAATGTTTTCACTTGCTGTAACTGTACTGCTGCTTGTTTTAAATTGTATTCTTAATGTTTTCAGTTGCTGTACTTTAATAACAAAAAAATGCTGCTTGTTTTTAAATTGTATTCTTAAATGTTTTTACTTACAGTACATCATGAATGTTTTTTCACTTACTCTACCAATAAAAAAAATGCTGCTTGTTTTAAATTGTAATTGTTTTATTGTGTCTCCTTTGCGTTTCAATGAGGCATGAGGCATACTGTACTGTATTCTGTAGGCATGCGCATTACATCAAAACAGTATTAAAATGCATTATTAGTATTAGTATTATTAGAACACGCATACTGTACTGTAATACATGTACAGAATAAATGCATACTTTTTATTTTCGGCGTTTATTATACAGTACAGTATGTAAAAAAGTATTGTATACTTTATGAAAAAAAATAGCACTCTGTTTCAGGTTTTCTATAAAACTCACAGTAATTCTATCCTAATCAATAAAAATGGCACTGATTCAGATTCAGCAGTGTGCAAGCATCGTTACAAAATGCGATATCCATCGAAAATCCCTCCATTTGCCGTTCTCAGCGTGATGACAGTTTCTTTTCTGAGGAAGAAAAATACAAGTATTACTGTAATGGAAGGTTCAAATTAGTCTGTCCCCTAAAGAAGTTTCCGCAGTCCCCTCGGTCAGTCCCAACAATAATTTTCTCGGGGGGAGTCTCTTGTTCACATACACGCATGCGCCTAGATGTGATGAGATGCATATGCGTTTCAACAAGCTTCCAATGCGCATGCGCCTAGCTGTCCACCAATTGTTCAGTGTCTACTGTAGAAGCTGCTCAGTCAATGATATTGCTGGACTACATTTTGGCGAATTGTGACTAAAAGAACTAAATAACCATAAGCAAAGCGATTGATTACAGGAGAATCGCTTTACTGTGCATTGATATTGATATGGTAAAAAAATAATTACATACGGGAGCTGTACCCACCAAAGACATTGCCATACAGTTGGCGCTGAGCCACTTCCAGTCCCGTAGTCTTGATTATACACGTAGTTGACAGGTGGCAGCGGGCCTGCTACTCCTGTAGTCAGCTGATGAAGCTAGAAATCGCTTTGGTACATGCAAGGTTGCTGGTATCTGTACGTGAAATGCTGCTCAGGCTGCAGGTATCCAGGCGGGGGCAGATAGCAAGGGTTGCCGGTCAGCAGGTTTTCACAGACGGTCTGACCGTTATTGGAAGCCGGTGCTGGCGCTGGCGCATTGCTTGCCTGCGACTGACGATTCTTATTTGGTTTTACCATGATCTTTTGCCTTTTAAACTCTCCATGATCAAAGATACTGGAAAAATCAGAGGCAACACACCAATACCCTCCTCCTGTAACTCCGAGTCCAGGAGCAATACGAAAAAAACGCGGATCGATACATAACTTTTTCCTTATTGCACGCGTCCACACATGAGCATCTGGTGAAAATTTGTAAAAGTCATAATTTTCGATAAAATATTGATAAATTTGACCAACTGTGGCCATCTTATCATCTGCTGAACTAATTGCTGACCATAATAAATAAGCATACGTTATGTTGGGTTTTCTGAACAACACGGTCTGCGATGATGTACTCATCTCTGGACCATTCTGGACAATGGAATAGAACACCAGACACTTTGCATGTAGTTTTTAATATGAAACGCCTAAATAGATACAATAAACCAAAAATGTCACCAGCACTCAAACGGAAAGAACAAAAGGTAAATGGATCAGCCAAAAAAGGATTTAATGGTACACAAATGATGCAAAAAATGGTTACAGACCAAAAGAAAGCACTATGTGCTGGGGCAGGGACAAGGACAGGAAAGGGAAAAAAGGAAAATGGGGTAAAAAAGTCCAGGGAAAGGGGGGCAACGTCATGTTTCGGGGTATAGGAACCCCTTCTACAGGCCTGTTCCCAGTTAGACCGTAGTCACCTGGTACTTCCCTATACCCTGAAACAATGTCCCTGGGAGACACAGTGACAAACTATCACTGAATGTCCCAACAGAATGAAGATAGGCTGTGAGGCACAAGACTCAGACCAACAAACCCTAAACAAGTTATGTGAATGACAGGGGAACTGGATGGTCAGGGTCTGAACCTAAAAGGAATACACCAACACTATAGGAGCTGTCTGTGTGGCAGGAGAGTTAGCTGGCAAAGCAGGGTGCTAAAGGGTTAATGACCCACTCTGGTGAACCTATGGAGACAAGGGATATACAGACCTCACATAAGACCAAAACAGATGCAGAGAGAACAATGTAAATGCCGAGAGAACGATGTAAATGCCCCCACATACGTTCATTCACACACATTCATGCGACATGAATACGGCACGAATGTCGCATGAACACCGCATGAACGCGGCAAAGCGCGTGGCATTCGGATAAAGTCACCGGAAAATATCCGAGAAGTTTTAAAATAAAAGGGGCCGCGGCTGTATCATAACACTGTGCACAGGACAAACTTGAAAACAAAAGGTAACTCTCAAAGTATTATTTCATAGCAAAACATTTTATAAATAAAACAATTATTTAAAAAAAACTGTAATTTGCAACTTTTCAAACTTGTAATGGTGTAATGTGGTGTTTTTTTTTTATCTCCAAACTAAAACTCTGCAACACCGTCCCAAAAAAGAAAAGTTAAACATTGTTAACCTCAAAATGATCCTAACATTGTCTGTTACAAAAAGCATTAATGACTTAGTACAGTGTCAGACTGGTTCATCGGTGCCTGGTAAGAACTTAGGGCCTCATGCACTAAGCACTGAAAAGCCATTTCTCGCCATTTTCTCGCCAATATTGCCTCTCAGATTCAGTAAGCGCCGAAAAGCGCCCTAAATGTGCATTTTTTTTTGCCACTTTTCGCCACTTAGCTGCACTTTCTGAAACCGGCTGAATTCTAGTAGCCCCGATCAGCTTTTCTCTGCTGATCGGCACTCTAGAATTGAGATTTTTACGCCAATCCAGCCCGCCTAAAGTTGGCAAGTTGCTGGGGGAGAAGCATCGGCAAGGCCGACACTTAGAAAAACTCAGGCCTTTTTCCTGTCCGGGATTGATGCCGGGGGTCTCCGGAGTTGATACCCATTAATACCAGCACTGGAGCTCCCCGGCATGCATCCGAGGCAGGAAAAATGCATTTAAAGCCCACTTCATTACCTTAGCGGCTAACCGCTAAGGCAATGAAGGGGTTAACCAGCCATGCCAGGTTTATTGTGGGTAGCGGGACTGGGTGAAGGGTGTATTTGGCCCTTGGGGGCTATTTAGGGCTTGCGGAGGGGTTGCGGGTGGACTTAACCCCTTCATGACCTTAGCGGTTAATACCGCTACGGTCACGAAGGGGTTAAGCCCTCCCGCTACCCAGCTGCAAGCCCTAAACAACCACCGTTGGGGCTAATACCCACTTCGCCCACCCCGCTACAAACAATAAAAAAATACACACACAACAGCCCCACAATAAATATGTATATATATATATATATATATATATATATATATATATATATATATATATATATATATGCAAATACAACTGTATGCTCATCTGCATGTCTTAGGCAGGTCTGCAACCCTGCCTTTCCCCATTATCACCCAGCATACAGCACTTCCACTGCAGCAAGGGATTCTGGGAAATGACATGCAAATGAGCACACAGTGTCACTTTTTGCCTCAAAAACCATTTTTAACATGGCTCCCTATAGGCTTAAGCTTGCTGCATGGTCACAGCTATATATATATATATATATAAATATATAAATATATATATATATATATATATATTACACCAACAACCCCTATACCCCCCAACATACAGTACATATATGCACAGCAATGATACTATAGGCCAGCAGGGGCCCTCGGCCTGCAGTACCAATTCTGTGCCCCCCCAAATTAATTTAAAAACACATACATACTTATAAAGAAATAACCCCCCCCCCCTAACACATACAGTATAGTAATGGGCACAATTACTATTATTCACAAATGGATAATAGTGCATTTGCCCATTTAAAATACATAAAGAACAATAAATACATTAAATACATATTGCACTCACCCTTGTCCGGCTGCCACGATGAAGGCCATCCTCATCTTCATCACCGTCCATGCCCCCTCCGATGCTGCAAAACATAAACAAGAATAAAAACAGCCAATGTAATGTCCCCTAACCCCTTAATCACCATAGCGGTTATTATCCGCTACAGTCATTAAGGGGTTAACCCACCCTCACCCACCACTTAGGAGGTCTAAATACCCTTCCCCACGACCCCCCCACCCCGTGAGGCCTAAACACCCTCATCCAATACCCAGCCGGGAGGCCTACCCACATCCCTACTCTGATTGGCTCTAGTAGACCATGTGACAGAGGCTTTGGGGAGAACGGATGTGACGTCATTCAAAGCCTGTCACATGGTACTAGAGCAATCAGAGTTGGGATGTATTTCCCATGCTCAGATTGGCTACCGTACCATGTGAGGCCGGCCATCTTTCTTTTCATGACATCATCTTAAAGGCAATTGAAGCACAGCCATTCTGATTGGCTGGCGTCATTGCCTTTAAATGACGTCATCAAAATTATTTCCCCACCCAAAATCACATGGTTTTCACGGCCCAATCAGGGCCGTGGGAACCATATGACGATAATGTAAAGTTATAGGCCTATAAAAGCCTATGTCGTCTCATTTTGAAGGCAGACGCCAAGGAGGACGGACCTCCGGAAGGAAGAAGAGGACCGGGGCATGGCAGAAGATGGTAAGAAGACCCCCAGAACACCCCAGAACACCCCAGAAGAATAAGAAAGAAGATGGAAGAACACAGATCAAGATCCCGTTGACGCTTTGGATTAGAAAAAAAAGTCTTGGTTGATTTATTTATGGTTTTTTATTTTATGGGTTCCTGTTGCTGTGCGTTGATTGGTTCGAGAGCTTGGTGTTCAACGGGAGTCGGAGAGTGGGGCAGCTAATGGTAAGTTAACAAAAGAAATTTATTATTTTTTTAACTTTAACTGTTTTTTGTAATTTATTATATGTGATACTATTTTTTTCCATTATCATTTCTTGCCACTGTATATATGTATGTATGTATGTATGTATGTATGTTTTACTATGCTAGTTAATGTGTTTAATAATGGGCAAATAATCTATATACCCTATCTGGATAATAGTTATTTTGCACATTATTGTACTGTATGTGTTGGGGGGGGAGGGGGGATTAATGTATTTAATGTATAGGACATGTTTATTTTTTTTACATACAAGGTTGTTTCCTCAGGTCTGCGGGGGACCTATGGAGACCACCTGCGGTCTCGTCAAGCTTCTCACGGGTAAACGGCTGCCGGGTCCACGGGGGACACCTGCGGGGAAGAACCGGTGGCCCCACATCTGTGGGGGCACAGCGGACCCGTAGGGACCACCCGTGGGTCCCCAGACCCCCATGGGAACCACCTGAGGCCCCTCAGACACCTGTGGGTCTGACCCAAGGCCCCCCAGACAGCCGCGGGCCTACCCGTGGGGACCCCATTGTGGCCCACGGTGACCCGCGGAGACCACCTGGTTGACCACGGCGCCTGGTGCTGGGCCACTTTGAGGTCTGTGAGGTGACCCGTCAGGCCCACCAGGGACTCCCGTGGGCCTGGGGTATTAACCTTGTATGTAAAATAATAAATCATATATTTATGGGGGGGCACAGGGGGTGGGTTATGTATTTAATAAATATAATGATGTTTATTGTGGGGCTGTGTATTGTTTTTATTGTGGGTACTGGGGGTGGGGGAAGGGGGTATTGGCCCCAAGGGTATGTGGGTAGGCCTCCCGGCTGGGTATTGGATCAGGGTGGTTAGACCTCACGGGGTGGGGGTAGTGGGGGAGGGTATTTAAGCCTCCCGAGTGGTGGGTGAGGGTGGGTTAACCCTTAATGACTGTAGCGGTTAATAACCGCTATGGTGATTAAGGGGTTAGGGGACATTACATTGGCTGTTTTTATTCTTGTTTATGTTTTGCAGCATCGGAGGGGGCATGGACGGTGATGAAGATGAGGATGGCCTTCATCGTGCCAGCCGGACATGGGTGAGTGCAATATGTATTTAATGTATTTATTGTATTTATTGTTCTTTGTGTATTTTAAATAGGCAAATGCAGGCTCCGGTTCAGCTCTGGAGACCCTCTGCACATCTACACTATGAGTAAAACACACATATAAATTAACAATCATTCCTTACCTTTGCAGCTATCTGCTATGGTAATGAAGCAGCATTAATGTATTTTTAATAATAGTGTACAGGAGCAGGGGGTCCCCTGAGCTGAACCGCATTGATTTCTGGCTCAGGGACCCCCTGCTTCCCGAGTTACAGGCCCAGGTATGGGGCATCGGTGCCAGTGTCAACGCCATCTTTATAGCGGGCACGTCGCGTATAGAATGCTATAAAGATGGCGGCGACAGTGGCACACGATGACCCATACCGGGGCCTGTAATTCGGGAAGCAGGGGGTCCCTGATCCACAAATCAATGCGGTTCAGCTCCGGAGACCCCCTGCACATGTACACTATGAATAAAATTTGATTTGAAATGTATTTATTTTGCTGATGTTGGCGCAGAGAGAGTGGCGGATCTCTCTCTGCTGCAGACACATCTCGGCAGGGGATGGCGTATCGCAAGGTTATCGGCAGACAGACTGTCTCGTCACCGGCTACTCGGCGTGTTGCTTTCGCAGTGATTCGCCAGGGATTCGGCCCTTCCTGAATACTGCGAGGGCAACACGCCAAAATCATGCCGAAATTGAACCCCTGCCGAGAGTGCTTTTTCGGTGCTTACTGCATGAGGCCCTTAGTTCTGTACTCATGGATGCAGTATTACTAATGTCCACCAGGCTTGAGAAACAGGTTTAAGACTAGAACTCCCAGAAGCATTGCAACGCAGGTCAGAAAGTTCCTGTGTTCCTGGCGTTGCAATTCAGTTTCTGTTTTGCCCACACTCTTGTACTTGTCTCCTGCCCAGCTAAGTATATTTCTAAACTTTTTATGACGTCGGATCTGCTTTGGACTTGCCTTGCTTAGCCCCTCAAGTACATTGCCTCTTATTTTGATTACCTATGTGTGACCTCGGATTGCTCTTGACTTTGCACTTGCCTTAACCGCCTAAGTTATACTGCTGCCTGCCTGTTAATGACCTCAGATTGCTTGTCATCTTCCTAACCCTCTGTCATTCCCCAGCATTCCTAAATACAGTTCCTAAGTTTGACTTCCTCATTACTGAAACTATTTAAAAAAACCCTAGCCATTCTTACCTCTGTCAGGTTGCAATGTCAACAAGGCACAAATGAAGTTGACTTTTTGTTTATCGTCAGATTATACCTGTAAAAAATACCCAACCGATATATTAACTGGTTAGCTGCTCCTACAGTACCCACAAGCTATATACTCAGTGAGGTTACATTGCTTTGCAGTTTACAACACATTACCTTTGTGGCTGATTTTTTTTAATTCCTAGAAGTGCTGTTCTGTTGGATGATGAAATTTCTTTTCAGCAGCAAGCATACGACTATCTACAAATGCATGTAAGCATGTTGGATATTTTTTTATTATAATCCTATCAAGAACTGTACTTAGTCTAAAAGCTTTTACTAGAGTGAAAAATGTTAATCTATTAAATCACAGCTGATAATATTTCACAAACATACTTTTACAATCTTCCAATACAGTAAATCGAGTTACTATGAACATCATCAGCTGGATTGTGTTGCATTTATCTGTAACTACAGTATAAATGAAATATTCTGCTAGCATTATAGTGACTATTTAGTAATATATTTTCTTTATAAAAAAGAGGCTTCCTGAAATGTTACTCCCGTTAGATCCCTACACTGTATTAGTCAATGAATATAATGGAAAGGTAAATACAAAGCAATTAAATAGAATGTTTCACAGTATATATGACTGAATTAATTTGTTTAAAAGGACAAATCAGACCACAATTTAAATTATTACAGGCAGCATGTAGTGTAACATTGGCTGCCTAACTGATATGTACTGATAATGTACTGATAATGCAGAATATTTAGTTATAATGCAGACTAAAAAATACAGAATCCCAGCAAACTCAGAACCCCAAAACCCACCACATCATATACATATATATTTAAGTTAAAAGGAGTGCTACTGAGCATGGCCAAATGTATACAACAACAGACAGAAAAGCCCAATGCTACATCCAATGTGACAAAATACATAGAAAATAGTATATTATTTATTTATAAAATATTTTACCAGGAAGTAATACATTGAGAGTTACCTCTCGTTTTCAAGTATGTCCTGGGCACAGAGTATATAGTTAAATACTTCAATAATAATATTCTCAGGAGCAAGGGTCATTTAGTTAAACGCTTTGGCGAAAGCGTTAAAAGCCTGCAAGCCACGTCAAGGCATAACCAAATTTGCAAGTCATATCACTAAACTGTGAACTGTGAAACTTCTCTTTTACATACAGGACCCCTATAAGCTCATATTGAACCCCCAAAATAACCACAACATATATATGCGTATAAGTGTCAAAGAGGAGTGCTACTGAGCATGGCAATATATATTTAAAACCAGAGACAGAACATGAAACACAGACAAAGCTCAGTGCTACATCCAAAGACACTAATACATGGTACAGTGCCTAAATATATATATATAGATATCTTTTGAATAAAATGGTCTTTTAGTTTAACTCTTTGCCCAAAGTGTTGTAAGCCCTTGAGCCCCTCCAAGGCAGACCACATCTCAAGGGTTCTAACACTAAAATAGATTCCTAATAACCTGCACATTATCAGGAAGAATGGTTTATAATAAATCTGTCAAAATAAGTTGCATAGTTCTAAGTCTGATTGAAGCTCTTATTAACCTGTATAATACCAAGAAAAGCACTTTGTATTAGATTTGTCGCAATCATACTGGATGCAAGTTCCCATGGGTGTGGAAGGTGCAAAGGAGTGAGCTTTAACCATTTAAAAGTGGGAGGGGTTGAGCTTCAAACTAGGGAAGGAGGAGCCACCCTCCAAATCAGCTAGGACCAGCTGAACAAGAATTGCAAACCATACAGGACCCCTATAAGCTCATATTGAGCCCCCAAAATAACCACAACATATATATATGCGTATAAGTGTCAAAGAGGAGTGCCACTGAGCATGGCAATATATATTTAAAACCAGAGACAGAACATGAAACACAGACAGAGCTCAGTGCTACATCCAAAGACACGAATACACGGTACAGTGCCTAAATATATATATATATAGATATATTTTGAATAAAATGGTCTTTTAGTTTAACTCTTTGGCTAAAGTGTTGTAAGCCCTTACACTTTGGCCAAAGAGTTAAACTAAAAGACCATTTTATTCAAAAGATATATAGGCAATACGATACCGGATGAGCGAATATCAGAGGCAGCACTCCACGAGGTAGTCAAAAAAGAGTTGTATTTAGTAAGACATCAATTCCAACGTTTCGGTCCTACACACGGGACATTTCTCAAGGTGATGTACATACAGAGTGCAATAGAACACATATATATACCCTAACAAACCAAAACAGACAGGTGCAACACATAATTTAATTCAAACTAAAACTTACATGCTAAATGCAGGACCCTCGCATTGTAACCAGGCAGTCAGGCGTTAACTGAGACGCAAAGATGAATCTGTCCCATGAAACGCACTCACTGCGCATGCGCGGGTCAAGGGTTGTAGGCTATAAGTCAAAAAAGCTCCGTCGCGTGTCAAAGAGACAGAGGGTGGCGCATGTAACTAATGAAACGCATTTCTGCGCATGCACGAGCCGCAAGCTGGTGAAGGGAGAAGAAAATCGTGTGGAGCTAACTCGATGACCATTGCGCATGCGCAAACCGCGGGAAATAAATAAATAATAAGCGCAGCTGCAGGCGAAGTGGTCCTTCGCGATCTGAGCGTCTCAAAGCAGGACTCTTGTTAAACATTTTCTTGTGAACTGCGCTGCTGCTGCTGTTCACTTCTGTCTGCAGGATCAATCGGTGCAGGTCGTTTCGAATTGCCACTGGTTACTCTGCAGCACTGTTGATATGTTAAGATTATTCATGTAATTGTAAATTTGGATTTTGTTTTTGTCCCATATAAGGGGTGCTGCAAGACAGGGTCCAGAGGGGTGCAAAGGGGTGCTGCAACACAGAGAATCACAGTTTATCCATTATAAAATATATTTATCCTGAAATCCTAAATCATTAACAACACTGAAGAGGGTGCCGGTATCTCCGGCGAGTTTAAAGCAGATGTACTCAGCGCTCTACAAAATAGAAAAAACAGTACAGGAAATTATAATACAATAAGTGAAAACACAATCAGACAATAGGAAAGGAAATCCCTGCCCTGGAGATCTTACAATCTAAATTGTATGTTGGAAGAATTACAGACACAGAAGGTAAGGGAATAAATGCAGTAGATTGCAGTGCTTTTTGTATTGAACACTACAGTACCTGACTAGTGCTACTCTTTTTTGACATTTTTACCCTTAGGTGTCTTAGGTCATGGGTCAACCTTTTACTCTAGGAGAGATTGTGCATCAAAATCCCTTATGCCTTCAAAGCTTATGGCTTTACAAATCACTTCACTAGTATTTTAGCCCCCTGCTGTCTGAAAATGTTGTGGCGCTCAAGTATCTGGGTGTGTACATTTTACCTAAACACCCAAGGGTAAACACATTTTTGTTATACAAGAGCAAACACAGAGGGGGGAGGGTATACCAGATTTTAACAGCTATTACCATATTGGCCCTAATATAGTACGGCCTCGCACATAATATGACCCTAAAGTTTTGAAGGTATTCTACATGAAAAATAAAAGGTGTTAGGCTGCGCATATAATACGAGTACAGTTTTCGGAAGGACATTTTTAGGAAAAAAGCATAGCACTATATTCGGGCCAATTCAGTACATTGCAAACCACTTAACTTACTGTATGTTTTATATTGACATGCCAATGGTGACTCTAATATTTAATTCCAATAAGCGAAGAGTTTAGTTCTAGAGATCGGTGTAGACACCATATTGTGGTTGACAAATCTCATAGCTCTAGAGACCTATATGAACATCTTTTGTGGGGTGGATTGTTACGTGCGTGAGGAAAAGTAGTGGTACATCTTGATCTTACAACATATCCATCCCCACTTACTCCAAAGGTGATAACCCAGATTTTCCCCCTGCGTTGGCGCCTGGTTTCTTTATAAACTATTATTAGTTTGGGTGACCTCTTCTGTGTACAGTATAAATGATTTTCCTGTACACTGTAGAATTGGGGAAACAGAATGTTGGAAATATAGGTACGTAATCGACTATGTATATAAGAACAAACAGAAATTTCTAGTCCTTAGACAATTTAGCAAATAAAAAAAATCAATAAACATTTGGCGGCTTTTGGACACAATCTGGCGACCATTTAAAGGCTGCTGATTTCGGGGGGAGGGGGGTGAGTGGGAGAAACAAAACTTTATCAATTCATGGGAAAAATAATTTCATTCTGAGCTCAGTTTGATAGTAGGAATAGGATTTTTGACATAACCCAGTCATCTATCTAAATGAGTATTACAGAGAGTTTCTACAAGATAATTTATAGATGGTATTACAGTATGAGAAAAAAGATTAGTATTATAAAAGGCGCCAACAAAAAAGGATATAGTCACCACCAGGAGGAGACCGATGAGGATTCCAGGTGATAGAGATGTGCTTAAAAACAAAGTAAAAAAACACAAAACATAGTGTAATACTGTATAAACAAACAACATATAATATTAATTATATATCAGCTGAGATCAAGGGTGAGTTGAAAATAACAACATTTAATAAAATAATTTAAACACTGGACATACAAAACATATACAAATGAAAAATACAATGGGTAACAATTAATAGGACAGTTAATATGGGACCATGTAACAGCTGCACTGGGTGGAGTGCCCACTCACCGGACGAAAGATATATAAAAGCGGTGGATATATCTGAGAGTATCCCCTCTCTCTTTCCAGCTACCACTGCTACCGCATCAGGATCAGGGCCAGGGTGATGGTTACAGCACACCAGACTGCGTGTGGCTCTCTTGGTCCTCGTTTACCTCGCAGCTTCTAGCAGGTTAAACACAGTGGATTAGTGCAGCTCCCACCGCTGCTGCGCCGAGTTTGGGGCCAAAGAAGTCAGCTGTGCACGCTAGGCAGCGTGGGCCTCCCTCCGCCCTGGCGTTCTCTCCTCGCGGTGGTTGTTAGATTCCAATTAGCAGATTCGAGCGGATTAGATGGTAAACAGCAGCAGATTCGTCACGGATCTTGCAGGCTATTCCAATGCACTGATTCAGGTCCCAGCAAATTAACCCTACGCGTTTCGAGAGCGAGCTGCTCTCTTCCTCAGGGGTTCTAGCAATGTGTCCCACAATGTCCTCTTATATAGGTGTCCAAATAAATCCAATTAGCACCCTAATTTAATTGTTGCACATGCGCAATCAGCAGTGTGTGGAAATCAATGTCCATTTATTCACACATGCGCAGTAGTTCTCAATAGTGCAAGGCAAATATAAACAATGTTAAAAAACGATCTCAGCTGAATATATATATATAGACTTACTATAATATGTGCTTGGTGAATCATAGCACTGAATTGGTACTAATAAATAAAAATATAAACCAACCTGTGAAGTGTATATTTATATAATATATTATAATGAGTGCTGTGTGAATAGTAGCACTAAAATAAGTGTTAATAAAAGAAATTCTAAACTAAACTGTGAAATGAATATATCTGTAAAACATGTTTTTTGTGCTATACTATATCTTAATTTGTGGTTAGAATAATATAAGTGTTAAAAAATATATTTTCTATAGGATATGTGGTTGAAAATTATAAATGTGTAAAAAACATGATATATACATTATGTAATATGTATGTGATAATATAAAGTGTATACTGATTTACAAGTGTATACCAAAAAAATTAATAATAAATATATGTGTATAGTGTATAAAAACTCCATAGTGAAAAAATGTAAGATTTTTTAATTTATCAAAAAATATATATGCTTATAAAGTGACAGTATTTATTACCAATATAGTGTGGGGACTTAATGTATCTACCAATATTAATAAAAATTACACTATTTAATCAAAATTGTATGCAATACAATATGTATACATTAATATTTATCATCTTTATTGCACCCTTTAATATAGGAATCAAGAATAAAAACAGAATGGACAATTTACTTCTTGAATTAATTGACCAAAAAGGATTTCAAATCGAAGTCAACGTTGAGGCCAAATGGGGATAGGGTCTTTAGCTCGTAAATCCAGTAAGACTCTCGTCTCCCCAATTGGCTCACAGCGTTTCCTCCTCTCCAGTTTGAGGTGATGGTCTCAATAGCCGTACATTTTAAACCAGTGGGATCTTGGTTGTGCACTTGTTGAAAATGATGCGATACGTTGTGTGTTATTAACCCTCTCCTGATGTTATATATATGTTCATATATGCGTCTTTGGACAGGTCTAGTAGTCATACCCACATATTGCAGACCACACGGACATTCCAAAAGATATATTACAAATGAACTTTTACAGGTGATGTGTTGTTGAATAGTATAATTTTTAAATGTCTTATTAGATGTGTATTGGGATGTTTTAGTACTATATTTGCACGCAGTACACCTATGGCATGGGAAGTAACCTTTATTTATGACATTATTACGCAACTTTGGTTGTAGAGATGGGCAGCTGGGGGCTAATTTGCGTCCGATGTTTGGAGCTCTAGTAAATACTATCTGAGGATGTTCTGGCAATATACCTTCAAGTTCTTTATCTTTTTTGAGGATGGGCCAATATTTTTTGAATATTTTCCTTATATTTGGTGCCATCTGATTGTATTGTGTTATAAAACTAATATTAGCATTTTTATTTTTATCTTTGTTCTTATACTGTAAAAGATTAGATCTTTCCATCGCTGCCACTTCTGTTATCGTGTTGTCAAGATCTTTAGAGGAATACTCTCTATCCAGAAATTTTTGCTTTAGATCTTTAGCTTGACTTTGAAATGTTTTGGCACATGAACTATTCCTTTTTAGTCTGATAAATTGTCCTTTGGGTATGTTTTTAACCCAAAAGGGATTATGGTGACTGCGTGCATGGAGATAATTATTTGCCTGTACGGGCTTAAAATAGGTACAAGTTGCTATTTGATCATGATTGGCCGAAATGAGTAAATCTAAATATTCTATAGATGTCGAACTAGAATTAAAAGTGAATGATAAATTATATGTGTTATGATTCATGTAATTTTTAAATTCTTCTAAGTGCTCTAAAGTGCCTGACCATATAAAAATGATATCATCTATGTAGCGCCGCCACAGGACCAAATCCGCTCCAAATGGGCAACTGGACCATATATGATGTTCTTCCCAGCTACCCATAAATAAATTTGCATAACTGGGAGCGAATTTGGTACCCATGGCGGTGCCACATATCTGTAAATAATACTTAGACATAAAATTAAAAAAATTGTGTTTTAAAATAAATTGAATGCCAGAAATAATAAATGCCTTTTGGTCTGTTGATAAGGTTATATCTTTATCTAATGTATCAGAGATTGCTTTGCACCCTTGGTTATGATTAATGACTGTATATAAAGAACTTACGTCAGCTGTGACAAAATAATAATGTGATTTCCATTGGATGTCTTTAAGGGTCTGCAATATGTGGGTAGTGTCCCTAACATAGGAGGGTAACTGCACAACGTATGGCTGGAGTTTATTGTCAATATACTGGGATAAGTGTGAAGTTAAAGATTGTATTCCCGATATTATCGGTCGGCCGGGGGGAGAATTTAAATTTTTATGGATTTTGGGTATGATGTAAAATAAAGGAATACGTGGGTGTAAATTATAAAGAAAGTCAAATTCATGTTTAGTGATGATTTGTTGGTCTAAACCTGTAGTGAGTAATTTACATAGTGATTGTTGATACGGAACAGTGGGGTCAGTGGGGAGGGGTTGGTATGTGGACACATCTCCTAGAATCCTAAGAGACTCCTCGATATAATATGATTTGTCCATAATTACCAACCCCCCCCCCTTATCAGCAGGTTTTATTATTATTGTATCATTTTCCTCAAGTGCACGTAGAATATTTTTATCTTCCACACTCAGATTATCATGTTTGATTTTGAAATTACGGCTTTGAACCTCAATGTCATCAGTGACCATTTGGGCAAATGTATCCACAAATGGACCACTCACAAATTTCGGGAAGAACGTTGATGGATTTTTAAATACTTTATTTTTTTGGGGTGCAGCAGAGATGGGTAGTTGACTATTTCCATCTAATCTAGTGAGCGCATCCCTTAGAAAATATTTCTTGAGGCATAGCTTTCGTACATAGCGTTGGATATCTATGTACAACTTAAAGCTATCAGGGCCTGTCACTGGAGCAAAGGATAATCCTTTAGCTAATAAGTTTTTCTCCTTTGCTGTGACTTTGTATTTACTAATATTAAATATATTATTGTTTAAAGGTTTATTTCTTAGTGTTTTGTTACCTTTTCCATTCTTTCGCCCTCCTCTCGTTCCTCTAAGGTGTTTTTCGCTTTTTGTTGTGTGTGTCTCGTGTGGGCCCATCTCTCCCCAGTAGGTCCCTTATTGCTTCTTTGGCATTCTTGGTGTCCTTGGACTGTCTCCAATCTAAAAAAGAGAACGTTGCCCTCTCTTCTTCACGACCAGAGGCAGTGGGGTGCCGTTCTCTATCTAAATCAATTAGAGGCTGGTATTTATTGTGATGGTTATATTGATCAAAGATATTATCCATATCTTTCTCTAATTGATTACAAGAAACAATTGTTGTACTTGGTACATTTGAGGAACTAGTGGTTGCTGATCGTACGTTGGATCTAGATGTTTGTCTAACCAAATTGGGTTTGGGTTGTGTATATGATTTTCTCTGTGGTTTTGGTGACACAAATTGCACTGGCTCGTTAGATGTAACTTTGTTACTGGGGATAATTTTCCTATATGTAGATGGAATCTTATGTGAATAATCTTTTGGAAATTTATCTTTATTAGATTTTGTTCTATCAAAATCTTGTTTGTTAGTTTTTTTCCAGTTTCTATAACGGCCAGTGGCATAATCTATTTTGTCACGTTGAAACTTCACCTGTTTAGAGGTGATAGTTTCATTCTGCAATTTGTCCATTCTGTTTTTAATTCTAGACTCTAACATGGGTAACTCACTGTGGTCTTTGTATTTTTCAAAATATCCTTTCATGTCATTGATTTCCTTATCTAATGTTTCAAGGCATACTTTACGTTTTGATATTAAAAGACGCATTAATTCGAAAGAACAATTGTCAAGGATGCGATTCCATTCAAGAATGAATGATTCACTTTGAAAATCGCTAGTGGGTTTTTTGAATAATCTCAACCCACGTGGAATACGTTTTTGCTCCACATATTTTTCTATTGTAATGGCATCCCACAATTGTTTATTCTCATTAATGAGGAGTTTTTCCAATTTATCTGCCATTTCTTGTATGTCATTTTGGACAGTGTCAACAGCAATTGGAACTTCATCATCAGAAAATATGCGATTAATGTCAATATTTCTGGTAACTCTTTGTGCAAATAACATAGACATAATAATATAGAAAGCTGCTAGCCTTGGGGGGAAGAACAACAGATAAAAACACAGATTAGGTAGCGCTAACTATATGAATAATCAATCCCTAAATTAGGGGGCTGCCTAAATACTAAAACTGACCCCCTGGTCAGATAACAAGAAAGAGAAAAAAGATTAGTATTATAAAAGGCGCCAACAAAAAAGGATATAGTCACCACCAGGAGGAGACCGATGAGGATTCCAGGTGATAGAGATGTGCTTAAAAACAAAGTAAAAAAACACAAAACATAGTGTAATACTGTATAAACAAACAACATATAATATTAATTATATATCAGCTGAGATCAAGGGTGAGTTGAAAATAACAACATTTAATAAAATAATTAAAACACTGGACATACAAAACATATACAAATGAAAAATACAATGGGTAACAATTAATAGGACAGTTAATATGGGACCATGTAACAGCTGCACTGGGTGGAGTGCCCACTCACCGGACGAAAGATATATAAAAGCGGTGGATATATCTGAGAGTATCCCCTCTCTCTTTCCAGCTACCACTGCTACCGCATCAGGATCAGGGCCAGGGTGATGGTTACAGCACACCAGACTGCGTGTGGCTCTCTTGGTCCTCGTTTACCTCGCAGCTTCTAGCAGGTTAAACACAGTGGATTAGTGCAGCTCCCACCACTGCTGCGCCGAGTTTGGGGCCAAAGAAGTCAGCTGTGCACGCTAGGCAGCGTGGGCCTCCCTCCGCCCTGGCGTTCTCTCCTCGCGGTGGTTGTTAGATTCCAATTAGCAGATTCGAGCGGATTAGATGGTAAACAGCAGCAGATTCGTCACGGATCTTGCAGGCTATTCCAATGCACTGATTCAAGTCCCAGCAAATTAACCCTACGCGTTTCGAGAGCGAGCTGCTCTCGTCCAAAGACGCATATATGAACATATATATAACATCAGGAGAGGGTTAATAACACACAACGTATCGCATAATTTTCAACAAATGCACAACCAAGATCCCACTGGTTTAAAATGTACGGCTATTGAGACCATCACCCCAAACTGGAGAGGAGGAAACGCTGTGAGCCAATTGGGGAGACGAGAGTCTTACTGGATTTACGAGCTAAAGACCCTATCCCCATTTGGCCTCAACGTTGACTTCGATTTGAAATCCTTTTTGGTCAATTAATTCAAGAAGTAAATTGTCCATTCTATTTTTATTCTTGATTCCTATATTAAAGGGTGCAATAAAGATGATAAATATTAATGTATACATATTGTATTGCATACAATTTTTATTAAATAGTGTAATTTTTATTAATATTGGTAGATACATTAAGTCCCCACACTATATTGGTAATAAATACTGTCACTTTATAAGCATATATATTTTTTGATAAATTAAAAAATCTTACATTTTTTCACTAAGGAGTTTTTATACACTATACACATATATTTATTATTAATTTTTTTGGTATACACTTGTAAATCAGTATACACTTTATATTATCACATACATATTACATAATGTATATATCATAGTTTTTTACACATTTATAATTTTTTCAACCACATATCCTATAGAAAATATATTTTTTAACACTTATATTATTCTAACCACAAATTAAGATATAGTATAGCACAAAAAACATATTTTACATATATATTCATTTCACAGTTTAGTTTAGAATTTCTTTTATTAACACTTATTTTAGTGCTACTATTCACACAGCACTCATTATAATATATTATATAAATATACACTTCACAGGTTGGTTTATATTTTTATTTATTAGTACCAATTCAGTGCTATGATTCACCAAGCACATATTATAGTAAGTCTATATATATATATTCAGCTGAGATCGTTTTTTAACATTGTTTATATTTGCCTTGCACTATTGAGAACTACTGCGCATGTGTGAATAAATGGACATTGATTTCCACACACTGCTGATTGCGCATGTGCAACAATTAAATTAGGGTGCTAATTGGATTTATTTGGACACTTATATAAGAGGACATTGTGGGACACATTGCTAGAACCCCTGAGGAAGAGAGCAGCTCGCTCTCGAAACGCGTAGGGTTAATTTGCTGGGACCTGAATCAGTGCATTGGAATAGCCTGCAAGATCCGTGACGAATCTGCTGCTGTTTACCATCTAATCCGCTCGAATCTGCTAATTGGAATCTAACAACCACCGCGAGGAGAGAACGCCAGGGCGGAGGGAGGCCCAGCGTGCACAGCTGACTTCTTTGGCCCCAAACTCGGCGCAGCAGCGGTGGGAGCTGCACTAATCCACTGTGTTTAACCTGCTAGAAGCTGCGAGGTAAACGAGGACCAAGAGAGCCACACGCAGTCTGGTGTGCTGTAACCATCACCCTGGCCCTGATCCTGATGCGGTAGCAGTGGTAGCTGGAAAGAGAGAGGGGATACTCTCAGATATATCCACCGCTTTTATATACCTTTCGTCCGGTGAGTGGGCACTCCACCCAGTGCAGCTGTTACATGGTCCCATATTAACTGTCCTATTAATTGTTACCCATTGTATTTTTCATTTGTATATGTTTTGTATGTCCAGTGTTTTAATTATTTTATTAAATGTTGTTATTTTCAACTCACCCTTGATCTCAGCTGATATATAATTAATATTATATGTTGTTTGTTTATACAGTATTACACTATGTTTTGTGTTTTTTTACTTTGTTTTTAAGCACATCTCTATCACCTGGAATCCTCATCGGTCTCCTCCTGGTGGTGACTATATCCTTTTTTGTTGGCGCCTTTTATAATACTAATCTTTTTTCTCTTTCTTGTTATCTGACCAGGGGGTCAGTTTTAGTATTTAGGCAGCCCCCTAATTTAGGGATTGATTATTCATATAGTTAGCGCTACCTAATCTGTGTTTTTATCTGGTATTACAGTATGCTCCACCAGGCTGAAAATCATGTTCCCAATGTATCGGCTCAGCGGTTGAAAGGGTGTGAGTGGGACATTTAAACTTGCAGGAGATACCGGCACCCCATACTGGGGCCTGTACCTCAGGAAGAAGGGGGTCCCCGGACCTGAAAGCAATGCGGTTCAACTCCAGGGACCCCTTTCTTCAATCATACTGTATGTAATAAAAATAAACATATAATAAAAGCAGAGCTTCATTATTTTAGTGATTAACTGCAAAGGTAATTATGAAGTTAAACCCTACCGTTACCAACCCTGGAGGCCTAACCACCCACCCTGGGGCAACTACACCCTTACTCCACCCCCTCTACAACCAACAAACTCCCACTACCCCACTATCAGCACCACAAGCACACACAGGAATGGGCCAAAGCTTTATTAGCCCAATGTTGCTAATTGCACTTTTTTCCCATTCAAATATATAGTACTGCACATTACAATTAAATAAAATACAAATTACTATACAATCAAAACAAACACTAGCCATTTAATCCATTGATTGTCACAGTGGTGATCAATGCCCTCAATGGAGGCACAGATAGCAACATTGGAAATGAATGGGCACCCTACTACCCCCATCACGCACCCCCTCTACCCTCTATAATCCTCCACCACCACACAAAGTAGTGGGAAAAAGTCCTGTTAGCCAGATCTGGCACCAGACACCAGAAGCCCCTGCTCTTCTCATCCATCACACACCGAACCCGAAGAAGACGCCCCACCTCTTCTCGCCCATCACCCACCGAAGCTGAACCAGACATCCCCCACTCTTCTCGCCTATCACCCACCACAGCCAGACCATATGTCCCCGCTCTTCTCGCCCATCATCGACTGAAGCTGAACCAGCCATCCCCAGCTCTTCTCGCCCATCACCCACCGAAAACGAACCAGCTACCCTCCGCTCTTCTTGCCTATCACCCCCCGTAAGAGCACTGGTAGAACAGGAGGAAAGAATCCTCCCAGAGTATCTACTCTCACCCACTTAAAGAAGTACACCCGCTGCACCCTGGAGGGTACTACCCCTGCAAAGGCAACCGGCGATGTGACTCGGTCCACTCCACACATTATGCTTAATGACCTCCCACAGGAGACCCACAAAAGATACCTTAACAGAAGCAGAGAACAGGCGCACAAATTAGCCATGCTAGTTTTTAAAGACAATGTCAGTTATGATCTGTACATTGAGTGGTGCCATAATGTAAATTGGGATAGCACGAGGGGCAACAAGGGGCTTCCTCAAAATTTACAGAGAACTATTCTGGATGAAGTCAAGCGTAATTTCAATATGAACCAGCTTGTTTTCAATGCTGTGAAATACAGCATCAATGCCCTTTTGAGGCATAAAAGGGCTCTTGCCTGGAACTACAAGGGCTATGGGGAGGACTACATGTTTAATTAATTTAAAAATAAAAATGCACCGGAGATGTTTTTAATATAATAAAACAAAGTTGTGTTTTATAAATTGTCATTGTTTAATGCTTCTTTTCTATTTTGCATGTATAGCCGTGACCCCTGATTCACCCCAAGGAATGGGAGGTTGCGCTTGCAAAGAGTAGTTGAAAAAGCCCGCGAAGGAGGAGAGTGTATTTGGCGGGAGAGGAGCAGTCCCTTGACCCAGCAGCCCTACGGGGAGGGTCAGGTGAGAGCGTTTAGCCTATGGGCGGAGGAGTTGCCAGAGATATAGGAAGTGGTTTTGTGCACATGGCGGGAGAGCTACTTCTAGATACGAGGAGATGGAGATACTGCGCGGGGAGGTTGTACACCCAGGTGCAGGCCAGGTGCCCCAGGCCCAGCTAGCCCTGAGTCACCTTAGAGACAAGCTGAGCTAGGGACCACCTTAGTAAGGGTCTTACCCCCATATTGTTAGTTTTGTCCAGGACTATTCTGTCGAGAGGGAGATCTGGGCTCAGACCCCTTTGTAGTTGCCAGAGTCCGAGAGGGAGCACCCTGGACCCTAGCGAGGGAAAGAGCGTTGTCAACACAGAGACCCTTTTCAAAGATTGTGGCAGTTCCGAGCACCAGAGTGCTCGGCAGGTATTTCATCAAGTGCACCAACTGTAACTTTCATTCACCCGAGACATAGTGGCTGCGCAGTCACCCATACACACACATAAGGCCTGTTGAGAGTGGGAGAACTGAGTAGCATATTTGGACACGGGGTGGGATCACCCGGTGGCGGGATTGGGGGAAATTGTTGTTGGCGTCTGCCGAGGCGCAAGTTATTGTTGGCGTCCGCCGAGTCGCAAGTGATGGTGACGTCTGCCGTAGAGTATTATATAATGTGTACCTGCATACCGAAATGTCATGGCATGTAATGTATCGTGAGTTTGACCTATCAGTAAAAGAGCTTGGTTTTAGAACTTGGTTGTGTAAGGGTAATTCTTGTATATACGTCCTGCGAAGACTAACTCCCCCTTTGGTGGGATCTGTCGCAGGTGGAGGTGCTGCACCTGACACCTATATTGCACGCACCCCAGGCTCTCCGTGGCAGAGGCTTAGGCCCTGTGAGCCAGCAGGTAACACAGCACATAGTAACAGCTTGCTAGTGATAGGAAGCAGGTTTACACATGTTTGAAGCTGGGCAAAGACAACGTGTTTGAAACACCCCCATTGCTGCAGGAAAGACATCCATCAATACTGCCTGCTTATGTACTGTACTCCAAGCAATGTTTTTTCTTCCCAAATCAGGACAACTACTTTACCTCCATCCTCTCTACTGTAGAAATACTGTACAAATGTGGTTAATAGCGCTTTTGCCCATTTGTGTTAAATATATTGTATTGTATTGTATCTCTTTATTTATATAGTGCCATTAATGTACATAGCGCTTCACAGCAGTAATACATGTGGTAATCCAATAAAAAACAGATAATATAAATAACAGATCATGGGAATAAGTGCTTTAGACATTAAGGAAGAGGAGTCCCTGCTCCGAGGAGCTTACAGTCTAATTGGTAGGTAGGGAGAACGTACAGAGACAGTAGGAGGGAGTTCTGGTAAGTGCATCTGCAGGGGGCCAAGCTTTATGTGCCATGTGTTCAGAATAGCCACAGTGCTATTCATATGCTTCTTTAAGCAAGTGTGTCTTAAGGTGGGTCTTAAAGGTGGATAGAGAGGGTGCTAGTCGGGTACTGAGGGGAAGGGCATTCCAGAGGTGAGGGGCAGTCAATGAAAAAGGTTTAAGGCGGGAGAGGGCTTTAGATACAAAGGGGGTAGAAAGAAGACATCCTTGAGAAGAACGCAAGAGTCTGGATGGTGCATAACGAGAAATTAGGGCTGAGATGTAAGGAGGGGCAGGAGAGTGTAAAGCTTTAAAAGTGAGCAGAAGAATGGAGTGTGAGATGCGGGATTTGATCAGAAGCCAGGAGAGGGATTTCATGAGGGGAGATGCTGAGACAGATCTAGGAAAGAGTAGAGTGATTCTGGCAGCAGCGTTAAGGATAGATTGTAGGGGAGACAGGTGAGAGGCAGGAAGGCCGGACAGCAGGAGGTTACAGTAATCAAGACGGGAGAGAATGAGGGCCTGAGTCAGAGTTTTAGCAGTCGAGCAACAGAGGAAAGGGCGTATCTTTGTTATATTGTGGAGGAAAAAGCGACAGGTTTTAGAAATGTTTTGAATGTGAGGGGCAAATGTGAGAGAGGAGTCGAGTGTGACCCCAAAGCAGCGTGCTTGGGCTACTTGGTGAATGATCGTAGTTCCAACATTAATGTGGAAGGAGGTAGCTCTGTTTTAGCCATGTTGAGTTTAAGGCGGCGGAGGGCCATCCAGGATGATATAGCAGAGAGACATTCAGAAACTTTGGTTTGTACAGCAGGTGTAAGGTCGGGTGTTGAGAAATATATTTGTGTGTCGTCAGCATAGAGGTGATAATTAAACCCAAAAGATATTATTAGGTCACCTAGAGAGAGTGTATACAGAGAAAAGAGAAGAGGTCCCAGGACAGAGCCCTGGGGTTCCCCCACTTAGAGATCAATAGAGGAGGAGGAGGGATTAGCAGAAGAGACACTGAAAGTACGATGGGAGAGGTAGGATGAGATCCAGGATAGAGCTTTGTTCCGAATGCCAAGAGTATGGAGAAAGTGAAGGAGAAGAGGGTGGTCCACGGTGTCAAATGCTGCAGAGAGGTCGAGTAATATGAGCAGAGTGTAATGACCTCTGTCTTTGGCAGCATGGAGGTCGTCAGTTATTTTAGTGAAGGCTGTTTCCGTGGAGTGAGCAGTGCGGAAGCCAGATTGTAGAGGGTCTAGGAGAGAATAGGTGTTGAGAAAATGGAGCAAGCGAGCGAATACAAGACATTCAAGGAGTTTAGAGGCAAAAGGCAGGAGGGAGACAGGCTGCTAGTTAGAAAGACAGGTAGGGTCAAGCTTGCTGTTTTTGAGTAATGGTATGACTGTTGCATGTTTGAAGGAGGACGGAAAGGTTCCAGAGCAGATGGAGGAGTTAAAAATGTGCTTGAGCGTAGGGATTATAGTAGGAGCAAGAGGTTTTAGGAGATGGGAGGGAATGGGGTCAAGAGGGCAAGTGGTTGAGGGAGAAGAGGCGATCAAAAGTGACACATCCTCCTCTGAGACAGTGGAAAAAGAGTCAAGGAAGGCACGAGCAGAGTTAGGAAGAGGTGTAGGATGGGAGGAAGGAACAGAGGGGATGTTCTGACGTATGGATTCCACCTTTTCCTTAAAATAGTCAGCAAAGTCCTGAGCGGAGATGGAGGAAGGAGAGGCAGCTGAGGGTGGTTTGAGTAGAGTATCAAAGACAGAGAACAGTCGGCATGGGTTAGACTTGTGCATGTTGATTAGTGAAGAAAAGTAGGCTTGTTTAGCTTGCGAGAGGGCAGAGTTGAAACAGGATAGCATAAATTTGTAGTCAAGGAAGTCTGCGAGAGTATGAGATTTCCTCCAGAGGCGTTCAGAGAAACGAGTGGAGGAACGCAGCATGCGCGTGTGGGAACTTAACCAGGGTCTAGGGTTAAAAGGGCGAGTGCGGCAGAGAGAAAGTGGGGCATGTAGATCAAGAGAGGAGGAAAAGGCAGAGTTGTAGTTCCTGACCAGGTTGTCAGGGTCTGTAGCAGAGCTTAGAGAGGAGAGGGAGGAGTGTAACGTGGACTCAAAGTCAGGTAAGTGAATAGAGCGTAGGTTTCTGCAGAACCGGGGGGTAGATGGAGGTGGAGAAGGGGAGAAGCGAGATAGAGAGAATGAGATGAGGTGATGGTCAGAGAGAGGAAAAGTGGAAATGGAGAAATCAGAGAGAGAGAAGTTTTTAGTGAAAACCAGGTCTAAGTAGTGGCCATCCTTATGGGTGCTGGCTGCAGTCCACTGTTGAAGGCCAAAAGAAGAGGTTAGAGAAATAAAGCGGGAAGCACAAGGGAGAGAGGGGTCATCAATGTGGTAATTGAAGTCCCCAAGGAGAAGAACAGAGGAGTCTGAGGAGAGGAAGAAAGAGAGCCAGGATTCAAAGTGAGAGAGAAAGGCAGAAGGGGGATGAGTAGAGGTAGGTGAGCGATAGATGACCGCCACATAAACAGGGAGAGGAGAGAAGATCTGGACAGTGTGAACCTCAAAGGAGGGAAAGGCAAGAGAGGGGGGAATAGGAACAGTTCGGTAACGGCAGAGAGAGGAAAGCAGGAGCCCCACACCTCCACCCCTGCCATCAGGGTGTGGAGTGTGGGAGAAGGAAAGGCCACCATAAGAGAGGGCAGCTTCCAGAGCAGAGTCAGACTGAGTGAGCCAGGTCTCAGTTATAGCAAAGAGAAGCAGGGAGTGAGAGAGAAAGAAGTCATGCACAGAGAGGAACTTGTTAGAGAGGGAGCGCGCATTCCAAAGAGCACAGGAGAAAGGGAGAGAGGAGGGAGGGTGGCAGGGGATGGGTATGAGGTTGGAGGGGTTAACACCAGAAGGAGTAGAAGTTGTACATGGGAGACGAGGACGAGAGCAAGTAGAAATAAGGCAGGGACCAGGATTGGGAGAGATATCCCCAGAAGCAAGGATTAGAAGCATGGATAGAAAGAGGATGTGTGAGGATGATTTATAGGGGTGTGTTTTAGTGCAGGGTGTATAGTTGTGTGGTGACAGAGGACGCAGGTAAGAAAGGAGTTCATGTGAACTGAGAAGTGGGGAAGAAAGGAGAGATGGAGATATATGAATACAGTTAGAGACATAAGGAGACTGGTAGAAGGAAGTGCATAATTTGAAAATAAGTGAGGTTGCAGCAAATATAAAAAATAAAGGCGGCATCACAGCAATAGTTAAGTGTTGAGATGTGCAGTCTTAGATAGAAGATATCCTCTTTTCCAACGTAGATCAAAAGCAGGAATCAGAAGCAGTAGGTGATGTCCACTTTTCCACTTCTTTTTGAACTTCCTTTTTAAACTTCATATTCTACTTGAAACATTTCTACTTAAAAGCATATCTGCTTACAAGCATGGCGGATAGCAGCAATGGCTGTTAGGAGTTTACTTATATACTTTTAGAAAGTCACCTGGTTGGCACAACAAACTTAATTAGCACATGTGAGGGTAGTTAAAGCAAATGGTTTTTCTAAGGTGGGTGTTGCCTTGCCTTGCCTTGCACAAGTGTGAAAGCTGAATTAAATTAAGACACTAGGGGGATGATTTACAGACAGACAATTGGAATATGTTTTTACCTAAATAGAACTAAATACACAGCAGGGGAGGATATCAGGATAGACATACAATTGGAATATATTTTTACCTAAATAGAACTAAATACACAGCAGGGGAGGATATCAGGATAGACAGACAATTTGAATATGTTTTTACCTAAATAGAACTAAATACACAGCAGGGGAGGATATCAGGATAGACAGACAATTGGAATATGTTTTTACCTAAATAGAACTAAATACACAGCAGGGGAGGATATCAGGATAGACAGACAATTTGAATATGTTTTTACCTAAATAGAACTAAATACACAGCAGGGGAGGATATCAGGATAGACAGACAATTGGAATATGTTTTTACCTAAATAGAACTAAATACACAGCAGGGGAGGATATCAGGACAGACAGACAATTGGAATTTGTTTTTACCTAAATAAAACTAAATACACAGCAGGGGAGGATATCAGGATAGACAGACAATTGGAATATGTTTTTACCTTAATAGAACTAAATACACAGCAGGGGAGGATATCAGGATAGACAGACAGACAATTGGAATGTGTTTTTACCTAAAAAGAACTAAATACACAGCAGGGGAGGATATCAGGATAGACAGACAATTGGAATATGTTTTTACCTACTGTAAATAGAACTAAATACACAGCAGGGGAGGATATCAGGATAGACAGACAATTGGAATATGTTTTTACCTAAATAGAACTAAATACACAGCAGGGGAGGATATCAGGATAGACAGACAATTGGAATATGTTTTTACCTCAGTAGAACTAAATACACAGCAGGGGAGGATATCAGGATAGACAGATAATTGGAATATGTTTTTACCTGAGGAAAGAGAAGAGATGAGATGAATGAGTGATTCAATAGTTTTCCTTCCTTTTTAAACTTCATATTCTACTTGAAACATTTCTACTTAAAAGCATATCTGCTTACAAGCATGGCTGCTAGCCATATATAAATACACATTAAAATATAATGTGCATTACAATGCACAGTAGGACATAAATCCATTGAGTGTCACTGTGGTAACCTATGCCACCCATGGGGGCACAGATAACCACATTGGCAGTGAATGGGCAACTTAAAAAAACATAATAGGAATGCTATGATCAGATTCTATACTGACAAACATGTACAGAAATGCTATGACACGCTTATGTGTTTCAACCAGGTTCCACAGTGACAGGCATGTGCAGAAATGCTATGACACACATACAGTATACATTTCAACCAGGTTCCATAGTGACACGTATTCACAGAAATACTGTGAAATGTATTCTGTATGCATTCAAGAAGGCTCCAGAGCGAGATGCATGCGCAGCACACTACTACTGTATGTGCGATTATTAATATTTAATATTGTCTCTTTATTAACAGGCCAAGATGTCCACGAGCCAGCCCGTTCGACGAAAAATAAAAGTACATTTTAAATTTGGAAGAAGAGACTATGGGGGCTATGCACTAAGCTAAATGCTTTTGCGTCCGGATGGGGAAAAAAGCACGTCCGTTAAAAAGTGAGGCCGGAGACATGATTCACTAAGGCCTTGAGCCCATTTTCTAACGTACGTGCTCAAAACAGCCACAGCGTACATGTTGCTTTTTTCCCCCCTGCTAGCGTTCTTAAACTTCACGTACGCTAGCTGATAGAAAACAAGGGGTTAAGCAACATGAAGTAGACTCCAGCAGGGAGGGGATTATTACCTTTAAATTACTAATAATGAAACAATAAAGGAGGAAGAGGAGGCAGGACAAGTTTTACTCCAGCGGGGGCGGGAGACCTATCCCAGGGACCCAATGTGAGTGGTTATCTGGTGACGGGCAAGATTCACAGCCAATCGGATCAATTCCTTAAAACCAGAGACCAGGGGGTTACTCGGGGCTTAGTATATTGAATTTAAACAATGCAAGTTTGGCGCGGCCTTTAACGGCGTTATTTGTAAGCGTGCAGTACCAAGGGCACAATCGCTCGTCACCGTGCAGTACCAAGGGCACAATCGCTCGTCACCGTGCAGTACCAAGGGCACAATCGCTCGGCACCGTGCAGTACCAAGGGCACAATCGCTCGTCACCGTGCAGTACCAAGGGCACAATCGCTCGGCACCGTGCAGAAATGATTACGCCACCACTACGACAAATAAAAAAAGCTGTGTGTGCTGTGCACGCGCATAGTAAGTGAAACTTCTTTGACTTTTGTCACAGAAATTGTATTTGTATTGGTGATGTTTTAATTAAAAATCAAAATACAATTTCATTGACAAAACGCAAATAAATTTGACTTAGAACATGCGTACACATCCCTTGTATTTGCACTAAGCGTGAATTCCTCGTGTGTGTGTGTGTGCGTGATTGTGTGACTGTGCGTGTGACTGTGTGACTGTGCGTGTGACTGTGTGACTGTGCGTGTTACTGTGTGACTGTGTGTGACTGTGCGCGTGACAGTGCGTGTGCGCGTGACAGTGCACGGTGCACGTGACAGTGTGTGTGCGCGCGACTGACTGTGTGCGCGACTGACTGTGTGTGCGACTGACTGTGTGTGTGTGCGTGTGACTGTGTGACTGTGCGTGACCATGTGCGTGTGTGTGTGACCGTGTGCGTGCGTGTGACCGTGTGACGTATGCGCAGCCCCCCTGCACCTCACACATCCCCCTAACCTATTCACAGTCAGTGTGTGTATGTGTCAGTCAGTGTGTGTGTGTGTGTGTGTGTGTGTGTGTCAGTCAGTGTGTGTGTATGTGTCAGTGTGTGTGCATGTGTGTCAGTCAGTGTGTGTGTATGTGTGTCAGTCAGTGTGTGTGTGTGTGTGTGTGTGTGTGTGTGTGTGTGTGTATATGTATGTGTGTGTGTCTGTCACTGTATGTATGTCTCTCTTTCTGTGTCCTGCCCCCTCTCTCCTGACTCCCCCCCCCTCACAGACAGGCAGAGCTGCGGACCCGCAGCGGCTCTGCCTGAGACTCTCCTCCTCCCCTCACACCCCCTTACTGACAGGCAGAGCTGCGGACCCACGGCGGCTCTGCCTGAGACTCTCCTCACCCCCCCCCCCCTCACAGACAGGCAGAGCTGCGGACCCGCGGCGGCTCTGCCTGAGACTCTCCTCCCCCTCACAGACAGGCAGAGCTGCGGACCCGCGGCGGCTCTGCCTGAGTCTCTCCTCACACCCCCCCCCCCCCTCACAGACAGGCAGAGCTGCGGACCCGCGGCGGCTCTGCCTGAGACTCTCCTCCCCCCCCCTCACAGACAGGCAGAGCTGCGGACCCGCGGCGGCTCTGCCTGAGACTCTCCTCCCCCCCCCCTCACAGTCAGGCAGAGCTGCGGACCCGCGGTGGCTCTGCCTGAGTCTCCTACTCCCCTCACAGTCAGGCAGAGCTGCGGACCCGCGGCGGCTCTGCCTGAGTCTCTCCTCACACCCCCCCCTCACACCCCGGCGGCGCTCAGTCAGCGGGACGCAGGAAAGTGGAGGTAGGGAGGAGAGAGGCTGCGCGGCATGGCAGCGGCCGTTAGGAGCGGCGGCTATCGCCGCCGCATATGTCACGGTTTGTGGGGGGTGTGGGGCTCGGGGGGGGGGGTGTGGGGGGTGATTAGGAGCGGCGCCGGCGGCGATACATCTGATTTGTGGAGCGGGTGTGATGTCAGTGTTGGGGTCGGGCTGAGCCAGAACACAGCCCGGCCTCAACTGCCAGCACTGACGTCACATCCGTTTAATTTCTGTCTCCACAATTCTTTTTTGCCCCATCACGAATGAGGTGCCACTAAGGAAGTTTCACTTCAAAAATCCGCTTGTAACATTTGTATGGAGATTCTGTATCACCATGCAAGGCTGTTACAGGCGATCATAAACGAAATAAATACATTTTAATAATAGTGTACATGAGCAGGGGGTCTCCGGTGCTGAACCGCATTGGTTTCAGGTCCGTGGGCCCCCTAATTCAGGAGATACAGGCCCCGTTATGGCATAGCATCTCCCACTCTCAGGGGACCTTGCTTACTTGCAGTGTGATTGTGACAAGTCTAATACAGAGTGCTTTTCCTGGTAATGTACAGGTTAATAAAAGCTTCAATCAGACTTACGTCTATGCAACTAATTTTGACAGATTTATTATAAATCATTCTTCCTGGTAATGTACAGGTTAATAAGAATTTATATTAGCTTTAGGGACCCTTGAGATGGGGTCAGCCGTAGAGTGGCTCAGGGGCTTACACAATTTGGCCAAAATGTTAAACTAAAAGACCATTTTATTTAATAGATATTTATACATGTATATTTAGGCACTGTACCGTGTATGATTTTCACTTGATGTGCACTGAGCTCTGTCTGTGTTTTATGTTATGTCTGGTTTTAAATATATATATATTGCCGTGCTCAGTAGCACTCCTCTGTGACACTTATATGCTTATATATATGTTGTGGTTATTTAGGGGGTTCAATATGAGCTTGTAGGTGTCCTGTATGCTCTTCAGATATGAGACTGCAAAGAGATCACCTGCTCACACTTCCCACAGAGGTATACTCCCTGAAAAAGCTGCTTCAAGTGCACATATATGCACTATGGAGTATAAAGTGCTATCAATTAAATGTATTTCAAATTCCCTTGTTCCAGCTCCTTCTTGTTTTAACTCCACACTTATTCAAACTGCTCTTGAAATCAAAATGCAATTCAGTCACACAGTTCAGCAAATGCAAGCTCTGTATTAATTACAAGCCTCTATTTTAAAGACAGACACACACCAATCAGGTGTGTTAGGTAAGGATTCAACTAAACCACACCCACTGAAGTCTCAAACCAGGCAGAAGGAGGGGAAAAAAAGAAAGTTTGCTACATATTTTACAGTAAATTCCCACACAATAAAAAAAAATTAACTCATAGTACAATTCCCAAGCTCAATCCCTGCTAGTACACACAGCACAACACTTCCCTTCTTGTTCTAACTCCACACTTAATACAAACTGCATTTGAAACACAACTGCAATTCATGCAAACAGTTCAGCACATGCAAAGATAAATTAAATAAAATTGTTTCAACATTCCACTATCTAAACTCGTAAGCGCAGAATCCATGATAAGTTACAACATACATAAAAAACATCATGAATTAAATAGTTGAAGAGCGGGAGTGCAAAAACCCTAATAAAATGCTTTGAGAACACAGCTAAAAAACATGTAAGAGAACAGGAAACAGGTAATGCACTACAACCTAACAAATAACGAATGAAAATGAAAAATCCATGCCAAATAAGTGACAGCTGGTGAAACTCAGGAGGGAATTGAACAAATTAACAACAACAAAAATAACCTAACAAAACGTCCAAGGACCTCCAAAGAAGAGTGCCCTCACAGAAGGAAGCCCGCCAGTCAGGTAGCATATGCTTCCCTCCCTTTAAGATGACATCACTTCAGTAAAAAAAAAAATGGAAAATGGAAGGCATCACAGGGTACATAATGTACCATGTGATGCCTTTCCTTTCTTGGAGTGATGTTATGTCACCAAAAAGTGAAGGGAGGCATGCTACCTGATTGGCTGGTTTCTCTCCCTTGTTGGTGATGTCACATCATTAAAAAAAAAAAGAAGCAATCACAAGGTAAATGCACCAATCGGATAGGTGATGTACCATTTGTCTGTAAAATGTGATGTCACAGGCCTTATATAAGGCCTGTCACGTCTCATTTGACCCCAAGAAGCCATCGGATCAACATCTCCTGTCCTGGACCTGACCTGTTGGATTACAAATGTAACAGTGTTTCCCCCACCCGGTAGAAGATTTGTCCATTACTACGGTGTATGGTGCATATACCTGCTGGCAACAGGAAGGCTGAGTCGTCCGCCGATTGTAGTGGGAACACAGGATCAGGCTTCTGGGGTTCATACCCCACATATCTCTTTAGCAGTGCAGCGCCTCCATCTGCTATAGACTCCAGGAACTGAAGGTGATCTTCCATGGTAGAACTTATTACCTCCCCCCAAGTAAGGTCACGCACCAGGCAGAAGGTATATAACAATAGAAACAGTTTATTCACTCTGTACAGCTGTGAGGACTCGGGGGTCACGTCGGTCGCAGCGTGACCTCCCCTCACCTCTGTCCGTTCCCGCGGCTGTGCGGCTCCGTCCTCACCGCTCCCACCCAGCCTCCGTGGTGGGGGGGCTTCCCCGTCCTCTCTGTCAGGCTGCCGCTGCCCCACACGGGGCTGGTGCTCGGGTGCCTGCCGTTGCTCCTGCGCGCGCATCCCCTGCGGTTATGGAGCGCATACCAGCACCAGCTAATTTATTCACTGCTCTTGCAGTAAAGCCACGCCCCCGCCCACACGCTGGTTACTAGTTAACCCTAAACCTTACCACCTGGCAGTCTATTATGGAGACCAATCCTGGACTGCTTCTAGGGCTCCTCCAGGCCTGCCTCCATTACCCATTGGTCAGCCACAGTACTTAATGCCTGTTCTGCCACTCTCACACCGCTCGACATAGTCTCTGCTACAGACGTCTATTCTGGCTCTTCCTTTGTCTTCGTGCATTCAGGTTGCGACCAAGCTTGGCGGACGTGCTTATCTGGCTCTAGATCCGGCTCCCTCTTGACCCTTCAGCTTCTTCCATCCCTCGACCTCAGCTTGGACCTCGACCTTCCGAATCTCTCTCTCCCCGACCTTGGCTAATGGCAACGACTTCGCCTCTTCAGTACCGGTACCGACAAGTATTGCTACACCTGCTCACACCTGGCCTGGCAATGCCAAAACACCACACTCCGGACACGCTCCTTCTGCTGCGGGAGCGTGCACATATACGTCCCCACCTCAGTATAAGGGACGAGTCTGGTCTGCGAGCAGCACCGGCGTAACATTATGTCGAGCCCACAAGACGCAGACCAGACTGACATGGCCTCCATGATGACGGCCATGTATCAACATATCCAGGCCCTAACTGACCAAATGGCTCTCCTCACTCAACAGGTACAGGACGTTTCTTTTCAGGCACCACCTGGGGCCTCACCGCCACTGTCGCCAGAACTGGCAACCGCCGCGACCTCCGGCCCGAAGATCCCGGCACCTAAACCGTATGCAGGGGATCCGCACGCCTGTCGCGGTTTTCTCAATCAATGCGAGATTCAGTTTGAGATGGCTCCACAGCAGTACTCCACTGGTCGCAAGAAAGTGGCATATGTGTACAGCCTGCTTACAGGGAAAGCACTGGCATGGGCCTCCCCGATTTGGGAACTATGTCCCGATATCACCCGTGACTACGTGGCCTTTAGACGAGACTTTCGACAGGTCTTCGATACCCCCACACGCCAAGAAACTGCCTCTGACTCTTTGCTTGAACTTTCTCAGGGACGTCGTTCCGTGGCCCAGTACGCCTTGGAGTTCAGGACCATAGCAGCTGAGACACGATGGGATCAGGAGGCTTTAGTCGCAGTCTTCTGGCGAGGCTAAACGGATTCCGTCAAGGACGAGCTCGCCTCACAACCCAGGCCAGGGCTTCTGGAGGAACTCATCACCCAAGCCAATCGAGTGGATCAGCACCTACAGGTACACCGCGTCCAACGCCAGCTTCCCCGATTTACACCCTTCCGTGCTCCTTTTCCCAGATTCTCTCCAATCACAGGACCTGTCGTCTCCCCGTTACCCGCTTTGGAGGCTCCGAAGCCGATGCAACTTGGATTCCAGTGTTCCCTGACACTGATACAGCAAGCTCGCCAAGCTGGTGGATTATGCTATTAGTGCGGATCCTCCGAGCATCTGGTCCATGAATGTCCACTACGCCCGGGAAACGACCAAACCCAGTGAGTAGGAAGGGGCTCTCCCTGGGTGCTAAATCTCCTTGTCCCCTTTCCAGGAAGGAACTTCCCAAAAAATTAACCATTCCTGTCTCTCTCTCTTAGGTCCTACCTTCCGTACCTCCACTGCGGCATTTATCGATTCCGGCTCGGGAGGTAATTTCATGGACCAAACCTTCTCTGAACAGAACCAGATTCCCCTCGTTAGAAAGAAGTCTCCCATTGCCTTGGTCGGGATTGACGAGCGTCCGCTCACCCCGGCATACATTTCCTTGGAGACTTGCTCCATCACCCTTTCCTTTCATTCCCACATGGAGACCTTGGCCTTTGATGTAATCCATGCTCCCGGAACTCCAGTCACTCTCAGCTTACCTTGGTTGCAGAAGCACAATCCTCTTATCAACTGGACATCCCAAGATCCTATTGCTTGGAGGTCGAGGTCGGAGGAGCCGTCTCCACCAACCGTACATCCACCTCGACTGCTGGCCAATGCATCCAACCATAAGGGAGGGTTGCCCGCTCCGTATGCTGCTTTTCTGGCTGTCTTCTGCTAGACCCAATCCGAACTACTACCTTACGATTGTCCTATAGACTTGGTACCTGGATATACATTGCCCAAATCCAAATCCTACCCCCCCTCTCTTCCTGAAACGGAAGCCATGAACGAATATATCCGTGAGAACCTTAAACAGGGTTTTATTCGGCACTCCAATTCGCCCGCAGGAGCTGGTTTCTTTTTCGTCAAGAAAAAGGACGGTACTCTCAGACCGTGTATAGATTACCGGGGACTGAACCGCATCACGGTGAAGAACCGTTACCCACTTCCTCTCATTTCTGAATTATTCGACAGACTTCAAGGTGCTAACGTGTTCTCCAAGCTTGACATTCGTGGGGAGTATAATCTTATTCGCATCCGGGAGGGCGACGAATGGAAGACCGCCTTCAACACCCGTTGCGGCCACTACGAGACTTAGAACTTTGCAACTAATATTGACAGATTTACTATAAATCATTCTTCCTGTTATTATACAGGTTACTAAGAATTTATATTAGCATTAGGGACCCCTGAATTGTGGTCTGCCGTGAAGTTGGCTCAGGGGCTTACAACAATTTTGGCCAAAATGTCAAACTAAAAGACCATTTTACTTAATAGATATGTATACATATATATTTAGGCACTGTACCGTGTATGAGTTTCACTGGATGTGCTAAAACTGAGCTTTGTCTGTGTTTTATTTTCTGTCTCTGGTTTTAAATATATATTGCCATGCTCAGTAGCACTCCTCTGTGACACTCATATGCTTATATATATGTTGTGGTTATTTTGGGGGTTCAATAGGAGCTTGTTTGGTGTCCAGTATATTTTACCATATCATCGATACCAAGTTTGTACTCTCCCGTCTCCGAGAGAACCTTTTGTTTGCCAAGATGGAGAAATGTCTCTTTCACCAGTCTACCACCTCTTTTCTTGGATATATTATTTCCAACACGGGGTTGGCCATGGATCCTGAGAAACTTAAAGCCGTAATAGATTGGCCACAACCCGACTCCCTCAAGTCTATACAGCGGTTCCTAGGCTTTTACAATTATTACCGGAAGTTTATTCATAACTTCTCCTCCATCATTGCCCCGATCACAGCACTGACCCAAAAAGGAGCTGATCCTTCGTCTTGGTCTCCTGAAGCAGTCACAGCTTTTGAAACACTGAAACAAGCATTTGTCTCAGCTCCCATCCTTCGACACCCGGACACCAATTTTTCTTTCATCCTAAAGGTAGACGCTTCGGACTGCGGGGCCGGCACTGTCCTATCCCAAAGGTTTTCTCCCCAGGATAAACTTCACCCTTGCGGTTTTTTCTCGAAGAAGTTTTCCCCAGCTGAGAGGAACTATGATGTGGGCAATAGAGAACTTTTGGCCATCAAGTTGGCCCTTCAGGAATGGAGGCATCTGTTGGAGGCGTTCACTTTTCTCACAGACCACAAAAATCTTTTATACATCAAGAATGCCCATCGCTTAGGCCCCCGCCAAGCCCGCTAGTCGTTATTTTTCTCCAGGTTTAATTTTATTTTGTCCTACATTCCCGGCACTAAGAAAGTCAAGGCGGATGCTCTCTCCAGACAATATTCTTCTGATGAGAGACCAGAGAAAACTACAGAGTCTATCCTTCCCAAACAAAAGATCCTTGTGGTCGCTACATTCAAGAATCTTGAGAAGATCATCAAGTCTCAAAGTCACCTTCCTAGCGATCTTGAGATCCCGAAGGACACCTTATACGTGGAGGCCAAGTTTATTCCGGAGATTCTGGAATGGGGACCTGCTTCCCGTTCGGCAAGACACCGAGGCTACAAAAAGACTTTGGATCTCATGCATCGTAACTTTTGGTGGCCCAATATAGCCAAATCTATTTCTGAATTTACCCGGGCCTGTCCGGTATGTGCACGCAACAAGATTCCTCGCCAGAGACCCCATGGTCTTCTTTTGCCCTTATCCATCCCGGAACGCCCCTGGTCCCACATATCCATGGACTTTATTGTCGAATTGCCTATGTCTAATGGCATGAACACCATTTTAGTAGTGGTGGATCGGTTTTCCAAGATGGCACATTTTATTTCTCTCAAAGGATTATCCTCCTCACCCGCCTAGCCGATATTTTCTCCAAATAAATTTTCCGGATCCATGGCATACCCATGTCCATCGTATCGGATCGTGGCTCTCAATTTGTTTCCAGATTCTGGAGGTCCTTCACCAGACGACTGGGCATTATTTCCTCCTTCTCTTCGGGTTATCACCCTCAGTTTAATGGACAGACCAAGAGGGTTAATCAATCTCTCGAGAAGTATTTAAGGTGCTTCGTCTCTGACTCCCAGGATGACTGGGCAGAATTGCTTTCTTGGGCCGAGTATGCCTTTAATTCCTCCAGGAATTAATCCACTGGTGAGACACCTTTTTTTATTAATTACGACTTTCACCCAGCTTGCCTACCTATTTCCAAAATCTCCTCCGGAGTTCCAGCTGTGGATGAACACATCTCCCTCCTACAGGACTCTTGGGCTAGAATTCAATTTGCACTTCAAAGGGCCTCTCTGTCTTCTAAAGTCCAGGCTGATCGCCGTCGCCAACCTGCACCCAACTACAAACCAGGGGACAAGGTTTGGTTGTCTACTAGAAATATCCGCCCCAAAAGCCCTTCCCCCAAATTGGCTCCTAGGTTTCTGGGGCAATTTCCTGTCATGGAGCAGGTTAACCCGGTGGCCTGCCGCCTTCAACTACCCCCAAGCATGCGAATTCCTAATGTTTTCCATACATCACTTCTCAAACCGTTCATCTCTAGCCCTCTATTCCCAGACCACACTCCTATGATCATACAGGGCAACGAAGAGTACGACGTCCAGACCATACTAGATTTCCGTCTCTCCAGGGGGAAAGTCCATTTCTTGGTTCATTGGAAGGGTTTCGGACCCGAGGAGAGGTCTTGGGAACCTCTTAATGACATCCATGCACCAGGACTTCTTAAACGCTTCCGGAAAAAGTTTCCATCCAAGCCATAGAAGGATCGTCCTGAGGCCGACCCTGAAGGGGTGGGGGGTACTGTGAGGACTCGGGGGTCACGTCGGTCGCAGCGTGACCTCCCCTCACCTCTGTCCGCTCCCGTGGCTGTGCGGCTCCGTCCTTGCTGCTCCCACCCGGCCTCTGTGGTGGGGGGGCTTCCCCGTCCTGTCTGTCGGGCTGCCGCTGCCCCGCGTGGGGCTGGTGCTCGGGTGCCTGCCGTTGCTCCTGCGCACACATCCCCTGTGGTTACGGAGCGCATACCAGCACCAGCTAATTTATTCACTGCTCTTGCAGTGAAGCCACGCCCCCGCCCACACGCTGGTTACTAGTTAACCCTAAACCTTACCACCTGGCAGTCTATTATGGAGACCAATCCTGGACTGTTCCTAGGGCTCCTCCAGGCCTGCCTCCGTTACCCATTGGTCAGCCACAGTACACACTGCTACAGACGTCTATTCTGGCTCTCTCTTTGTCTTCGTGCATTCAGGTTGCGACCCGGCTTGGTGGACGTGCTTATCTGGCTCTGGATCCCGGCTCCCTCTTGACCCTGCAGCTTCTTCCATCCCTCGACCTCAGCTTAGACCTCGACCTTCTGGATCTCTCTCTCCCCGACCTTGGCTAACGGCAATGACTTCGCCTCTTCAGTACCGGTACCGGCAAGTATTGCTACACCTGCTCACACCTGGCCTGGCAATGCCAAAACACCACACTCCGGACACGCTCCTTCTGCTGCGGGTGCGTGCTCATATACGTCCCCACCTCAGTATAAGGGACGAGTCTGGTCTGCGGGCAGCACCGGCGTAACAACAGCACAGTTACAGGCTTCTGCCCGATGCAGTACTCTCCGCTCTCACTGAATGATGGTCTCTGGACCGTTACTACAGGCCAAGGGCACCCGCAGCCACCCTAGCTCTTCCCCACATCTCTAGCGGAGGTGGAGGTATGGTCCATTCTCACTCTTCCCCGGAGGGAAGAGCATGAGGGAAATCCCCAATCTCAGGCTCCCAGTTGTGTGACCTGCTTTTCTCAGAAGGGGGAAGAACACTCCTAAATTTAGGGAAGTCCTGCCCTTAAGTACAGCCAGGAGGCTGGAACCCCGTTGTCCCAGCTACAACAGGATGTACCACCCTCTGCTGTCACTCAAGTTCAATACCAAAAGGAAAGGGCAAAACCCCATACCAACTACTGGCAACCTGAGTGTACCAGGGTTTACTGCGAGCCCAAGGGCAGAATAGTAGCCATCAGGTGACATGGCTTCACTCTCCCTCTGGTGGATTCCCAACGACCCTGCTTGGGTCCTAAATTTTGGGGTACCTGAACAAAAACAAGATAACATTTTTCACACAATGGTTAATCACATTTCAATATACATGATAATGAGTATGTGACAGTGATATAATAGGCGCAAACACCTTAATAGTAATAATAAGAAATATATATAAATAAATATAACAACAATATGTGAAAATAAGTGATAAAAAAATTCTGAAATCCCAGCTCAAACCCTCCGTTGGGACCTGTCTTCACGGGTTCCAAAATACAAGAATGATTCTCAGGAAATCCAGGTGGAGCATATGGGAGAGAAGTAAACAACGACACACACAATATAAGTGTAGACGTAGGAACACTGGGAGTCTAAAGATGGCAGGACATAGAGCCAAGATTACCATTTTTAGACTCCCAGTGTTCCTACGTCTACACTTATATTGTGTGTGTCGTTGTTTTCGTCTCTCCCATATGCTCCCCCTGGATTTCCTGAGAATCAATATGCATAACACATTTCAATGATTATCATTATACAGCTGATATTTGAATACAACAATCAAATGGCTGTGTTGCAAAATTAGTGTTCCTCCAAATTTGGAGAACCTTCTTATCAATAGTAGTGCTCCGGTTCAAGTGGGTAACTAATGCATAGTACTATCGGACACTAACACTGAAAATACCCCATTAGGGTGGTCTGCACACGGCATGATTGACTGGATCTAAAGCAAGAGCAAAGTGATATTCCTGGTAACATACTGGACAACCACAACCAGACAATACTTTAGGAATGGAAGCTTTGGGTCTTGAAATATCATGTTGGGACGATTCTTTAAAACATTTCCCTGAGCTATCACTCCCTTCTTCTGCGCTATACCAATTCTCATCTGACTCGTCAGGTTCCCAATTCTCTCTAGAACTATTAGACCCCCAATTTTCCTTGCAAATATCAGTGTTCCACCCAGGAATATTGTGAAGCATCTCTTCTCTTTCCCATCAAACAGACTGGATGATCCCCCTAATCCTCATAGGGCAGATACTCCTCCATGATATCTTTAAACTCTTTATTGGAGAAGGCAATTAAGTACTCATCCTCGTGAGAACTGAACTCTATCTTTTCAGTATCAGACTCCATTTCGAACTCAATCTCCCCCTCCGAAGGTCAGTGGAAATAGAGTAATGCTTTTTGGTGATTCCATGCCCCGCGCGCATAAAGTGGAGCTATATAAGATTTCACCATGACAGAAGGTACAATATTAGCAACATTGTTGGAAAACCCAGAGTCTCGAACTTGACCCTGCTCATGGTATTCTTTTACTGGATCGAGTGTCCGAATTCTCTTGGGGACATCGGACACAGGTAAAAGCACAGTAGCATTCTCCTTGTACCTATGTCCGTCCATGCGTGCCCGCATAGAATTAATAAAGCCCCCTAGTGTCATGCAGGGTAAAGCGGTACTTACCAGAGTGGATCGGCTTCTTCTCATCTGCCTGGCAGTTGCTGTAGTAGTGACATCATCGGCAACGAATCTCGTAGGCTCCTGTAGAAAATCCAGGCCCCGTACCGGAAGTCCGTCGACATACGGTCTTGGAGGAAGCGTGTCGCCGTTGTCTTCCATGTGTTGGTCATGGCCGTTCAAGGCCTTCTCACTGGAAGTCTCCATATGTCTCTGCAGGGAGTAAAGAGGTGGTCTCTCACTGCTCCGCTGATAGGCTGGAACCTGGGTATCCTCCGCATGACATACGGGTACGCCGACCAGGCCGCGGGACATCGCTGTGAAGAGGGGCGCCCCTCCTCTGTTACTTTGTCCATGCCCTCCCGATTCTTGGCTCCTCTTTAGGTAGAACTGGAAGAGGAATCACTTTTGGCTTGATACACACCACAGCTGTCCTACCGCCACTCTGGCGAGATGCCAGTGGGGACACTTCGGTTGTGACTTGTGTAGGTTCCGGCTCTCTGACCTTGTCAGGAACTGGGTCTGGAACCATCTCTGAACCTGGAACAATCATCAGGGCATACGGACCCCCTTTAGCAGTCTTAAGAGCCCTTAAACCCTCTGATCGCCTACGGCAAGGTAGACTCATCATCATCAAGTTCTGTATCAGAGCTGATTGGATCCTTGAAATCAAAGTCCATAGGCACTGGTCGCATGGGCAGAAAATAATTAGCTCCGCACCTTGGGCAAGTAGCGCCCCAAACCAGCTCGCTGCCTGGGTAATCACAATTGGGGCACAGGCACAGCAGGCATTGAGCCTCACCGACTGTTTCTTCAAGGAATACCCCTGGCAGAGCATAGTATCCCAGCACAGGGGTTGCCATGTTGGGCTGGATTAAGTGCATGAAGGCAAGAGCACAGGTAGGGTAGCTCCTCTGTCATCAGTGGCTCTTAAGAACTGAGGGTGCGGTCGGATACATCCGGCTCCTCCTTTCTTTTCAACCGTTACTAAACATTGGTTGTCACAGTGCCCCCTCCCACTGGTGGAGATTAGAGGAGGGGCCCACAGTGACTGGGTGTGATCTGGGCTCCTGACTGAGCTAATCACATCGCTGGGGTGGAGTCCTGGTTTTCGAACCATAGGCGGATCCCAATTTCCCGGGAGTAGGGTGCACCCCGTAGCACGTGGTTCAGCACCCACGCTGAGCACAACCTCGTGGCCGTCGGCGGGAAGCCGGATGCCATTTTTAAACAGTTCACCTACAGGTTGAACCTGGGCAGTTATGACAGGCTCCTTGATCTGGAGATCAGGCCCGTTATCACAAGCCGATTCTGGTTTTTGAATCGTATCTAACACCATTGCTGGGGCTGATACTCGTCAGTCGTAGGCAGTAGAGGGCTAGACACAAGATAGCTGGCCCCATTCACTGAGAAAATAGCCCCTCAAAAAAGGTCTTCTTCTGGGAATGTACAATCAGGGCCCAAGCACAGCAAACTAGTGATCCCATCAGTGGTACATTCAGAAAACCTTCTGGCAGCGAGTAGTATTCAAAGTCCATATTGCCTGACCTTACTTTATGTAGACACGGGCACAAAAGAAAAGGGTAAATCACTCCTCTTGTCCGTGAGGCTCCATGGAACTGAGGGAATGGTTCGCTACATCCAGCACCTCCCTTGTTCTCCAAAGTCTTTAGACATTGACCATCGGCGTATCCCCTCTCTCCGGTGGAGTTTGGAGGAGGGACACTCGGCAACATGGAGGGGACGTGCCGCTGACTCCGGCTTGAGTCAGTCACATCACTCTGGTGGGGTCCTGGCTTTTGCGGCAGACCCTTGCAGAACTTTACAAAACAGAATGCAGATTGTTTGCAAGCCTTGCACGCGATTCCTATTCTCAGTGGGAACAGCCATTTTGGATTGTGGGCACACGTGGTGCATTCCCGGACAGGGGAACCTCCATTTTTAGCACAGTCCGTTCTCTGACCCCAGAGTAGATGCGATTCTGGCAGGAATCCATTCTTTGTGGTTCCTCACAGCACATACTGCACCGACACACTTTATTCGAGCAAATACCCGGTATGTACCTGGCAGATACCTGGAATGCGCCACTCCTAACCTCTGACAAGCCCCGTTGCATTTGCCTTCCCAGCCTGGGTTCATGCCTGGCTGATGGGCGGCTGATCTGTTAAATGATAATGATTAGGATTTAATAGGCTGCAATGCTTCGTGTGTCTACCAGATGGCATAAATTCATGAATTGTAATGCAGTTTATATATATATACTGTGCAGTATTGCAGCCAGCGGGAATAAAATGCTTCAATCCCTGCTTGGAAAATAACTCAATGTACTCGGGCAGAAAACAGTCACAAACCTCAATACACCCGGGTATACCCGAATTCGTGGGACTAGCCAAGCTCGAATAAAGTGTGTCGCCAGTGTACTGTAGATTAGCAGTCTACCAAGTGTAGGTTGTACCCCAGGCTTGCAACGCTCCATCTCGATACGCTGTACACGATTTCAGTCCATTACAAGAGCTCTGTGGTTCCATAGTCTGGCAACTGGCTAGTATTACTCTGGGTTCTTCCTTTTTAGTTCTCTTATGTTGCCCTGATGGCTGCTGACCTCGCGGACCCTCTTCAGGGTGACTTAGAATAGCAATAGCCTTGTTTCTCCAGACCATTCACCTGATAGGGCAGTCTAAGTCATAGTTCCATGGCAGGGAAAATGATCCCTGGTTATGGTATGATGCTTAGCTTCCCTCCTTCTTTCAGTACTTGTTCTGGAAGCATACTTTGTGTCATGGATGTGCTCGCCACAAACCGGGACCGGACCGCGGGGCTGAGGTAGGATTACATTATCACCGACCTTAGACCACATAGTGGATCCGGAGTACGAAGTCCATTGTCAAACAAGGCGCTATCAGAACTGGAGAAGGCAGCGTAGTCTGTGGACAAGCCAGGGTTAGGATTGGAGAAGGCAGCATCGTCATTATTCGGGCAGGAGTTCGGCAACGGGTAGACAGGAGCTCTCCGCTTCAGCGTAGGAGTGTGAGCGTGGGAGTGGCCTCTAAGCGAGGAGCGGCCTCTGTAGGGGGAGACAGCAGGCTTGCCGAAGAACACCGCAGGACAGCGCCGGGGAAAAACCAGCGCTTCAGCATAGGAGTCCAAAACAGGCCTCTGCGTGGAGAGTAGCAGCAGACCTCAGGAAACGGAAGGTAACCTCTGCTAGGGGAGAATGCAGTAGGTAACAGAAACCAGCACTTCAGCACAGGAGTCTGAAACAGGCCTCTGCATGGAGAGTAGCAGCAAACCTCAGGAAACACAGGAACACAGACCTCTGCGTGGAGAATAGCAGCAGGTCTCAGGATACACAGGAACTAATGATGAGAACTAGAGAAGTTAGTAAACAAACGAAGCAAGCCAGGAGGCTTGTGGCAGAACACTGTAACGTCCAGAGAAGGATTATGCTCGGCACTGAATCAGTGCCAGAGCCCAGCATATAAAGGGCAGCGAGCCAATCACAGGAGGGAGGTGTGTGAGCATTCCTCCAATGACGGTGCACAGGGCTGAAGCTGCAATGAGAGGCAGCACATGTGCCATTGATTGCCAGAGGGAGACTTTGTAAACTGTAGAGGTTTGCAAGGCTAGAATCAAAGCCAGGAGCGGATTCCTTACACCTTGTTACTTCCAGCTTTGTTTCACTTAAGATCTGTTACAGATCTCAGCAACTCGTCCAAATGTAACGGTGTTTCCCCCACCCGGTGGAAGATTTGTCCATTACTACGGTGTATTGTGCATATACCTGCTGGCAACAGGAGGGCTGAGTCGTCCACCGATTGTTGTGGGGACACAGGATCAGGCTTCTGGGGTTCATACCCCACATATCTCTTTTGCAGTGCAGCGCCTCCATCTGCCATAGACTCCAGTAACTGAAGGTGATCTTCCATGGCAGAACTTATTACCTCTCCCCCCAGTAAGGTCACGCACCAGGCAGGAGATATATAAAAACAGGAACAGTTTATTAACTCGGTACATCACAGTTACATGGCAGGCTTCTGCCTGATGCAGTACTCTCAGCTCTCACTGAATGATGGTCCCTGGACCATCACTAAATGCCAAGGGCACCCGCAGCCATCCTAGCTCTTCCCCACCTCCCTAGTGGAGGCAGAGATATGGTGTGATGGTGAAGGGGTTAACCAGGCTTATACTAAAAGTCAAGCCCACTTGGTTAACCCTGACCCGTGTGTTAGGGTCTTAGAGTGTCAGCTCTGGTACCCAGATGTCAAAAATGTATTACTGCAACTCTATACTGCGTTTGCGACATTAAAGAATTATGTGATTTTTGCCTTTACTGGGATGCTGGGATCGGGACATTTCTAGGTTGTACGTTTCAGGGTGGGTGTGTCTATGTAGCGGGGTTCTGGAGTTATGGGATACCCCAAAAGTTGTATCTGGGGATTGAGTGATATCCTCGGATACAGCTAAGCACATTACGCCACCACACTCGGACCCTGGAACGTTCTTACGACTCCCCGCCAGGATCCCTGCTGCAGCATCTTTCATAAAAGGTAAATGGGTTAAAAGATATATGCAGGTATACACAGAGTCATTAATATAGCAGGGGCTCCCCAGTATAGCAGAGGTACCCACATACATGCCCAGGTATCCTGAACCTAGTTTAGGGTTTATGGGGCTGCTCCATCTAGGTTATAAAGCTAAGCAGGTTTTTAAAGTGTCTAAAAGTTTTTAAAGTTAATTTCTCATGTGTGCCAGAAATGAGGTTCATGATTGTAGGGAATATATACACTCACTCCATTCATGACACCAGAATAGGAACCCATAATTTTAGCACACAGAATCAGGACACAATATTTTTTATTAAACGGGTATAGTTTAATGTATAGATATTGATAACCTGTATATGAACTGAGGGGTTTCTAAGTCATGCATTCCGTAAAACCCATCTGACAACCAAAGCTTGATGCCTCCGTGTCTGTCCAGAGTCCGTACTTGAAAGGCTCAGGGATACCAAGGTGTTAGAACAGGAGGGGCACTGAAGTTATTCTTGAGTACCAGCATCCTGGGCTAACACAAGGCGATCCAGCAACCATCTGCCAAAATCCAGACTCTGTGGAGCATGAGCAGAGGGTGGGCTCAGTGTGCAAAGAGGCAGAGGGGCAAGTTAACCCATGCCCCCTTGCTACCAGAGAAAAGGTGCCCGTCCTGCTTTACAATATTGGCTGTATTAACATTTTTTATTTTTTGGTTTGACTATATTTGTTGGTCCATTTGATTATTTATGATTTCCAATCAGATAATATCTCAAGGGCTATTACAGTCCTGAAATATCACTACTGTACATTAGGTATTGAGTGCAATAATTTGGGTACTTTGGATCCCTTGGATCATACTGTATCTGTATATGTTAATTGCTGCTCCCAATGCACCTTACAGTAGTATTATGTTTCACTTATATTAGGACATTATTATGTGAGCAGTGTATTTCACTTTTTATTAAATGCAGGGTGGGTAATGTTTTGGTTATAGGGATCTTGATAATAGCCATTGTGCCCATTACTGTCTGTTTGTGTGGTAGTAGGGTTTCCTTTCATTGCCATTGATGTTATCTTTGCTATCACTGAGGGCATAGGTAACCACACTGGCAATCAATGGTTATATTGGTGTTTGTATTTTGTTTTAATGTTTATTGGCGGTAGAGGGGTTAAGTGAATGGGTAGTTGCCCCGGGGTGGGTGGTTAGGCCCCTTGGGTGTTTAATGGGAAGGGTTAACCCCTTTGTTACCTTAGTGGTTACTACCACTAAGTAGTGAAGGGGTTAACCCCTCCCACAACATTCCCGGTAGGCCTAACTACCCACCCTGAGGCTACTACCCCCTTCACCCACCCACTCTACCTCCAATAAAAGAGATACTCTGGCTTAACCCCTTCATTGCCTTAGCGACTAACCGCTAAGGTAATGAAGCTGCTTTTATTTTATTTTAATAACACAGTATTGAAGCAGTGGGTCTCCGGAGCTGAACCGCATTAATGTCAGCTTCGGGGAGCCCCTGCTTCCCGAGTTACAGGCACTGGTATGGGGTGCCAGTTTCTTCCTGTGTTATTTAAATGTCCCGGTCACGTAGGCTGTGACGCGAGAGAATTTAAACAAGACGGAGATACCGACACCCCATACCGGGTCTTGTAATTTGGGATGCAGGGGATCCCTGAGGCTGAAATTAATGCGGTTCAGCTCTGGAGACACCCTGATTCAATACTATGTTATTAAAATAAAATAAAGGCTGCATGATCGCCTGTTAGAGGCGCGTAGGGAGAATGACTGATTTAGTCTATTCTTACTGCACGTCTCTTACAGACAAGTGCAGCCCGGTAGGACTCACACAGCGCGAGTTTTATTCAGACTGAGAGACCCTCGCTGTGTTAATCCCGATGGACCATTACCGACTGTTGTGTGGTGCAACGCGGACGGTCAACGCTTTGCACACTTTGCACCAGCATATGTTCTACGGAAGCTGATACATACAAGATACTACATCTTTATGCAAAAAGTATATAAAAAGTAAAAGATATTAATACAATACAGACAACAAATGCACAAAAACATTAAAAGAACACTTGGCACAAGTGAAACCCAGAAATAAATATTAAATGTAAATACACAACCTGAGAACTATAAATCCTGAGGGTTGTACACAAGAACCCCCTCCCCCCTCTGGAGATATGAAACAGTGTACTTGGGTACATAAATGATAACTTATATGGGATGTCACACATGTGAAGTATATAGCACAGAATAACAATGATATCACTCAGCTGAAGGAAACAGAGTATAGTACAATATTATCTCACTGAGTATAAGGCACTAATGCGCACCAAAAGGCAGCACTTAAGGATAGTGGTTTCCTAAATGCTTTTGACAGCATCGATTGCCTAAGTATAATATGACCTGCTATGTATTTACACTACATAACGGAATAACAGCACATAAGCCATTTTTCTCTTCCTGTACTACAATACTTCATTGATAATGTTTGTAGGAGCCACAAGACAATTCTATTGGGTAACCAATAGCAGGGCTTTTTAAATCCAAAATATACAACCATTTGTTTAGCAATGTTAACAATATGGCATAATTTGGTTTATTATGGATAATTCCAGCTAGCACACCTGTTAATTTGCAAGGGATTTCAATTTGTTGTACAGTTTTGATTAGTTTGCTCTGATACTTATTTTTCTATCGGAGATTGTAACAGGGCCTTTCTCAGGTTTAAAAAGGCAGCACACATAGAGCCAGTCTGTAGCTGATGAGTCCAGCAGGGAGCTGGTTAATTGCAGCCAGAGTCAATGAGCCAGTCTCCACCTGGTTCATCAAGCAGTTTAAATGTGTGCTGCACAAACTGTGTAGGTCTCTTGAGCACAGAGGGACTGTGGTGCCAGAAAAGATTCCTAGGGAACCAGACCCTTTATTCCAGGGTGCAGTGAACCCTGGAACCTGCTAGAGGGTGGCCCCCAATGGACACCAACCCAGACTCGGAGATTGACATAAAGAGTCCCCTGCTTACAGGTATCTTTTTGGACTTTGGGGTCAGATGTTGGCAGAGGCCTTTCCTCGCAGCCCTACAGATAGAGACTGGGAACAGAGTTAGCCCTTACAAAAGGATAGGCTGTTTGTTTATTTGTTTGCTTCCTTACAGATATTTTCTTTGAAGCTATGGACTGAATAAAAGTCATGGTTTATTTTCCCCAAATATGTATCCCTGATTATACCTCTGTACTCAACTCCTACAGGGATCAAAATATTCAAAGCATCATAATGAAATCTTTTTCCACACAATCTACAACTACTATACATGTTTTATGAAGTTGAGCATATTTCTTGAATCTCTTGATTACATCAGTAATTTGATGTAGGTTTTACTAATTTTTAAGGATAGTATATATATGTTTCTATTATCAGTTTATTATGTTAAAAAATAAGTATATGTAGTACAGTATGTATAAGAATAACATTGCTTTGAGATGTTTTTATATGCTGATCGCAACATTTTAGGTTAAGTATGGACTTTTGACAATAGAATGAACTTGATATTATTTTGTCCTGTAATTGATTGAAAAACAATTAGTTTGTTTTTAAAAGGGAATGTGATGTCAAGCCATTAGAACACCTAAGGAAGCAGATGGAATGGCAAAATGTGTAAGGGTTTTGCATTTGCAATTGAGGCTGTGAGCCTGCCATACTTTTGGTTGGTGATCCGCATTTGCTATGGGAACTGTAAGCTTGTCATTCTTTGGGCTGGCGGCCACTTTGAAGAATTTGCCAATCCAGTTGAGCTTGGAACCCGGTGGGATGCAGTGCGTAAGCGTCTTTTCAGTGTACCAGATACCAGCCGGCTGTGCGACCAAGCAAAGCTACGGAGCCATTTTGAGCAGCACGGGTGTTCTAGTTAAAACAACAACTATTGCTTTTTTGATCCAGCATCTTGTACTGTAAATGTGTTTTATTTATTGCATGTGCGTGTTAGTATTAAATAGTTGACACTATGTCCATTTTCTCTTTGCAATTTTATACATAAGGGAGTTTGATGACTTGAACATTGTCCTGGAAGGATTGACACATTTTCTGAGGTTGTTTGCACCTCTGTAACTTTAATATCACCACTGGACAGGTGAGGGGACCCTGAATTGTGAGCAGCATCCCTTGCAGGATATGTATTTTTTATTTTGAACTTATTTAAGTATATCTTTTGCCCTTTTGCTTGTTCACTTTATGTATTTGTTGAGCACCTGTTTTAAAAGGATTTTCAGATAAATGTAATTTGTTACCTAGATGCCAGTAGTGGTTTAAATACAATTCTAAGTCAATCCATTTCTAGGTTGGTACACAAACAATACAATAATATAGGACATCAGTTAAAAAACTGTATACCAGTATGAAGAATCTTATTAATTCTCGTAGAAACAATGATTACTTTGTGGGGTGTGCCACTAACTTATTAGCGAAACGCGGCCCAAACCACAAACCTGAATCTCATCCTGGGAGTACCCACATAGCCCCACCCCCTTCCAACACTGCCCACAATTTTCAATTTGACCCAGTATCTTAAGAGGAGATTACACAAGTGTTCCTCAAACTAAAACAAAGCAGCCAATGCGGACCTGACTTACTACAATCTAGGTTCCTACGACTTGGTGCCCCAGCCATTGCCAAACCAATTGCTTCCATAGTCAACTCTATCCTGTCTGCAGGCCATATCCCTAAGACCTGGAAAACTGCCAGAGTTGTCCCAATCTTCAAAAGCGGGGACAAAAACACTGTCTCAAACTACAGGCCAATCTCACTTCTCCCAATTCTATCCAAAGTCATGGAAAAATGTGTCCACTCCCAATTAAGCGATTACTATACCAAGACAAATTTCCCTAGCCAATTCCAATCTGGCTTTCGTCCCAAACACTCCCCTGCTAAACTAACTACCTAACTAACTACCCTGCTAAAACTAACTACCCTGCTAAAAGTTTGCAATGAAATCCAGTGTGGAATGGAACGGGGTCAACTCACTGGTGCAGTATTCCTAGATTTTGCAAAGGCTTTTGATACAGTTGATCATGCTATCCTGCTTAACAAACTCCAGAGCTCTGGAATAGGGAAGCATGCTTTAAACTGGTTTCAGTCCTACCTATCAGGAAGATCCCAACATGTGTCCATCTCAGGCTCTAACTCCAACCCCCTGGATATCACCTGTGGTGTCCCGCAAGGCTCTGTTCTGGGGCCCCTTCTCTTCTCAGTGTTCATTAATGATCTTCCCACAGCTTGTAAGGAAGCCTCAATACACATGTATGCAGATGACACAATCCTATATGCACACAGCCATAGCCTCTCTGACCTTCAACACATACATCAGTCTGACTTTTTGAGACTCGAAAACTGGATTTCCCAAAACAAACTGTTTTTAAACACTTACAAGACTGTAACAATGGTATTTGGGACCAAGACTACATTTTTAAAGCTTCCAGCGACTGAGCTCCTGATTAGAACCAACGCTAACACGACCCTAACCCCTGTCACTAGTTTTAAATACCTGGGCTTATGGTTTGACTCCCACTTAACATTCAGAATGCACATTGATACCCTGACAACCAAGATCTATGCCAAACTAGGGGTACTTTACAGGAACAAATCCTCCCTACGTCTCCTGGTCAGAAAGCGTATCGCACAGCAGATGCTAATGCCAATTATTGACTATGGAGACATAGTATATGGTTCAGCACCTCAAACCCACTTTAGCAAACTTGACACCCTCTACAATTCAATTTGTCTTTTTGTTCTCCAATGCAACTACAACACACATCACTGCGAAATGTTCAAAGAACTAGATTGGTCATCACTAGAGTCTAGGCGCAAAGTTCCCTTTCCTGTCTTGCCTTTAAATTCTTTATGGGCAAGCTATCTGAACAAGCTCCTCACCCCTACCACATGCAGCACTTATCACCTGAGATCAGACTCCAAAAGTCTGTTCATGGTCCCAAGGCTCAACAAAGTATCCGGCCGTTCCTCCTTCTCTTACCGTGCACCCCAAAACTGGAACAACCTACCAGAGACTCTCACATCCACCACCAGTTTAAGTTCTTTCAAATCTAAGGCTGTCTCACATTTTAATCTGGTCTGTAACAGTTTCATACGCCCATAATATATATTTTCTTTAACTGTGCATGCAATGTCTTGTATATAATGTATACCCTGTTCATTTATGTAACTGTATTTGTAACCATGTATTATTTGTCTTAACTCTGTGCCCAGGACATACTTGAAAACGAGAGGTAACTCTCAATATATTACTTCCTGGTAAAATATTTTATAAATAAATAAATAATACATTATCTACAGTATGCCCTGAAAAGCTGAGTTTGCTGAAATTGTACGGCTTGTATCAACATCTGAAATATTTAGCTTTTTGCCCGTATATCATATCATGTAATTGTTAAGACATTGGTTGGGCTAGGGTCGTGAGGGGAGTACCTCAGGGATCGGTAATTGGACCCCTGCTTTTTAACTTGTTTATTAATGATCTTGAGGTTGGCATCGAGAGCAAAGTCTCTATCTTTGCTGATGATACTAAATTGTGTTAGGTAGTAGATTCAGAGCAGGATGTCATTTCTCTCCAGAAGGACTTGGAGGGACTGGAAATGTGGGCAGGTAAATAGCAGATGAGTTAATTAGGGGGAATGGGAGAAGAGAAAGAATAACTTGCAACAGATTGAACAGGTGCCTGGGGCTAATGGTTGATACTGTACAAAACCTTGCCAAGATGAGAACAGGACCCCTTTTAGACTAACACTCTGTTCACTGAATAGTAACTGAATTAAAATGTAACCTTTATTGGGTATAAACTTAAAATAAATGGGACAGGTTATATGCAATATATCTTTGCCAGGTATAACCTGTTTTTACCAACTGTTGGTTAACAACAATAACCCTTGTGCTATTTATATGTCTCACGCTGAACCATAGCTCTTTAGGGGCTATACCTACATGAGTGGCACACCTATTTTCCCTATTATTATTTGTGTTTGTTCACTTAGTATATTCATGTCTATTTATGTCCCATTTATTCTAAGTATATACCTAAGGCCCGCGCTTATAGAGCGCGCGACGGTGATGTGTCGGTTGACGTCACCCATCGCCGTAGCCACTAGCGAAAATTGTAATTCGCTTTGTTGCGACGTCGCGGGCGACCAGGTCATTGATTGATTGGTTCAGAGGCTGTCACTTGTGGCGACAGCCTCTGAAAAATCAAATTTGACCGGCTTCCACATTTCGCGTAGCTGCCATCGCTCCCATCGCTCTGTTGTGTCGCGCTTACTATAAGCGCACGCGACGGCGACAATACATTTGTTTTCGTTCGCCGTCGCCAGCACAATAAGTGCAGCCTAAGAAAAGTTACATTTTAATTCAGTCACTATTCAGTGAACAGATTGCTAGTCTAAAAGGGGTCCTGTTCTTGTCTTCTGCAAGTTTTTGTACAGTAAATAGCAAATGAGGTTTAATACAGATAAATGTAAGGTTATGCATTTGGGAAGCAATAATAAACAGGCGACTTACAAATTCATTGGGGATAAATTGGGGGAATCCTTGATGGAGAAGAATTTAGGAGTGCTTGTAGACAGCAGGATTAGCAATAGTGCCCAAAGTCATGCAGTAGCTGGAAAGGCAAACAAGGTGTTATATTGCATTAAACGGGCAAAGGATGGAAGGGACGTAAACATAATTATGCCCCTTTATAAAGCATTAGTAAGACCGCACCTTGAATATGGAGTACAATTTTGAGCACCACTCCTTAGAAAATACATTATGGAACTAGAGAGAGTGCAGAGAAGAGCCACCAAATTAATAAAGGGGATGGACAATCTAACTTATGAGGAGAGGCTAGCTAAATTAGATTTATTTACATTAGAAAAGAGGCGTCTAAGAGGGGATACAGTAAGGACAGTTAAAATGTGGAATTCATTACCCATGGAGACTGTGATGGCAGATACAGTAGATTTGCTAAAAAAAAGGTTGGACATCTTTTTAGAAAGGAAAGGTATACAGGGATATAACAAATAAGTAAACATGGGAAGGATGCTGATCTAGGGGTAAACCGATTGCCAATTCTTGGAGTCAGGAAGGAATTTGTGTTTCCCCTTATGAGATATCATTGGATGATATGGCACTGGTTTTTTTTGTTAGCCTTCCTTTGGATCAATACGTAAGTACAGATATAGGATAAAGTGTCTGTTGTCTAAATTTAGCGTAGGTTGAACTTGATGGACGTTTGTCTTTTTTCAACCTCATTCACTATGTACAGTTACTATGTAACTATGTAGAGAACTACCTGTCCAAACATCTATTTAACTGAGCTTTACCCAGCTGCCTTTATTAGGGAAAGAATGTCAGTATTATTAAATTATTAATTTATTTATAAAATATCTTGCCTCAAAATATACATTATGATATACAGTAAATCTTGATTTTAACTGTGTCCATGGAAAAGGGAAAGCTATGTTATTATAAATAACATCTTTATGGAAAAAGATGAAATATTTACATTTATATATACATTTAAGGCATCATGCAGTAAAGTCTGATAGAAAAAATCACCAGGGTTTTGAAATCGTCATTTTTGACAGCGTTGCTATTTTGACAGGGATACTAGAGATATGGATGGGAGGCGTCAGAGTCAGAGGGGTGATGGTGGGGTGAGTGCTAGTGATGAGGTGAGTGGTGTTGTGGTGAGTAAGCATGGGAGTCAGGTGAGTGATGGTGATAGGGTGACTGGTGTTGGTGGTGTTCAGCTGAGTAGGCATGTGAATGCCTGTGTGAGTCAGGGGAGTGATGGTGGGGTGACTGCTGGTGGGGTGTGTGTGGTTGGGTGTGTGGAGGTGGGGTGTGTGGTGGTGGTAGTGGGGTGTCAGGTGGTGGTAGTGGGGTGTCTGGTGGTGGTGGTGGTGCATTGTTTGTTGGTGGTGGTGTTTGTCTGGTGGTGTTGGTGGTGGTGATGGTGCTAGGCTCCTGCAGTCTGTTCCACTGGAAGAAGGGGAGTCCAGTCAGCATCAGGCGAGCTCAGTGGTTGCCGCTGGACGTAAGAAGCATATAGAAAAAAAACGAAATATACGTTTCAACGATGAAGAGAATCAAGTTCTTGTTACTAGTTATTTGGAGCATTATGATCGGCTGTATGGGAACTTAGTTGGTAATGAAATCAATTGTAATGACTTTAAACATTTTTATAGCCATCGATGACCTAATATATAGGAATTCACATTGAGCGGACATTTACATATAAATGCAATTGTTTATATATACACATGTTATCATTGGGTGTTTCCAACCAGGATAGGAATCGAGCAGTTTTATAATTGTATGTAAATATGACATATTCTCATTCATCATTTGGTTATTATGTATCCCCATTTTTTTAATTTTCATGTGCCACACATATTATTTATCAAACAGCATGTTAAAGAAATGTAAGAAGCGTTCTCACATTTGTTTCTAAAATAAATTGGAATATAACATATTTATATGAACATCTTTTTTTTGTTATATCTAAATGCAAGACCAGTTCACACGTCAAAAAGGATTTGTGGGAACATATTAGACTGTCTGTGTCCGCCTGTGGAAATCAGGTCAGAAGTCATGATAATTGCAAAAAGCGGTTTGATGATATTAAACAGAAATTGAAGGCAAAAATGCAAAGTATACGTTTACTGCTTCAGGCTCTGGAGGAGGACCTCCAGGTCCCAATCTCAGGTTCACTCCATTGGAGGAGGAACTGAGTGAAAAATTGTTACCCGTCATGGTTGAAAGCTTGTCTGGTGATAGGGATATTGGGGTGCACGATCACCCGTTTCCCCCAGGTCAGTACTTTTGCAGAAGTAACCGTTTTCAATAGGAATGTTGTTAATTAAAAATTAAAACAACTATATCATTAGTGTTTCAGATTGTTTATTTTGTTATAATAACATGATTTTATAGTGTATGTGAAAAAAAGAATACTTAATAGATTCTGTTTATGTAGACTCACATAAACTGTATTACTCGCCCCATCATACATATCTGCATTCACATAGTATGTAATAGTATTCACATTGTATTCAAAATTATGATACAGTTAGGTCCGGGAATAATTGGACACTGACACAATTTTCATAACTTTGTCTCTGTACGCCACGACAATGGATTTGAAATGAAACAACCAAGATGCAATAGAAGTGCAGACTTTAAGCTTTAATTCAAGGGGCTGAACAAAATTATCGTATGAAACGTTTAGGAATTGCAACCATTTTCATACACAGTCCCCTTATTTCAGGGGCTCAAATGTAATTGGACAAATTAACACAATCATAAATAAAATGTTCATTTTTAATACTTTGTCGAGAATCCTTTGCTGGCAATGACTGCTTGAAGTCTGGAACGCATGGACATCACCAAACATTGGGTTTCCTCCTTTGTGATGCTTTGCCAGGCCTTTACGGCAGCTGTCTTCAGTTGTTGTTTGTTCGTGGGTCTTTCTGACTTAAGTTTTGTCTTCAGCAAGTGAAATGCATGCTCGATCGGGTTGAGATCAGGTGATTGACTCGGCCATTGCAGAATATTCCACTTCTCTGCCTTAAAAAATCTCCTGGGTTGCTTTCGCAGTATGTTTTGTGTCATTGTCCATCTGTAAAGTGAAGCGCCATCCAATCAACTTCGCTGAATTTGGCTGAATCTGAGCAGACAATATATCCCTATACACTTCAGAATTCATCCGGCTGCTTCTGTCTTCTGTCACATCATCAATAAACACTAGTGGCCCAGTGCCATTGTCAGCCATGCATGCCCATGCCATCACACTGCCTCCACCGTGTTTTACAGATAATGTGGTATGCTGCGGATCATGAGCCGTTCCAAGCCTTCTCCATACTTTTTTCTTCCCATCATTCTGGTACAGGTTGATCTTAGTTTCATCTGTCCAAAGAATGCTGTTCAAGAACTGGGCTGGCTTTTAAAGATATTGTTTGGCAAAGTCTAATCTGGCCTTTCTATTCTTGAGGCTTATGAATGGTTTGCACCTTGTGGTGAACCCTCTGTATTTGCTCTCGTGAAGTCTTCTCTTTATGGTAGACTTGGATAATGATATGCCTACCTCCTGGAGAGTGTTCTTCACTTGGCTGGATGTTGTGAGGGGTTTTTCTGTACTATGCAAAGGATTCTATGATCAACTACCACTGTTGTCTTCTGTGGACGTCCAGGCCTTTTTGTGTTGCAGAGCTCACCAGTGCGTTCTTTTTTTCTCAGAATGTACCAAACTGTTCATTTGGCCTCTCCTAATGTTCCTCTAATGTCTCTGATGGATAAATTTTTTTTGCAGCCTAAGGATGCCCTGTTTCACTTGCATTGAGAGCTCCTTTGACCGCATGTTGTGGGTTCACAGCAACAGCTTCCAAATGCGAATGTCACACCTGGAATCAACTCCAGACCTTTTACCTGCTTAATTGATGATGAAATAACGAAGGAATAGCCCACACCTGTCCATGAAACAGCTTTTGAGTCAATTGTCCAATTACTTTTGGTCCCTTGAAAAAGAGGGGGCTACATATTAAAGAGATGTAATTCCTAAACACTTCCTCTAATTTGGATGTGAATACCCTTAAAGTAAAGCTGATAGACTGCACTTTAAGCCCATATTTATTATTTAACTGTAACTTGAATTTCTTTTGGTACACAGCCGAAATAACAAAACTTGTATCAGTGTCCAATTATTTCCGGCCCTAACTGTATGTCTCAATTTCAAACATTTGAAATATGTAGCATATACAGCTGCTGCTGATCATAGTTAAACTACAAAATATACAAAGTACAATTTATTAAATATAGTGTATTTATCAGACTACAGAAAGTGTTATGTTAACATACTTGACAATATTAACAATTGTCTTCTCTGTAATTTACATTGTGGCCCATGCATCTCCCATGCGACAACTGGTGACAACACCTTAATATCAAGTGTCATCACCATTAATGAAAGGTGAGGACATGAAGTTTGTACAATATTATGTGTCAATTTAGATGGCACAACTACACATTCATATGACCATAGTACAGTTGCAGATGTGAGTGACATTGGCAGAGTTGTTTATCAAAGTTATCAAATCTGATGTTGCAGTCACATAAATGTAGTTATTGAGTTGTCCAATCCACAGCAATACTTAAGATATTACACAAATATTCCAAGTTGAGATTCACACTCAATATTTACAGTTTCAATGTTGTAAAATGAGTCATGTGCAATTGTATTTCAGACATTACATTCATTATGACTCTGATGTCAAAATTAAAGGTGTTAATGACCATGAAATCAATACGCATTGTTACAGCAAATGATGGGAACGATATTTTAGATGTGACAATCAATTAATGTCCTCATTTTTTAGATATTCAATCTCCTGGACACATCTCACAACTTGACGATCCACCATGTATGTCTTTTGCGACGGATGTTGAGAGTTCGGAATGAAGCCATCATCAACCTGCTAGCGCACATCGTGATACTGCCCACCAAGATCAATTGGCCTCAATAGAGCAATCTGAAGCTCGTTTATTGCAAAGCCAAATGTCACATCATCAACAATTGATGGGTGTTCAAGAAAGAATGGTAGCTCAATATAAAAGGTAACAACTGAAAGATAAGACAAGAGCAAGACACAAGACACTGGGAAGCACTAGGCTATGAGGAATTATGCTGAGCACTGACTGAGTGGGAACCGGATATTTAAGGGACCAGGAACCAATAGGAGAGGGGGCGGAACAGAGGCGCTGTCCTAGCGAGGACTGGGATAGGGCGCAGGGGACAAGGAGGTCATTAGTACTTGCCACGCGGCTCGTGATCGTGGCGCAATGTCACGCATGCAGGCCGCGGTCGCAGAATGTGTGACGTGCTGGCGGGGCGGAGTTGAGCTCAGTGGAGCATGCACAAGACGAGCGGGTATGCGCACGCTCTGTAAGGAGAGTGGGGCTGTGCGTATGGATAGCAGGGGCAGCGGAGGCAGCAGCAGCTACTGTACCATGAGCGGGTAAGGAGGGAGCACACCCCAAGGGATGTGCTCCCCGATTCCTTACAGTGAAATGACAATGGGTTGATCTTTTCTGTTATGTCATAAGGACCAAGAAACCTGGGCGCCAACTTCAGTGTGGGCACTTTGAGCCAGATGTTCTTGGATGACAACCATACCCTGTCTCCCGGGTTGAATTCTTGGATCCCGCGACAGTGACAATCTGCCTGAGTCTTTTGTCTAAAAGTTGCCTTCTTATGATTCTCCTGAATTTTTCTCCATGAATTCTGTAGGAACTGAATCCTGTCATCAGCTGCCGGTATTCCAGAACTGGGTGTGGAAATGGGCAGGAGAGAAGGATGAAAAACATAGTTTGTGAAAAAAGGTGACTCCAAGGTGGAATCGCTGCGCAGGTTATTGTGCGTAAATTCGGCCCAGAGAAGAAGGTCGGACTAATCATCCTGGGTGTAAGAGATGAAACAGCGTATGTTATGTTCCAAAGACTGATTGGTTCGTTCTGTCTGATCGTTCGTCTGGGGGTGATAGCCTGAGGAAAAGTGCAAGCATATACCCATCTGTTGAGAAAAAGAATGCAAGAACTTGGAGACAAATTGCAAACCTCGGTCGGAGACAATGATTTGTGTAACCCCATGCAGCCAAAAAATTGCCTTGGCGAAAACATCTGCTAACTTGGAAGAATTGGGAAGGCCTTTCAGAGGAACAAAGTGTGCATGCTTGGAGAAGCGATCATTGACCACTAAGATGGTGTTCATTCCCTTCGAAATAGCCAATTCCACTATGAAGTCCATGGACAAGTGGGTCCATGGACTTTCCGGGATGGGGAGAGGGTGTAAAAGTACTAGTGGCTTGCTGCGGGTAGTCTTGTTATGGGCACATGTCGAGCACGCAGCAACAAAATCCTTGATGTCCTTCTGAATGCTAGGCCACCAGAAGGTCCACTCTACTAGATCGGTGGTTCTTCTAGTACCTGGATGTCATGAAGCTTTCGAAGAATGACCCCATTCTAGAACCTTTCTCTGATAGGGTGGAGAAATGAAGAGGCGACCCTCCGGGACTACAATGCCATCTGGAATGTTAGATTGGTCAAATAGATTGTCGTCCAAAGCATCAAACGTGTTGGCTCAAAGTATGAGTTTAGAAGGGAGTATGGTCTCTGGGCGATCCTTGGACTTGTCGTCAACCATGAACTGTCGTGAAATGACATCGGTTTTGATGTTTTTACAACCCGGTACAAAAGAAATAATAGAATTGCAACGCGCAAAGAAAAGCGACCAGCGATCTTGACGGGACACTAGGTGTCAAGCTCCTTCGATATAGAGTACGTTTTTGTGGTCAGTCAAAATGGTGATGGGGTTCTCCATGCCCTCTAAAAGATGTCTCCATTCTTGTAGTGCTAGTTTAATGGCAAGAAGTTCCCGGTTGCCCATGCCATAATTGTGCTCCACAGGCACATGGTTGGAGTCTGGCTTGAGGTGTACTTCTTTGTTTTAGAATAGCTCCTGCCCTGGCGTCGGATGCATCAACTTCTAGGATGAAAGGTAGCTTGGGGTCTGGATGTACTGGGATGGGTGCAGAGACAAAGGCATCTTTTAGTTGATTGAAAGCTTGAATGGCACCTGGAGACCAGGAAGCGGGATCCGCACCTTTCTTTGTCAAGGTCATGATAGAGGCTACCACAGAGGAGAAATTCTGGATGAACCTGCGATAGTAATTAGAGAAGCCCAGAAAGCATTGTACCGCCTTAAGAGTAGTAGGGCGAGGCCAATCAAGTACCGCCTTCACTTTAGCTGGATCCATGGTGAGGCCGGTGTCAGATGATGTACCCCAGGAATGCCATGGAGGATTGGTGAAACTGACATTTTTCTAGTTGGGTAAAGAGATGGTTCTCGTGAAAGCATAGTAGTACCTGTTTGACATGCCCGACGTGTTCTTGGATTGATTTGGAGAAGATCATTATGTTGTCCAGGTAAACAAAAATAAACTGATTAAGAAGATCCCTGAAAATGTTGTTAACAAAGTCTTGAAAGACAACAGGGGCATTACAGAGATCAAAGGGCATGACAAGGTATTCATAACGGCCATCACGTGTGTTAAAGGCCATTTCCATTCGTCCCCCTGGTGAATCCTGACCAAATTGTAGGCACCACGCAAGTCCAATTTAGTGAAGATTATAGCCCTTTGAAGGCGATCGAAGAGTTCGGATATCAATGGCAACAGGTAAAAATTCTTCACAGTAATCTTGTTAAGACCTTTATAATCGATGAAGGGATGCAGAGATCCATCCTTCTTTTTTTACAAAAAAGAAAACTGTGCCAGCTGGGGAAGAAGATTTTTGGATAAAGCCTTTCTGAAGATTGTCCTGGATATATTCTTTCATGGCCTTGGTCTCTGGGAGAGAGAGGATATGAAGTTCCCCTGGGTGGTGTTGATCCAGGAAGAAGATCAATGGGGCAATCAAAGGGACGATGTGGTGGCAGGACTTCTGACCGTGCTTTATCGAACATGTCGCGGAATTCCCCATATACCACGGGTATCTTCGGGAGCAGCCAAAGCGCATATTTTCTTGACAGGCTGTTGCAGCGTACATGCAATGACACACGCGGGGTCTCTTGACAAGGCTTATTTATTCAGCCTTAAAACATACAGCACACAAAACAAAATAGCTTTTCTTCAGCAGAAAAAGCAAAATAGATTATCTTCAGCATGGCAAACAAAGCAGGTTCTCTTTAGCATGCAAACAAAACAGGTTTTCTTCAACATTCAGGACACAACAGTTCATAAAAAAATGTACTTTGCAAACAGACCATATATCAGTAATCTCTTCAGTAACTCACTCCTGTCTCCTGACCAGCCAACTGCATGTGTGCACATCCTGGTTTTTTTTAACACACCTTGATTAGGCAGCAGGAATTCAACTAATTGCCATGAGCTTCCCAGCTGAAGTTAACCTCACCACTGCTGCACTGCAGACTAAACATATGTCTGCCAGGCATATAGCTGGTGGCTTTTATTTACCCTGTCACATTCCTCCCCTGTTAGTGTGTGGCTGGGGATATGCACGGCTGAAGCCCGACCATCCACCCCTTCTCTAGAATAGAAATCAGCATTTGCATTCTCTTTTCCCGGCCTGTGCTGAATCTCAAATTAGATGGGTTGGAGGGCCATATACCATCTAGTTAACCTAGCATTGGAATCTTTCATACTATTTAACCACTTCAGTGGAGCATGGTCCATCACCAGAGTAAAATGGACTCCTGCCAGGTAATGCCTTAAAACCTCTATTGCTCACTTTACTGCGAGGCACTCCTTCTCAATCACTGAGTAGTTTTTTTCCCTCGGGAACAATTTCCTACTCAGGAAAAGGATAGGGTGTTCAACTCCCTCAAACTGTTGTGACAACACTGCCCCTAGCCCTATCTCTGATGCATCCGATTGCACTACAAAAGGCCTGTCTGGGCTTCTAAGGACGGGACCCTCTGATAGATGCCTTTTTATGTCCTCAAAGGCTCTCTGACACTCCCTTGACCATACCACTTGTGTAGGGGCACACTTTTTTGTGAGGTCCGTTAAAGGGGCTGCCACTTCCGAGTAGTTGGGGATGAACCGCCGGTAGTATCCTGCTAAACCCAGCAGAGAGCTTACCTGCGTTTTTGTTTGGGGGGTCGGAACCTCTTTCAGGGCAACTACTTTGTCGGCTAGTGGCCTTACTTTTCCACCTCCCACTGCATACCCTAAGTATTTGGTTTCCGCCTTACCCAAGGCACATTTCTTAGGGTTGGCTGTGAGCCCTGCCTCTCTTAGAGATTTGAGGACCGCTTTCAGCCTATTTAGATGGGCCCGCCAGTGTTTACTATAAATGACAATGTCATCTAGGTAGGCCGAGGCATAAGTCCTATGGGGTCTCAGCACCTTATCCATGAGTCTATGAAATGTGGCTGGGGCTCCATGCAGTCCAAATGGCATTGTCACAAACTGGTATAAACCCATGGGAGTGGCAAAGGCTGTTTTGCACTTGGATTTTTCCTCTAAGGGTATTTGCCAGTATCCTTTTGTTAAGTCCAGCGTGGATATATATTCCGCATTGCCAAGGGCGTCAATTATCTTGTCCACCCTTGGCATCGGATATGCATCAAACTTGGATACCGCATTGACCTTTTGGAGGTCCACATAAAAAATCTTACCTTCCCATCGGGTTTAGGGACCATAACTAATGGACTACACCACTCACTGCATGATTCCTCAATTACTCGTAAGTGTAACATTTCTTGTACCTCCTTCTCTACCAGGGCCCTACGACTTTCAGGCAACCTATTAGGACGGGAACGTACTTTTACCCCAGGGGCTGTCTCGATCGCATGTGAAATTAAGTTAGTTTGCTCTGTTAAATCAGAAAAAACATCATGGAATTGTGTAATTATTTCTAACAAGCCCCCTTTTTGTTCAGAGGACAACTGTTTACCCATTAGGATTTTATCGTCACCCACAATGTTCTCCCGTGGAGGCTGAGGACCCAAGTCCGTTTCCTCCTCCACCAGGTCGATGAATAGAGACCGCTGCATCTTCCAGGGTTTCAGCAAGTTCACATTTTAAATTTGTTTACCCATCCTGGACTCTGGTTGAGCGATCTCGTAATCCACATCACCCGTGCGGCGGAGTACTTCGAATGGGCCCTGCCATTTGGCCAGGAGTTTACTCTCGCAACTGGGTAATAACAACATCACCTGGTCTCCCGGGTGAAACACACTCATTCGAGCATTCTGATTGTAATGTCTCTCCTGACTGTCCTGGGCTGATCTAAGAGTCTCCCTAGCAAAATGGCCGACCACATCTAGGCGCTTCCTAAGGTCTAGTACATATTGCAGGGAATTCTTAGAAGGGGACCGCTGTTCCTCACAGGACTCCTTTAGGAGGCATAGGATACCCCGGGGTTGGCGGCCATACAGCAGTTCAAATGGAGAGAATCCCGTGGAGGCCTGGGAAATTTCCCGCACTGCAAACAGCAGAAAAGGGAGAAGTTCATCCCAGACTCTCTTCTCTGAATCTACAAATGTCCTCTGCATCCCTTTTAGAGTTCGGTTACATCTTTCCACCAATCCGTCAGTCTGTGGATGGTAGACCGATGTCCGAACAGACTTGATCTCTAGTAATTTTAAGACATCCTGCATCAGTTTAGCCATAAAATTTGTACCTTGGCCTGTCAACATAACCTGGGGAAGTCCAACCCTTGAGAACAGTTCCAAAAACTTGTTGGCTACTTGCTTCGCCGTTGCTGTTCTCAGGGGGAATGCCTCAGGATATCTTGTTGCATAGTCAACTATTACAAGAATAAACCTGTGCCCTTTCGCAGAAGGTTCTAGAGGTCCTACCAAGTCTACCCCAATCCTCTCAAAGGGAACTGACACCAAGGGTAGAGGAACCAAAGGGGCTGGTTTTTGTCCCTTCGGACTACATAGCTGGCACTCCGGACATGCCGCACATAACTTAGCAATATCACTATGCATCCCTGGCCAAAAGAATCGGGACGAAATACGGTCCAATGTTTTATCCCTGCCCAGGTTGACCACCCCAAGGGACAGTATGGGCTAAAGTGAACACAGATTTAACAAACGCCTTGGGAACCAATACCTGTCTGGTGACCTCCCCTGTTTGTGTTTGCCTATTCACCCTATACAGGATACCATTTGATAATTCAAAATTGGGGAATACTATGACCCCCTGTGCATTTAAGATCTGCTCATCAATTTTCACCACCTTGTCATACTGTCTAGCAAGGACTGGGTCTTCCCTTTGCTTCTTGCGAAAGTCAGGGATGTACAGTCTGGTAAATCTCCAGGGCCCATATCCCCCTCCCTCTGGCCATCCCCAGCCATCACTTGTGACCTCTGGCTACTAGAATGGTCAGCTTGAGACCCAGATTTCTGCAACCAGTCCTGTTTGTCAGAGCGTCTTTGCTTCCGAGTCTTTTGAACCCGGTGTCTACTGGGAAAAAGTCTGCCGAGAAGGGGAACAGTTTGCCAGGGTTCTCCTGAGCCATAGAATAAGGCTCCTCGTGAGAGACTGGAGCCATTAGGTCCGAAAAGAAAGGCCAGTCCTGGCCGAGCACAACGGGGGCAGGAAGCAAAGGAGCGACTCCTACTTCGAGGTAGGCCTCCTGACTTTTTACCTGTAGCCGGATTTTGGCCGTCGGATACCGTTTTACATCGCCGTGTATACATTCTATACTCCATGGGGAGTCAAAAGAACACACGTTAGGTGGTAACAGTTCCTGTAAGACCAGAGTTTTCCCAGAATCTACAAGGGCCTGGATGTTTTTTCCCCCAACCTGGGCTGGAAGTAGCCAGGGCTTGTAATTTTCTCCGGTGAAGGCCGAGGCGACGGTCCTGCTGAAGAACAATCTATCTGTGGACAGTCCACCTGCCAATGGCCTTGTTCTCTGCAGGCGGAACATGGAGAGGGTTCCCTCGCAGGAGGGGTCCTTGGATAGCACTCCGCTGGACTGGATACTGAATACCAGGCATCTGGTGGGTCTTGTGGGCGACGTCCTCGGAAGTTCCTCTCATTTTGCGACGCGCCGACATCAGGAAGGAGATGAGGGTCTCGTCGGGGACCAGCATTTGTACTCCGCCCTTGCTGGAACGACTGCTCCTTCCGTTGGACTTGGCGGTTGTGCGTGGACGGGCCGTAGGTTCCCCGTTGATCCGACCTCACTCTTTGGGCATCCGCAGGTGCCGGTGGAGTTGGACCTGTCGGGTCTAGGACACTCGCCTGTTCCTCATCCCCAAGGAAGTTCTCCACGAGTCGGACCACCAAAGCTATGGTTTGAGCTGCGTGGCGTTTTACTCACGAGCGTGCGGAAGGGGGTATTATATGTAGGAATTGTTCCAAAACCACCTGCTCAAGAATTGCCTCCTTAGTGCACTCCTTGGGTTGTATCCACCGCGTACACAAGTCCAATAACCGCTGAGCGAGGACCTGGGGTCTCATCTTAGCGTTGTACTTCATGTTCCGGAACTGCTGCCGGTAGGTCTCTGGGGTCAGACCTAAGCGATCCAGTATGGCGGCTTTCACTTGTCGGTAGTCCATTGCCTGATCTGCAGGGATGCCCTGATATGAGGCCTGGGCTTCTCCTATGAGGAGTGGGGCCAAAGCAGTTGCCCAGCGATCTGCAGCCCAGCCCTGAGCTTCAGCAACCCTTTCAAATGTCAGTAAAAAAGCCTCTGAATCCTTGTTCGGAGCCATTTTCCTCAGGAGTATCGGAGGTTTGTTTGCAAGTTCTGGACTGGCAGACCCCTGAAATTGGGTCAGCAGCTTGGCCATCCGCTCATCCTGTGCGGTCTGCTGCTGGGTTAGGAGCTGGGTTTGCTGTTGCAACAGTAGTTGGGCCTGCTCCTGCATTAACTGTCCCTGCTGTCTGGTCTGTTCGCACAGAAACACTTAAAAAAATTCTTCCATTTTTCTCATTTTTGTTTGTGTGTGTGGCCCTTTTACTGCAGGAGCCTTTTGACAATCCCGGCACTTCTGACACCATATGTTGCAGCGTACATGCAATGACACATGCGGGGTCTCTTGACAAGGCTTATTTATTCAGCCTTAAAACATACAGCACACAAAACAAAATAGCTTTTCTTCAGCAGAAAAAAACAAAATAGCTTATCTTCAGCATGGCAAACAAAGCAGGTTCTCTTTAGCATGCAAACAAAACAGGTTTTCTTCAGCATGCAGGACACAACAGTTCATCAAAAAAATGTACTTTGCAAACAGACCTTATATCATTAATCTCTTCAGTAACTCACTCCTGTCTCCTGACCAGCCAACTGCATGTGTGCACATCCTGGTTTTTTTTAACACACCTTGATTAGGCAGCTGGGATTCAACTAATTGCCATGAGCTTCCCAGCTGAAGTTAACCTCACCAGTGCTGCACTGCAGACTAAACATTTGTCTGCCAGGCATATACCTGGTGGCTTTTATTTACCCTCTCACACAGGCACCGCACAGTTCTCAGAACAGGAGGGACTCCATTGGATCTGTTCCTTACTGGTCCAATCGATACGGGGATTGTGACGTTGGAGCAAGGAGAGATTGAGAATGACTTTGACCGATGGGGTATGGATGACATCTAGGTGGATCTGTTCCGTATGAACCTCACCTATACATAGAGAGAAGAGAGAAGTTTGTAGGGATATGAAGGCTGGCTGAAGGGGTCGACCATCAATGGCTTCTAGGCCCACCGGATACCTTTTGTGAACGAGAGGGATGTTGTTCCTCTCTATAAAGCTTTGGACTATGAAGTTGCCTCCCGACCCAGAGTCCACAAATGCGAGTGAAACGGTATGAAAGTTTGTGCCGGATATGGAGACCGGAATAAGGATCCTGGTGGGCAAGATTTTTTTTCTGATAGGGAAAATGGAGAGTGTTCCCAATGTGATTCCCCTGGACCTCATTGGGAGTTGGCGTTTCCCGACTTGTGGGGACAGACTTGTGGGGACATTTAAGTGCATAGGAAGTGTTTAACCACTGCTCAACCTTAATATTCAAATCATATAAGTAGACAGTAAGCGGTGCATGGGAAAAAGAAACATACTATTTGTAGGGATGATCCAGAATGACCACAAAAAAGAATTCCCATAGATTTGCACTCAACTTAATAGTATATCTGAGTAGATGGAAACAAATTTCCAAACCATATGGGAGGCCAGAAGGTTTAAAACACAAAACAAAAACATATGCCTGTAATACATACAAATACAGGAGCCCAATATGTTAGTATGGTCACATAAGTTCAGAGCCAGAGCAGACCAATGCCGTCAGCCGGTTTCTGTTTTGGAGTATGAGACGGAGCATGAGGCAATGCCGGAAGCCCTGCAGCTGACTGGTTGTATGAACGAATGGGCTACCTTGATAATATGCGCACTACAGGCACAATGCAAACCTAAGGAGATTACTCAATTCCATCCTGGGGAGTACAAATACTATGGGAATATAGATGCATAGCATGTGGTGACGCATTAGAGATGGTTTGGGCTTATTGAAGCCTATCTATATTGTTTATCAAGCCAGTGCACCTAGGCATAATTAAGCCTATTCACACTGATATCTAAGCCATCTAATCTAGTTATACTTAGACATATATTGAAGAGCTCTGAACTTATGTGACCATACTAACATATTGGGCTCCTGTATGTGTATGTATTACAGGCATATGTTTGAGTAATATACCAAACATAAATGTGTGTTGGCATACTCCGTCGCAACTTCTTTTAGATGATTTTATATATAAGTAAATACCAAAAAAAAATTGTGTTTTCAATTAAAAGAGTTAATTAAATAATTAAATAATAAATACATTTTTGTTTTGTGTTTTAAAATTTCTGGCCTCCCATATGGTTTGGAAATTTGTTTCCATCTACTCAGATATACTATTAAGTTGAGTGAAAATCTATGGGAATTATTTTTTGTGGTCATTCTGGATCATCCCTACAAAAAAAAAAAAACGGGACATTTAAGTACCTGATGGCCGGAATTGCCACAGTACAGGCAAAGACCAGCGTTGCGCCGGCGTTGTTTCTCGGAGTAAGACAGTTTGTTAGCTCCTAGCTGCATAGGTTCGGGAACCTTGGGTAGAAAAGATTCCGGTGTATTTGTTTGAAGAGAAGGGTACCTCGGGACCAGTTGGCGATGACGGGATCTTCCAGCTCTCCTTTCCTGCAAGCATTGATCCACGCGAATGCATACGACAATAAGGTCTTGGAGAGGAGAAACGAGATGGCGTGATTTCAAACTGTATGAAACATTGATTTAAAAACCCTCGGCATCCGTGGCGTCCCCACCATAACGGTTGAGAGTATATACTGCTTCATTCACACACTACAATTGTCATAAAAACATTAGCTATGTGATATGACATAATCATTTTGAAAAATGTTAAGACCCTCAAGGTTTCGCAATAAAGATTTTTTTTTTAAATGGTCAACAATGTTCTCATCCACTTAATTCAAACTTGAGGGAGAAAAAACTACATCCAATTTCATTTTTGTGTTGTGACCTTCAGAATTACGTCACATTGATTAAAAGTAACAATTTTGTAGCTAAAGCAACATGCTTTCACACATTCATTTTAAACACAGATCTCCAAGATATTCGACATGGCAGGGGCATCTTCAATGCAGAGACGTCCATTTCAATCATATCGATATATGATATTTTAAGTTTCAAATTTCAGGACGATATGAGAGCTACAGTTCGAGAAATCTATGCGTATATCATACAGAAATGCCCATAATGCAAAGAAGCAACTCCTCAAAAGAATTGGAAAAATTCTGTCCGCCACAACTTATCCGTTCATGAATGCTTTTTTAGAGTAATACCAAGGTCAGGACAGAGCCTTTATTTAATAAAAATCGTTATTTTAAAGACAATGAAATCACAAATACAAAGTAATATGTCTCTGTTCCATAGACTCCATGCTTAAAACATATGTTTACAAAAATGCCTTTTTTTTCTAAGTGCCGCCTCGTCGCTAATCGGCAGCTTCTCACATTCTTGCCATCTTTTTGTGGCGGGACTATTTGGAGAGGAAATCTCAATTCTAGAGCGGCGATCAGCCTCGATAAGCTTATCGGGGCTACTAGATTTGCACGAGTTTGATAAGCTGGTGATAAGTGGCTCCTAGCCGTGCGTTTGGCGTTTCTTTTCCTTCCTTTCTTTCTTCACGGCAAAAAAACCCAGCGATTTTGATCATATCGCCAGCTTATCGGGACTTACTGAACCGCTGTATGATTTTTTGGCGATAAGTGGTTTATTGCTGCTTATAGCATAAGGCCCTTAGTGTTAAAATTGTGGTTTAATGCTTCTTTATTTTGAAATAAAACGACACAAATTAAATGCACAACGTTATTTTATGGACTACTTATTTTTTTTTATGGTTTTCAGGACTCAATAATTTGAGTCCTTATCTACTTCTGCACATGGTTTTATTCATTTTCTTTCTGTGCAGGTATTTAGAGCAGTGGCTCATATTTTTTTTGTTTTTTTTAATTCATTTTCTTTACTCAGATAACCTTAACAAGAACAGGCTTACAATGTGAAATCATGGAGGGCATTATTTTTGTATAGGACGAAAAATGCTTCTTAATTCGAAGGGGAAAAAAATGTAACGACCTTTTAAAGATGCTTTCATTTATATCAGAGGGATAGAGACTTTATAATTAAAATGAATGGGGTTGAAATTTCACATAGTAAAATCAATAATTTATTTTTAACTGCAATATATCTGCAACAAATGATATTCAGACATTTTATTCATGTCCCCTATAAGATTTCTTTTGCTCTTATCACCCTACTCTAGGGGTGTGCACTTGAACTAGTATTTTGGGTCCAAAAATGAATCCTTTGGTTTTAGATGTGGCGTTTGTTCTAAAAAAAAAAACCATTGTTTGAGTTTTAGATTTTTACAAAGCCACACACAGAGTGTTCTAATTGTATGTTATTTTCTACAAGTGTAACTTGTAAAATGGCATCAACTATGATAAAATATAGAACATTTCTAAATATCTCTTATCCTCTTGTGTAAGTAAAACAACAGAATCACCTAATCACCAGGTGCAACCTTCCACCATTCCTCAAATTGGGCCTAAAAGGGAAAAGAAACAAGCGCAAAAAAAACCCTTTGAATGTAAAAGGATACGATATAGTCCATAAATAATGGTTTCTTTGATGGGTGCCACACCGGATAGCAAATGGGTTCGTTCTAGGCCACTTGAGTAGTTGAGGAAAAGGGTTCCCAATGCGCACAGTCTCATCAAGGTATATATCGAAAAAGAAAGAAAGGCACACAATAGTGTAATATTGTATGATACGCTTTGAGCAAGAAGAGGTATTACACTCACATTTTATGAAGTCAATCGGGCATTTCGCAAATTGGGCCTGTCTGCACAATCCTTCCCCCACTGATATAACACTTCACCAGGTCCCAGGAAATGACTGTAGCCCTGGGCCCTGGCTATCTTGTTGGCTGCTGTGTTCCATGGTCTCCTATTGGTCTCCATTCCATTCCTAGTCTCATTAATCACTAACCTTCAGTGCCCTATGGAAATACAACATTTGTCAGTAAAGCTTGCATCACTAACCTTCAGTGCCCTATGGAAATACAACATTTGTCAGTAAAGCTTGCACCCTGGAGGTCCTTATGATGCAATTTGTACGTCCTGCACTTCCCTCCCCCTGATTCAGAAGAGGCTTTAAATCAGCTCCTGCCAGTTGGAGCATCTCAACTACATTTAAGCAAAGTGTAGATGAGATAAAATAACCCAGATCACTTAACAATAATCTGTCTTATTTTAAATAAAAATAATGTTTAAAAAAATTGGAGGTTCCGTCCTGTTCCCTTCTTGCACTCGGATCTCCCCCCTGTAGCTTGGGGGGGAGTGGGGGTAGAGGGGGGTGAGATCGGTGGTCATTGGGTGGGATTCAGAGGGAGAGGAGGGACCCTCCTTAAAAATGTTTAACTCTGTCTGGCTTCTGGGGTCTAGTGTCACCCGTGTCACCCGTGGGATGACGGAAACTGGTGATGAAGGACCCTGAAAGTCAGACGATGATTTACGACAGCAAGGGGAGACAGCACTATTGTAAGGTGGCTCCCCATTGCCGCTCCATTGAAAGCCAACTGGACCTTGACCATGTAGGAGGTAGAAAGCCGGTCATGGAGGTTAACGTTACATGAAAGAACATTAAGGGGTTATTTTTTTTTGACTGAGCACACAAGTGGCTAACATTTTTAAAGCGTGTCCCTCCTCTCACCCTGACTGCCCAGTGACCACACATATCTCCCACAAGTCCAGAGGGTAAGGCTGCGTCCAGGGTGGCGCTGAGCTGGTGCGGGCGCTCACGCTGGCCACGATGAGACACATTGCAACAATGTGTGTGGCCTGCGTGATCGCCCCCCCATGAGCGTGCCCGTGAGCTGCAGTCGGAGCTCAGTTTCAGGAGATTCAAAATTTTGACTCTGCCGCTCCGACATTTAAGCACATGACCAAATGTACCCAATCAGAAGACAGCAAGCAAAACCAATGCAATACAAGCATTGGAAGCTTGTATTGTATTGCATTGCATTGGTTGCTGTCCTCTGACACGAAACGGGGGGGGGCAAACAAAATGGGGGGGCAAACAAAACGGTGGGGGGGCAAACAAAACGGGGGGGGCAAACAAAATGGGGGGGCACACGAAATGGGGGGGCACACGAAACGGGGGGGCACACAAAACGGTGGGGGCACACGAAACGGGGGGGCACACGAAACTGGGGGGGCACACAAAACAGGGGGGCACATGAAATGGGGGGGCACACGAAATGGGGGGGCACACAAACGGGGGGGCACACGAAATGGAAAACGGAGATATGTGAATGGGGGGGGGAAACGGAGTGGTGGTGTGGTGGTAAAATGAAGTGGTGGTGTGGGGGGGGGGTAAAATGAAGTGGTGGTGTGGGTGGGGGGGTAAAACGTAGTGGTGGTGGTGGGGGGGTAAACAAAGTGGTGGTGGGGGGGCAAACAAAGTGATGGGGGATGGGGGAGAGAGGAGGGAAGGGTGAGAGAGAGGAGGGAAGGTGGAGAGAGAGAGGAGGGAAGGTGGAGAGAGAGAGGAGGGAAGGGTGAGAGAGGAGGGAAGGGGGAGATAGAGAGGAGGGAAGGGGGAGAGAGAGAGGAGGGAAGGGTGAGAGAGAGAGGAGGGAAGGGGGAGAGAGGGAGGAGGGAAGGGGGAGAGAGAGGAGGGAAGGGGGAGAGAGAGAGGAGGGAAGGGGGAGAGAGAGGAGGGAAGGGGAGAGAGAGGAGAGAAGGGGGAGAGAGAGAGGGGGGAAGGGGGAGAGAGAGGAGGGAAGGGGGAGAGAGAGGAGGGAAGGGGGAGAGAGAGATGAGGGAAGGGGGAGAGAGGAGGGAAGGGGGAGAGAGAGAGGAGGGAAGGGGAGAGAGAGGAGGGAAGGGGGAGAAAGAGAGGAGGGAAGGGGGAGAGAGAGAAGGGAAGGGGGAGAGAGAGGAGGGAAGGGGGAGAGAGAGAAGAGGGAAGGGGGAGAGAGAGAGAGGAGGGAAGGGGATAGAGAGAGGAGGGAAGGGGGAGAGAGAGAGAGGAGGGAAGGGGGAGAGGAGGGGGGAGAGAGGAGGGAAGGGGGGAGAGAGAGGAGGGAAGGGGGGAGAGAGAGGAGGGAAGGGGGGAGAGAGGAGGGAAGGGGGGGGAGAGAGGAGGGAGGGGGTAGAGAGGAGGGAGGGGGGTAGAGAGGAGGGAGGGGGGTAGAGAGGAGGGAGGGGTAGAGAGGAGGGAGGGGGGAGAGAAGAGGTAAGGGGGGGAGAGAGGGGAGGGCTGGGAAAAGACAGAGGGGAGGGCCGGGAAAAGAGAGAGGGGAGGGCCAGGAAAAGAGAGAGGGGAGGGTCGGGGAGAGATTAGGGGGAGGGTCGGGGAGAGATTAGGGAGAGGGTCGAGGAGAGAGAAGGGGGAGGGCCGGGGGGAGAGAGGAGGTAAGGGGGAGAGAGGAGGGAAGGGGGAGAGAGGAGGGAGGGGGGAGAGAGGAGGGAGGGGGGAGAGAGGAGGTAAGGGGGGACAGAGGAGGGAAGGGGGGAGAGAGGGGAGGGTCGGGAAAAGAGAGAGGGGAGGGTCGGGAAAAGAGAGGGGGGAGGGTCGGGAGAGATTAGGGGAGGGTCGGGGAGAGATTAGGGGGAGGGTCAGGGAGAGAGAAGGGAGGGTTGGGGAGAGAGAGAGGGGGGAGGGTTGGGGAGATTGAGAGGGGGGAGGGTCGTGGGGGAGGGAGATAGCGCGGGGGGAGAGAGAGGGCCGGGGGGGAGAGAGAGGGCAGCGGGGAGAGAGAGGGCAGCGGGGAGAGAGAGAGCACGGGGGGGAGGGAGAGAGCGCAGGTCGGAGAGAGAGGGCGGGGGGGGGAGAGAGAGAGTGCGGGGGAGAGAGCGCGGGGGGAGAGAGAGAGTGCAGGGGGGGCAGGAGAGAGAGCACAGGGGGGGGGCAGGAGAGAGAGCGCAGGAAGGGAGGGAGGGGGTGGGAGAGAGGGTGGAGGGAGAGAGGGGGAAGGGGGGAGAGAGGGGGGGAGAGAGAGGGGGTGGGGGGGAGAGAGGGGGGAGGGGGAGAAAGGGGGGAGAGAGAGGGGGAAGGGGGGAGGGGGTGAAGAGCAGGGGAGAGAGAGGGGTAAGGGAGAATGCATGGGGGAGAGAGAGGGAAGGGGAGAGAAAGAGAGGAGGAGATAGAGGGGATATATATCCATCTAAATATATATATATATCCATAGATATATATATATATATATATAATATTTATATCCATAGATATATATATATTACTGCAATAGATGCCCCCGCCCCCGCCGTCCCACTGACACGCCCCCCACTGACACGCCTCTCGCAAATTTCCTCTAGCAGGACAGGATTTGTCTCCTGCTTACATGCAGGTGACGTCACTGCTCATGAGCACCAGCCTGCTCGCCCCGCTCTTCGCTTCACCTTGGACGAGGCCTAAGAGAGTAGGTCTTAGTCAGTTTAGAACATTTGGTCACAGCCGTTTCACCACAACCAAATGACTACTGGCACTTGCCGCAGCTCACCTTACCGCCAGGACACTTACCGCTAAGGTAAGACCCGAACCATAACCCTTATAATAAAACTCCCTAAATAGCAAAATGGCTATGAGCAAATTGTAGGGGGTAGTGTAATTGGGGTCAAACCTTTTGACTCCGAATACTGTCTTGAAACAGGATTATATTCTCACACTAAATGAGAAGCATTTTATTACAAAGTTGTATCTGTAGAAAAAGGCCTTAAATCATAGGATATCGTAAGTACAATAACAATGAGTTTGAGAGTAATATAAAGTAACATCTATGATTTATTGTATACAATAATAATAACGATGAAAGATAATGAATAAGATAAGAATAATGAAAAGCAGAGTACAATTCTTAGTTATATACTTGCTTATACAAACAACCAAATAGGGTACCAATGTCAGTTTCGCTAATCTCTCTGTCTGGTCTGTTCTCTGTTCTGCCTGTCATTTCTATACACTAACTTATATGTCCTCTATACAGTATACGTCATATCTGTTGCTAAGCAGAATATCTATTTTTTCTACAGTATGTTCTGTAGGTAAGAGACATATTGGCCTACATCTCACCCTAGCCCTTGGTACTTTCCTTGTGTGGTTACTGCGTTTATGCAAGTGGATTCTGTATACCTAAAAACATGTGTTCGTAAACGTTTTGTGGTTTCCTACCTCTCTGCATGCTGAACAAAATAATAATCAGGCCATAGGGAAACAGTAAAATTAGTACAATTTATATGTATTAGCTGAGTATACTCAATGCTGTACTAAATGAATACTGCATATGCAACCTAAATAAGCTTTTTTATAAGCTTTTTTTTATATATATATATATATATATATATATATATATATATATATATATAGTGGGTTTAATGGCTTTGCATCTCATCCCAGCCTCTGTCTAAAAGCTGTGTTTAAAACAGCATGCATTGGCTTGAGGATTTGCTTGTGTAATACGAGCTTGAGACAAAAGATGGCACTGAGTGCTCATTTGCATGTCATTTCCCAGAATCCCTTGCTGCAGTGGAAGCGCTGTATGCTGGGCGATAATGGGGAAAGACAGGGTAGCAGACCTGTCTAAGACATGCAAATGAGCATACAGTTATATTTACAGTTGCTTTAAGCTTTACTGTGGAGGATTTTTGTCAATTTTTTTACCCACCATAACCTTAATAATTGTGGTGATTATATATATATATATATATATATATATATATATATATATATATATATATATATATATATATATATATATATATATATATATAAAATAACACAATTACAGCCTGCAACTAACTAGATAAATAATACAAACTTGCTCAAATCAAAAGTAGGTACACTGATGAAAATAACAGCCTAATGACGGTGCTAGGGACAAGTATAAATGAATGCCAGCAAAGAAAGAGAAAAGGGTCCCTGTAAAAGCATTCAAGTAAAGGTGATATATAAATTGATTTATTAAAGAAACATGAATTACACAAAATGAAATAAAACAGTCCCCAAGGTATCCCTACACCATGAAGTCTGACCTAAACATAGAATGAGATTACTATAATGTAATATGGTATATGGAACACACATAAACCATATATGATGTGCAGAGCCAGAAAAACAAATGTTTAACCTGCTAAGCAATGTGTAGATCGGCCGGTCAGTAAGGAATTCTATGTAAGGTAGCTGAATGCTGTGACCAAATAACTGCTGACAAAAGATTTTACCCATAATGCAGTACCACTCAGTTAATCACTCAATCAGCCACAATAAGGCAATACAAAGCCTGAAACCCACAAGCAAAAAGCAACTGCAGAGTATACTTGCAAGTGATCATATGTTTGCAGAGCAAAAAAAGTCCTGGAATGGTATAGGTTGCAGATTGGGGTGTCCATCAGGGGTTCACACTGAAGTGTTGGGGGTCCAAGGGGAGTGCAAACAAGCACAACCCCGACGTACGTTTCGCACCCTGGCTTCGTCCACAATATATATTTGTGCTGTATATGACCGTAACGCCCTCTTCTTTGCCTATGTCATTATTATGTGTGCAAAATAATACTTTCCTTTCTGGTATCACAGACTAGTAACAATATGTTTGTCCTGTGGCTCCCAAGGAACAACAATTGGGGGAATTTACGCAATGTCCTCTAGTTTTGGAGAAAGTGGAGTCATAAATGACATTGGAGGAACTCCAAAAAAATAACATTGGTTAACATGGGTACAATTAATTGGTGCATGTGATAGGGTTAATCTATAGAAGTCACCCAACTGAAAAATTGGTGTATTGTGTGGTTCATACAAACTCAACATTGTACTGTTCCATCTTGCCCCAAAACAACATTCATGCAAGCGTTCTAAACATGCCATTAAGGTTGTACAAACATTTGTCCCATGGCTGACAATACTAATGTCTCCTTCCTCAGCGGTTGTCACAGTCATTTGAAATATCTGATGATCAATGTCCATACATTTAAAATATGGTTGGTCAGAAATATTCAGCATAGCCCTCACTTGCCAGAAATTGCATAATATCTGGAGGCTGCGTGGTAGCAATGTTGCTCTGGGTGTAATAACGCAAAAAGGTCTTTCGCGAGTAAGCCTTTCTTGATACATAAAATCTCTCATCATTGCCAATAATTGTTGCTGTCTCAGAGGCTTTCGGTTTGGTAAAACAAGCTGGTGTAGATAAGTTTTCATTGAAGCTTGATATGCTCGCGGACGCTGCATTATCTGTGATGTCACTGTCACTTTTCCTTTCACGCAACAAAACATCTAAGCAGTGAAATTTGTGCTTGTAAAATGATGTATACCACTGATTTATATGTTGGTATAAAGCAGTTGATACAAAACCTGTGTGCTTATGAAACATAGGGCCTCATACAGTTAGCGCCGATAGAAGAAATCGCCAGGCTTTTTAAATCTCCATTTTTGACAGCGTTGCTACTGTATCACGGTATGCAGAAATTCCCGAATACAGTGATAGCAACAGTTGCAAACATGGCGAGTTGCCGGCGACAAGATGATCGGACCTCTGAAAATGGCTCACCCAGCGAGTTGATTTTGCTGCACAGAGAGCCGCCTCTCTCTCTGTGCAAATCTCGCCTGAAATAAAAATATTTTAATTAAAATTTTATTACTAGTGTAGATGAGCAGGGTGTCTCCGGAGCAGAACCGCATTGATTTCAGGTCTGGGGACCCCCTGCTTCCCGAGATACCGGCACCCCATAATGGGGCCTGTATCTCCTATGCATTGAAATGTCCAGGTCATGTGACGCGAGACACTTACATGCATAGGAGATACCGGCACCCCATAACGGGGCCTGTATGTCAGGAAGAAGTGGGTCCCCGGACCTCAAATAAATGAGGTTCTGCTCCAGTGACCCCCTGCTACAAAACACTAGTAATTAAATTTATAAAAAAATATGTAATAACCACCAATACACAACCCACCCCCTGTGCCCCACATAAAACCATTATTTAATTTTTTTACACACAGGATTAATACCACAGGCCGGTGGATGTCCCCTGGTGGTCCCCCGGGTTTCCGTGGTCCCCAACGGTCCCCATGGGTCCCCAATGGCCTGCAGTACCATTCCTGTATTTAAAAAAAACAAAAACATGGCCCACATTTCAATAAATACACCTCCCCCCCATCAAACACATACAGTACAGTAATTTGCAAAATAACTATTATCCAGATATGGATAATAGATTTTTTGCCCATTATTAAACACAACATTAGCCAGCCAGCATAAATAAAGTAAATAAAAACTGTTCTACTTACCCCTGCCAACATGAAGGACATCCTCATCAGCATAGTGCAGGGTCATGTCCTCCAATGCCAGCAACAGTACATAAAATACAATCTAATGGCCCCTAACCCCTTAATCACCTTAGTGGTTAATAACCGCTATAGTAATTAAGGGGGGTTCCCACTGGTCCCTGGGGGACCCCCTGCTACAATACACTAGTAATTACATTTAAATAAAAATATGTAATAACCACCAATACACAACCCACCCCCCCTGTGCCCCCACATAAAACCATTATTATTTTTTTTACACACAGGATTAAAACCACAGGCCGGTGTATGTCGCCTGGTTGTCCCCAAGGGTGTCCGCAGGCTCCTAACCCCTTAATCACCTTAGCCGTTAATAACTGCTACAGTAATTAAGGGGCTAAGCCACCCTCCCTCACTACCCACCGGGAGGCCTAACTACACACACCGGACCCACTATACCCACCCTGTACCCATTGAGTGGCATAGTAGTACATCATACCCATATAATATGAGCATGATAAGCTACTATAGCAGTCAATGGTCACACTAATACAAATTTCTCAAACAATCCAGGGGGAGCATGTAAGGGAAAAGAAGACAAACTACGCAGACAATATAAGTGCAGGTGTTTGGAGTATCTGGGATATGATAATGTCCATAATCTTGACTCTATGCACAGCCTACTCAAAGGATACAGAAGATATAAAGACACTTGCAAGGGGGGCTGCTACCCGTGGTTTTCAGTGGATATTTCTTGATTATTGAGTGTGATTATTTCTTGTTTTTCTTCATCTTCTGTCTTTAACTTCATCTGTTAATCCAATAACCCCATGTTAAATACACGATGTTGACTCGATGACTTGTTGAACTCAGATGAGACATTACAGCCTTAAATATGGCCTGTGACATCACAGTTGGGCGGAAAATGGTTCCCAAGCCATCTGATTGGCTGTGAAAACCATGTACCCATTTTTTTTAAGGTGACATCATGAAAGGGACTGTAGCCAGTCAAACAGAATAGCTGCGCTTCATTTCCCTTTAACATGACGTCACCAAACCCACGTGGCACATGGTACTTCAGCCAATCAGATTTTGAGAACTATGGGCCTCATGCAGTAAGCGTTGATAAGGATTTTTTCGGCATTTTATAGCCAAAATTGGGTTTGAGATTCAGTAAGCGCCGATAAGTGCTTGATTTCGGCAGGTTTCGTAGCCGATAATTTTGTTATGGCCAGTCGGCTGCCGATAAGCCTGTTTTCGGCACTGATCGCCACTTTTTTAAATCGGCTGTATTCAAGTACCAAAATCAGCTTATCGGGGCTGATCGGCACTAGGAAATTGAGATGTTATGGCCAATTTCTCCCGCCAACTAAAGTTGGCAAGTTGGAGGGGAGAACGATCGCTAAGGCTGCCGGAACGGCACTTAGAAAAAAAAACTCTTCTGTACATCAATGGAGTCAATGGAGCGGGGACGTATAACAGTATAGTACTGTTTACGTTTCATTGCTCACAATACAAAGGTGATTTGCATTACAGTGTGGGGGGCATTCCCTGCATTGTGTCACAGCTGACGTGTATTATTTGCATAACATTGTACTTTTAGATGTTTTCATCATTTGCGTGTCACATTACTCATCATGTGATGATGTGTCAAGCGAAAATCCTATACTTAACTCTTAAAGGAGAACCTCACATCATATCACACATTTTACTGAACTGAGCGACAATTATTTATATGATGTTACACATGTCACACATCTAACACATACACCGTATATTCATGTTGCTTTACATTACACAATGCTTGTAATGTGTAACGCATCTTGAAACGTTCATGTACATCTTTCTTCTCATGTTTACATGTACCTTTTGGGTCCTCCCTTTTTTCATGACGTCACTTATTGGACACTCAATCACATTGCATGTTTACATTGTAAACGTTGCATTACAAGCACTTCAACCTAACTTCCACACACATCTACAGTAATTAATCATTGTGACACCTTTCAAACTGATTCTATAGCAACTATCCTCATTACATAAATGCATGCATATGCACACGACAATTCATTGTTGTCAACATGTGACAATAACATGGCTAATTACACATGTTGCAGCAAACATTTTCCACGTCAATCTCAGGCTTTTTGTCTAATTACATGACTGACTGTTGCGTTCAGAAGTGTTACATGCATTGCACATTAAACTAATTATTTTCAAGCAATGTTTGTACAAAGCTTCACGTGACATCATTGTCAAATATCATGATTCCCTGCAGAATACACAGAACAAATACTTCTAACATCAACTGCAGACAGCTTGGGACAGAAGTACTTTAATATGTTAATGTAACACCTTGCATTTTACTATGTCACCTGACATCATCACATACCTATTTAAAGGACGCCCATTACCTGCTCATTCATAGCTACTCATTTCAAAATGTTGCGATTGTTTAGGAAACGGAGGAACATTCTTTTCCATGACATGCTTGCTGATCAAGAGAATGATCCAAACACAAGGAGGGGAAAAGGGGAAGTGGAGGGGGAAGGAATACCCTCGCTACTGCTTGCTGGATGTGGCTATGTGGAGGTGCTACTATCAGGGGTAATGTCAAATAGAAAAAACAGAGAGAGGTAGAACCCCAAGGAGAGCACTCTACCAATGTGTAGCCAAAATGTATCAGAACCTAGTAAGGTGGGTGAGTAATGAATTAATTAAAACCAGAAACTTTAATTGAGTCTTAACTCTAAATATAAAATAATATGGGAACACTATAGGTCAAGTAATATACTAATGATAGCCAGTGTACAGTGAATTAATATTAAAAATGAGCAAAGCAAACCACAATAAACTCTGTACTGTAAACCCAGAGTCTGGGATATGGCCGCACGATAACACTAGTGGTGTAGAGTAGATCCAAAGGATGGTTATAGGTCAAAACAGGTAACGGTAAGTGTCTAGTTTGTACTATGTCGTATGGCATAAATCAGCATGTCGATATCAACACTGACTGTAGCAGTATACAGGTATAGCTGGTTACTTGTACAGGTTAGTGGTATTGTACCTATATCAGTAACACAGCACACAGAGTCAGTTATCTGTGTAAATAATACCAAAAGCCGTGCCTGTTGGTGGTGGATCTCTATGTACAAAAGCCACTTGATGTTAGTATGGTGCGTGAGTATTGTACACACAAGTTAGTGGTATTGTACCTATATCGCTAGCACAGCCCACAGAGTCAGTTATCTGTCTAAAAAATGCCAAAAAGCCGTGCCTGTTTATGGTGGTTCTCTGTAAGTATAAGCCACCTGGTGTTAGTGCGGTGCGTGAGTGTTGTACACACACATACACGTAGCAGTATACAGGTATAGCTGGTTACTTGTACAGGTTGGTGGTATTGTACCTATATCAGTAACACAGCACACAGAGTCAGTTTATCTGTGTAATTAATGCCAAAAGCCATGCCTGTTGGTGGTGTATCTCTATGTACAAAAACCACTGATGTTAGTATGGTGCATGAGTATTGTACACACAAGTTAGTGGTATTGTGCCTATATCGGTAACACAGCCCACAGAGTCAGTTATCTGTGTAAACAATGCCAAAAGCCGTGCCTGTTCATGGTGGTTCTCTATATGTATAAGCCACTTGGTGTTAGTGCGGTGCGTGAGTGTTGTACACACACATACACACCATATCAGTGTCAGTATTAATCTAAAACAGTGCACAAGTAGTGCCTGTTAACATGGATTGTGGTAGATTCGCGAAATTCATACAGTATGAATATGCCAGGTTATGACGTCATCGCGTCAAAGGGGCGGGATATGCGCTGGCGGTCGGAGCGCCTCCTGCACCCAGTAGCTTCAGCTGCATGGCTGTGCTACCGATGGTATCAACTTAACTTTTAGCTATCACCAGACGCACCGAGGCTGATACTAGAGAGCTCCTGGCATGCTGCCAAAGACGCCCAGCCCCCCACATAGGAGGTATGTCTGGTGTGTTATGAGCAAAGCATTGTGTGATTCCACTCCATGTTAACAGGCACTACTTGTGCACTGTTTTAGATTAATACTGATTCAGTCAATATATTCTCTGACATGTGTGTGAGTGTATGAATTTCGCGAATCTACCACAATCCATGTTAACAGGCACTACTTGTGCACTGTTTTAGATTAATACTTTTCCATGACATGCTTGCTGATCAAGAGAATGATCCAAACACAAGGAGGGGAAAAGGGGAAGTGGAGGGGGAAGGAATACCCTCGCTACTGCTTGCTGGATGTGGCTATGTGGAGGTGCTACTATCAGGGGTAATGTCAAATAGAAAAAACAGAGAGAGGTAGAACCCCAAGGAGAGCACTCTACCAATGTGTAGCCAAAATGTATCAGAACCTAGTAAGGTGGGTGAGTAATGAATTAATTAAAACCAGAAACTTTAATTGAGTCTTAACTCTAAATATAAAATAATATGGGGAACTATAGGTCAAGTAATATACTAATGATAGCCAGTGTACAGTGAATTAATATTAAAAATGAGCCAGAGTCTGGGATATGGTAAACCCAGAGTAAACCCAGAGTCTGGGATATGGCCGCACGATAACACTAGTGGTGTAGAGTAGATCCAAAGGATGGTTATAGGTCAAAACAGGTAACGGTAAGTGTCTAGTTTGTACTATGTCGTATGGCATAAATCAGCATGTCGATATCAACACTGACTGTAGCAGTATACAGGTATAGCTGGTTACTTGTACAGGTTAGTGGTATTGTACCTATATCAGTAACACAGCACTGCACTGTTTTAGATTAATACTGACACTGATATGGTGTGTATGTGTGTGTACAACACTCACGCACCGCACTAACACCAAGTGGCTTATACATATAGAGAACCACCATGAACAGGCACGGCTTTTGGCATTGTTTACACAGATAACTGACTCTGTGGGCTGTGTTACCGATATAGGCACAATACCACTAACTTGTGTGTACAATACTCATGCACCATACTAACATCAGTGGTTTTTGTACATAGAGATACACCACCAACAGGCATGGCTTTTGGCATTAATTACACAGATAAACTGACTCTGTGTGCTGTGTTACTGATATAGGTACAATACCACCAACCTGTACAAGTAACCAGCTATACCTGTATACTGCTACGTGTATGTGTGTGTACAACACTCACGCACCGCACTAACACCAGGTGGCTTATACTTACAGAGAACCACCATAAACAGGCACGGCTTTTTGGCATTGTTTAGACAGATAACTGACTCTGTGGGCTGTGCTAGCGATATAGGTACAATACCACTAACTTGTGTGTACAATACTCACGCACCATACTAACATCAAGTGGCTTTTGTACATAGAGATCCACCACCAACAGGCACGGCTTTTGGCATTATTTACACAGATAACTGACTCTGTGTGCTGTGTTACTGATATAGGTACAATACCACTAACCTGTACAAGTAACCAGCTATACCTGTATACTGCTACAGTCAGTGTTGATATCGACATGCTGATTTATGCCATACGACATAGTACAAACTAGACACTTACCGTTACCTGTTTTGACCTATAACCATCCTTTGGATCTACTCTACACCACTAGTGTTATCGTGCGGCCATATCCCAGACTCTGGGTTTACAATACAGAGTTTATTGTGGTTTGCTTTGCTCATTTTTAATATTAATTCACTGTACACTGGCTATCATTAGTATATTACTTGACCTATAGTGTTCCCCATATTATTTTATATTTAGAGTTAAGACTCAATTAAAGTTTCTGGTTTTAATTAATTAATTACTCACCCACCTTACTAGGTTCTGATACATTTTGGCTACACATTGGTAGAGTGCTCTCCTTGGGGTTCTACCTCTCTCTGTTTGATCAAGAGAATGACATAGGGCAAGGGAGGGACAGAGCCAGGGACAGTGACAGGGACAGGCACGCGGATACGACAGGGACAGGGACAGGCCGAGGGAGAGGTAGAGGGACAGGAGATCAGAGGAGAAGACAGAGGAGACAAGTTGTGCCTCGTCCGCGTGTGTACAGGGAGAGAACCCTGTTAGATGGGATGAGTGAGGAGGAGATAGTAAGTCGCTATCGTTTGAGTTCAGCAGCAATCTTATCTCTTTATGAGGAGATAAGGGGAGATTTAGATTTTTTGACAGCCAGAGGTCGTGCAGTCCCTGGGCTTGTTAAAATGCTGTGCTCATTACATTATCTTGCTTCCGCATCATTCCAGACAACTGTGGGCATAGTGGGCGGGGTCTCGCAATCTACATTCTCGCGGGCCTTTACCCAGTTTCTCTATGCACTCAATAGACACGCTAGGAATTATATTCATTTTCCTAAAGAGGCGACAGAGTGGCTGGAAGTCAGGACTGGCTTTTATAATATAGCAGGGATACCATGTGTGCTGGGTGCAATCGATTGCACACATGTTGCTTTGATTGCACCTAGTCAGAGTGAGCATGTTTACCGCAATCGTAAGCACTACCATTCACTCAATGTACAGGTGGTATGTGATGCCACGATGAGGATAATGCATGTGGTACCCAAATTCCCTGGTTCCAGTCACGATTCCTCTATCCTGAGGAACTCTTCAGTCTTCCATGCGTTCGAAGAGGGACATTTTGAACATGGTTGGCTGCTGGGTGAGTACAGATTTAGATGTTCTAACACAAAACACATTTTTCTTTAGGAATGTTGTCATTGTAGAATCTTATCACTAATGTAAGCTTATGTGTGCTCCATTCATTATAGGTGACTCAGGATACAGAATTAGGCCGTGGCTCTTGACTCCGGTGCTAAACCCTCAAACTGAAGCAGAGGAGAGGTACAATGCAGCCCATATCTCTACAAGATCTGTTATAGAGAGGACATTTGGCCTACTCAAGACCAGATTTAGGTGTCTGGACAGAACTGGTGGGGCTCTTCTATACAAGCCTCAAAAAGTGTCTGATATTATCCTTGCCTGTTGCATTTTGCACAATGTTGCACTCAGACACAATGTACAATCAGACCTAGCTGAGCCTTTGGTAGACGAGCATCCAACCCATGTAGCTGCTGAAAATGAACAAACAGCCAGTGGTGGCCAGACACGCCAGAATCTCATCAATTCCTTTTTTTCTTGTAAGTAAAAACATATATGTTCCTAGTACTACTTTTATAGATTAATTATGTTATATTAACAATAATGTTTTTTTATATAACCTTCTGTTAGGACACAGATGAATATGGGTTGCACACCTTTCTTTTCTCTGCTGTGTGCACAAAGGGATATGGCACCGGTATGTTATTGTTGCACAGGTTAAATAATCCCTCTTCAATTGTACATTAGTTGTGTGTATGTGAATACAACTGGGGTAACAAAGCAGTAATATTTTAGCATTGTGTTGTTCCTTATGCAAACACAATACACATAGTATGGCCATAGTCATTCATTCTTGCAGTATGCTTACATACAATGTTATTGTTGCAGTGTAACATGTACATCCATATGATGTGTACACCAGGCTGCTTTACATTTTGAATGTGATTAAATATACATGGTGTTGCACATTTAACACCAAATACACACTTTGCTGTGTTGCTTACGGTACTGAAGATGGCATGTCAATGTTTGCAATTTATATATTGTTCCATTGCATTATAGGTATATCTCCAGTATGACTGATCATGGTATGTATATTTGCTGACATCTGTCATAAGATGTGGCTACCTCAATATTCGTATAATTATTTGAAGTAAAAACCCAACATATTGGTTAAAAGAAAAATGTTACATATATGTACTTTCTGTATCATGTACATGCATTTAGCTACTATTGAGGTTTCATGTGCATTGTATTATAAAATGATTACTCCCATTTCATCACATTTAATGTATGTTCCCTTATAAATTCCATTAATGTAATATAGAGGTGTTTGGAGAGAAGGGGATAACGGTACTTATTTGTTTACTTACGGGAGCTCATTAATCACGGATGCAATTGACTGATCATAACACTCCATGCATGAATGCCTGTAATCACAACAATGCGTGGTACATCTTATATTTAGCAATGTAGGTGATTATTAATGCTACAAATTATTTGTCAACATTAATTAAAATGTGTCACATGTGTATGTATAAGTCACACGTGTGTTGATGTGACCTACATGTAACAAGTGTCAAAGTGTAAACAAAACCACAATTGTGTCAAAAATGTTACTGTAATTTTGCATTTCTAATTTCCCACAATGACAATGTTGGTAATATATTTGGAATGTCATTGACGTCACTTCATCATTATCATGATGATACTTATCAAGTATTCTCAAAATACACTGGCGACACACTTTATTCGAGCTTGGCTAGTCCCACGAATTCGGGTATACCCGGGTGTATTGAGGTTTGTGACTGTTTTCTGCCCGAGTACATTGAGTTATTTTCCAAGCAGGGATTGAAGCATTTTATTCCCGCTGGCTGCAATACTGCACAGTATATATATATAAACTGCATTACAATTCATGAATTTATGCCATCTGGTAGACACGCGAAGCATTGCAGCCTATTAAATCCTAATCATTATCATTTAACAGATCAGCCGCCCATCAGCCAGGCATGAACCCAGGCTGGGAAGGCAAATGCAACGGGGCTTGTCAGAGGTTAGGAGTGGCGCATTCCAGGTATCTGCCAGGTACATACCGGGTATTTGCTCGAATAAAGTGTGTCGGTGCAGTATAAACGTCAATCACGTGCACATTAGCATAGGCACACTTTTTAAGACAACTGTTTGTGTCTGTATCAATTTGTGTATGATCCATGTATAACACCGACAAATGATAACAGCAGGTTTATTATGGTAGCTTATATCATCATATTGACTGTACTATGTATGTGTTGAACGTTTAATAAACACAGTAAACTATAGTTAGTTTGGTACATGAAATATACACATAAACGTACTTCATTACATACAGGACAGTCATACGTTCCATTACACAATGTATGTATGTATGTATGTCTTTATTTGTATAGCGCCATAAAATGTACATAGCGCTTCACAGTAGTAATACATGTCATATAAATAACAAATATAAATAACAGATCATGGGAATAAGTGCTTCAGACATACTGTAAAAGTAACATTAAGGAAGGAGTCCCTGCTCCGAGGAGCTTACAATCTAATTGGTAGGTAGGGAGAACGTACAGAGACAGTAGGAGGGAATACTAGTAAGTGCGTCTGCAGGGGGCCAAGCTTTGTGTCATGTGTCCATGATTATCCAGTGCTACTCATATGCTTCTTTAAGCAGATGTGTCTTAAGGTGGGTCTTAAAGGTGGATAGCGAGGGGGCTAGTCGGGTATTGAGGGGAAGGGCATTCCAGAATACACAAATGTGTTAGCAGAGTGGGAATGGTTGTTATATATATACCATGGCATAAAATGTTAGTAGTAATTAAAGAACACTCAAGAAAATTTCTAGCTGCACTCTTTTGCAACATCATTATGTTAATTAAGTGCTTATGCAATATAGGCATAAGGGTATCACATTTTTAATTGTTTGTTAATAAGCGCTGCAAGCAATATAAAATTAGTTCCATATGTAGAATAGTAGTCGGTGGCTCCTCCTCACAATCATCTCATATAAAGGTAGACTCTTCTGAAATCATACATTGATCCGATTGTATCTTCCCCGACATCTCTGAAATACAGCAAACACATGATGGTCAAAGATGGCACCTTACTATATATGTATCCGTGACAACGCGTTACACAGCTCTATATGATTGTGTAGATACACACGTAAGTCACTTATATGTTAGAACTACAAGTGTACATCATTATGTAATCGTTAATTAAATTAGTAGCAGGCATAACTATGTATATGAAGTTAACGTTGCCTGTATACTGAAAAATGTGCGCGCACATCTTAGTGTGCGCACGCACTTCACGCTTGGGTCGACTAACTGTTAGCGCATGCGCAAAGCAATGCGTACATTGTGCGTTCAATACATGTTGAAAATAGCATTAACCATTAAATATTTATTTCAAATACAATGAAGGCGAAACTACATTCGTTCTAAACGAGTACATCTGTATTCTTTTTAAACAGACGTGTGTGGACAGAAAGCACGGCCGATAACACAATGCGCAAATGCAATACGTGTGACGTCATGTTAAGCCAGCATGAAGCGCACGCAAACACTCCTCCCACTCAATTAACATTCGGCTAATGCCCAGTGTACGCCCACAAACACTGAGGCGCACGCATGACACAGTGCAGTTACCGTAACTATAACAAAACAACACAGGCAATAGGCTTTGACGCGCGCATGTCGCTTGGGGGCGGGACTTACATCCGTAATCCTTTTTAAGGACGCCTTGGCACATGACAAGGGTCCCACGTCATACGTGGTCGACCCGGTTTGTTTTTTGTAGATGTTGCATGATAACAAAACAGGTGTGTGTTACAGTTATGGTAACATGTTTATAATATGTTTAAAGGGATAGGAAAGTACGTATATTTATTCCGTGAGCAATGTGTACTACTCTTTCAGGTTCTACTATATTGTAATAGGAAACAATGTGTTTGTGATCGCTACATGTTATGCAGTCTGCAATGTTACGCTGTATCCACGCATTTAAAGTCAAAATGGTGGTTAGAAAAAAAAAACTTTTAACGCTGAGTCAACGCATAACGATTGTTATATTTACCATTCTTGTAGAAGTAACACTTCGTCTGCCTGCAACTGGTCGCTCCAGAAAACCAAGGCATTTGCATCCACGGTTGACCCAAACACTGAATCCTGTATGACACACATCTCCTCCATGAAGCGCTCATAGGAATCGCCACTGCTTTCTTCAAACAATTGGTCCGGAGGTAGGTTCATTTCTTCGGGAACCCACTCGAATGCGTTTGCAGCAGAAAGGCTTGGTACAAAATCATAGTAGTTATGTTCTTGTAGAATGTGTGTTTCAGCAATGGAGGGTGCAAATATTGCAGCAGGTATCGATTCACACGGAACAGTAGTAGCGGATCCATTGCTATTGGCATTAGGAATAAATATGCCATTTAGCACAATATGTGTGCCGTCTTCCACGGTGAATTGTTTTTCCTTAGCAATCTTCCAAAAACCATACCTTTCTTGTAGCTTATCCTGCACACGTTCAAAACAGTCATTAGTTGATAAAGTGAATCTTACTGAGGATTTAAAATTTCGCGCACGCCCAGGTTCTTGGTAATAAGGATACTTTGCTCTAATCAAATCATAGATTTGTCCCACGTTGGCTTTCTGGTCCGCACTTGACACTATCGCTTCTGCAATCATCAGTTTGTACCCCTTGTGTGGATGCATATTTGTACATAAATCATCAGCCATTGCAGATTATCAGAAATGATGTGTGCAGTTCTATGTTCTTTGCTCATAATAATGAAATGGTTCAAATGCTAACTATTTTGTGTCTTTCCTTTTCAAGGTCACACATTGTTTCAACTTGTACTCCTTGTTTCAAGCACCAATTGGAGGTCTAGAAATAATTGGTTTCACATTTGTGGTTTCTGATAGCCATTTGACTGACCAACATGTAGCAACTTTAATCAACTTTCTCAAAACATTTGTAGACTTTTAATTAAGAAACATTGTGGGTTGAGGAAAAAAACATTGTCCACTTTATGAAAATAGTGCTTACACAGCCATATAATGAAATACACACACACCTGCAAAAGTAATTTTTTTTTCCCCATAAATTTCTGTGTCTATTTTAAAGTCTGGTTAACTCCCTGTCTGCATCAGAGTTTAAGTACGTGTGTATATGTAGATATATATATCTCTCTCATAAATATATATATATATATATATATATATATATATATATATATATATATATAATGTCTGTAAAACCAAACTTTTAATGTGTGTGTATATTACAATATTTAAGGGTTTATATGTAAAGAGGGATTTTTATATTGGTGTGATTTATTTAAAGGTTTAAATAATAGAGGCTTAAAATGTGTTATGGCCTATTGCATTGACCTGTCTGGTAAATGTGATTTACCATCAAACAAGGTTTTTTTTTAATTTAGAAGGCCTGTAGTGTTACAACCAATAATATCTCTGTAATGCAGGTGTACACAGAACATATTGATGGCAGTAAGTAGGCCTTGTATGAAACCCATTTAAATGGTGATAAACATGAGTGAATTAAGTAATAAACATTTGTTTTAGGCCAATACTGTTATAGGCTCACAGTTAGTATAGTTCACAAACATTAGGCCTGTATTATTAAAATACTGTGTTTTCACAAGGAAGCATGAAGTGTATGTTTTCTGAAAATACATCTATACCAGTTTAGATAGTACAAATCATATATATATATATATATATATATATATATATATATATATATATATATATATATATATATATATATATATATATATATATATATATATATATATATATATATATATATATATATATATATATATATATGTATATGTACACACACACACACTGTGTGTGTGTGTACATATATCCATACATACTACATATATATTAGTATACATTCACAGATATGTTCTTGAAACAAGAACACATAAATGATTAAAGGACAACATTACAATGGGCAAGCAAGGTGAAGGTAAGTAATATTTTACACTTAATCCTGCTGTACACGGACAAGAAAGATGTTTGCAGTTAAATACATGTGTGTTTTTAATTGCATGTGAATAATATTAACATGCAATGATTACATCAAGTAACACACCCAAATATAATGTTTTGCAGGTAAGTCAATGGCAGCTTCTCTAAACATAGCAACTGGCTCCTGGTGGACCATTACTGAACAGATGATTAATACATCAATATTAATAACACTATTCATTAATTAGGACTGTTAACATTTCCAAAACTTCACGTGTACAAGAACATACTTGAAAGTTTGGAAACAACAGGTCTTCAGCATACATACAATATTCATTAGATAATCTGAAGTCAACAAAACAAGGCCAAAGACATATTTAGTGAATTATAACATTTATTATTTTTTTTCCTTTTGAGAGCGAGTAACAGGCCTGCTTGTTGTCTCTTGGATTTTCCTTTTTCGTTTAGCAACAACTTTAGGCACAACAGAGCCACTTTGAGTGGCCTCTGGCACTTCACGGGCAGGGCTTGTGGCCTCTGGCACTTCACGGGCAGGGCTTGTGGCCAGTGACTGTTCACGGACAGGGCTTGTGGCCAGTGACTCACCGACAGGGCTTGTGGGCAGTGACTCACCGACAGGGCTTGTGGGCAGTGACTGTTCATGGACAGGGCTTGTGGGCAGTGACTGTTCATTGACAGGGCTTGTGGGCAGTGACTGTTCACGGACAGGGCTTGTGGCCATTGACTGTTCACGGACAGGGCTTGTGGGCAGTGACTCACCGACAGGGCTTGTGCCCACTGACACATGTGAGCAAGTTGGTAGACACTGCACAACTGATGGTTGGTCCGTTTCATGTGTGGTTTTTTTTGTTTGTGTCCAAAACTGGTCAGTAGTAACTGCTTGTGCTTTTTTGTTTTTGCCGCCTCCTTTGTAGGTGTCAGCTCCTGATTTTCTACAGATGGCAGCGGTAGGATGTCGTCAGGAACATGCACAGAAATGTCTGCTACTTGACCGGTAACATTCCGACCTGGGGAATGAACATCAGATGCATGTGGTGAAAAATTACCAGCATGTAAAGATCCTGCCTGTGAGGTGTTGAAGTTGAAATTTGGTACAGTAGTCATTCTCAAGTAATTAGCTTGGGTTTGCTGCACAACCATTGCTTCTAATGACGTGTTTATTTTTTGCATTTGTTTAGGCACTTCAATGAAGACTCTGTGGAGATGTGCCAATTGTGATATCGTTTGTTCCTGCAGTGAAATCATCCTTTCGAGCACTGTCATCAGATCAGAATGGCGACGATTTTCAGCTTCCACAATTTTTCCCTCTGAAGCTACTATTGCATCGTATGTGTTACTTGATGGACGAATTGGCTGTGTAACTGTTTCAATGGGAACCTCTTCATGGTCACTTGGTTGCTTTTCTGTGTCTATGGTGGCATAATCATCATCATCATCTTCATCATCATCATCTTCATCATCATGTTCTAAAAATAAATGTACACATTATGAAATGGCATGTTAATCTCTGCTGTTTTACTATGTAATTATACTGTGTCATAAGTAACAACTAACATGTTTCCATACGTTTTATAACGTCCCATTAAAAACTACCTTGACTTACGAATAATGTTTGGACTCAGTATGAAATAAGAATGAATGAAAAGTTGTTCTAAACTCACAACTCCTACATGATACTTAACATCACAAACACAATACATGTTGTCTTAAACTTAATTTTCACTGACACTAAGTAATCCTATTTAAAGAACATGTGCAAAACAAATAATGAACATGACAACATAACATATAGAAGTGCACATATTATATGGCCACCACCTCATACACCCACCTTCTAGGTGTGTTGAGCTGCATGACCCAGGTGAAGACACTTGTTCCATCTCAGGTGACACATGTCCTCCAGGGGCAACTATATATAACAATAACATCAGTTGTACATTTACATGTGTAAATATTGAACAAACAGTTATTGTATGTTCTGTATTTATGAGTAACTAACAGCATCAGTTCCTTAACCAAAAATGTGTGTGAGAAAGTGAACATAAATAGGTGTAATAACAATGTACATGCCTGTGTACTTAGAACTTTTGAGTTCCCTAACATACAACATACTATGTTTCTGCAGTAATGCGTTAGGATAAATTGATTAAATTTGTAGATACAAATCATATGTTGTGTCGTCATATCAGTATCATAATGTACATAAGTATCATGAGATGAACATTCACAATGGTTATCATGAAGGTGGTCATATAGCAAAAAGCTTTGTTTTTGGTAGAGGATATGTGTGGTACATTAATAGAAGCTGTGGCACACCTGAATGTGGCTGTCACTCAACAACACAACACATGAAGTGTTTGATAATGTGTTGTTGATATCAGTTGAACTATAGATATGAGTGAACGAATGTGTGACGTACGGTTTGATAAGTAATGACTTGTTGGGGGATTTAGTACCTAGAGTTAAGCTTTCAAATGAGTGTGATTACCTTCAGTTTTGCTAGTCAGGTTGTAAGAACGGTATTCCCTTCCCCAAAAACCCTAATCAGGCAGACCTTACAATTACTTCAAACAGGTGAAAATGGTGTGCACTAAGTTGACCGTAAGATGACCCTGTAATTTGGGTGTGTGCTGAACCCCACCCCCTCTGTTGACGTGTATGCTGTGATGACATATTCATTGCAGCTGCTTTAACACAATGGTAGAGGAGCAAAATAGTCGTCTGAAGTGTGCAAGTTATGAACACAATGACATAACATATGCTACGTGTGCCTCATTATGCTGTCTGTATATGACATAAAGCAAAAATTGACCTTTTAATAAACAAGTAGACATTTGTTTGTGCTAGTGATGTTTGTAGGCCGTTGCATGCAATATATTCGATGCATGATTAGAATAGCCAATAATGTCGTGTTTGTATGAGTTAAATAAATAATATACACATTAATATTATACATATTTATGTTCTGTAACAGTAGCTAGTAATAATTTCTCATTAGCATGTGTTACACATGTGTGCTACCCTGTTGTTCCCCATCTTCGCCCACCATAAATTGCTTCCACTGCAGCAAAGCATTGTGGGAATTCACATGCAAATGAGCACGCAATGCAACGTGGTATATTAGTTACTGCTTTTAGTAGGACTACAACATATATGTCTAATTTGACACACATATATATATATATATATATATATATAGTGAATAAATGAGAACAAGGCACTACGTCAGGTAGATATAGGTGGGTGCTAATCCTATATAAATCAAATAGGCTATACGATACCGTGTAAGTAGATATCAGAGGCAGCACTCCAGAAGATAGTCAAAAAAATTGGTATTTAATGTGACATATAAACCAACGTTTCGGTCCTCCACACGGGACCTTTCTCAAGGTGATGAACAAACAGAGTGAGTCATAACACATATATATACCCTAAACCACCAAAGCAAACAGTGTTGCACCTGTTTGCTTTGGTGGTTTAGGGTATATATATGTGTTATGACTCACTCTGTTTGTTCATCACCTTGAGAAAGGTCCCGTGTGGAGGACCGAAACGTTGGTTTATATGTCACATTAAATACCATTTTTTTTGACTATCTTCTGGAGTGCTGCCTCTGATATCTACTTACACGGTATCGTATAGCCTATCTATCTATATATATATATATATAAATATATATATATATATATATATATATATATATATATAGAGAGAGAGAGAGAGAGAGAGAGAGAGAGAGAGAGAGAGAGAGAGAGAGAGAGAGAGAGAGAGAGAGAGAGAGAGAGAGAGAGAGAGAGAGAGAGAAACAGACATATACATATATAGATGTAGGTATGCTTATATTGGGAAGAAACTATAAAAAGCAGCGGAAATGTTTAAAATAACTGTAAGCAACGACACGCCTAGTACAGTAATATTTCTCACCTGGTGGAAATTGTGAGGGATAAATTCCGATGTCCCTGTCACCGGGCAAACCCTCCACGACGACGGGAAGTAATTTTCCCCGAAGCAGCTCCTCCAATGGAGTTAATATCAGACGCTGTGGTGGCGGGCCACCTCCAGTGCCAGTAGCATGCACACGTTGGTCTTGTATTTTCTCTTTTAATTTTGCCCTAATATCGTCAAATCTCTTGCGACAATTCTCCTTGACCCTGACACGATTCCCACACGCATTGACACCAATTACTATTGTGTCCCACATTTCTTTTTTGCTTGATGAACTTGTCCGCGCTTGAAAAACATACAAAATATATGACGTTAATTCATAATAATACAACCACCAGTTTCCTACACTGCTAGCTGTTCCAAGAGAAAGCAACCATGCTGTTTTAGGTGTAATATGTGAAGCACATGAGCATTCACTACTAAACCTATACATGTAAGCAAGGTTGCATTAATATTGTATGCAGTTATCGCAAATTGTACGCCTGAGTTTTGTTGTCCTTGTAACGCATGATAAAAAGATGTGTTTCCACACTAATTAACATAGAAAGATATTCTGTACCCATATTTGCATATTAACAAAACTCACATGACCTAGGATCACATGTATTTGAAGAATAAATGGAAAGGTACACTTTCCTACTAAATGTCCATAGAGACTGTCATAGTGCTCCAGAATCCCAGTGACAAGAGCCCTATTTTCTTGGTCATTGAAGCGAGGATTACGTGGCTTCTCCACACGTTTCTTCCGAGCACGTTTAGGCTCAGAGCTTGCCTGCTGCTGACTGGACTCTCCTTGTTCCAATGGAAGAGACTCCAAAAGCTGGCCACCAGCAAGCACGCCACCACCAGACACCCCATCAGCAACTGAGCCACCAGCAGCACTCCCACTCCCAGCAACAGCACTCCCACTCCCAGCAACAGCACTCCCACTCCCAGCAACAGCACTCCCACTCCCAGCAACAGCACTCCCACTCCCAGCAACAGCACTCCCACTCCCAGCAACAGCACTCGCACTCCTAGCAACAGCACTCGCCTGAACAGTACGTTCACTCTGACGCGTACTCGCATGAGTAGCACTACCACTCCCACCAGCATCACTCTTCCCACGCTTTGCGGGCATACTTACAGCACTCACAAAAAACAGAAAACAAATGTACAGCCAATCACACAAAACACTTCCACATAGAATACAAGACAAATATGTAAACAAAACAACAAAGGACAAAGCTTTCACAATACACAACAAGTCTCTCAGTCAATATGCAAATATTAAATCGCCCAGCTTTGTGCATCTCTCTCTCTCTCACTCCCAACAACACAGAGAATGATTAACAGTACACGTTGCCTTTAAATATGGCGCGCTATCCAATACATGCTTGCTTCGCCTGATTCAGCAAGATTTTTGATTGGCCAACCTAACAGCACCCCGCCACGCACGCCGATACACCTGTGTGTGATCGGCAAATCATCGTGAGAGTGGGCGGATTTGTTTTCGGCTTCATTTTGAAGACATTCGGCACTTACTGCATACGGAGAGGGAAAATCGCCAATAACATGACTAATCGGTAAGCTTGCCGATTTCACATATTCGTCGCTTACTGCATGAGGCCCTATATCCCCAATCTGATTGGTTGTAGTAGACCATGTGATGGCAGCCATGTTTGATTTGATGACATCAGTGGATGCTCTGTTTACATTAATAGAGCCCCTTGAAAATGCTGTTATTGCACAATTACTACCCTGCAATTTAATATTATACATTGCATATGTTGTAGCATTTCCTCACAGACTAAATAACCTTTATCAACACATAGCATAGTACATAAGTAATATTCTTCCCCACATTTACTAGACATGTATTGATATGGTTGAACAACCTGTACTTTTGCAAAATATTGCCCCTTCTCTGTCAGATGACCAAAATTAACTAATTTACAATTTGTTGTATATACATCATCCGGGATTATTAACTCATAATACAGAAAAACTTCCCATTGACAATCTTCAGGATTTTTAAACCTGTCTGTCTTATTTGCTGTATATCAATACTGTTGTTTGTGAAACATGTGCCATAATCTCAGTTTCTTTTGGAGTTAAATTTAAACTGTGTCTGATCCATGTTAGATTCATAAGTGATTTATTTATTTTATTATTCTGCAGTGTCAATCTCATTGATGTTATGCGAATAAGAATAAGTGCCTTAATTTCCTCAGACAACATTGTAATAGCAGACATTGCATGTGATGCTATTGTAACCAGATGATCTCTTAACACTAAAATTCCTCTCCGTAATTCATCATTATTTGAATCAGTGATTTGACTTATCACAGACACCGCATCACTCAATAAGTGTCCTGTGGTGATAAGAACATCAACATTTGTCAGTAATCTTCTAGTATTTCACTTTCTAGAAACTTCACACTCATTTGTAGTAAATGCAACATACGTAGAATATATATCAGTGAATGTGTGATTAGTACCCCTTTTTGCCTCTGCATAGGGCATGTCAATAATATTTTCAGTGGTGCAAACGTCATAATGACAAGGTTTATCATCTTTGACTATCTGCACATTTAATAAATCACGCATTGCATGTATAACTGTGTCCACATTAATATGTAAACTATCATTGAGACATTTCTGGAACGGAGTAAATTGTATAGTTAGCTTTTATAATTCGTATCTTCTCCACGCACCAAAAACCTGGCAATCCAGAAAAATTTAAAGATCCTTGATCAAGCAGTTTTGGTTGCCATTTAAAATAGTTATTTGTGAGATTGTAGTATAAGAACAGGGAATACATCTACAGTATAGCCTTGTGAAAGATTGTTTTCATTGCAAATTTTTCTTTCTTCAACTGTTCCAAAGTGATACCACACTTATTGATGAACCCTTTACAATAATGGCTGTTGTATATGTAGTATTGGCAAATGTTGCAAAGCGTGTTTGAGTGCAAGTGTCCCAAGCAGTTGGTTCACGAAAAAGCTTACCACCACCTTTGTCATTCCACTCAGTCGGAAGTGCTTGTCTGCATAATCTTCCAGTTTTAGCATCCTCCATTTCAATGATTAATTTCTTTAATAGTTCATTAAAACCAGCATCACTGTGTGGATTTGTTCCACCATTCCGAGTACATACTGTCAGAGGTAAATTTAACACCATTATAGGGTCTCACTCCACCTGGGATTCTGTATTCCTCTTCTTCTGCTCCTTCCCTTAATTGTATGCAAGAGTCATTGTAGCCATCTGGTACAAATCCTTTCTGTGTATTTTGTCCTGTATTCAGATAGAAAATAGAGTATTGTTTATACCTTACATTGTCTATGGTTACACCAGGCCGTGGGCATTGATCAGCTTTCAGTTCCTTCGGTGGCCATTTACGTGTTCATCCATGAAATAGCAATGTGCAAAAGTAGCATAATCACATTTTTCACAGTAGTTGTGTTGCTTCTGATGGTCATGCAGGGGTAGATCATATTTTAAAGTTGTAGCTTGAATCTGTTTTATCTGCTCATTTAAATGATCTGTCATCAATTTTCTTCCATCCAGCGTAGTAATACCTGTAGCTTTAGACAGTACTGTTGAATCAAACAGTAGAACCTGTGAAATGCCCAAAGTATTTTTCTTCTTTATTATCGGTTTAGGAAAAGGTTTCCAATATACACCTTGTGGTATACCCACCAATTTTACGTCCATCTCTTCAAAATCATAATGGACACTTCTTTTCACGAGTCTTGGATCTGGTGTGGTAATACCGTGTGCTTCCGTAAGATTCCATCCAATGGTTTGTCCTTGCTGCTTAGTCACAAAATTCCATTGTAATCTGAGAATAACACTTGCAAGTGTCGCAAGAAAAATAATACACAGTAACAGGTACAACCAAGCCATGAGCACCGATTTGGCAGAGTCCACCTGCAAATGATCATTCATATCATCTCCCGTGTTTGGAGAATATTTGGTAATTCATTTATACACTCGTAAATATTTTCTTGTAGTTTCACATATGCATCATCATCTTCATGTGGTTGATTTTCCATCAGGTTAGATGCTTCCAGTAGCATGAGGCACTGCAGGTGTGTCAGATTCCTTGTGGGTTTAAGATTATCAATAATAACAGTCCTTTCTTTTCCACTTTTATCCTGGATAACAAAAGTTCTTTCATTCCATTTTTTCAGTATTGTTGAGGATATTTTCCATTTAGGCCACAATGCTTTGGCCATCATGACCCTCTCCTGGACCAATTTACCAATCTGTGGTGTCCAAGCTTTTGTATTATTAGGCGCATGGGCTGGGTGGAAAATAGAATCAACATCAACACAGACCAAAACATCTTTGTATGTGTGTTATGTTGGCAATGGGCCAATGTGATTTAAATAAATTAAATTAAAAGGTTTGTTCGGTATTTCCTTAATAATGCGTGGTGGTGTCTGATGATTAGGGTTGTTAACCAGAAGACAAGGTTTGCAGTTTCTTAAAACTGTTGTAACAATGTTTCTCATATTTGGCCACCAATACTTTTGTTTTAGCATTAACAACACTTTTTCTCTCCCTACATGAGGGTGGCCCACACAATCATGAGCTTGAGTGGCTAAGACAATTCTGTTTGCCACTGGTGGAACAATAAATTCATGTGTGTCAATTAAAACCATACAATTATTGTTGGAGAAATTTGTATGAGCATTATTTAGGATAACCAGGTGGATTATCCCCTTGACCTGAAGCAATGGATTCTCAGTTTATAGAAAAGCAGTCTCCAGTGAGAAGTTCTTTCTTTTTTTTTTTTTTTCCAGATGTGAATCTGTATTTTTACAATCGTGCAGAATGATCACAATTTCATAATTTTTATCTGAAACATTATCATATTCATCATCTTTGATCAGGGCAACACTACCACAAATGTCACTTAAATCATAGTCTTTTACAGCATCAGCAGAATTTTCCTCATTCATAACAAGTGATACTTGAACGGATGAAGCCCTGCTCCACAAAGACATTAAGTCCCTGTGATTGAATTTGTGATTCTCCCTCTTCAACATCTGACTGTTTTAACAGATCTTCAGAGTCTAGTAACATCAATGTCAGAACTTGTTCAGCACTAATTGCTTTTTTGGACTGTGGCAAGAAGGATAAGCCTTTTGAAAATGACTTAATTGTGGTAGGCATGTTGTTGGCACTGGCAGCAGGAATGGCCTCAACCACAGCAGTAGTAGTTTTATTATTATTATTCACAACATTATGCTCAGTGGTCGACAAATCACCAAAAAATCTACGCGCCGAACAACAAAATCTACTCACCACCTAGTACCACACATGTGCTGCTTGGGCCAATAGGGGAGGAGGACAGGGGGAGTGGGGAAAACAGTGATTAAAAAAGAGCCCAAATGTATAAATTAAAAAAAAAACAAAGGTTTGTAATAAAAAACTGGAGACTACATACAGCTCTCTACAGGAAAAAACATGCATGATCTACAAAAAAAAAAGGAGAGCGCAAGCTCCATAGCGTGATTCTGTATAAAACTATTTCATTCAAACTCAAATTAAAATCCAACTACTCACAAACGTAGTCGTTAAATGCGTAATACAGGACAAAACAGGGGCCATCTATTCAGGAGTTGATGGAGACCAGCATTGGGAACACCACTCCTGGTTAGACCGATGACAAATTTCCTCTTCCGGGTACGGGTCAGGAGGTCCAGCTGCATACGGCTTCCTCCGGTAACTCTATTTCACAGAGTTCCACAGCTCCTTAATTCAACAGCATGTACATTTTGATTTTTTTTTTTCTAAATAAGGTGCGAATAAATTGCGGGACTTAGAGAAAACATAATGTGAAGAATATTTGTCATATTTAACAAAATCTAAAAAATTTAAAATCTAAATTTTTATATTTGTAAATTAAATTGCATACCGTACTATATCTTTACATGTGCAATTTATGAAAACATTTAATTGTGGGGACAAATAAAAAATGTAATTTATCATTTTCAATAATATTCAATATTAACATTGCTCCTCGAGACCAGGTTTATTAACACCTTTTATACCGGGCTCATTGATTGAGCAAAGCAAGGAGGTAAAATAAATTTATTTCAGGAAAAGGCATACACACAATGTAACACAATTTGCACGGTTAACACACTTACTGGGAACGGGGCTAACGAATAAACTTGTCCTTTAAATGAAACTCGCAAAAATGACCTCTGTAGGAGCCCTTACCACTGATCGGTAGGTAGTCCTGGAACTGATTTCGGCATGCAATGCCAGACGTGACCGCTACGTTCTTCAGAAGTGGGACTTAGAAAAATTCTTGAGACAAAATCTTCGAAGCCGGCTCGCGTCTATTCAGTACAGAGCATCTTTGAATTTGCCGCTGATGGTTTGGCGCTTGGAATCTGCGTTCCCCATTGACTGCAAGATTTCTTATGGGTATCAGGGTCCCATTCACAAAGCTCTAAAGCCTGTCAGATCGTGGGAATTCTCCTGCCAGCCAATCACCGATTTCCTGCTATTGTAAAGCCGGGTGGGTACATTTTCTCATTCTACAAAGGGGCATGCGTCAACCTGGCACCTCTGCCTCTTTGCATATTCATTCCACCCGCTGTCCAGGCTCCACAGAGTCTGGCCTCTGGCAAATGGTGGCCGGATATTCCTGTGTTAACCCAGGATGCGGGTACTCAAACAGAACTGCAGTACCCCTCCTGTCTGACACCTTGGCATCCCGGAGACTTTCAAGTCAGGACTCCGCACAGACCCATAGGAACCAAGCTTGGTAGCCATCTGGTCTCTCAGAATCCATCATTTGGAAATCCCACAGTTCATTTACAGGTTATCAGCACATATACCTATTAAATATAACTCTTTAATAAAATATACTGTGTTATGTCTTATGTGTGATAATAAAATATTTAAGTCCCTGTTCTGGTGTCAGTGATGGAGTGAGAGTATATGTTGCCTTCAGTCACTAGCCTCATTCTTGGCACACTTTAGAAAATAACTTTAAAAACTTTTACACACAAGAAATCACGCTCAGCTTTATCACTTAGCTGGAGCACCCCCTGAACCCCTAAACCAGGTCCAGGGTACATGGACATGTATCTGTGCACACCTCCTTATACTAGAAACCCCTCTTTATACTAGCGACCCTGTGTATGATTGCAGGTATACATTAACCCATTCATGCCCATTTACTTTGTCGGGAAGATGCTGCAGCAGGGATCCTGACAGTGAGTTGTAATAACATTTTCAGAGTTTGCCCGGAGCAAGGTGCTTGGCTGCATCCGAGAATCTCACTCGATTCCCGGATCCAACTGCTGGGGTATCCCATAACTCTGGAATCCCGATACATAGACACATTCTGTAAATACTTTCTCCGGCAAAACCACCCTGAAACATACAGCCTAGAAATCTCCAGGTTCCAGCACCCCAGGAAAGGCAAAACACACAAATCTTTAATGTCGCATAATTTGCAGAGTCACAGTAATGCATTTAGGACATCTGGGTCCAAGAGCTGACACTCTAAGACCTCAACACATGTATCAGGGGTAACCAAGTGGGCTAAACCTTTATTAGTGAGCCTGGTTACCCCTTCACCGTAACAAACATTATTAATAAATAGACTGAATTTCTCATTTGTCGGAGAAAGCACCTTCGGTATGCTTGCTGTAGATAAGCAAAAATATTCCACACACACAGTCTCAGGAAGTGATCACTTTTATTAAAATTTTACACGGTATTACTCTCATGGAGTGAACTGTTTTTTTTCCTCATTCCATTTGACTATTTCAGTAGATAAAATAGACGCCTTGAGCTGCACCTCCTTGACACGCAGGGCTGTTGCATTACACTTCCATGTATATGCATAGGACACAAGGCCTGCTTAGAACATTCGAATGTCTTGAATAACAGTGGAAAATTGAACTTAAAAAAATTACATTCAAACCGAAAGACAATTTTGATATTTTATTTCTCTAAATATGGAGAGAATAAATTGTGGGGCCTAGAGAAAACATATTGTAATGGATATTTGTCATATTTAACAAAATATAAAAAAATTAAATCCTCACATTTTTATTTGTCAATGAAATTGCATACCACAGTATACTGTATCTTTCCATGTGCAATTTATGCCAGAAAAATGTAGATATCCATATTCCGGTATCAATATCCTCAAGGGACAGGACAGACGGGACTGATACAATAAAACAATACTGTACATGAACAATACAATATTACAATTAATTACTTATCCCCTACATTACCTTAGTGGCTAACTACTAAGGTAATCAAGGTTTTAACCCCTCCCACCACCCCGGCAGGGCTTTCTACCCTCCCCGGGTTAAATACCCCATTCACCCCCCCCAATCTCCCAAACAAACCTACCCCCCCCTCTACACTAATGCCCAATATCCCTATTAGCCAAATGTAGGGTAACAGTATTTTGTTTCAATTTAGGTAGGAACATAATAAACAAGTTCAGACCCCAGATTACACCAGTGTTAAGATATATACATAGGAGCCAGACACATATCTACCACTACACTGTGCCCTTACAATGTCATTAATCAGTCCCAGTGCCGACCAGTTTTGGAGCTCCATGACTTTATTCGGAGGGTTATAGATGCAGGCCTGACACTTCTCAAAGGTAAAGATGATGTGTGTGGATTGGTAAAGTATACTGAAGGGTAACAGAGCGATTCCTTGAACGCCTCTCCTTGTATTCTACTCACAGATCCGGAATTGAACAAATAAAGCTATAACAAGCTCCCAATCCGGTGTGCAAGACAACTCCTCATATGTATAATTTGTATATATCACAACAATGACAAGCAAGTTCCTCTAGTGACAACAGTAGGAGTGATGTACAAACATAGCATGCGATCTTCGTGCATATATAACTGACAATGCTTGAGTCTCATAAGCCTGGGTGAGAAAGGGGTGCATGAAGGCCCGTGCTAACGCGACCTAACATGTCCCCGTCACCCTGTGGCTGGAGTCTTTGATGATCAAAATAACAGCAGCAACTGGCTAAGCATTAAGCACAATAATGTTGATAGCTGAAGGAAACTCACGGTATTGTTGGACCATCTCCTGCTGTGCTTGCGCCCAGGCGAAGATAAGGTAAAGTGGGAGGACTTCCGGATGAAGGAAAACATGCTGGTGCACCGCTCATTCAAAAAAAGTGGTACTGGGACATAATCTGGGACCCTATATGGCAAGGTAGAGCTGTGTCAATCCTGGATTACACCCTTCCACTCCTTTCAGATGGGGTGGAATAGCACTGCTACCACGTTACTCTGTCTCAACTCTGATCCTCTTGGGTACAGATTCCTCTCAGATCCCTATCCATAGCAGCTCTGTCTCCTTAATCACATCCCTGTCTCTCTCTTGGCTCCTCCTCCAGTGCATAATCTTTCCTAATACCCAATCACATCAATTCAATTCTGGGATCACAGTCATTGGCTGGAGAATCTGTCCATCATTATACCTTAGGTATCTCTGAACGGGGGGATACACATGTATAGTGTAAAAAAAAAACAGCACCACATTAAACATACATTTGTATGTATGTCTTTATTTATATAGCACCATTAATGTACATAGCGCTTCACAGTAGTAATACACGTGATACTCTATAAATAACACATAATATAAATAACACATAATATAAATAACAGGTCATGGGAATAAGTGCTTCAGACATAAAAGTAACATTTCGGAAGAGGAGCCTCTGCTCCAAAGAGCTTAAAATGTAATTGGTAGGTAGGAAAAACGTACAGAGACAGTAGGAGGGCATTCAGCTAAGTGCGTCTGCAGGGGGCCAAGGTTTATGTATCTTGTGCATAGTATTAGCCACGGCACTACTCATATGCTTCTTTAAGCAAGTGTGTCTTAAGGTGGGTCTTAAAGGTGGATAGAGAGGGTGCTAGTCACGTATTGAGGGGAAGGGCATTCCACAGGTGTGGGGCAGTCATTGAGAAAGTTTTAAGGTGAGAGATGGCTTTAGATACAAAGAGGGTGGAGAGAAGACATCCTTGAGCAGAATGCAAGTCAGATGGTGCATAGCAAGAAATTACTGCTGAGATGTAAGGGTGTAAAGCTTTAAAAGTGAGAAGGAGAATTGGGTGTGAGATGCAGGATTTGATAGGAAGACAGGAGAGTGATTTATGCAGGGGAGACGCTGAGACAGATTTAGAAAAGAGTAAAGTGATTCTGGCAGCAGCGTTTAGGATAGATTGTAAGGGAGACAGGTGAGAGGCAGGAAGGCCAGACAGCAGGAAGTTACAGTAATTGAGACGGGAGAGAATGAGGACATGAGTCAGAGTCAGAGTCTTAGCAGTCGAGCAACAGAGGAAAGGGCTTATCTTTGTAATATTTAAACATTAACCACATTGATGTCGCTGTACAATATTAAATTAAATTACTTATTACTCTTAATTACCTTTGTGGCCAATCACTAAGGTAATGAATGGGATAACCCCTCCTCCATCCCCTACCCCCTTCAGGGACCTTGCCTACATCCATTGGGCAAGTACCCCTTCATCCACCCCTCTACCCCCCAAAAAATACAGTAATGGGCAATAGTCATATTAGCCAAATTTTGCTAATTCAAAAGCATAACAAATATACATAATTTTAAATATACATTAAAATAAATAAAACAAAGTAATACAAACAAAGTCATTACATTCATTGATTGTCACTATGACTGCTTAAGCCTTCAATGGGGACCTAGCCACATTAGCAATCAACAAACATCTTAAATAAATAAAATAATTACGTACCCCTGCTAGGATGAAGGCCATCATCAGTGGCACAACACATACATCAAATAAAGGGCCAATGCCCAACTACTAAAAATAAATCCAAAAAACAAAACCCTGCTCGATGGCCAATAAAAAAACCCCACAACATTAATGCAAAATAATCCCATGCCTGATGGCACAAAAATAAACAACAACTGTAAAACAGGTCAAATAAATCCCGACCCAAAGCAATGAATCCTCTGTTTTTAATATGGCACATACAGTAAAAGTGAGACGAGACCTGCCTGAATCAATGTTCTTTTTCATATATTGTGCCATCCAAGACAGTACAGATAAGAGGTAACTCTCTCTGAGATATATCAGTATATTGCTCCAGAGTACCCATTCAATGACAACAACAAAAAAGCTGGAAGAATTCTATTTGACACAACTTAAGCATTAATAATTGCTTTAGTAGAATAGGGTGCCCCAGCAGGAGGGGCGGGTACTGGGAACTACACACGTATGTTCAATTTTGTCAATATTTGAAAAAGAAAAAGATTGAATGGACCTTTCCGAACCGATCCCTCTGATATGATCCCATCCGAGTACCTTCCCCCACCCGAGTACATGATGTCACCCGAGTACCTACCGCACTCGAGTATATGCCCCCACCATAGTACGTGCCCCAGTTCCAGTACCTACTGACCAACTCTGAAAATGAGATGAATCTCCACCCCAAATACATTATCAACCCGAACAACTGTGGGTAGCACACCCCTTTCATCAACTCATACTGTACAACATCAACACCATATTCATGTAGGAAACACATCCAGCAATACTTTAAGGTAATATAATTCATACATCTATTTCTTCTCTAAATAGCACTCACAATTATTTTAAATTTTGAGCCTGTGAAAGAGACAGCAAGAAGAAGATGTTGGTTGAAGTTGATTGTATTATTTAAAAAAAGTCTGTGCATTATTTGTGTCATTGTTTAATCCTTGATTTCATCCATTTTCGAAGATTTGGCACGTTGATCAACATCAACACTTTGATCGTGTAGGAAACACCTCCAGACATAGTAGATAATGAAGGTAATGTATTTGTTCTATTCAATTGGCAATACCAGAACTTTGCATGCATTCCATACAGTTCAAGCACACAGTTAGCATGTGCAGTAAATCAATGACATGCGTACACATTCCATACAGGTAACATAGAAAACGCATGCGCAGAAAATCAGTGACACACATTTGCTTTTCATACAGTTGCCATTGAACATGCATGTGTAGAAATTCAATGACATTCATATGCATTCCATACAGGTTGCATAGTATATGCATGCATTGTTTATCGATAGTATGTGTTGCACACAGTGTGATTCATGCATCTATTTCTTCGATTATGAAAAAATAACAATATCAGAATTATTTTACACATGAAACTGTACAAGAGACAGCCACAAGATAGCAGTTTAAAAAAGATTGTATTTTTGTAAGAAGATTGAAGAAGATTGTATTATTTCACAAAGTCTTTGCTATTTATCTCTAAACTTTCGTTTACTATACTACAATAAAAAAATGTCATACTTTAAAAATACTTTTTAGTTATCTGAAGTTTTAATCATAAGAGGTGGGATATCACACTGTATGAAATGAATGGGAATAAGGGATGGGTTACAATGCATTTAAATTAAAGGCACACACTAGCACTCCCTATCATTGCTGCAGAATTATACAGTCGCCACTAAACTCCATTTTTGCGCCATGCCTCAGTCATGGTCGCCACATCCACAAAATGCAAATAAATGCTTTACTCTTAGCTTCTTGTGGTCACATGAACAGTATGTCTTGCTATATCTGTACATATATAGCAGCCCTTATTGCTCCCGCTGGTGCATTACAAAGGGACACACACAATGTGGTAGCGGGAGCAACTGCCTTTCTAAATGCAATAACCATGTGTGAAAAAGGGATGGGACTAATGCAAAAAGAGGATTGGTGTGACAGGGTGAAGATAATTATGCCTGGGAAACATACATCTGAGTCCTTCATCCAGCAATCAGAAGGTTAACCCAGTAAGAATAGTTGGGCAATCAGGAAGTAAGCTGAGACAGCTGACAACCAGCTTGCTAAGGATGCTAATGCTTGTAGTAGGTGGCTGTCTCAGACTACAGAGCTGTTCTGTGCAAGCGCTTATCCAGAAGTATTTCCTAACCGCTCTCTAGGGACAGAGATTCCCAACCAAAGATACAGTAAGGACTTTTATATTGTTTCATAACCATTGTGCTATATGTTTAGGGTTTGGGAACTGGACAAGGCCAGCCAGCCCGATAGATAGGGTCTGGAGTGTTTAGCAAGATCTCCCTATGGGGAGTAGGTGTTCTTTTTATTAGTTTTGTTTTGCCTTAAAGGGACAGTGTACTCAAATATTTATTTGTGTTGTGGAGAAATAAAACTACTCAGCATTTGGTTTACCCTGAAACTGCATGTGTGGGCTATTGTCTGACCTCGCCTACAGGCCGTCCTGCCACAGGCGGGCTACAGCACCAGCAGGTATAATAACTCCTGCTACAGATGTAATTTCAATCAATGATTCTTGGTACAAAATCTTACTTATGGTATGTTTCAGATTTCTTGAAAAAAATCAGACTTTAGGTGACATTTTAGATGATGATTTACTTTGTACATTGGATGTAGGTACTGTAGTTTATACATCCATTCCACATGCTTCATAACCTCTAGTAGATCTTTAGAGACACTTAACTTGGATGAATCCATACATCCATGTCTGAAGGAAATCCTTACCCTTATTTTGCAATGAGGTCTAATGTGGCCTCATTGTATGTAAACGTATTAATTAATTAGCATGAACAAACTGAAGAGACGAGACAAAAAATATAACTAATAAAACCATCAAATATATATTGACCTTTAATAAGGACATCATCATCTTTTTGGATGTGACAATAAACAAGAGACAGGATAACATATGTGACCCACTTTAGGCTGGAGTAAACCCTATTATGCCTATGTATATAATGATCTTTTATAGTGGCTAGGGTCATTGCAGAAGATGTGTCATAGGGAGACTTGGAACATCAACAAATCTGAATGCTTAATGTACCACGTGCTTCCCTCCATTTATTATGACATCATAGATATTGCCAACCATAGATATTGCTTGATTGGAAACATCCGTAATGTCAGAATAAACAGCCAGGGCTCTCACAGAAGACCCTGGGTTAAAAATAGGCCATCTGACATTTGATTTTTTCGAATGGGTACTTACATGTTTTTGGGGTGTCCATTGGTCCTTGGATTGTTTTTTTTATGGTTTGCCATCACCATTTTTTGTATTGGTTCCAGGGGGCCACAGCCTTGATGATGAGGGCAGACATAATCCAGGATAGGGTAAATTGCCCTTTGTTCTTACAGCTTCACATTGATTGCTAATGAGGCTATATAGGCTACCATTGAGATGTATTTTTAAAATAATGTTTTACATTTTATTTAATGGTTATGTTTTTTTTTTTAAATAATTACATAAATTCTGTATTTTTAGTGGCCAAAGCCTAACAGGGCTGTTGGCCATTACTCAACAACGGGGGGGTTATGATTGTTATGGAAGGTGGGGGGAGGTGTGCTGGGTGTTGGAGGTAGTTTTACCAGGAGGGTGGTGAAAGAGGTTGCCTAGCTGTTAGCAATGCTTTACTAATGACTTAGTTAGACAAGGAGAGTAGTGATATAGTTTTAGAAATATTGACCACTTTAATGCCTGTGGTATACCTTGGTAGCCACAGGTATCAAAGGGGTTAATATAATTTGTACCATAGGGTTATGTAATGTAAATTATTATTACCTGCGATGCGATTTTTTAACAGTAGCTTTGATACAGTAATAATGGAACTGATAATAACGCGTTAATTTCCTCATCGCAGTCATGGGAGAGAGTAATGTACTGTAAGGGTAATGTAATATAAATTATTACATAACCCCATGGTACAAATGACATTACCCTCTCCCATGATCGTTATGCAGTAATTAACGCATTATTATCTGATCCATTAATTTCTGAATCAAGGCTACTGTTAAAATATTGCACAGGGATAATATTACCACAATCCTGATGTATTAGGTCATATAATTGCAGTAATACGGCCCAATATTTTCTTTTTTCCCGTGTGTGGGAAACGTACTTTGATAACCCCCTTTCATTGTCTTTTGTAATATGTAATATTCTTTAATTTACGTTATTTTTGTATACATTTCTTATAATATATATTTTTATAAAATTGTCACATCCTATCACATTGATTATGTTTATATGTACAGTATATTTATTTGCAATGATATGTTTGCACACATACAGTATGTTTTAAATCATTGTTACTTTTTCTAAGGTCAATGTGTTAAATATGTACAGTATACAGGCATGCTAATGTCATGACATACGCTAAATGTGATGTGTATGCGCAATGAAGTCATGCTGTCCAATGGACAACGTGACATCATATGCGTAATGGCGGCTACCTAGTTAAATTGAGTACATGGAGTACTCTTGAAAGGTATTTAAATGCTGATTATTCATTAATCCTATCGAGTTCAGCCAAAAGGTGCACTGTACCTGCAACATTAGGTCTCCTTGCCACGGTGTCATGCCAGGTATGTGAATACCTTTCTATTAATATTCTTTTGTAGGTATTTTTATGATTTTTTGTTTTTATTCTTTCAAGTTGTATTATATTCACATTATCACTACCACGTTTGGGGATTTTCATACATTGCTACACGTGTTTATCTTAATACATTTTTCTATCATTTTTATATATTCTTTTTGTTATACTTTGATTATTTCAGTGACTTTTTATCCCATACAGTACCTATATTTTACTATTCCGACAAGTAGTAATTGAAAATAGTAAAGTATAGACCTTTGCATGATTCTCTTATTGTACAGTATTGCTAAGTTTCCAAAGAAAATAACATTCCCAAACAAGCAACTATCATGTTGAAAGTGCAGCCCGCTAACCTGTAGAAATTATCATGTATAATATATTCATAATTACTCATGCTAATATATCCATAGTTTCTGATTGAAAAATTATGTTTTGTTGGATTTCAATTCTATGAGAAGTAGTTTGAATCTGAAGTGGCCCGTGTTAATTTAGTTTAAGTATGAGAAAGATGAGTGCAATGGAATAAATGTAGCAAACATTTTCAGTAAATTTCAAAATGAATCTTCCAAACCAAAACAAAAATAAAGATGTTTTTTTTAAGCTGATTTGCATGGTGTATGTGTATATATCTCATGTTGCCTTTACTTCGTGTTAACTTTCTCTTGCTGAAAACAGCAAAAAATTACTAAAAACTTTCCAATATTTATTTTACTGGGATATTTTTCAAAGATTCCACTGTGTTTTTTTTTTCCATAACACATGAAAATCCATAACTAAAATACAAATGATAGATTTGTTATATTTCTGATATAAATATATATACAGATGAAACAGACATTATTACTTTTGCTGGCACATTGCAGTGGGAGCATATATAATGTGCTGGTGAGAGAAACTTGTTTAGAATTAGGCATGCACGAGAAATGGGCACGAGGTGAAAATCTGAACCAATGGCATGTGCCAGCAGGATCATTAATGGTTGCTACATCTGTAGATAATGCAATACTAAAAGTAATACAGTAGTCATGTTCACCAACCTGGGACAGATACAGAGAATCCAAAATGACCAGTGTAGGATCCAATTGCCCACCTCAAGTAAACGTATCTTAAATGAAGAAAAAACACGCTATTTAAACTTTTTCGTGGTAAAGGCCACAACACTAACTTCATTAATTACAACATAAATAAACATAATTCAACAACTATAATATCTATAAAAAAAAATCAAAAACACTATCAACCCTACAAACTTTAGTTGGCATCTCACCCCAGAGTAAAACCATTATTTAGACAAAACTTTACCAATTATAAGAATATTACCACCACCAGTCCATTTGGGGTCTCAAATTGGACTCGTCTTGCCACCCAATAGGAATCATCCTCTTTCTATTCCCTCCTGTAAACTTAAATTAAATATGTCTAAGCCAATTTCTGACATGAATTCAATCAATTCTGTAAAAGCCTATACAGTATCACTTTTTTTCAAAATCTACATGACTAATTGAAAAGCTGCCCATTGATTTAATGTATATAAAAATTGCCTTATTAAATGTTCTAAAGGCTGTACATGTTTTGCCACTAATCATTTAAATTAATGCAAAAGAGATCTGAGATAAAGCCTCTTTATGAGATGCATCATTTCCAGTGTTTGCATTTCCCTTAAATCATTTCCCACTGCATGTATTAATAATAAGTCTGGGTCACTGAACCATCTGTTTGTCCCTATTAGCCATGAATGACTTCGCCTCATTTTCAACCTCTTTGAATAAGCAAATGTACCTAATCCTTCAAAACTATTTATGAGCAATATGGCCAAACCCTTGCTCTCTAATCCACCGAGTGGATAAAAGAATGTCCCAGGATCCATACAAACTTCTTAACTATACCTACTATGCAATGCCTTACTAACTGCTAAGTTAAACAAATGGCTAAACTATACCACCACTCACACAGAAGTCTTAACCATCCTCCTGGGGCAACTACCCACAACATCCACTCCCTTACCTCTCCCCTGAGAAACATCACCGCTACCCCAGTAATTGTCTATAATACTATTAGCCAACTGTGGCTATAAAGACTACAGTATTTGCCATTAGAAGTGCAACTAAATAAATATAACATAAAAAATACATTAATTAACATTAACATTGGTGGTCAAAGGGCCTTGGATTGTTTTTGTATGGCTTTTTTTATGGTTGGTCATAGGCACATTTTTGGATTGTTTCCCGAAAGCCTTCAGCCCTGAACATGAGGATGGGCTTCATCTTGGATGAGATACTGTGTGTGTGAACATTTTATAACAGCTTGCAATTGAGTGCCAATGTGGCTATCTATTGTCCTATTAAGAGGCCCTAACTAGCCAAAGGGATAATCAATAGGTTAATGTTTAGGTTAATGTTTACAATCTGTCTTTAAGTCTGTTTACATTATTTATTGTATTCTTCTTCTTAATGTATGTTGTATGTTTTATATAAAAAAAGTGTTCTTCTAATGGCCCAAAGCTCTATTAGTCATGTGTCTAATATATTGCCCATTGCTCTACATGGGGGGGGGGGGGGGGTGTTGTTGGATAGTTGCCTCCGAGAGGGTTGTTAGAACCCGCAGTAGAGGTGGTAGTACTAACTTCTTATTTGACTTAGCGATTAGATAGCCAAGTAGGTTATGTAGTGCAGTTTCACTTTAAAATTAACCCATTTTGGTGTCTCTATATACCTTGGTAGCTAAAGGCATCAAAAGCATTAATGTATTTTCTACCATGGGGTTATTTAATAATTGATAATACCTAATAATTAAAACCAGAGACAGAACATAAAACACAGACAAAGCTCAGTTTTAGCACATCCAGTGAAACTCATACACGGTACAGTGCCTAAATATATATGTATAAATATCTATTAAGTAAAATGGTCTTTTAGTTTGACATTTTTGACCAAAATTGTTGTAAGCCCCTGAGCCAACTTCACTGCAGACCACAATTCAGGGGTCCCTAACGCTAATATAAATTCTTAGTAACCTGTGTAATAACAGGAAGAATGATTTATAGTAAATCTGTCAATATTAGTTGTAAAGTTCTAAGTCTGATTGAAGCCTTTATTAACCTGTACATTACCAGGAAAAGCACTCTGTATTAGAGTTGTCACAACCATCCTGCAAGCAAACAAGTTCCCCTGTGTGGAAGATGCTATGGAGTGAGCCCTTAACCATTTAAATGTGGGAGGGGGTGAGCTTCAATTAAGTAGGAGGTTGCCACCCTCCAAACAGCCAAGACCAGCTGAAACACAATTGTAAAATATACTGGACACCTAACAAGCTCCTATTGAACCCCCAAAATAACCACAACATATATATAAGCATATGAGTGTCACAGAGGAGTGCTACTGAGCATGGCAATATATATTTAAAACCAGAGACAGAACATAAAACACAGATAAAGCTCAGTTTTAGCACATCCAGTGAAACTCATACACGGTACAGTGCCTAAATATATATGTATAAATATCTATTCAGTAAAATGGTCTTTTAGTTTGACATTTTTGGCCAAAATTGTTGTAAGCCCCTGAGCCAATTTCACGGCAGACCACAATTCAGGGGTCCCTAACGCTAATATAAATTCTTAGTAACCTGTGTAATAACAGGAAGAATGATTTATAGTAAATCTGTCAATATTAGTTGCAAAGTTCTAAGTCTGATTGAAGCCTTTATTAACCTTTACATTACCAGGAAAAGCACTCTGTATTAGGAACTCTATAGATACACCGGTAGCCAGGCACATCATTAAACATCACAAAGGGGACTCGAGAGCCATGCACTTTTGCGGCATCGAGCATGTACCTAGGGACCCTAGAGGGGGTGACTGGGATAAACAACTGCTTCAAAAAGAGTATCGTTGGACTTATCAACTTCAGACCCTCTCACCCCTCGGTCTTAATGAGGGTTTCATATATTCCTCCTTTATCTAGAGGGATATCCTTTGATATATCATTAACAATTGGATATGTAATTATTTAATGGGTCTAATACATATATGCATGGAGCTTTGACATACAGATTTTTCACCGTTGAAATTAATGTTTCTTTAATTATATTTTTTTATATTAAACATTTGGGGATCCAGGTATATAGATATTAATACCCTCTGGACCTGTATTGACCATTATGGGCAGGTCACCTAGACATCCATCACTCCTACACAATTGATTTATAATGGATTAAACTTTATGAATATGACATAGTCATTCACATGACACTGAATCACAAAGTTCCTAGTGTTTTAGACACCAGTAACCACTATTTTGACCTGCACTGATCTTCATGTACAGGCCTCTATAACTTTATCCACTCCTACACAACACAGTTTTTCATTTATTATTAATTATTTTTTATCCTTATATCTAAGTATGAATAAGACACTGAATCACCAAATCTTATTTGAGTATGTTTATATATAATATACCTTAAGTACCTTTGACCTGTATTGACCATTATGGGCAGGTCTCTATGGTATTATTCACTCCTACACGACACATATTCCATTCCCTCCCCACTTATATTTTATTTTTTATTTTTATATCTACAATTATTTTTATTTATTTAATTTAATTTAATTTATTTTGGTATATATGTACATTAGAAACAACACAAGAAGTATGACACCGCATTTATTTATTCAATTTATTCATACACAATCCACATTTCTGTCCGGCACAACTATATCCACATATAAATATAATGGGAATAAACTATGAACATTCTTTTTAGATATCTACTATATTCCACTCTGACCGGCCGTTTCAATTGATCGATCCACTCTATAAGGATAAGAAACATCACAGCATAGCATGATATAGTCAGGTGTCTCCTAGTGCATATATGTTTAAACACTTGCATATAGATTGTTGTAACATTATGGCATTTTTGGCCTATTGAATTTACCTGCTCCGTACCTCCCCTTAGAGGCTATAAAGACAGCCCATGGTGCACCTCTAAGTACACCTGCCATCCACACAATGGCGAAGTATACTTACATTCTCTGACCCGATTGGATCTCGGGCAGTAATCACGCCCCCTGACTCAGAGGGGCGGGACCTTTTTCCTATAAATATTTAAAGGCATAGCTAGGAAACACACTCCTCCCCTTGAAGAAGCGTGTCAGTCTACGCGAAACGATCGTCGGGACGTGGTGACGTCATAGGTGACGTCATCTGAAGTGGCAGCGTCTGCGTTTCGAGACAGCAGCAGAGAGACTCCAGCCAGGCTTGTATTCAGACAGGATACATTGTGATTTGGATGCGATACTAAGTAATTTTTGCCCGCGGTGGGGGCGTCCTGCTTTCCTGGGGAAGCATACTTACTACACTAGTGACAAGAGTATATACTACTATATTTTTCCTCCCTTTGGAGCGGAGCCCCTTGCACCCGCTGTACTACATCCTAGATTGTGTGGCAGTTCGCATACCATTCCTGAGCCAGTGCATACACCTGATACACATAGTGTTTTGGATGCGATACTAAGTCATATTTTGCCCGCGGTGGGGGCGTCCTGCTTTCCTGTGGAAGCATACTTACTATACTAGTGACAAGAGTATATACCACTGTATTTTTCCTCCCTTTGGAGCGGAGCCCCTTGCACCCGCTGTACTGCATCCTAGATTATGTGGCAGTTCGCATACCATTCCTGAGCCAGTGCATACACCTGATAACTAAGGTTTATATATTGCACCTCTGATACCACCTTACCTATAATCATATACATCGTGAACGTTTCACTATATAGGCTTAAAGGGATACTTACCTGCTTGTCCAGGAATAATTATATTCCGCAATAAGACGTCTGTGGAGAGCAACTAAATTTGTATATTACATTGATACTAATTGTTTGATTGATTGCTCACCTTACCACTTCCTAATGGGTTTTTTTTTAATGTTTGAATGTTTTATATGTGTTTTTAACCTTACTAACTGAAATTACTTGAATAAAATTTTATTATTTTTCTTAGCTAATCCGGTCAAGATGGGCCTAATTTTGTCCTATCAACGGTATTTAAACCGATAGACCACTGTGAGTCTTACTACTGCACCCCAACATTGAGTGCTCGACATATGAGGGAGCCTTTTTTGATCCTTTTGGGATCTACTCTGTAATACAATTGACTTTTCCCTTAGAGCACCTGTTGCACAATACACATACATATACATACATGGATGAGCGGTTTATTTGCCCTTTATAAACCATAATGTGGTAAGGAAAGGATGGTACTCATAGTAAGATGACGTCCATTCTGTGTTGGTGTGCCTCACGCTGTAGATAATTGCAGAGGATCCGGTGAAAGAAAAAACAGACCACAGTAGCAAAAAATGGGAGGGGTACAATACTGAAGCTAAATTAAAATCGATTTAATGAAAAAAGGACAACATGGCACAGATGAAGTAAGTAAACTGTTAGGGGCCTATGCAGTAAGCGTTCATAAGCCACTTATCACAAAAATCACAGAGGCAGCAGTGATAAGCCACTTATCACCGCTTTTCGGCATGTACATAAACTCGCGCAATTCTAGTAGCAGTGATTAGGCTATGAACGCCTATCACCGCTCTAGAATGGTGATTTGATCACAAAATCCTCACGCCAGACAAAGTTGGCGTGAAGGTGTTGGAAACCTGCAGAGAAGCGGCGAGATGGGACTTAGAAAAAAAATGCATTTTTCCTGCATAGGATTGATGCCGGGAATCTCTGTAGCTGATATCCATTAATATTAGCACCAGAGACCCCTGGCATGAATCCTATGCAATAAAAATGCATTTACAGTAAACTTCATTATGATAGCGGAAAGCCTCAGGGACCCCCTACTTCCCGAGATACAGGCCTCGTTATGGGGTGCCGTTATCTCCTATGCATTTAAATGTCCGTGTCACGTGACCATGGGAATAAAATGCATAGGAGATACCGGCACCCCATAACGGGCCTGTATCTCTGGAAGTAGGGGGTTCCTGAGACTGAAACCAATGCGGTTCAGCTCAGGAGACCCCCTGCTCATCTAAGCTATTAACAAAATTAAAATTTATACATAAATTTCAGGCGATATTTGCACAGGGAGAGACGGCTCTCTCAGAGCAGCTCTCTCTGCAGCAGATACATTACAACTCGCCGGGTAAGGCCTTTTCAGAGGGTCGTTCATCAGATCAGCGGCTAATCGCCCGTTTTGTGAATTTTGCTATGACAGGTAATGAAGGCTTTCTGAATACCATGATAGCAATGCTCATAAAAACTGTGATTTAAATGGCCGGTGATTTCTTTTTTATGAACCTTTAGTGCATAGGCCCCTTAGAGTTTACTTACTTCATCTGTGCCATGTTGTCCTTTTTTCATTAAATCGATTTTAATTTAGCTTCAGTATTGTAGCCCTCCCATTTTTTGTTGCTGTGCTGCATTTTTTCTTTCACTGGAGTACAAGGAAAGTGAAGGAAAGGAGGAGAACATTGTAGGTGATCCGAAATATGATGGGAAACCGAGAGTGATTTAAGGTGGAGATGAGCAGAAACTTTTTTGGGAGAAATTAAATTGTTCTAGCAGCTGCATTTTGGATAGATTGCCAAGAAGAAAGTTGCATGGCAACTCTATGGTATCAACTATAATCATTTTGCTTTGAAGCTCTTAGGCCCAGATTTAATAATGAGTGCTAAGCTTTAGCATGTCTTAAATCCTATTCATTTTAATTTTACTGGTGATAAGTAAGCTTAGGTCTAGAGCCTCTGGTAAAACAGAATCTGACATTATATTTCCTAACTTAACATGGTATCCACAAAGCTAATTATATGCAAAAACTATGCCTGAATAACAACTTATTAGCAAAGGCTTTGCCTTATCTTTCATTAATTTGACATTAAGTAAATCTTGGCGTCACTCCGATCCAGACCAAAAAATAGGTTTTTTTCTGGAGTGGACAGAGAGATGAGGAGAAGGAAACACCACAAGGAAGTAATATTGTTATTTAAATCAAGAGGGTGCGTTCCAGTCTATGCTCTAAAAGGATTGAGAACGTATCCTTACATCATTGCATCAAAATTGGAGTTTTTATGTGGACATTTCACATCGGCGAAATTTGCATAACCCGCGACTGAGCCTTGATGACGTCATCAGCGCACTCCCGAAGTTTCGACATCCAGACCCAGTGAAGAGCCTGTGTCGGCTCGCATTTGCAGCAGCAGAACTCCTCTACACAGTGAGACGCGCACTGATTGAGAAGGGTCTGATTCCTTGTCTGGCCTGAATAGACGTGACGGGATGCAGTAGCTGATGTGGTAACATGTCCCTAACATGTCATGCCAATATTTTAATTGATTGATGTACGTGTAATACTTACCCGCTGATATATATCAATACATTATTTATTTACTACACTATGAGGTTTTGCGCTGTTTTCTCTTTTTGTTTTTTTGCTTTAAGACACTGCAAAAGCCTTATTTCAGTTATAAATAGCAGTAATGCCAAGTGACTTACATGATGTAACATTAAGTCTTCACGTTAACCTTAATTAATTTTAATGGCTGGAATTCCCTAAATAGTGATATGGGGGTATAGCACCCTACTCTGGCATTAACTTTCATGTATTTGAATAGCCATAAATATTGCTGCTTAATGAGTGAATATCTCCTCTTGTCAGGCAGCACTCAAGGGTTAAGAAGTAAAGGTTGAACGAGGGGTCCTCAACTCACTACAGTGTCCCCCATGCCTTTTATGGCCAACCAGTTTATAATACGGCGTAGTTCAGGGTTCTCCAACACATTGATCGCGAGCTACCGGTAGTTCATTGGGTGCCAATAAGTAGCTTACCGCAGTGCCATCAACAGGTACTGCGGGCCCGCCAAGAAGTTGGGCCCAACTTCCGCATCCATAAGCTGGACTGGCACAGCTCTGGAGGCCTCCACCCTAGGTAAGTGTATTTTGTGTGTGTGGGTGCATGCGTGCGTTTGTTAATTTGTTGGTGTGTGCCACTCTCTCCTGAACTCTCAAGTGTTCCCTTGGACACAAAAAGGTTGGGGACCATACAAAGTAAGGAAGCTCATATCAAAAGCTGACTGGATGTTGTTGAGGAATCTTTATCAGTTCATTAGTAAATATTCTCCCAGATGAGTATGGAGGGTTGGACAGTACAATATAACTATGATTTCTATTCAACATCCTTTTATCTTTTTTATAAAGCTGAAGATCAAAAAATAATGCTTAGCTATACAGTACTCATAAGCATGAAATGCAGACAATCAAAGCTTATTATATGCAACCCGTCAGCCTTTAATTGGGTTGTGAGGCTTGTGTAGAGAAACTTTCATGTGTTAACACAATAATAGTGATTTCTTTGCCTAGTGAGACAACCGCAATACTCACAACAATAGCATTCATAAAGTTGTTTCAAAAATTGGCATAGCGCAGGGCAAGATAATTTCAAATGCCCAAAGCCAGTCCCTGCCAGTAACCGCGAGTGTTTTGCGCTGCTCCGGCGTGGGCGTGATGACGTCACCGCTTTCGTTTGCCAACTGGTGATTGAATGAGTGTCCAGGTTGACATCTGTTTAGGCTCCTCCCTACGCGTTTCGGATCACCATTGTGACGTTTCTCGGTTTGCAGTGTAGAACTCACACAGCGAGGCGTTCTCTCTCCGCTCCGGACAGAAGGGTGCACACACGTGGGTCTCTGTCATTCAATCACCAGTCGGCAAACGAAAGCGGTGACGTCATCACGCCCACGCCGGAGCAGCGCGAAACACTCGCGGTTACTGGTAGGGACTGGCAGAGACTGTTGGTTGCTGTGGGATAGCCGGGTCGGGCGTTTCTAATTTGTTTTTAAAACTCACGGATCTTGTGAGTATATTTCTGTACCAAGCTAGGAGGCGTTATTAAAGTTGTTTAGATTATTGCGCAATCCTCTGTCTTTCATACCCCTTGCTGGAGATCACATACAGGAGACCGGGACAGAACAAGGAGACAATTTCCTGAGATGGAGTTTCTTCCAGAGCCCAGCGGAAACGGGAATACCACGTGGGGTTCGTGTTAACCTGTAAACGTCTGGACCAGAAGGAACACATATACAGATTCTCTCAACTGCATGCAGCCCACCTTAAATCTAGTAAGTGGGCATCCATTCGTGTCATACAAGGGAGGACTTCATTGCTGAAAAGTCAATACTGTGCAATGTTTTGTCCCTGTTTTTTGTCTCACATCACAGGATAACAGTTTGCTGTAAAAGAGAAACTTTTTTCAACCCACATTGAGGACAGAGTCCATCACACCATTTCACATTTGAAAAAGGACTTCACTCGATCGTTATACATATATCCTTTATTCACTTTGATTTTGCATATCCACATTATCATTGTTTGTATGCGCCAGGTTTTAATTCCACATTTGTATTTGTATACTGTTATAGGGTTCTTTTGAGATAGTTCCCTCAGTAGAATCACCAGGCTGCTTTTCTTACACCGAATCACACACTTTGATGCACTGCACATTTATATAATTGGTCTAGCGCTGGTTTAGTAATTTTGTTTTCACTGCCCAAAGCCAGTACCTTTTTCCTTCATTGGTTAAGCCTTCCAACCTCCATGAGTCCCAGCCAGTTCCAGGTCTGCTGACCGGTAGCAATGAAGGTCCAGAAATAGTGATAAAAAAATGGAGCACTTTCCAAAGCAACATTTTATTTATGAGAGTCTCATGGCCAACAAAAACAAAATGGGCACCGCCTACGCGTTTCGCACTACAGGAGCGCTTTATCAAGGTGTATTTTTTAAGGCAGACTTTTACCATATTTCAATTGCCTCAGCTCTAAAATTATTATTGATAAATTAAAACCTTTTAAATTATTTACTTGCTTTATATCCATTAAAGTATGCAAATTAATCAGTTAATTATCCTCAAATCAGCCTAAAGCGTTTTGTTAAATGTACTCAAATACATGATTAAATACATGATTAAATTTATTAATATGGTGTAAGTGTAACTGTATTAAACTTGCAGTTCATTTTCACTTTAAAATACCATAAAACCATGAATGCTAATATCAATTAACATCTTAGGTGTTAAATATACCTAATTTACTTATGTTTTCTATGCCATGACTGCCATCTGTAATGCTGTAATAAATGACATTCACACTTGAGTAGGACATTAGTATATCAGGACTCCAAGGTGATAGAAGCAACATATTAAAGAGTTCATTTTAATTTATAGATTGCATATACAGTGGCAAGAAAAAGTTTGCGAACCCCAATGATAATTACAGAAATTCTATTGTTTTTCCATTAGAGCCTTCTTGAATCAAAATCAGTAATTTCTTAAATATCCAATATGCTTTATATTAAGCAATTCCAGACAGTAGTAATTAAAGAGTCAGGGTAACTAAGTTAGTGAAATCCTATTTTTATTAGCTAAATTAATAGGGATAATTAGAATCAGGTTTTGAAATAATTAGGTAGATCTTCAAGGGTGAGTTTGGGAGGCCTGCCCTATATAAGGTTCAGAAACTTTGTGAATATGGTCTTCACCATACAAGTGTGTGGAAACACATCATGCCACGATCAAAATATATCTCTGAGGACCTCAAAATATATAATATACAGATAGTCTACAAATGAAGAAAGTTCAAGACCACAGTTACTCTACCCATGAGCGATTGTCCTACCAACATCTCTCCCAAAATCATCCAGGAAGTCTCAAATAACCCCAGAGTAACATCCAATGTCTGACAGGCCACTCTCACCTTGGCTAATGTGAGTGTTCATGACTCAACTATCAGAAAAAGACTGATCAAAAATGGTGTTCATGAAAGGAAAGCCAGTAGGAAGCAGCTGATCTCTAAAAAGAAAATTTCTGCCCTGCTCAAGTTCGCCAAAAAGCACATAGATGATCCACAAGACTTCTGGAACAATGTTCTCTGGACAGACGAGTCAAAGGTAGAACTTTTTCTGGTCTCAATGAGAAATGTTATGTTTGACGAAAACAAACACTGCGGTCAATCAGAAGAACTTCATCCCAACCATCAAGTATGGTGGTGGGAGTGTGATGGTTTGTGGCTGCTTTGCTGCCTCAGGACATGGACGGCTTGCAATCATTGACACAACCATGATTTCTGCATTTTATAAGAAGATTCTAGAGGAGAATGTCGGGCCTTCTGACCATGAGTTGATGCTGAAGGGAAAGTGGGTTATGCAGCAAGACCATGTTCCTAAACATACACACAGAACTACAAAGAATGACTGTAGAAGAAGAAAATCTGGGTTTTAGATTGGCCTAGTCAAAGTCTGGACCTAAACCCCATCGAAATGTTGTGACAGGACCTGAAGTGAGCTGTTCATGCAAGGAAGCCCTCAAATGTCATGGAGTTGAATCAGTTCTGTAAGGAGGAATGCACCAAAATTCCTCAAAACCAATGTGAGAGACTCGACAGCAGTTACAGAAAATGCTTAGTTGAAGTCATTGCTGTTCAAGGGGGTGCTACCAGGTACTGAATCTAAAGGTTCACATACTTTTTCACACATGGATATTGAATGTTGAATCATTTGTTGATAAATACATGTTGAAAAAGTATCATGTTTTTGTGTCATTTGTTTGATCGGGTTAATTTTATCTATTATTAGGAGTTATATGAAGATCTAATAACATTTTAGGTTTGAAATATGTAAAACCAGAAGAATTACCCAGCATTTGGAGGGAAGAGCGAGTTATCCAAAGTAGGGAGATTTCAAAATATTTGTTTTAAATTTTTAAAATAGTTGGACTGCTTAATGTCTTAATCTTTGTTCTTTATGTCGGCTACTCCTTTGTTATTCCATTTTAGAATTTCGCACTGCTGTACCCGGCGTAACATACGCCGATATATCAGATCTTAAAGATTATTAATTATTTACCGCCCATGGGCCCCTACACATTCCCCCACCTCCCTTCACCCCATATATCTCTCCCGTTGCCCCTATATCTCTACTGTCTCCCCCTTAATCTCTCCCCTGCCCCCTATATCTCACCCATTGCCCCCTATATCTCTCCCATCACTCCTATATCTCTCCCATCACTCCCTCCTGTCGCTTTCTATATCTCTCCCACACCTTCTATATCTCCCACAACCCCTACAACTCTCCCCTATTACACACGTGACCCCTACATCTCCTCAATCAACTGTGTGACCCCTACATCTCCCAATTAACTGTGTAGCTACATACCCCCAAACCTGTTTGGACCCTGTTCTTGTCCTCAATCAACCCCACCCTTCCTATAACAAGCACCCTCTCCTTCCAAGCTGTCCTGGGATGACCATACCTCTGCCGGCTCATCCTCCATCCACAATTTCTCTATGCAAGTCACCCACTTGGGTGTTGTACCTGGTAGGCTATATGTAGGCTGTAGGCTAAAAAGGGTTCTTTACAGTAAGGGAAGTTAAAATGTGGAATTAATTACTGTCATGGGAGAGGGGGTTTGGCCCAGTATTAAAGGACCCCATTTGGCCACCCCATGCGCTCACTTGGGAAGCAAGGGGTTAACTGGACTGCGGTCCAGTAATGTGTTTTTACCCTGCTTCAGTACCCAAATGTGTATTCCCCTGTAAATATGTATTGTTCCCAATTCCAGTGTCTGCACCAACACATACACTGGGGTTGATGCGGGAGGGAAAGGGTTAATAGTTAAGGAGTGATTATAGCCCTATGTTCCCTTTTCCTGCCTTTGCAGGCTTCATTTTGCAGTTTCTCCATAGGTCGCCGTTGGAGCTCAATACAACCCTATGGAGATTCCGGCGATTTGGGCCCGTTTCCACAGAACACCTGCAGGTGGCGCCCGAGAGGAGGAGCGGCGGTTCCCCATTGTAAGTCAATGAAGCCATTCATTTCAATGGGGATTCCTTGACGCCGACCTCCAGGTTGGCAGCCATCCAAACCGCAGACCGCAGAAGCGGATACAATATCTGAAAGAGAGCTTTGATCACACTGAGTTTAAGTTCAAATACAATTGGCGTGGGAAACTTAGGTTCTAGGGCACCCAGAAATAAAATTATTTTTGCCCCTAGACCCTAGGAACCCCCACACTCGACCACCACAGGGTCCAAGAAGGAAGGACCCCCGCAAAAGGTCGTGCTCGCCACTAGGGTCACGCCATTGACTCTAATGGCGGAGGGAAGAGCCGCGTGTAAAAACGACTAAGTCCGAAAGTGTAAAAAGGGTAAGCCCATATCTCCGGTTCTGTGAGGACCAGAGGGCTGGGATTTTGGTCGCATGTAGTCACTGTTCAGGCATGACTGCATGGCCATTCCCAGCCCTCTACGATCAACCAGACGGAGTATGGGCAAATGTGAAAATTGTAATTTTACTATTGACTTCAATGGTGGAGTTGCTCCATTGAAAGCCTATAGCGGCGGAGCCCGTTGATTTCAATGGGAGAGTGAAAAGCAGAGATTTCTGCATTAAAGTTAATAGGGGATTTAAACTTGTTTTTTGTATCTCCAGTTCTGGGGGTCGTGGAAGGCTGAATCTTGGCCACTTTGGCAAAGGTCTTCCGGCATGAGGACCTGGCATATTTCAACCCGCTCAGACCCACAGAACGGATTATTTTAATATGTGTAAATATTAAAGAAGGTATTGTATTTTGGGTCTGGTAGAAAAACCCAGAGCCCATATGGTATGTTAAAGCTCAGGGGGGGAGACAAGTGGTCTACAATAAACCCCTGATCAAAGACTCCCCCACCCTGCTTGTGTATGTTATCACAAAGGAAAGCAGGACGTGAGTAATTTATGATAAGTGTTGTGTTTCACGCCTTGGGACAAAGGCTTTCCTGTCCAAACCAGACTTTAAGACGTCAGTCATGTGGGAGGGGGGCTATGGAAATAAGCCCCTGATTAGAATAATATCCACCTAGTGGGCAGGTATTACTGTGTCCCTCAGGTGGGGTGGCAAGGAGGGATTGGGTGCAGATAATTGTCCTCCAATGACTTGCACTCAATGCCAGAGTATAGGAGTGGAACTCCATATAAACGAGTGTAAGCTCTATACTCAGTGTCTTTCATGTCCTTTCGTGATGTCCTCATCTGAACCTGAATTGCTGAATGAATTGCCAATCCAGTAACCTGATTGCTTCATTGTTCTACCCTTAAGTAAGTGCTATTTCTTGTCTGTTATTTGTATATCTTGTGTGTTCACCTTCTTTAAGGAATGAACTATATTTATTATATCTAAGTCGTGTTCAATTCAACCCAGATATTTTGGTGTGTATTATAACCTATCACTAGCTACCGTGACAGGCAACTGGTGGCAGCAGGGGGATTGAATTGAACCTGTATTACAGTTTACTGCGGGACTCTGTAATACAGTTGGAACTCGGGTGAATTGCGAGTTCCTAAGGCTAAAGATATTGGACACACAGTGTACAACATATAACACAAGATATGGCCCACCTCACTGTTCCCCTACTTGTGAGAAGCATTGCCTCCAGAACGCAAGTGCCGGCCATCCGTGTGACTGGAACCGGGCACCGTGACCGGGGGAATGTATGAAGTCGGAGCGGGAACCTGCAGCCGGTAAAGCTGAGAGAGAGGCGGCGATCGGTGAGCACGAACCCCGGCAGACTGAGCAAAGAACCACAGCTGCAGCCGCTGTAACCACCAAACCGCCCGGAGATCAGGGAATGGACCCAGCTCCGGGACAACAGACACTTGCGGAGGGAGCGGGTGATCGCGGAGACCATGGGAGCCTTGCAGCAGGAGAGGTATCGGCCATTGCGGCGGCCAGTCCATCGTCCCTAGAAGAGCTAGCACTGATGTCTGCGTGGGGAGAGACGTTGTCCCAGGCGGAGCGGAACGAGCTCCAGAAGCTGGCGATGTCCTGACCCACTTACCACCTCCCTGAGCCCGGCGCTCGAGCAACTCCGCTCGGGACTCAGCAGCCTCTTGCGGGAGGTAATCCACCGGCGGCGGAGGAGTTCCGGCACGAGCCCGGCACTCCAACAACTCCGTCTTGGACCTTGCAGTCTCTTGCGTGAGGTGATCCACCAGCGGCGGAGGAGTGCCGACAGAAGTGGTGGTGTTACCACTGCAACAAAGCGGGCCACATCAAAGCCCGATGCCTGGACTGTGCACGGTCATGCAAAGAAGCCCCTCAGGGCCAGCGCTCACGAGCTGCGGAAAAGGTGACCCATTTAGCGGCACCCTCCGATGGCTCCCCCACAGCCGGGGCGACAACACTTTGCGGGACGTCCCCTGAAGAACCTGGCCGGGCTGCATTGTCAACAGCGGTGGAGAGTGGCGGCCATCCATCTGATCCCGGCAGAGAACATCGTAGCGGCGGCCAGAGCCCATCTTTTCCGGCCATCAGCAGCGGTGCTCGGCAAGCGGTCGGCTTGCTACAGGAAGATGCTGTGGTACCCCTAGCCCGACCTGATATGGTCCGGCCAGTAGAAGTGCTCCCAGGACGCGGGATGCAGGCGGCGGAGGAGAAGCCGCGATTCCGGCAAGCTGCCGGAGCCGATTTGATTTGGGGGGAGGGTCGTGGTGTGCGGGAGGTGGGTGTTTTGCATTGTTAGGAGGAGTCGACGATCCTCAGCGATGACCGGAGCCCCACGATCTATGCCGCCGACCCTGTGCCAAAGCCGGGTGCTGTTGCGGCAGTCACCCGGAGCTCGCCCGTAGCGGCGGCGACGGAAGAGCCACAATTCTGGCAAAGTGCCGGAGCCCTTTCTGAGTGGGGGGAGGGACAGGGGTTGCGGGAGGAGGGTGGTTCACCTTGTTTGAATGGAGCCGAGTTTCTCCACAAGGACCTGGGACCCATGTCCTGCACCGTTTTCCCTGTGCCGAACCCAGGGGCTGTTGCGGCAGTTGCCCACTGCTTCCCGGCAAAGATGACACCAGCGGCGGCCACTCCAGTCCCCCTGCAATTGGGACCTATGAGATAGGCGGTCTCTGCGGGGACCAGCGAGGTAAGCCCGACCCAGTCACCGACTGACCCTGACTTATTTTCTCCTATAACTGTACCCTGTTATTCCCCTGTAGGAGTGACCGGTGGGTGGCCGGAGATAGGGCTGCCAGGGGAGGGGAAGGAAGGGCAGCTTGTAGGGCAGCTAGGCTGTTTCATTACCCTGGTGGAGCATCAAGGGGCTCTCATTTAAGAGCCCCACTGTTGCAGCCTTGCTATGGGCTGGAGGTATCAGTGGTTGTGGCAAAGTTAGACCACCCCAGGGTTACCTACCAGCCAGGAGCTAAGGCAGGTGCATCCGCACCAGCAACCCTGAGCTCGTCTCCAGTAATGGGGACACAGCTTCAGTGAGAGGGGCTAGCCCTGTTAGCACCCAGCTGTAGGGTAGGATTGACTGGGAGAGGGTTGGGTGGGCCCGTGGGAACCGTGGAGGAAAGGCAGCAAGTGAGCCAGCTAGATTTTCCCATTACCCTGGCAGAGCATCAGGGGGTCTCTCGGTTTAGAGCCCCACTGTTGTCGCCTGGCTATGGGCCGGAGTTATCAGGGGCAGTGGCAAAGTTAGACCACCCCCAGATTACCTGCCAGCCAGGAGCCAAGGCAGGTGCTTCTGCTCCAGTGCCCCTGGGCTCCTCTCTGGTAATGGGGAGGCAGTGTCAGGGAGATGGCCTCACTCAGGTGTCCTTAGGATCCAGGTTAGGACTAGCTAGGGAGAAGCGGAGTGAGGGAAGGCTGCAGGTAGGTAGCCAGAAAAAGGTCGCAGTAGAAGAAGAAGGGCTAGTGGTAGCCGGGGAGGCAAAGCAGCAGGTATGGCAGCTAGAGTTCCCCATTACCCTGGCGGAGCCTCAGGGGGTCTCTCAGATCAGCAACCCCCTGTTGCAGCCTGGCTATGGGCTGCAGGTATCATGGGCAGTGGCAAGCTTGTGCCACCCCAGGGATACCTGCTAGCCAAGAGCTAAGGCGGTTGCATCTGAAGAGCTGCCCCTGGGCTCATCCCTGGTAAGGGGGAGACAAGGTCAGGGAGGTAGGTGCACTCAGGTAGTCCCTGTGTCTGGGTTAGGATTGCCTAGGAGGAAGCAGAGTGTGGGTGGGCTGCAGGGCAGTAGGCAGCAGGAGTCATCAGCATTGGCTGAGGTGCTGAGCCTAGGGGAGGCTAGGCAGGGAGGCACTGGGGAGCAAAGGGAGATAGGAGGTCAGTATGGTGTCAAGCAGCTGGTAGAAGCTAGGGATGTGCTAGGAAGGCAGGAAGTTCCTTGTTCGGACCTACCCGGGGCGAACCCCATGACAGAGTCCCCAGGGTTCCCCGAGGTAGGGCTGTGGGGAGGTAGGCAACCAGAAGAAATAGCCAGGGCTAGGGGGGTACAGCAGAGGGTTCTATCCCCAGGGCAGCCAAGGGTAGCTACAGGGGGGAAGGGCAGCACAGTGGAGGGGAGAGGAGTGATGCTGGCTGTAGGCGTACGCTCACAGAGGTATGCAAGGGAGTCTGGTTATAGTGAAATTAAATAAGGCTTTAATTGCACCTGTTTCCTTAACATCAGGAAACCATCCAAACAAGGGGTAAACAAAGCTTCTATTCACTTGGGAGTATTTCTAGTGAAATACTACTGTATGCAGTCCACACTTCCATTAGATAAGCATGTCTCCTAGCCCCAAACATATAGCATGAAATAAGCAGATATATAAAGTCTCATAAATGAAAGTCTTATCTGTTCCTTGTGGTTTGGAGGGAAAATCTTCTCTGTTCCTGCGTTGCTACCTTTCCTCAGGTTTTGTCAGCATTCAGGTTTAGAAGTTTCCCCTGTGTCTTGAAAGCAGCTCTGCTGTTTTTTCTGGCAGGGCTCAAGACAAGTTGTGAGAGTCAAGGACAATCTCTGCTCTGTCTCCAAGTTCAGCTTAGGTGTGATCTAAGGAGTCTCTCTTCCTGTCTCAAAAGACAGGCTTTTCTAAGCAATCTAATCAGGCAGGTGGTGTTTGTTAATTGACTACCAGCAGTTAACCACCACACTGCTGGATTCGAGGCACATTACCTGAACAGGGATAACTCCCCTGTTACATACCTCCCCTGTTTTGGGAAGCTCGGGCTTGCCACGGCCAAAGCCCATACACCCATTCTCATTCTAGATATCTCTGTGACTTGAATGAGAGTGGATGGAGGAAGAGAACCCTCAGTCCCGCTGGGATTGGAGCCCTTTCTCCAGTTTATTCGCGTTTCCTCCCGAAGGTGCTTGAGATCAGCACTCCTCAGTTGCTCGAGGGGGATTTTTTCTAAGTATTGTCTTTTTGCTATGTGCGCGGTCATGAGATTTCCCTCGCGTCGGGTGCTCGTCTTATTGTAGGCAGACTGTATGGCAGTATTTGCAGAGCGTTTAAAAACAGCCCTTTGTGTTTTCGGCTCTTGAAGCTGTCTCTCTGCCCTTTTTCCACTCAATGGGGTAGCTTGTTCAGCCTCTTTGGGATTAAGTTGTAATTCCACCCCCACTTCCAGAGAATGTCCCATCTTTTCAGCTTCATCAGCTAAGGATTCTTCTGGTTTTGATTCAGCACATGTACCTTCTTTTATTGCCTGTTGGGTGGCTGAAGGTTTTGCCAGTGCTTGTTTAGGTAGTTCACATTTTGCAACCTTGTCTTTCAGACGAGCGGTATTCCCAGCTCTCACTGTACCCTTGTCTTCATCGGTTTTTGTGGCTGTGGGATACTGACGCTTAGTCAGGGTCAATACTTGTCCTTGTAGGACTGTAATCTCATCCGCAAGAGATCTCTGTTTTTTGAGTGCGTCTTGCAAGTCTCTTCTCAGGGAATTTATCTGCATGCTTTGCTTTCTCTGAGCTTGCTTCCACTTTTTTTATTGCATTGTGAAGCACTATGAACTTCTTTGCTTGGGCCACAGTTACTTGTTTCAGTTTCTGGACCTTCTTGTGCTCCCTTTTGTGCCGCGTCACCTGGGTTCTAAGCTTGGCCTTTAGCGTTGCTTTGGTGACGCTCAGGGTAGCCTTCAGTTTCTCATGCTGCTTTGCGGGGACATACTGGGTAATCAGACGTTCCTGCAGCACTTGAATTTCTTTAACAGCCTGCAGATTGTCTTCCTGCAGAGTTTGCTGCTTCTCCTCGGCCTTCGTGAGGTGCGTACGCAGACCTGGCAGTTGGTTCTGCAGTCGGTGCTCTGCTTCAAACTTCTCACCTTCCAAAAGTCTATTTATTTCTTTAAGCTCGTGCAGCTTTTCATTTTTTTCCTTGACGTCGTTTGTCAAATTAAAATTTTCTTCTTTGAGTTTTAAGTTTCTTCTTTGTAATCTTACATTTTCTCCTTTTTCAGTCTCTGTACTATTCAGGGCCTACTTGCAGTCCTCCTTCCATTTACGCACATCTGCTTTGAGAATGACAGTCTCCTGGCGTGAGACTTCCTTATTTAGGTTGAGGGTCTGAAGCTCCTTCAGAGAGACTTTGAGATCTGTCTTAAGATTGACAATCGTTTCTTTAGATATGTCCAGCTCCTCAGTGAGACTGTGTAGTTCCTTTCTGGAAACTTCCAGGTCTGTGCGGCAGCTGTTGGTCTCATGATGTGAGGCATCCAGTGCTCTGCGGAGTGTCTGAACCTCTTTCTGAGATACGTCCACCTTTGTCCGGACACTGTTGACCTCCTGTTGTGAGGCATTCAGCTCTATGCGAAGAGTGTGAACCTCTTGCTGGAAGACTGTCATCTGCTTCAGTGCCTCCTCATACTTCTGCTTTAGCGTAGCCATCATTTTATCAGATTGGCTCTGCTTTTCATCCATGGCGGAAATAGTAGCATTTGCTCAGTCTTGAGATCGTCCAATTCTGTCCTGGCTGCAGAGTACATTGCGTGCACCGTCTTCTGTAACTCAGCATTATCTTTCAGTAGCTCCGCGTAATCATCTTTCTTTTTTTTCAATTGTTCACGGAGTATATTACAGTCACGCCTGACATTTTTCAGGGCATCCTCAGGGCTTGTCAAGGGATTGACACTCACTGGTTCTGGCTCTGTTTCCCTGGGATGGTTGGTTGAGGGTTCCTCACTGTTGGCACCAGACAGATACTTCTTTGGGGTACACGACTTCTGCCTTGGGCCCTCTGGATATTCGATTATCCGCGGGACGAGTTCTCCATTTTCTCCAGGCTGCAGGGCATCTCGTCCCCCTTTTTCTCCACAGGGTCTGCGGACGTGTCTGTTCCTTCCACGGTAAGTGAAGAACCGCTTCTCTTTTTCTTTTTCCGCCTTTTTGTTTTGGATGACTCCGTCCCATCAGGAATACTGGTGTCTCCTTTATTTAATACTTCAACAGCTTCATTATATACGCCAGGCTTTTCTTGCAGTTGCTTTAGCTGACAGAAATATTGGGTGATCTGCTGCTCCCGCTCTTTCTCTTGTCGACCATATTCGTCATCATAGAGAGCGGTCTTTTCTGTTCGTGCCGAGTTCAGGCACCCCCACCATTCTTGGGGTGTTTTGTGGATGTGATTCGGTCCGGGTTCCCCGTAAGAGATGTCTTCCTCCTTATTGGACTGGAAGGGCCACTCTTCCATGGGGTAGTGTTCATTACAGGAACGCTGCATCTTGTCCTCTATTTTGGGGCTCTCAGGTGTAGTTTTCTTCCTGACCTCAGGAGGCGCTATTGCAGCTGTTGCCACTGTATTTGCTAGAACCAATTGTGGTAGTCTTACAGGTGGGCATATTTTGCTTGTAGAGGTCGTGGCTCTCACAGGCATCTCTGTAGACTTTTTTCTTTTTCTTGGGTAAGTTTAACAATATCAGCAGTACTGTGCACGCATTTTCTCTCATCAGGTATACAGTATGTGCAGTTGCTGGGTAAAAATGTCTATTTTCTTTACACCGTTTATTTGCTAGGTGCAATCTCTCTGCTTCAGCCAAATAATGTGATTTTCTGCTTGAGTTCAGTCTCAACTTTGGGTATTATGACATTCACTCTTCACACTTTGGGATACCTTTTACACAGTTCAGCAATTCCTTTTTTCTAGTAGGCAATTTTAACCTCAGCACTTGTTTACTGAAAATTCCCCTGCTTCAGCACAGTCTTGCATCAATTTTCACATTTTTCTGCATATACTCCATTCACAACTGGTAGTCCTATGCGGTGTGGCAGCCTTTACTTGCAGAATCAGTACCGCTCATGGGTCACCATTTGTATTCACTGCTTGACCTAAACATTTGAAAACAACAAACGCCTATCCCTTTAAGGGCTAACTCACTTCTTGAACCCTGACTATGGCTGGAAGGCAAACCCCCTATTTCAATGACCATATTGCACTTTATTGTGATAGGCAAATAAGGTTTACCTGCTTCAGCAGTCTCTCTCTCTCCTCTTGGGATTGGGGAAAAGAGTCCATCTGTGGTTTTGTAAGTTTCAGTGCAGTGTAAGTTTCCTGCCTGGGTGTGTCCCTTTAACTCTGTCTCTGCTGCATGAGACCTTTGTTGCTCAGACTGTTTGTAGGCAAAAAGCTTAAAAAAAAAATCACAGCCAAACTCCGGGTTCCTTAACTATAAGAACCCCCTCTCGTCCCACTTCGAACACCATATGTAGGCGGACACTCACAGAGGTATGCAAGGGAGTCTGGTTATAGTGAAATTAAATAAGGCTTTTATTGCGCCTGTTTCCTTAACATCAGGAAACCATCCAAACAAGGGGTAAACAAAGCTTCTATTCACTTGGGAGTATTTCTAGTGAAATACTACTGTATGCAGTCCACACTCCCTTTAGATAAGCATGTCTCCCAGCCCCAAACATATAACATGAAATAAGCAGATATATAAAGTCTCATAAATGAAAGTCTTATCTGTTCCTTGTGGTGTGGAGGGAAAATCTTCTCTGTTCCTGCGTTGCTACCTTTCCTCAGGTTTTGTCAGCATTCAGGTTTAGAAGTTTCCCCTGTGTCTTGAAAGCAGCTCTGCTGTTTCTTCTGTCAGGGCTCAAGACAAGTTGTGAGAGTCAAGGACAATCTCTGCTATGTCTACAAGTTCAGCTCAGGTGTGAGCTAAGGAGTCTCTCTTCCTGTCTCAAAAGACAGGCTTTTCTAAGCAATCTAATCAGGCAGGTGGTGTTTGTTAATTGACTACCAGTAGTTAACCACCACACTGCTGGATTAGAGGCACATTACCTGAACAGGGATAACTCCCCTGTTACACTGGTCCTAGCAACAGTGGTGGTAGCAGGTGCTTACTTCCTGGCCTTCAGGTTTGAGAGGGCAGGAGCAAAGCATCTGGTTACCAGGGACCCCAGTACAGGGTACTGGGGGATTGCCTTGTCCCAGGAGGCACAGGAGAGTTTAGTAGCCAGCATCCCAGGTGGTTTCTGGAATCCAGAAGTGATGCCACTCGGGGTGGGTGCTGCCCTAGAGCCAGTGAGGAGAGGCATAAGTATAGCGGAGCAGCTACAGGGGGGCACAGGGCCAGGGCAGGTAGTGTCCCTACAGGATAGTGACAAAGCTCTTTCCCAGACTTGTTTGACGGAGAAGCGACGGTCTGTGCTTGGTAGCTGGGCTCTCGCTGGTACAGAGACATGCCAGTCTCTGGGCAACATGTAGCCTGGTCTGCAGAGGTGTCCCTTCACGGTGGTCTTGGTTCACCAGGCACTGGGTGGGGGGCAGAGGGTGGCAAAGGAGAATTCCCGGCGGCCACTTTGGAGCCCTGCTCAGCAGGATCTGGACTTCACAATCCAATGTGGCCAGGACAGGGTACTGGACAATGCCGGAGGACAATTTTGCCAGGCCAACCCCTCAGGACTTATCAAGTGCTTCAAGGATGCCAGTGGTGTCCCAGTGCCAGGGTGGGCAGCTGGGTCACAAGGCACCCATTGAACAGGGGAGGTGTCATGGGAGAGGGGTTTGACCCGGTATTAAAGGGGCTACACCCCATTTGGCCACCCCCTGCTCTCACATGGGAAGCAAGGGATTAACTGGACTGTGGTCCAGTAATGTGTTTTTACCCTGCTTCAGTACCCAAATGTGTATTCCCCTGTAAATATGTATTGTTCCCATTCCATTGTCTGCACCAACACATACACTGGGGTTGATGCGGGAGGGAAAGGGATAATAGTTAAGGAGTGATTATAGCCCTTTGTTCCCTTTTCCCGCCTTTTCAGGCTCCATTTTGCAGTTTCTCCATAGGTCGCCTTTGGGGCTCAATACAACCCTATGGAGATTCCGGCGATTTGGGCCCATTTCCGCAGAAGACCTGCAGGTGGCTCCCGAGAGGAGGAGCGGCGGTTCCCCATTGTAAGTCAATGAAGCCATTCATTTCAATGGGGATTCCTCGACGCCGACCTCCAGGAACGGGTTGGCAGCCATCCAAACTGCAGACCGCAGAAGCGGATACAATATCTGAAAGAGAGCTTTGATCACACTGAGTTCAAGTTCAAATACAATTGGCGTGGGAAACTTAGGTTCTAGGGCACCCAGAAATAAAATTATTTTTGCCCCTAGACCCTAGGAACCCCACACTCGACCACCACTGGGTCCAAGAAGGAAGGACCCCCGTAAAGGGTCAAGCTCGCCACGAGGGTCGCACCATTGACTCTAATGGCGGAGGGAAGAGCCACGTATAAATACGACTAAGTCCAAATGTGTAAAAAGGGTAAGCCCATATCGCCGGTTCTGTGACAATAAACCCCTGATCAACGACTCCCCCACCCTGCTTGTGTATGCTATCACAAAGGAAAGCAGGACGTGGGTACTTTATGATAAGTGTTGTGTTTCACACCTTGGGACAAATGCTTTCCTGTCCAAATCAGACTTTAAGACGCCAGTCTTGTGGGAGGGGGGCTAGGGAAATAAGCCCCTGATTAGAATAATATCCACCCAGTGGGCAGGTATTACTGTGCCCCTCAGGTGGGGTGGCAAGGAGGGATTGGGTGCAGATAATTGTCCTCCAATGACTTGCACTCAATGCCAGAGTATAAGAGTGGAACTCCATATAAACGAGTGTAAGCTCTATACTCAGTGCCTTTCGTGTCCTTTCGTGATGTCCTCATCTGAACCTGAATTGCTGAATGAATTGTCAATCCAGCAACCTGTTGCTTCATTGTTCAATCCTTAAGTAAGTGCTATTTCTTGTCTGTTATTTGTACATCTTGTGTGTTCACCTTCTTTAAGGAATAAACTATATTTATAATATCTAAGTCGTGTTCAATTCAACCCAGATATTTTGGTGTGTATTATAACCTATCACTAGCTACCGTGACAATTACCCATGGAGACTGTGATGGCAGATAAAATAGATTTATTCAAAAAAAGTTGGAAATCTTTTTAGATGGGAAAGGTATACAGGGATATACCAAATAAGTATACATTGGAAGGATGTTGATCCATGGATTAATCCGATTGCCAATTCTTGGAGTCAGGAAGGAATTTATTTTTCCCCTTATGAGATATCATTGGATGATATGTCACTGGGGTTTTTTGTTTGCCTTCCTCTGGATCAATGAGTAAGTATAGATATAGGATAAAGTATCTGTTGTCTAAATTTAGCATAGGTTGAACTTGATGGACGTACGTCTTTTTTCAACCTCATCTACTATGTAACTATATATATATCTGGCACGTGACATCCTACTGGTGACATCATAATGAGTTGCAGACATCTTGTACAGCTGAACCTTTGTATGAAACATACCAGAGCAATAGACAGACCGAGAGCGAGCGAATATATATAAAAGAAACATATATAGTAGCGCCAAAGTGATGTGAAAAAATAATGATCCTAAATAGGAATATATACAGACAATAAATGGGTACAAAAACAATATAGGTGTACAGTAGGTGCAAAAAAAAAGGGAAAATAAATAGAAGTATATAGAACCCAATCCTTCAGAAAAGTCCATAAGATGGTGAATAATTAAGGGATGATTGGTAGAAGTGTGGGGATATTCGGTAGCTCTCAAAAGGATGAACCAGATCCTATTAGCACCTAGAGGAAGAAAAGAAGAGAGAGCGCACGCCCCATCGCGTAAAAATGTACATTTAATTATGGAAGGAAGGGGAAGGGGGGGGGAAAGAAATACACTCCAAGGGTAAGTTTTTAACAAGCCCAGCTGGTGGCTCTGCATCCGGAATCCACAGCCTGAATCACACTCCATGGTATAGGCAAACAGCGGAACGTTGAGGAACCCCAGGGCATCTGGTATCATCACAAAAGTCCAATAAAGCAGATATGATGTTGCTGGCAGCCGCAGAATGTCCCGCACTCGATTTGGTCTATTAGTGCGCATGCGCGGCTACGTCCTGACGTAATGTCACTGTGTGCAGCGTAGCAGCGCTCCCTTACGTGTTTCGTCGCTCTAGAGTGACTTTCTCAAGGGGGAAGTACAATGGACTAACAGGCTGTGTGTTTATACCCACTGGGTTGCCTAGTGCTTTGAAGCGATCGCCTCCTAGAGCATAAGGAGAAACATGTTCAAGACCCATGATGGTCATAGAACTAGGGTCCTGGTTATGGGCTTATTTGAAATGCTGAGGGAGACTTTGAGTATTGATACCCTTTAAAACATTTCTCCTATGCTCAAGGAAGTGAACGCTTAATGAGCGCGTGGTGCGACAAGCATATTGCTGGCCGCATCCACACTGGATCATGTATACGACATACGTACTATGGCAATTAATATTAAGATTAATATTGCTCCTAATCTGATAGACCGTCCCCTTACTGGATGAATGAAATTGAGGCTTAACTACTAGATGCTTGCAGGTGATACAACTGGCCCTCCCGCACTTGCGATTACCAAATGGGCTCACAGTCACAGAAGAGGCAGGCGGACCACTCGGTCTGAGTTTACTCAGTGCCACTATGTTTTTGATATTTGTAGCCTTTCTGTAGATGATGGAGGCCCTCGCTGAGAGGGTGGACCACAGATGAGGGTCACACTTGAGGATTCTCCAATGGTCATTGAGAATTTTTTTGGATGTTTCTATAGGACTGGTTATAAGTGGTTACAAATCTCAAGATGGAGGGACCAGTATGGCTTGTGTCTCTAGGAGCACCATTCCCTAAATTAGGCCTTCTATTGGATGTATTCAATAACCAGGACCTGTCAAGTGCCCTCACTTTGCTGAGGGAGTCAGAGACTAACTTCCTATCATAGCCTCTGGCTAGAAATTTCTGACTCAGAGTGTCCGCCTGGCAAAAGAAATCACTCTCTCTACTACAGTTTCTTTTGATCCGATGAAACTGCCCTAGAGGAATGTTCCTGAGCCATTATTTGTGGTGGTTGCTGGACGCATGAACATAGTTATTCACAGAGACAGACTTAAAGTGAGTAGTGGTAGTGATATATAAGTCTGAATCTGAGACTAGGACTAGATCCAAAAATACTATAGATCCTGCATTGATGGTGTAAGTGAATTTGAGTCCTAGATGATTATTGTCAAAAGAACTCAAAATGTGTGATAAGGCTGCCTCTTCACCATCATATATATATATATATATATATATATATATATATATATATATATATATATATATATATATATATATATATATATATATATATATATATATATATATATATATATATATATATATGAACAACAAGAAAAGAAAGCGCCCGATCCTAGTGTAACATGAAAAATACACTTTTAATAAAAATAGATTAGGTCCAACATAAATGCACTCACAAACAAAAAATCAATAAAAGCATGTAATGAGTATACTCATTCGCCTCCGTGTGCTGCTATGGCTCCGTTGGTGTATGCTCACTCTCAAGTGGGATGTCAGCTGCTTCTGCCGTCTTCACTGAGTGCAGGAACTGTGCATGCCTCTGGAGCCGTGACCCGGAAGTGTAACAGTCTCTTTTGGGTAAACCGGATGCCAGAATCGTGGATATTTGTCCCCGTGCAATGTAATAACGGGCAAGGTACTCAGTCCTTTTAAAGTCCACACCAGGAGATTATCCTGTACCTTCGCTGGCTAGCCGCTCTCGTAGATGATAGGGCCCCGGTCTTCCCGCAACCATCTAGTTGAGATCGCTACTGGGGCTCTAACCCGGAAGTATAGCGCGCCCTCTAGACAAACCGGATGTGTTTTAGCGATTGTATAGCCCCGCTGTTAGCTACAGAGACCGGCACGTTCCAAATGTCCTGGCCGTGTCCAGGCACAGCAGACAAAGTGTAAAGGCTGCGAATGAATACTGTGATAAAATCAGTTGTAAATACCAGTATAAAATCCTGGTATTTACAACTGATTTTATCACAGTATTCATTCGCAGCCTTTACACTTTGTCTGCTGTGCCTGGACACGGCCAGGACATTTGGAACGTGCCGGTCTCTGTAGCTAACAGCGGGGCTATACAATCGCTAAAACACATCCGGTTTGTCTAGAGGGCGCGCTATACTTCCGGGTTAGAGCCCCAGTAGCGATCTCAACTAGATGGTTGCGGGAAGACCGGGGCCCTATCATCTACGAGAGCGGCTAGCCAGCGAAGGTACAGGATAATCTCCTGGTGTGGACTTTAAAAGGACTGAGTACCTTGCCCGTTATTACATTGCACGGGGACAAATATCCACGATCCTGGCATCCGGTTTACCCAAAAGAGACTGTTACACTTCCGGGTCACGGCTCCAGAGGCATGCACAGTTCCTGCACTCAGTGAAGACGGCAGAAGCAGCTGACATCCCACTTGAGAGTGAGCATACACCAACGGAGCCATAGCAGCACACGGAGGCGAATGAGTATACTCATTACATGCTTTTATTGATTTTTTGTTTGTGAGTGCATTTATGTTGGACCTAATCTATTTTTATTAAAAGTGTATTTTTCATGTTGCACTAGGATCGGGCGCTTTCTTTTCTTGTTGTTCACAGATTTATGGGAGGTCGTTGGTCCTTGTGGAGAGCTGCCAGATCCTATTTTTGAGCCTCCCTTTTTTCATATTTACATTTTTTATATTTTTAAAAAAATTTTTTTTTTATATATATATTATTTTTTTGCATTTTTTATTTCTATTTTTTATTTTTATTCATATTTATTTTTATCATTAAACAATCATTTGCTTTTCACATTTATACCACTATTATATATGTATTCTTAAGTATGTTTTATGGGTCTCAACTATTTTAGCTTTAATATACATTGGTCTAGAATCACATACATTTTTTATAGCATGTTCAGTGAATACCAGTATTAATTCAGCTATTGGAATTATATTTATTTAATGTATAGTCGATCATTTATGCTAATCTACAATGCTTACTAGTACTTATGCACTTATATCATTAGTACCTGTTGAGCGCAGTCATCTTTCTGTGTGTATATATATATATATATATATATATATATATATATATATATATATACGGTATATATATATGTAGCCAGGTACCCTCCGGTCTCCCCGCACTCCCGGTTCCCCCCCCCCCCCCCCCTTACCCTCAGTGTAACGCAGGGTAAAATACAGTGCCGGTGGTTCTCACCCCAGGGCGCCACCATGTTAGGTGTGCGCTTGCACGAGCACATAGTTGGGCATGCGCAGAAGCGGCAAAGGTCGGGAAGAGCTCTGGAAGGTTGCACATGAGCGGGGCAGACGCAGTGCCCTATGCGCACGCGGTTGCAATGTTAATCAGGCAGCACAAGGACTACAACTCCCATGATGCTCAGGGAGGAAGCTGCCTGGTGACTTACGAGAGCCAATAGGATGGCTGGATTGCTTCTGGAAGAAGGAAAGACTATTGCCTGCTAGGAGAGGAAGTGTCAGAGAAGACCAAGAGCCTGAAGCTGTAGGTTGGTCCATGGAGCAGTGCTCCAGGGACTAGGCCAGAGGTCAATCCCCTAGGGCCCAGCTAGTTCCCTGAGTGACTGTATATATGTTCTGAGTGCTTGCTATAGGGAAGGCCTTTATGTAGGGAACCTTTCATATAGCATTAGAGAGGTGTATGCTGCAGGACATTGCCTGAGGGTGGTGCAGCCTGAATGCTGAAACAGACGCTGATTCCTTAAAGAGACAGTCAGTCAAGGATCATCCGGCTGGAGTTCCCTCCCCTGTGGAGACAGACAAGGGATTCATCTCTGCCAGAGCAGCACATTGCGGTGTGGGATCACTGTGCGGTGTTGCTGATTCACCAAGGATTCTCCTGGTTAGGACCATAACCAGGGAGGTAGTATATTAAAGTGCACCAACGGGCCCCAACACAGGGAAGCGCTGTCCCTTACATACACACTAACTTCATTGCGGGTGGACACTGAGAGGTAAAATGCCCTGGCACATTGGTACACTAAGGACAGAGGGTGATGCAAATGGACACGTGGGATGCTATGCAATGCGATGTAATGTTATGTGAAATGTGCTATTGATATGCCAAGGATAGTATGCTGATTAGTAAATACTGTTTCATACAGCCGTGTTTGTATTTACTGTATGGTTGTCTGCTGGGGGCACACTCCCACCACGTTGGGATCCCTCATCAGTGGAGGTACTGCATCGAGTGTAAGTACACCCCAGGCTCCCACAGGTGGTTAGCCTCACAGGTTAGCCTCACAGGTGACAGCAGTACCAGTAGTTATAGTACCCTAGGGGTACACCCGCTACATATTTATATATTATATGAAGTTATGAGCCAAGCATACCAAAACCCCACCTATACTCTTTCTTTTGATCCTATTATAGCAAGTTTGGTGGCCTAGGCTTAACCATGTGGATTTGTATAGCCGTTCAACAATCAAACAAACTTTCTGAATTATAGTATATTATAGATGTGTGAAAATCCTAAAGGGTTCACAAACTTTTTCTCGCCATTGTAAAGCATTAACGTTAACAGGAAGTGGCTGATTATAAAGACTGTTTTGATCAGAGTGCCGCAGAATTTGTCCCAACAATGGCCAATACTCCAAATTTATTAAGGAAAATCTACATCCCTGAATATAATTCATGTCAATGAAAGATTAAATGGTCAGTTGCTCCGAGGACCAATCCAAGATTTCCAAGGTCTTGATAACTAGTTAAAATATGTCAGTGATCCTACAGTAATTACTTGGCATTGGAAAGGGGACTATTAATGAAGGGGACTGTAATGACTTTATTAAAAGTTGTCAGTGAAACAAATTGCACATTGCACAGAAGAGACCACAAGAAGCAACAGTCAGGATAAACAGGAAAAATGAGAAGTCTTTTAGGATAGGAAATGGCATCTGAAACAGAAAACCATGAATTGATAACCAGCACATGCTCTTTGGCAAATCCCTTTATATTCATGTGCCTTAAAGTGCTGTACTTTAATAATGTTATAAGCTCTTCATAATGATTCTTTTGTATTCTTCATTTTTGTATTATTTATGGACAATACACGGTCAATGTCCATGCTACATACAATATACAGTACTGTATATTGTATAATATAATTATTGTTTGAAGCCACCTTTACTAACCTTTACTAACCTGCATGTTGGTGAACATCAGACTCAGCTTAGGACCAAAAAATAACTAATATAATTTTTTTGCCAGCCAATATAAAACCTTCAATGTTTCTGCTTCTTATGCTAAAGGTTATATGAGGGCCCAGTAGAATCGTCTATGTTGAATGCTTAAACAATACTGAGACCTGTTTCTTGTATTCCCCTGCTACAACAGGTGACATAGTGATGGCAAAATGTTGGCCCCATGACATTTCACTAGACAGAAGAGTTTGAAATGCGGCCAGCTTTACCAGTTATTCTGTCAAGGAGATCTAGCTAGCTGAGAACAGAGATAGGTAAATAAAGACAGCCAGCAGAAATGCTGAGACTTTAAATGAAATGAAAATAATATAAAGATCCATTTTAGAATATAAACAAATATATTTTGAAATGCCATAAAAAATATAAACACATCATGAGAGGAGAAGGAGGCAAATGAAATTGGCTATTGTTGAACTTTATAACACCGATCTTATGATTCAGGTCTTCCAGACTAATAGCACAAGAAATCCCATATTAAACTCCTTACTCTACTCTTTTAGCCTTGCTCAATCCCCATACAAAATATTGTTTAAATATGTTCATCCCTCTGCTACTTACAGTATAAGTACAGCCGTTTTTTGGCTCAAAAATGTGCTCTGATTTTACTGTTTGTATCTCATGATGGGTTAAATAAATGTATCTTTTTATATTTTTAATCATGGGGTGACGTGGACATTTTCAATTTTTATATTGTTTTGATCTGAAGAGGTGAACACGGGTCGTCCTATGCTACAGCTAAGTTTCTATTCTCATTCTATATATCTTCAGGAGCGCTTTCCCCAAAGTGTGCGTGTGTATATGTGTGTGTGTGTGCGCGTGTGTAAATTCCTTCACAGGTCTAGCATTCAATAAAAAAAACGGCAACTAGTTAGGACATAGATGATAAAAAAAGAGTTCTGGAGGTGATAGGGATAACTTGTAGTTAGGCAAAAATTCAGATTAAATATATGTATCATCATCACATTGAAATATATCAGGAGGAGCTAATTCAACAGAAATAGAATACTATATCAGTCGTAGTGGTTGGTATTTTGAAGGATCTCATTAAGGGGCACATTTATTTAGTGCCGGGATGGGTTAATGCACCCAATGGCAGTTACCACTGGAATGAGTCCAACCCATAACTGCACTTGATAAATGTGCCCCATAATGTATAAATAGAGTGGGGAGATCATACCACCATACAAATAATAATTCTGTGTAGATATTGTCTACTAATCCAGAGGAGGTGGAGGGTTGGTCAGCGCACGGGATTTTGCTCAAACGTAGAGATAAGAGGATAGGAAGATATGGAACACGGTATTAGTGTTTTAGTAATCGAACGGTACAATACAGCCAAAAGAACTTTGGAATTAAAAATGTATGAAAAATATATTTTTAAAATAGCTTAAAACTCTTTGGAATTAAAGAACCTTGGTAATTAAAAGTAAATATATGAAAAAATATATTCTAAAATAGCTTAAAAATCCTTAAATAAAATCCTTAAATAAAATTTAAATGGAATTGTGTGGTTTTTTTGTGAACAGAAGCAGAATACGTGCTATATGTGGATGACTAACAGGGTGTGTTTATATAGCCTGTTGTTGGTCTGAGGTAAAAAGGGGATAATGGGGCTGGTTAGCAGAGTTTAATGCGCAGTCTTTCCTTCACGGAATGCTGCTAAAAACAATAGCTTTCTCACCCTCCTGGTGGGGGCAGTACGTGAGTTGCTTCTCTCCCGGGGGCCCAAATAGGAAGAAAAGGGCCGAACTCGGTGAGTGAGCAAAATAGAATTTATTAGGTACAGAAAACAAAGTCAAAATAACACTCACGGTACAGCTTTAAAACAGCCCAGCATCAGCCTGATCGTCCGGTGATATTCCTCTCACCAGTACAGCTCCCGTGGTCGCGTCCGACGGCGGGACCGGAAGAGGAGGTCTTACCGGATGTCAGCAGGCTGGCTGGGTCCTTCAATCAATGGGCTCCGGCAGGGAACAACTAGTTTCGCAATAATGCTTCGTCAGGTTCCTGCCAGATGCCCTGTGTCTTCCCTCTTTATAGGCAAATACCTAATTGATGATTGGATTGGTCATCAATTGGTATTGGTACAATTAAATAATAAAATGTAAAAACGACCTTTATTGAGTGTTGGGTGTTGGACTAATGCCCAATAATATGAAAGACCAATAATGCTAAACTCTAAATACATACATAAATATGTTACAAGTAGTGACAATGTTATACACAGTAGTTAATCATGCACACATGATCTCTATCAGTTCTATGAGACCTTCCCTCACTCGAGGTGTAGGCAATTAGTAATTTGTGCAATCTACAGACATCTTTAAACAAATCTCTTAAAATTGGTAGCAGGTGCAGCACAATAACTTGTGAAGTAAACCTCTAAGTAATTCCTTCAGCAAATTAATTTCATACCTAAAGTGGCCCTTGCACTTAGAACTTCTGTGATGTGTGACATTTAAACTAAATGCAAAAAAGCTTATGCTCAGATGGATGGATTTTGAGTGATATATAAAAAATATAAAATAATAAAATAAGAATATAAAAATGTATTGTAAATAAAAATATTGTATAGATGAATATATGTGTAGTTGGGGCTACCATATGGTATCGCTTATATGTTTAGACTATTTGTCCTGAAAAATATATATATATATGGTGTATTACCCAGGTTTAGGTGATATATGTTAAAAAGTATCCCTGTGTGTGTCGTGACTCCCCCTTTAGTTTGGAGAATGTCAATGGTGACTGGAATAGAATTGGAAAAGAATTATTCCTACAAATGTGATAGTTCAGTAATTCAAACATAATGATCAGTAATTTAAAGATGTATGGAACTTGGATATATTTTCAATATGATTCATTGGGGATTTGACCCCACGATCATATTAGGCCTTACTTAAAAGCAGAGTGATAAGTTGGCTGTGCTATACAGAGGCAGATGGACTTCATGTACTTGTTTGCACATATGCGAACAGAGAGAGTACAGAATTCTGCAATGAGAATAACAAATGTGGGTAAAGAGTATTGTTGTGTTACCCAGGCTTAGATGAAATGTTAAAAAGTATTAAAAAGTATCCTTGTATATGTCTTGCCTCCCCCTTGTTGGTAGTTTTAGGGAATGTTGGTGGTGTCTGGAATTGGATTTGGGATAAAAAAAAAAAAAAAAAAAAAAAATTCTTTTTATAATGTTAGTTCAAAATAATAGTAATAGTAATTAAAAATGATGCTCAATAATTGAGAAATGTGGGGTACTTGAATTCTTAGTGTGTGTTTCTAGTATTTCATTGGGGATTTGACCCCACGATCATATTGGCACTTACTCAAAAGCAGTGTGATAAGTTAACTGTGCTACGCAGAGGCAGATAGATTTCATATAGTCGTTGGTGCATATGTGAACATAGAGAACGTAAACATAGAGATAATGTAATTGTGTACGGTTAAGCGAATGTAAGTGAATCATCCAATTGCGAAGTTACTGGTTCCAAATTCGGGAGGGGGATTGGGAGAAAGAAGAGAATGAAACATGTATATTTAACACACTAATCACGTTTCTCTTCTTCTCTCCCTTCTTCTCTTCTTTCTCCCAATCCCCCTCCCGAATTTGGAACCAGTAACTTCGCAATTGGATGATTCACTTACAATCGCTTAACCGTACACAATTACATTATCTCTATGTTTACGTTCTCTATGTTCACATATGCACCAACGACTATATGAAATCTATCTGCCTCTGCGTAGCACAGTTAACTTATCACACTGCTTTTGAGTAAGGGCCAATATGATCGTGGGGTCAAATCCCCAATGAAATACTAGAAACACACACTAAGAATTCAAGTACCCCACATTTCTCAATTATTGAGCATCATTTTTAATTACTATTACTATTATTTTGAACTAACATTATAAAAAGAATTTTTTTTTTTTTTTTTTTTTTTATCCCAAATCCAATTCCAGACACCACCAACATTCCCTAAAACTACCAACAAGGGGGAGGCAAGACATATACAAGGATACTTTTTAATACTTTTTAACATTTCATCTAAGCCTGGGTAACACAACAATACTCTTTACCCACATTTGTTATTCTCATTGCAGAATTCTGTACTCTCTCTGTTCGCATATGTGCAAACAAGTACATGAAGTCCATCTGCCTCTGTATAGCACAGCCAACTTATCACTCTGCTTTTAAGTAAGGCCTAATATGATCGTGGGGTCAAATCCCCAATGAATCATATTGAAAATATATCCAAGTTCCATACATCTTTAAATTACTGATCATTATGTTTGAATTACTGAACTATCACATTTGTAGGAATAATTCTTTTCCAATTCTATTCCAGTCACCATTGACATTCTCCAAACTAAAGGGGGAGTCACGACACACACAGGGATACTTTTTAACATATATCACCTAAACCTGGGTAATACACCATATATATATATATTTTTCAGGACAAATAGTCTAAACATATAAGCGATACCATATGGTAGCCCCAACTACACATATATTCATCTATACAATATTTTTATTTACAATACATTTTTATATTCTTATTTTATTATTTTATATTTTTTATATATCACTCAAAATCCATCCATCTGAGCATAAGCTTTTTTGCATTTAGTTTAAATGTCACACATCACAGAAGTTCTAAGTGCAAGGGCCACTTTAGGTATGAAATTAATTTGCTGAAGGAATTACTTAGAGGTTTACTTCACAAGTTATTGTGCTGCACCTGCTACCAATTTTAAGAGATTTGTTTAAAGATGTCTGTAGATTGCACAAATTACTAATTGCCTACACCTCGAGTGAGGGAAGGTCTCATAGAACTGATAGAGATCATGTGTGCATGATTAACTACTGTGTATAACATTGTCACTACTTGTAACATATTTATGTATGTATTTAGAGTTTAGCATTATTGGTCTTTCATATTATTGGGCATTAGTCCAACACCCAACACTCAATAAAGGTCGTTTTTACATTTTATTATTTAATTGTACCAATACCAATTGATGACCAATCCAATCATCAATTAGGTATTTGCCTATAAAGAGGGAAGACACAGGGCATCTGGCAGGAACCTGACGAAGCATTATTGCGAAACTAGTTGTTCCCTGCCGGAGCCCATTGATTGAAGGACCCAGCCAGCCTGCTGACATCCGGTAAGACCTCCTCTTCCGGTCCCGCCGTCGGACGCGACCACGGGAGCTGTACTGGTGAGAGGAATATCACCGGACGATCAGGCTGATGCTGGGCTGTTTTAAAGCTGTACCGTGAGTGTTATTTTGACTTTGTTTTCTGTACCTAATAAATTCTATTTTGCTCACTCACCGAGTTCGGCCCTTTTCTTCCTATTTGGGCCCCCGGGAGAGAAGCAACTCACGTACTGCCCCCACCAGGAGGGTGAGAAAGCTATTGTTTTTAGCAGCATTCCGTGAAGAAAAGACTGCGCATTAAACTCTGCTAACCAGCCCCATTATCCCCTTTTTACCTCAGACCAACAACAGGCTATATAAACACACCCTGTTAGTCATCCACATATAGCACGTATTCTGCTTCTGTTCACAAAAAAAACACACAATTCCATTTAAATTTTATTTAAGGATTTTATTTAAGGATTTTTAAGCTATTTTAGAATATATTTTTTCATATATTTACTTTTAATTACCAAGGTTCTTTAATTCCAAAGAGTTTTAAGCTATTTTAAAAATATATTTTTCATACATTTTTAATTCCAAAGTTCTTTTGGCTGTATTGTACCGTTCGATTACTAAAACACTAATACCGTGTTCCATATCTTCCTATCCTCTTATCTCTACGTTTGAGCAAAATCCCGTGCGCTGACCAACCCTCCACCTCCACTGCAACTACAAGAAGATTCCGGGCTTTATCTTCTCTACTGGTCCAGCTGCAGAAAACAACAAGGGCAAGTATACACTACCCTTTCTTTGGTTACACACTACCACACAGGCAACATCACAAGCCTATACAAATAGGGAGCGCCCCAACCTCTTTTCTTTTTGTCATACTAATCCAGAGGGAAAGATTAAGATTGTGAGCTACTGTTCCCTCGGGGAGCCTTGGGCACGCGCGCCATGCACGCACGCTCCCGATGAAGCGTGACCACGCATCGATGACGCGCGGCACGCCGAGGGAAAAAAACGAGCAAGCCGGGAAACCTCCCGGCTTGCGGCTCTAGCCAACTAAGGATAAAGTGTGTCGCCACTGTATATATATATTTTTGGGGGGATTCTTTCCTTCTGTGTCAGTATATATATATATATATATATATATGCAAATACAACTGTATGCTCATCTGCATGTCTTAGGCAGGTCTGCAACCCCGCCTTTCTCCATTATCACCCAGCATACAGCACTTCCACTGCAGCAAGGGATTCTGGGAAATGACATGCAAATGAGCACACAGTGTCACTTTTTGCCTCAATAACCATTTTTAACATGGTTCCCTTGCTGCAGTGGAAGTGCTGTATGCTGGGTGATAATGGGGAAAGGCGGGGTTGCAGACCTGCCTAAGACATGCAGATGAGCATACAGTTGTATTTGCATATTTGCTTTCCTGTGGAGGGTTTTTGTCACTTTTTTTACTCACCATAACTTAACTCAGTATTATGGTATATATATATATAGAACACACAAAAGGAGAAGTTGCTCAACACATAATATATAAGGTTAACTCAAGCCCTTTAATAAAACTAACTATAAGGGTAAAATAAAATATATACCCCAATTAAAGTCAGTATATAAATTAAATAGGACCTGATGGTGCTAGGGGATAGTGAAAACTATATAAGACACATAGATGAAAAGAACATAGACAATCCCCTTAGTAGCACTCTAAATTACACCTAAACTAATCTATAAGATAAAGATGGTTAAAAAGAAACAGATGCTCCGCCAATTCAGAAAAAATGAACAAGATTTTATTGATTAAACAACAAGACACACTAACTTAAAAACATAAAAATACTAAAGACAGCCTATGAAAATATATATGTATCAAAAATATAAAGAGAGGACTACTAATCAAACACTTTCAGTATTACAAAGAGAAAAAAAAAAAAACTAAAATGTGTCTAAATAAAGTTTAAATAATGACAACAAAGTAGTTTAGTCTAACATACAGTAATAGGCAATACAAAATATATTCCCACTGACATATGCATGAAAGAATAATAAATCATTGCGTTGGAAAAAGTATATAGTCAATGACCCAGTATATAGCCAGGAAAAATTAGTATGTATACCAAAAACAGAGGGGAAAAAAAGAGATAAAGCAACCAGGGAAAAATAATATAACAATAATAATAGTTATACCCTGAACAGCATTTCCCCAAAATGAAATCAATGAGAACTGATGCAGCAAATAAAGAAAAATATGACTAATAAAGACATATTAGCAAACAGAGTCATACATATTGAAAACACCACAAACAGTAAGAGGAGGGTAAGAGGAGGGTAATACTCAACTGCAGCTAGATTGTGTAGAGTTTGTGTCTATATTGATTGTACATGATGTGTTTCCAAAGTCTGCTTATAACAGGAACAAAAAATAAAGTCCAAAATGCTGCATCAGATCCATCATAAGTCCCTCAGAATAGAAGATTACATAAAGGCTGTAGTAAAGTAAACACTCAACATGTTTCACCCGTGAGTGGGCTTCTTCCTGGAGTTTTTACCACTCCAGGAAGAAGCCCACTCACGGGTGAAACATGTTGAGTGTTTACTTTACTACAGCCTTTATGTAATCTTCTATTCTGAGGGACTTATGATGGATCTGATGCAGCATTTTGGACTTTATTTTTTGTTCCTGTTATAAGCAGACTTTGGAAACACATCATGTACAATCAATATGGACACAAACTCTACACAATCTAGCTGCAGTTGAGTATTACCCTCCTCTTACCCTCCTCTTACTGTTTGTGGTGTTTTCAATATGTATGACTCTGTTTGCTAATATGTCTTTATTAGTCATATTTTTCTTTATTTGCTGCATCAGTTCTCATTGATTTCATTTTGGGGAAATGCTGTTCAGGGTATAACTATTATTATTGTTATATTATTTTTCCCTGGTTGCTTTATCTCTTTTTTTCCCCTCTGTTTTTGGTATACATACTAATTTTTCCTGGCTATATACTGGGTCATTGACTATATACTTTTTCCAACGCAATGATTTATTATTCTTTCATGCATATGTCAGTGGGAATATATTTTGTATTGCCTATTATGTTAGACTAAACTACTTTGTTGTCATTATTTAAACTTTATTTAGACACATTTTAGTTTTTTTTTTTCTCTTTGTAATACTGAAAGTGTTTGATTAGTAGTCCTCTCTTTATATTTTTGATACATATATATTTTCATAGGCTGTCTTTAGTATTTTTATGTTTTTAAGTTAGTGTGTCTTGTTGTTTAATCAATAAAATCTTGTTCATTTTTTCTGAATTGGCGGAGCATCTGTTTCTTTTTAACCATCTTTATCTTATAGATTAGTTTAGGTGTAATTTAGAGTGCTACTAAGGGGATTGTCTATGTTCTTTTCATCTGTGTGTCTTATATATATATATATATATATATATATATTGTGACAAACGGCTTACTCCGGGGCTCCGCCGTCTGTCCGGGACTGTTAGAACACGGTCTTTTAGGGTAGGTTAAATGATGAGACGTCACGTACTGTTCCTTTAAACAGGCTATGCCTGGTTTATTCAGTCCCAGGCACTGAGACTGCCACAGTTTAAACAGAAAACAAAGCCAAACAAAAAGCTGCTCGTCTGAGCGATAACTTAAACTTAGATGTCCCTGACTCAGAGTTGGAAGTGGCTTGTCCACTTCCACCAACAAAATAAGTACCTTTGCAGTCTTTAGACAAACTAACAGAATGAATGAAGCGATTTGGGAAAGAGGCTTTCTCACCCCTCTGCAGTTCAGCAGCCTTCCAGGCTCTTGGGCGGGGCCCAGAGGAAACAGGAAACAGGTCTTATATACCTGAACTCTAATCAGCATGACAGGTGACAGAAAACAGGCAGCAGACAAACTGTGGAATGGAGTGCCTGTACCACGAGGCTGCCCTGTTCAGCTTAGACAGGACAGAAACTGTTCAGTATCCTGGGAGCCCTGTATATGGAGTTTATTACCAACCCCTGGTTTCTGTCACATATCCTCCCCCCCAGCTCAGACCTCGAGGGGTGAGCGACCATGGATATTAGGGAGTGCATCCTTGACAACCCGTCGGCATTGCCATGTTTGTGCCCCGACCTGTGTTCCACAGAAAATTTAAAGGGCTGTAGGCTTAGGAACCACCTGGTCACCCTAGCGTTCTTCTCCCTATTTTGACACATCCAGGTAAGGGGTGCATGATCTGTGACCAATCGGAACTTTCTCCCCAACAGATAATACTTGAGTGTCTCTACAGCCCACTTTATTGCGAGACACTCTTTCTCGACTATGGAGTAATTTTTCTCCTGGGGATTTAGTTTCCTACTTAAATAAAGGATGGGGTGCTCCTCCCCTTGAGACTCCTGGGAGAGTACCGCCCCCAGCCCTACCTCAGATGCGTCGGTTTGGACTACGAACTCTTTGGAGAAGTCAGGTGTGACCAACACTGGTTGGGCACAGAGAGCTTCTTTCAGGCTTCTAAAGGCCTGTTCGGCTTCGGGGGACCACTTTACCATTAGAGGTCCTCTTGCTTTTGTGAGGTCGGTTAGTGGGGTTGCCTTAGTTGCAAAATTGGGAATAAACCTCCTATAGTAGCCAATTAACCCCAAAAAGGTCCTTACTTGTTTTTTTGTGACTGGCCTTGGCCAATTTTGTATCGCCTCTACTTTGAGTGTTTGTGGTTTGAGTAACCCTCTACCAATAGAATATCCCAGATACTTGGCCTCCTCCAGACCAATAGTGCATTTAGCGGGGTTAGCAGTTAGTCCAGCAGACCGAACTGCGTCGAGCACAGCTTGGACCTTTGGAAGGTGGGACTGCCAATCTTCACTATGGATTACCACATCATCCAGGTAGGCGGCAGCGTACCGAACATGTGGTTTTAAAATTTTATCCATCATTCTTTGGAATGTGGCGGGAGCTCCATGTAAGCCAAAAGGCAGCACCTTATATTGAAAGAGGCCGTCTGGGGTTGAGAAGGCTGTTTTTTCTTTTGCCCTTTCTGTGAGGGGAACCTGCCAGTACCCTTTTGTTAGGTCTAGGGTTGTGAGATATCGGGCTTTGCCCAGTCTCTCTACAAGTTCATCCACCCTGGGCATAGGATAAGTATCAAATTTTGACACCGCGTTTAGTTTCCGGTAGTCATTACAAAACCTTGTTGTACCGTCTGGCTTTGGGACTAAAACTATAGGGCTGTTCCACCCACTTTGGGATTCCTCAATTACGCCTAGTTTTAGCATTTTTTTAACCTCTAAACTTATAGCCTCTCTCTTGGCCTCTGGGATTCGGTACGGTTTAAGGTTAACTCGGACCCCCGGTTCAGAGACTATGTCATGTTTAATTACGTTAGTTTTACCTGGCTGTGTAGAGAAGATTTCTTTGTTCCTTCTCACTAAACTCTGGACCTCTCGTTTCTGATGCACGGACAGTGTTTCAGCTATGCTAACCTCTGGGTCAGTTTCTTGATTCTCTGACGGACCTGGGGGTACTAGGGTTAACAAGACCTCTCTATCTTTCCAGGGCTTGAGTAGGTTTATATGGTAAATTTGCTCAGGTTTCCTCCTACCTGGCTGCCTTACCCTATAATTTACTTCTCCCACTCTTTCCAAGACCTCATATGGCCCATGCCATTTAGCAAGGAATTTACTCTCCACGGTGGGAACCAGAACTAGTACCCTATCACCTGGAAAAAAAATTCTGACCCTAGCACCCTTATTATACGTATTCCTTTGTGCTTCTTGAGCTTTCTCCATGTGTTCCCTCACTATGGGTAGGACTGCAGCAATGCGGTCCTGCATTTGGGCAACATGCTCTATTACACTTCTGTAAGGGGTAACCTCGTGTTCCCAAGTTTCTTTGGCTATATCCAGTAAGCCCCTTGGATGTCGGCCATACAATAGTTCAAACGGGGAGAAGCCTGTGGATGACTGGGGAACTTCCCTAATGGCAAATAACAGGTATGGTAACAAACAGTCCCAGTTTTTCCCATCCTTATCGACCGCCCGGCGTAACATGCTCTTTAAGGTTTTATTGAACCTTTCCACTAAACCATCTGTTTGTGGATGATAGACTGAGGTTCTGAGATGCTTGATTTTTAGGAGTTTACATAGCTCTTTTGTTACTTGGGACATAAATGGTGTTCCCTGGTCAGATAAGATCTCTTTAGGAATTCCGACCCGGGAAAACAGAAGTACTAACTCTTTTGCTATGTTTTTAGCAGAGGTGCTATGTAGGGGAACTGCCTCCGGATATCGGGTAGCATAATCTAATATTACCAATATATGCTGATGTCCCCTAGCAGACTTTATTAGGGGTCCTACTAGATCCATAGCAATCCGGTCAAATGGTACCTCTATTATGGGAAGGGGTACCAATGGGCTGCGGTATGCTTTGAACGGGGCGGTGATCTGACATTCTGGGCATGAGGAACAATAGTTTGTAATTTCTGCCAGAACCCCAGGCCAATAAAAGCTTCGGAGAACCTTTTCTTTTGTCTTTTCCACCCCTAGGTGTCCCCCCAATGGATGACTATGTGCGAGGTGTAATACTACGTTACGGAATGTCCGTGGTACCAACAATTGTTTAGTTGTAACTGATTTTCTTTTATCAACCCGATATACTAGGTCGTTCTCTACCTCGAAGTAGGGGTAAGCAAGTGACCTATCTGGTTGGCCATGAGTACTATTCTGGTCCTGTATATTTCCCCTTGCTACCGCTAATGTGGGGTCCTCCCACTGGGCCTTCTTAAAACTCCCAGGACTGACCTCTAGGTCAGCGAGGGTCTTATCCTGTACTGGGGTGGTAAGTGCCTGATCAACATCTTGATTTGGGGTATTCCCTACCAAAGTAGTGATGGGGAAGGGAATTTCACAGCACTCCTCCTTTTCCCCTTTCTTATTTGGGCCCTCGTCAACCTCCATTTCTGAAAAAGGGAAAGGATTTGTTTCTTCTAACACTTCGTTATGGTCTGCTATTGAACTCTGGGCGCTATTCTGAGCTGGGGACCACATTTTTAGAAAATGGGGAAAGTCGGTCCCTATTAACACATCATGTGCCAGTTTGGGTACAACACCCACCTTGAAATCTAAAGAACCAAATTCTGTTTCAAAAAAAACATCAACAGTGGAATATTCATGATTATCCCCATGTATACAACAAATTGCCACTCTTTGTGAACTGTTTACCTGTTTCTTCTTAATGGGCAATAGGTATTCGGACACTAGTGTGACCATACTCCCAGAGTCAAGAAGTGCCCGAACCCTCTTACCATTAACCTTTACAAATGCCCACAGATGGTTATTCAAGGGGTCCTCTGGGCTAGGGCCCATACATTGGGACAACAGCGAATAAGGTTCCACGCTGTTGCATTGCATGGGCTCCTCATTTAGTGGGCAGATTTTTGCTGTGTGGCCCCTCTCATGACAATTTACACATTTAGGTACATAGTCTGTGTCCCACTTAGAGCCTTTTCCCGGCTCCCCATGTTGGCTATTGCCCTTAGTGTGCGAACCACTGTTGCTGGTGCTGCGTGAAGGTGGTCGCCGCTCTTCAGCTCCCCTTAACCCCCGGTACCCTTTTACCGTCTCTGGAAGAGTCCTGGAACCTCGGGTAGTGGGGTTGCTCCACGACTGTGGGTTGCGGGTGCTCTCCTGCTGCATTGTACCTTTCTACGAGGGCCACAAGCTCATCCGCATTGTGGGGGTCACTCCGACTGACCCAATGGCGTAAGGCAGAGGGAAGTTTCCTCAAGAACTGGTCCATGACCAACCGTTCCACGATGTGGCTTGCTGAGTTGATCTCGGGTTGTAGCCACTTCCGGGCGAGGTGGATGAGGTCATACATCTGGCTTCGGGTGGCTTTATCCATCGTGAAGGACCATGCGTGAAACCTTTGGGCGCGAACAGCCGTGGTTACGCCGAGGCGGGCGAGGATCTCGAACTTCAATTTGGCATAGACGTTAGCTTCGGCTGGCTCTAGATCAAAGTAAGCCTTCTGGGGTTCGCCGCTTAGGAAGGGTGCGATTAGACCAGCCCACTCAGCTTCTGGCCATCCCTCTCTCTGTGCCGTGCGTTCAAACGTGAGAAGATAGGCTTCCACATCATCCGAGGGTCCCATCTTCTGAAGGTAGTGGCTTGCCCTGGTCATTTTCGGAACTGGGGCTGCCGCTGCCAGTGGAAGGTTACTGATAGTCTCCCTCAGGATCTCGAGTTCCTGCTGTAAGCCCTGAGCGAACCGCTGTTGCTCCTCTTTCAGCAAGCGGTTTGTCTCTTGCTGGTTTGCATTCGCCTGTTGCAGGGCTTCATTCGCGTCTCTCTGGACAGCGACATTGCGTACCAGCGCACTCACCACGTCTTCCATCTTGTTTGGAGAGAGAGAGAAAAAAAAACCTTTTTTTTTTTTTTTTCTTTAAAGTTCTTTAACCCCCAGACTTTTTAGTGTTCTGCCCGCATTCTCCACCATATGTGACAAACGGCTTACTCCGGGGCTCCGCCGTCTGTCCGGGACTGTTAGAACACGGTCTTTTAGGGTAGGTTAAATGATGAGACGTCACGTACTGTTCCTTTAAACAGGCTATGCCTGGTTTATTCAGTCCCAGGCACTGAGACTGCCACAGTTTAAACAGAAAACAAAGCCAAACAAAAAGCTGCTCGTCTGAGCGATAACTTAAACTTAGATGTCCCTGACTCAGAGTTGGAAGTGGCTTGTCCACTTCCACCAACAAAATAAGTACCTTTGCAGTCTTTAGACAAACTAACAGAATGAATGAAGCGATTTGGGAAAGAGGCTTTCTCACCCCTCTGCAGTTCAGCAGCCTTCCAGGCTCTTGGGCGGGGCCCAGAGGAAACAGGAAACAGGTCTTATATACCTGAACTCTAATCAGCATGACAGGTGACAGAAAACAGGCAGCAGACAAACTGTGGAATGGAGTGCCTGTACCACGAGGCTGCCCTGTTCAGCTTAGACAGGACAGAAACTGTTCAGTATCCTGGGAGCCCTGTATATGGAGTTTATTACCAACCCCTGGTTTCTGTCACAATATATATATATATATATATATATATATATATATATATACCATAATATATATATATATATATATATATATATATAAAAAAGAGAAAAAAGCGCCGATTCCTAGTGCATTACTGTGCAATAAAATATTAAATTTCCCAAAAAGGCTCATAAAATGGACTCACAAACATAGATAGATAAAAAGCATGTTATGAGATAATACTCATGCTCCAAAGGATCAGCAACCGCCGCTTAACTGCTACACTGCTCCGTGGCTTCACCGTGTCCAAACTTGTCCTCGTGGTCCACCGTCAAACAGGAACTCACGAAATCGGGCTCACCGCAACTCCTCTCCCCGGTCACACACCAACAGATGAACTTTGGTTCCCTCCGGGGACGATAGATGTGGCGGGACTGCAAGTGACGTCACCCGATCAAATTCAAAGGACAAACGGGCTAGGATTTACCAACAGGTCTGCCAGCAGCATTGGAGGATCAACTGCACAACTGTCCCTATGCGTTTCATCAGATTAACTGACTTCTTCAGGGGTTGGGCTCTGGGTCCCTTATTGTGCATATATATACACCCACGAGTCCAATTGGCTGAATTGAAAGTGATCAGCAAAACCTGTGTAAACATGACTATATACTCTGACCATACTATAATCTTTTGTATGGCTAAAAGATAGTATGTGCTACTGTTAACAATACCAAGTATAAAAATATTTTTACATTTAAAACCATTGTGCACATAATGAAAAATAAAAATAAAAATAAAAACTATCATATACTATATCCACTAGAATAAAGAAACATAGAACATGTATATATGTTAAATACCTCAAATCAACTGAATACACAGGTACTGATAATTGATACCAGATGGTAATCAAAGGCAAACAATTAGATGTTAGTATCTGGCTTGAGGAGGGTAAATCAGACATATATCCTACTTAAAAATGTGAATAATGAAAGAAAATTTGTAAACGTACAGTATATATATATATCAAGACATATAGTCTAATCAATGATTGTTATAAAAGCAAACAAAATGCTAATTGTGAAAGAGAAAATAATAAATGAAATAATAAAAACAATGAAAAAATGAAATAAAAATGGAATATAATAAAATAAAATAAAAATACAAAAAGTATAAAAAATACAAAATATATATATGGTATTTATGTCCATGTTATAATAACCAAGACTTATGGAGAGAAATCTATTCGTATATGGAAACTATCATCCAGGTATGGTATATAGAGAGAACCCACCTGTAGCTGTCTATGGTAATGAAACATATGTACTATTTTACCTTCATAAATTCTCAAACCCCATTTAGGGGAATGTCCAACGTTAGGCATATATCTGCAACAGCGAGGAAGAGGTTAAACTATATACTTAAGGATTAATTTTAAATATCGGTGAAAAGATGCAGGCCAAAATAAACTTATGTGTATATATAACTACAACATGTCTGTACATATGGCTGCATATATTCAACCAAAGTGAATGGTAGTGAGCGCATTTGTCCAAAAAACAAAGAAAGAAAAATTGAAGTATAGACCGGACATGTATCCAAGGTCACTCCTATAACAAGCTATCAAAACTGCATTGTACAGCCAAATCCACCACACTCCTCATGGTGAATGTGATGAATTGTGAACGTGAATGAATTTGAATGTGATAGTGTCTATAAATATACTAGAATAATATGTGATAAATAATGTGATGAATCTATGATCAATATTAAATATATGATTGTGATGATGAAAGTGATAAGTGATGGAAACCTTATGACGATGAACAAGAAGGAAACATGTATCCATGTTCAACCCAGACCTCCGTGATCTAAAGTCATGTGTGTGGTAGGGAACCAGGGGGGGGGGGGGAGAGAGAACGAGGAAAGAATCGAATCAACAGAACAGGATGTAGATTATATGACAGTGCTGATGTCAATACAATCATTCAGGCCGTTTGGACTGAGGGTATTGAGTACATAGATCCAGTATGTCTCTCTAAGGTTCAAAAGCTTATACCTATCGCCACTTAGATGGTTCAAACTAATAGCTTCGATACCCATAACAACTAAGGAAGATGGATCTCTATTATGTTTAAGATCATAATGCCTTGAGAGACTGTGTGTTTGTAATCCATGCTTGATATTTCTTCGATGCTCTAAGAAACGTGTGCAGAGTGCTCTTGTTGTACTCCCGATGTACTGAACCCCACATGGACATATGATGGCATACACTATAAAGGTGGACCTACAGTTAATATGGCCTTTCACTTGATGAATAGATCCATTGGAGTGGGATTCAATACTATTAGTTTTCTTCAAGTGTTTACACGTGAGGCATCTAGCACGGGTGCATGAAAAATTACCATCTATTGTTTTGTTAGTACTATTAGTTGTTTTATGAAATCTTTTCAGTCTGCTAGGTGCCACGATAGATTTGATGTTTCTAGCCCTCTGAAAAACTACTGGAATTCTTGGTGGTAGCTCCCGTCCTATGATTGGGTCACTAAGCAGCCATTTGGTTGTCATTGAAAGATGTCAAGATGTCAATCAATGTTTCCTGCTCTCCATCCCAAATGAAAATGAGATCGTCTATGTAACGGCCATAGAACACTAAGCCCTCCCCCAGCCTAGCATTGCCCCACACATGGGTGTCCTCCCATAGGCCCATGTAGAGGTTAGCATAGCTGGGGGCGAACCGCGTGCCCATGGCCGTTCCACAGACCTGCAGGTAGTACTCATTCTCAAATAAAAAATAATTGTGCTCCAAAATAAATAAAATGGCCTTTAGGATGAAATCTCTCTGTAATTTGTTAAATAGAACATCTTTCTCCAAGAAATGTGCCACTTCTGCTACTCCCTTTGTGTGTCCAATGCATGTATATAGGGAGGCCACATCGCATGTGGCCCAAACATATGTAGATTTCCAAGGTATCCCTGAGATTGAGTCAATAACATGCAGCGTGTCCCTAATATGTGATCTTAAATTGACCACCAATGGTTGTAAAAAATAGTCTACATATTGGGACACGCTGGACGTCATCGACTCAACCCCAGAGACTATAGGTCTTCCTGGAGGATTTAAAACATCCTTATGTATCTTAGGTATATGGTAAAACACTGGTGTCCTGGGGTTCAGTTTGAATAGAAACTCAAACTCAGCTTTAGTAATGACACCACTGTGTTGTGCCTCCAAAAGAAAGTTTTTCAAATCCCCTTGGTATGTGTCCATTGGATCTTGGTGTAAGAGCACATAAGATTTGCTGTCACCCAATAGGCGATTAGCTTCCGCTACATATACTTCCCTATCCTGGAGTACAATGCCTCCTCCCTTGTCTGCTTGTCTAATTACGATCCCACTCTGTTCGCTCAATTCTTTTAAAGCCTGTGTTTCATTCTTATGTAAATTCCTTCTTTGGAGTGAAGGCATACTCTGGCAGAGTGATTCAAAATCCTTCAATACCAGAGTATAGAATGTTTCAATGAAACCTCCCTTAGCCTGATATGGGAAGAAAGTGGATTTAGGGATAAATGGTGAGTGTTTAATGTTAATTTCAGATGTTCTATGGATAATACATTGACCTCAGCGAGAGATTGAGAATTACTTAAATCGCACATTTGAATAGAATTAGGAACTTGAGAACTACTTAAATCGCACATTTGAATGGATGTACCTAGGGGAATAGTGGCTGGAGACAATACTGGATCTACTGTAGCATTCATATTGTCTAATGTAACAATACCCTCCTGTGTAAAATGTTGTAAAAAATTATCCAGATTTAGACCCGACTGAATACCAACACCAGCACCATCTGATATGACATCAACGCCATCCGCTAAAAGGGCAGTCATGGCCCTGATGCAATCCCTCTCCTGTGAATTGAAGATTTCCTCCTTCTCTCTCCCCCTTAGTGCAAAAAATCTCATCAAAGTGACTTTTCTTATATACTGTCAGGAATCCGCTCCGCGGGTTACTGGTTACCTTACCTTGCAGACCGGTGCAGTTCTGGAACAGCTCTCCTGATGTTTGCTGCAGCCTGGATTCACTCACCAAAGCTATACACACTCCCTCTGGTATCTACTGCAGCTGTGCAGCCTATTATGCAACCTAGACTTGCATTCATTCATTATAGCAATATCTTCACACCCCCGCTGGGGATTGGCCTGCTGGCCTTTAAGTATTGCCTTCCCATAATGCTCCTTGCCGAGCATAGTCCTTACCGGATGTCACCAACTGTTCTGCCACAAGCTCTTGCTTGTTCTCTTGTGCTGAAGTGGAGGTTTCCCTTGCGTCCTTCAGCTTCCTGTTCTCCTGTGCTGAAGCAGAGGTTTCGTCCCTGCGTCCGTCAGCTTCCTGTTCTCCTGTGCTGAAGCAGAGGTTTTGTCCCTGCGTCCTTCAGCCTCCTGGATTCCTGCACTGAAGCGGAGGTCTCCCTGTGTATCTACAGCTTCCTGGTTCCTGGGGCCTACTCTTTCCCTAATCTAGAGAGGCCGTGTCCTGGTTCCTGCGCTGCTACAGAGGATTCCCTAACCCGCTCAAGACTCTTGTGCTGTAGCGCTGGTTTAACCGTGCAGCTAGGCGGTGTGTAAATCTGGTCTGTCTTCCACCTCCTGAGACCAGTACCATGGGCCATGGTCGCCGCACGCGCAGAGAACCCCCCCGCGCTCATAAGCCGAAGCGGGGTTCTCCTGACTCCCGGTTGCCGAACTCTTGCTTGGACAATGTTTATTCTGACGTCTCCTATCCTGACCCTAGCTTGTACAACGACGATGCTGTCTTCTCCAATCCAGACCCTGCTACGTACGACTATGAACTGCGCAATCCAGATCAGCCTGCGAGGTTTAAGGTCGGTGCTTTTACAACCCTACCTCAGCCACGCGGTCCGACCCGAGTTTGTGGCGAGCACAACCGTGACATATACTTATTTAGATCAACAAACAAGTTGAACTTCAGAGGTAAACTACTTGGTGCAAATGAAAGACCTTTAGAGAGGAGTGAAGTGTGATGTGCTGACAATACAAAACTTGATAGGTTGAAAATACCGTGACTCTCTGGCATCAATGTCCTTAGTCTGCCTTCCTTCTTTCTTTGTTCGCGCTGCCCTGATCTTCTTCCTCGCTGTTTCTTTTTCTGCGCTGCGTTGGAGTTCCCCGCGACATTGGGTGTCTGTCCCAAAGAAGATATGTTCTCCCTCTTTCTCTCTCCTCTTCCTTCTTCACCATCTCTAAAAAAGAAGCAGTGTGTGAGGTGGTATGTACAGATTTGGATGTGGGCTGCGAGGATTCCCTATGCTGATGTTTAGATATAGCCCCATTAGACGCCTCCCCATCCTTCTCATCATAATGAACATTAGAAGTCATAGGGGGATCCTGTAAGGCTTCAAACCGATTAGCTGTTGGGCACACTTGTATGTAAGCAGTATCTTCCTTATGTCTACTTACTTTGGGCATATGTGTCTTGGATGAGACTGTAGTAGTATACAGTAAGGATGATAATCCCTACTTCTTTCCCTAGATTTGTTATATTTTCTCCCTTTTTTAGGGTGAAACCGATGTTTAGAATCATCTCTCCTCATTCCTTTCCAAACAGTAACCTGATTTGTGGCATAATCATTAGTGTCTCTATGATATTTTTTATCTTTTCGCTCCATGGTGTCCTTTTCAAAATTCAGGACTCTCTTATTAACCAATTGATCTAGTTCCTGGAATTCCTCACTATCTATATGAGGAATCAAAATGTTTTGTACCTCTTCTATTTCTTTCTCAGTACTTTTCACTTTTTCCTCTCGGTATGAGATCAATAAGCGAATCAATGAGAATGAACATTTTTCCAAAATGTTGTTCCAGTTTGAGGAAAATTCCTCACTGGTTTCAAAGGTGGGCTTCTTTGTAACCCTTAAACCTCTTGGAATTATTTTTTCATTTAGATATCTCTCTAATGAAAGTAGATCAAGCCAGTGCTTCATCTCTTCCTTTGCCAACTTCTCAAGCCTGAAGAAATGGGTTTTTAGATCTATACCCTCCTCCATATCCTCTACTGTAATTGATTCAGTTGGTCTGAGGTATTTTTGCCTTCTGGCTAACCTTTCTTTACTATTAGACATCATATTTAATTCTCTATACTCTACGACACTCCAAACACAGGCAGCTGATCGTGAAGTTGGAAAACTTTGAATATATACAATAAAGATCTGTGTATATATATATATATATATATATATATATATATATATATATATATATATATATATATATATATATATATATATATATATATATATATATATATATATATATATATATACATAACAAAATGAATAACGGGCGCAGATAAAAATATCAGTAATTAATAAAATAGTACACATTGTGTTCACAATGGAAGGTGTTCGGGGTAGTAACCAAGTCACAATTTTCTTTGATTCTAAAGATAATGAAAAAAGGGCCACAATAGTGAAGTATAAAACGGCAACTTTATATAGAAATAGCAAATTGACTACTTACAACATAGCCGATAAAATCAGGCAGTGTGGGTGCGTGTCACCTCACAGACAATCAGTGTACAGATCAGCTGGCTCCCTCTCTGCTTGGAATCCTCCGTCCCTGGAGTTCTTAACTTCTGCAGTGTTGTTTTGCTCTACTCGGTCGGGTGCTGCTCCAGCAGTGTGGTTACCTCTCTGGTGCTGGAATTCCCCGTCTGACTACCACAATCACGTGGCTATGATGTCAGACCCCAATGTCCACAGCAGTAACTGCGCATTCATAACACATGGACTATAGAACTATCTATTGTTCTCTGGAGCCAAACACTTGATCCATAAAAAGATATAGCATATAAAAGCATTAAGATACGACGTGACTAGATATGTATTTAACTTGAGTGCACATAGAATATTTTTCTCCTGATGAAGTTCCCACGCTAGGAATGAAATGCGAAGAGCTATACATCTTTTATTGTACATTTATCTTAATGTACAATAACAGTATCAGTAAAAACGTAGCAGTCATGGTGATCGTCTTCTGGTCCAATGATTAGCATGGGTCCAAAGGAACTGACCCTAAAGGGTCACAGCCTTCTCTACTTCCATTGCAGCAACATGTAATGGTGCTCCCTTTAGTCCAGGTGACAAGGTAAGGAGAATAGTAACCGACCCTTGACCTGGGGTCTGGTGCAGATACAAGCAAGAATAGTTATATCCAGTTCTGGGATCATGGGCAGGGTGTGGAAGTGTAGCCGGTCACAGTTCCAAGTTCAGGGCAAGATACAGCAGCATACTGAATGTGGAGTCACAGGTTCCAGGTCAGGACAAGTGAGAGGCCAACAGGGTCCAAGTTTCAGCAGAGGTTAAGCAAGGCAAAGCATAACAGGATACAGATGGGGTCCAGAAAAACAAGGCAAGAGATACCTTGCTCAGGCAAAGGACTGATTATTCAAGTTAATATTTATAGGTATAGACCAGATTCAGGTCTAGACCAGGTGCAGACAATTTCAAGTTCAAAGAGGAAGCTAACTTCCTGTTTAGGTGACCATCTTGGTGCTCCCAGCGAATTCAGAGAAGCGTCCATGTTGGCTCACCCAGCAACTCCTCATAGTATGGTTACGATAACAGTAATGAACGTTGGACAGGTTGTTTGAATTTGCAGAATGTGAAAACTTCTACATCATGAATTCTTTCTTCAAGAAAAATCCAAACAGGAAATGGTATTGACCCTTTAAGAGACGCGTAGTTAGAGTGACTGATTCAACCTATGTCTTAATGTGTGCCCTTTACAGACAGGTAGGCCCCCGTAGGATTAACACAACAGGGATACCTGCTGTGTTAATCCGATGGGTCATTAGTCTGTCGTGGCAAATGTTGAAAGGCTGTCGGGGAGATCTCGAAAACCAATTTGAGAAATGGCTGGATAACGGCCTATGCATCTGTACCTCAGAAATATTTTAATTTCAATCTTTTTTTTAAATTATAACCTCAATTTGTATTGCTAATTTTTGTAATTTATAGAATATTGCTGCATCTGTACATAATGCGTCACTAACGCATGTATGTTAATTGAAACGTACGTTATACATTTAACCAATCCACATGTGCAGTGTATTGTTTAACACGTCTCGGTGCAACGATAATCCCTGTTTATACAGTTAACGGTACAATGGTCGGTTTTGAACCAGACGTTGTTATTGAATATCATTAGCTTTGAGGATATCCATTAAATGGAGGAAACTAATTAGGTAACATCACATTAGTAGGCCAGATTTAATGGGACTTTAAGTATCTATCCCCAAGTGCAGCAAAATCATTTTTTTTGCTAGCAATATCATAAGAAGATATTGCAGGTTATGTGACAAAAAGGAATTCATAAGTGTATTTGATGCTTCTTCTTGGCATCTCTGGCCATTAGCCCAGGAAGTAACAGAGGGATAACAGAAGCTCTGAATTTGAAATGATAAAGCTTGAATGCATCAGTAGGCTGCATGTATATCATGATACTATCTCTGCATTAGGGGAACAGAACAGCACACCAGTGAAATGCTTAAAGGAATGTTTATGTAGTACTCTTTATTAAGTAATCAGTAATCATTTTCCACAGTACTTATAACTGACTGGTATTTACAAGTTTTTAATATGACAAGCATTTAAAAAGTGTGATTAAAACTTTAAAATGTAAAACATAATAGCCTCTACTTACAGTACTTACCTTTCATCTCAGTGATCTAATAGGTTCAAATATATTTTTGTTAAAAAAAGAAAGATATTTTAAGTATTTAGATAACAATTTTGGAAGAGCATTTTATACATTATTTTTTATTCTATCTTGTATTTTTGTTTGTTTTTACCAGTCTTGGGGTCAAAGTCATTAATAATTTCCACCAATGTGTGCATTTTTACATGTGCTGCTACATAGATGTGCAACATACAAGGAATTTTAATACCATTTGAAACTTTTAATCTTTCCTGTGGATGATGTAGGAGGTGATTTTTTAAATAGACTGAGTGTGTGCCTCACGGAAAGTCAGTGCGTTGCCATGGAAACTGAACGCAAGCTTGACACTGCTAGATCACTTTTTGAGCCTGAATAACATTCTAATTTACTGTAACTGTTGGAGGTTTGACATGCTCTGAAGACAATGTAATCTAACTTTTAAGGTTAAGGAGCAGTTGCTTTGTTGTTCAAATAATGCTAAAAGACACTTGGAAAATATGTCTTTTAACTTCAGGTTATCAAGTTGATTTTCATCAGCAGCTCAATAATTTGTCACAGGTGGCATAATTTTGTTTCACATGAAAAACTTGCAATTGTAGTAGCCAAATGCTTTACATGTTGGCTAAAAATGTTAACTAACTCCTCTTTATTCCTTGAATTCAGCCTTGAGGATCTTGATGTGCAGTAGTTTAAAGCTGCAGTGTATGTTGCATCCAGTTTCACTGCTGTTAATGCCATGATTAAATGTATCACATATGTTGTATAATGTTGCCAAAAGCTATGGATTCTGCAGCTCAGTAAAATTTTTCGCTACGTTTTTTACAGACATGAAACAATGAAATAGCTAAAACTTACTCTACGTACTGTAGTATTGATCGAACAGTCTTGATGATTAGACCAATTATAAAGGCTAAATCTACCTTTTGTGCTAATGAAGGGAAAAAGTTTAATAAACACATAAATGCTCACACCCACAATTAGGCTACGGTCTCAGTGCACGCATTGCGCAAGTGACGGGGCACTATGCCAGTAAACAGTACACTGTTATAGAAAAGTGCACTTTCCAGCAAATGAGAGAGAGAGAGAGAGAAAGAAAGAGAAAGAGAGATAGTTAGTTATGTAACACATGTATTTCCCCCCCTCCTCCCCCCTACCCCCCTCCTCCCCCCTCCACCCCCCCTCCTCCCCTCTCCCCCCTCCCCCCCCCCTCCCCCCTACCCCCCTCCCCCCCCCTCCTCCCCCCCCTCCTCCCCTCCTCCCCCCCCCCCTCCTCCCCTCCTCCCCTCCTCCCCCCCTCCTCCCCTCCTCCCCTCCTCCCCCCCCTCCTCCCCTCCTCCCCCCCCCTCCTCCCCTCCTCCCCCCCCCCCTCCTCCCCTCCTCCCCCACTCCTCCCCTCCTCCCCCCCCCTCCTCCCCTCCTCCCCCCCCTCCTCCCCTCCTCCCCCCCCTCCTCCCCTCCCCCCCCTCCTCCCCTCCTCCCCCCCTCCTCCCCCCCTCCTCCCCTCCTCCCCCCCTCCCCCCCTCCTCCCCTCCTCCCCTCCTCCCCCCCCCTCCTCCCCTCCTCCCCTCCTCCCCTCCTCCCCCCCCCTCCTCCCCTCCTCCCCCCCCCTCCTCCCCTCCTCCCCCCCCTCCTCCCCTCCTCCCCCCCCTCCTCCCCTCCTCCCCTCCTCCCCCCCCTCCTCCCCTCCTCCCCCCCCCCCTCCCCTCCTCCCCCCCCCCCTCCCCTCCTCCCCCCCTCCTCCCCCCTCCCCCCTCCACCTTCCCCCCTCCTCCTCCCCCCTCCCCCCTCCGATCTCATCTATGGACCTTTGTGGGAGAACTACACATATTAACAGGTGTGGTGCGTTATCTATCAGGCTCACAGGAGGCTTGAGCCTCCACTGATTGGAACCTGGGGTGTATCCTGCAACATACTCACATAAACAGCGCCTCCACCTGTGCAGGATTCTAAGTGTAAAATAACCCCTGACACAGGACCCACATACACAGTGTATAGGTAAAACAGTTTACTATATACAGATAAGTATAACAACAACATTCAACACATCACAATAGTGTCCCTCTATGACACTGGGCCTCACTGGGCCGTAACCCCACTACCATCTACCCAAGTGTCCCAAGAGTCCTACAACCCCACCCAAGTGTGGAACAGCGTTGCCCACTAAGATGAGATGTATAGTTGGTGCACTTGGTTACTTGACTGTACCTGCCTGGTGTGTCCACACCTAGGCATGCAGATTATCTGTACTTGGGATATCTTTCCTGAAGGACGATCCCACATTGCGTCCGCCTCTGTGATGGATGGTTCCCGCATGGAGTGATCCACCACTGAACAGTCTCTGCCTCTGGTACTACAGAGGATGATCCACCTTCAAAAAGAGATAAATTAATCTCAATATGGGTGCTTCTAAAAACCAAATGATGGCAGCGATATAGCTGATAGCAGGAATATCAAATGACCATAAACCCTGTAAATTATGTGTGTGGAAAAATATTGCTCTCAATACAGCCTAACAAAATAGGCCCAATAGTATACATGGGGGATAACCTATGCTGGGAAGACAGAAGTGAGCCCACATATAAGTGAACTCACACTATAGACCCTGCAAGAGACCCCTAGATCCAAAGGCTGGAGCACTACAAAATCCCCACAAACATAATAATAATAAACAATCAAGGGCAAGGAAATGAGCATGAACTCACATAAGGTAATCCTTGAGGGTCTCCAACAATCCCAGAAGTAGCGTGCGTCGATCCAATAGCAAAGACAGGAACATGAAAAAAGATGATAGCGCACTGCAAAAGATGGGGCTGGAGGCAGTAGTGAAAAAATAAAAATGCTTTATTTAAGTATGCATAACAGCCAGAGCTAAAAAAAGAAAAGAAAAGAAGGCTCCCCTAACGCGTTTCACGCCTGTGTGGCGCTTTATCAAAGGGTAACCTCCATTCTGAAGTAGCTCCCCTAAATAGCAGCCCCAATGCGGAAGCAGTTTTGCGCCAAAAACATATCCATAAGGTCAGCTGGTAAGAGACCGGATAGTGAGCTACGGAAGCCCAAAAGGACAAAAATACCTCCGCATAGGAACGCAAAGTAAGGGAATCACTGACAATATAAAAAAATACAAACAGACAGACTTAACATTATAAACCATAACCTAGATCTAAAAAAATATGTTTTTGGCGCGAAACTGCTTCCGCATTGGGGCTGCTATTTAGGGGAGCTACTTCAAAACAGAGGTTACCCTTTGATAAAGCGCCACACAGGTGTGAAACGTGTTAGGGGAGCCTTTTTTTCTTTTCTTTTTTTAACTCTGGCTAATATGCATACTTAAATAAAGCATTTTTATTTTTTCACTACTGCTTCCAGCCCCATCTTTTGCAGTGCGCTATCATCTTTTTTCATGTTCATGATCCACCTTCAAACAACAGTGGCCAGGATATTCGCTCTTCCTGGCTGGACCCTCACTTAAGCTGCTCTACAGGACCCTGTCCCTTTCCTAGGGGGTGTCCCTGTAGCAGCCACAAGCTGAGGGTGAGTAGAGCCTAGCTGGGGCCTAGGGGGGGACTTCTGGCCTAGTGCAGAGGCTAATTGCCTCCCTGCACATATACACCCTTCCCTCTCTGTGTCCCAGCTCCTATTTACTCTTCCTGTCCTGAGCGCGCCAAATATATCTCTCCTCAGGGGAAGCAGTAAGCCCTATTGGCTCCCTAGCGTCAGGTGGTATCTCTTCCTCTGTGTCTCCTGGGGCTCTGTCTATGCATGCGCAACCTTAGGGAGACCCTGCACTAAGTGTAATGGCCGCTGCGACTCCAAACACTTATGAACCCTGCTCCAACCCTAACATGGCTGCCATGTTGCTTCTGCTCATGCGCGAGCCTCCGCGCATGCGTGAGCACTTCCAAGATGGCGATGTGTTGTCATGGATGCTACCGGGAGTCCCCGGCGATGCGATCGCCCATGCAGCAGCTCCCACCGGCGCGAGGGTAAGGGAGGGAGAAAGGGTAAACCGGGGAGCCAGAGGGGACCTGGCTACAGTTAGTTAGTTAGTTAGTTAGTTAGTTAGTTAGTTAGTTAGTTAGAGGATCTGCCAGAACTCTACCGTTATGATTTTTAATCAATAAAAGTTTTTGGAAAGCTCACCTAGTCCAGCTTTGCCTCTTTAGGCTGTGCACCGGCTTCTCCATTGTAGAAACCTCTGTTTACTAACTCTTCTACCTGGGAGCACGCCGGTGTTCTGTTACTGCTATGTTCGTGTCCATGCTTCCGTTTGGCCGAACCTGCATGCTACCTCCAAGTGTGATAACTTGCTCCGGAGTTCGCTGAGCTGAAGCAGTGGGTGCCTGTCACAAACCGAGACTGCTCCAAAATTGTGAGTGTCTAGGACAACTTTTTGTGCTTAATTGTTAAGCCCGTTGTTGGGCATTCTCTATTATCTTTAAGGACATACATTGTTCCTATCTCTATCTACTATTCACTCCTCCTTTCCCATTGTGGGTATAAGGGTGCTATAAGTTACATTATTGTATACAAACCTGACAGGCACTATAACTATATACACATCAGAAGGAATCCCAGCACCACAGCATTTTATACAAGTTTCTGAGCACCGCATAGGTGGACTAGTCTACTGTTCATTACTAAACACTTTAATCATAAGATCATAGTAGTAGCTCTTATTTTCTGTCCTCACTGGACCCTCCTTCGCAATTGCCTGAACAGGCCCTTGCATAATGGGTTTCATGCTCTAGTCTATCATTGGTTAAGCCTTGGGTCCCATATTTTGTAGTGCGTTTCTGTTGTGTGTCTAGGACATGCAATTATTTGTTCAACAAACCCCTAAATAATAGATTGTATTGCTTAATAATCATTGGTAACCCGATCCCAGGCAGTATAGTTTTCTGAGCTCGTGGGGGTAAGACACATTTAATAAGGCCCCAAACTGCACCTCAGTGTGAGCAGATAGAATTGTTGGTATAGCTGTGAAGCAATGGAAGCTTCCAAAGTTATGCCTCAAAATGCATTCCTGCTGTGGATGCAAAGCATTGTGGGGAGCATCTTTCGAATTTCATTCTGTAATTGCTATACCACCCACACTAATGTGCAATTTGGGGCCTTACTAAGTGAGCAGTACTCACACAGGCACAGAAACCCACTATCCAGCTTTGGATCCACCAATACAGATTTTTGGGGGGGAGAACCCCTTGGAAACACCTCATGAACCCCTGGGGGTTTCTGAATCCCCTGTTGGGAATCACTGCTTTAGTAAATATGAAAAGTTATTGCCAATTGAGAGAAAAAATTGTAGAGCGAACTTTGAAACTCATTTTGCTGTATACAAACAATAAGAATACTACCATGTGCACACTATAAAAAAAAGGTAATCAAACAAATCTATTAATGATCTAGAGATATTTGTATCCAGCAGTGTGGTAATCTATTCTTGGGGACCTAATAAGATATAAATTACAAATCCAAAATTGGAATGAATAAAGTAGAAATATTGACCACTAGTTATGCAAAAATGTGTAATTGATATATATATATATATATATATATATATATATATATATATATATATATATATATATATATATATATATATATATATATTGTGACAGAGTCACTGACTCAGTAGGCTGTGACAGTGAATGGAGAGATGCTGCAGCCAGATCACTGAGTGTTAATCTCCTCAGACAGAGAAAGCACAGCTGAGGACTGATTAAACAGGGGCTGAACTCATGAGTGAAACAAGTGCTTTAAAAAGCAGGAAGTTGCTCACACAAGGTGAGCTTGTTTTTCCACAGGAAGGTGGAGAGAACTCTCCCGGCTTGGAAGCCGTAGCAGCTGCTGCTGCTCTGGTCCCGCAGTCCTGCGAGGAGCTCTGCTGCTGGGATCAGCTGGGACCCCAACCCAGGGTAAAGATACAGATTGCTGCGAGGCTGGACAAAGCCTGCTCCCCGGAACCGTGTTCCTGTTTGCTGCTGGAGCTGCTATACAGATAAGACTTTATTCTTATACGTATCGGTTAACCTTTGTGTAGCATGTTTTGGGCATGACCAGATAAGCTGGCTGTCTTTTTAGTAAGGGCTCAAGAAGTGAGTTAGTTTCCCTAAAGGGAACAGGCTTTAATTTTCAAGAAAGTAGTTTCTTAAAGGGACAGTGCACCCGTACTTTATTTTGGTTGTGGCTAATAAACCACTATAGTTGAAAGTTTCCCATCATGTCTAGCGTCTTACTGACCCCGCCGCGAGGCCGTCCTGCCACAGGTGGTGGCAGCAGTGGGATGCTACGCCTCTGGGGGTCAGTAGATGAAGATGTGTTGAGACACTGAACTCAAGCGGAAAAAAAAATGATTTTTGCTGAAGCATGGAAGTTACAGCTAGCAAGCGCTGAGTGTAAATTTTGCCCCGTCGGGTATGTAAGGATTGCTGTGTAAAGCTAATGCCTTTTTCTGAAGTGAGTGAATTTGCAGCTAGCAAGTGCTGTGAGGTAAAGTTTGCCCTGTCTGGTAAAAAAGAAAGTGAAAATGGATTTTTGCAAAGAAGTTGCCCTAAGAAGAACCCAGAAGGTTCAAATATTGTAAAGCAAGAACAACTTACGTGTGTTGTGCAAAGTCTGCCTCGTCGGTTGTGAAAAAAATAAAATAAAAAAAAACGGGGTTTTAAAATGGCCGCCGTCAAGTGTCAGTTTTGCAATGTACATAACCATACAAAACAGTGTCCCTTCAGGCCATATGATGATTATGATGATGACGCATATGTGGCCCCGAGAAGAGAGACGTACCCGCAGATGAAAGCTGCAAAAGTGTCCAGTGTGTGTGTGCCCAGTTCCACTGATGTCTCTGGAACGAATAAAACAAAGAGAAAGAAGAAAAATAAAAATATTTCTCAAGTCACAGAGGAAGTGACCAAACCACTTGAGCCTGCGATATCAGGACAACAGGTGTCAGCAAGCCACCGAGATGTGCTGTAGACCGGAGTGATGGGCAGAATTGTCACAGGAACGGTGGCAAAGGAAAAGGAGAAGCAAAGGGAAGCTGAATCCTTGAGCCAGGAAAAAGAGGCCTTAATTTCTGCACTCCAAACTGCCCACCGTGATTATGATGCCTTGCAGGAACAATTGAATAGGGAGCTACATGCAAGTCTGCAAGCAGCCAAGGAGAAGCAGCGAGTGCTACAGGAATGGCTGAGTACCCAGTATGTCCCCACATAACAGCATGAGGAACTGAGGGCCACGCTGTACACCACAAGAGCATCGCTAGGGGCAGAGCTGGGTACTTTGAAGAAAGCCAATGAGACGGTCCTAAGGGATATAGAGACTGTGAAAATGGAGAATATAAACTTGAAGGAAGAGGTTTTAAACCTGACTGGTCAGGTCAGTGATGGGACTGAGAAGCTTCTCCAAGCGCAGAAAGTGAAGACGCAATTGGCGCAAGAAAAAAATGAAGTACAGGCTGCTCTGCAGAATGCAGAGAAAATGCTGGAAAAAGAATGCCTCGCCCTGGAGCATCTGAAGATCACGTTGAGCGCCACAAGAGCATCGCTGGAGGCGGAGCTTAGAAGCCAGGTGACTCTGTGTTAGAGGGAACATGAGAAGGTCCAAAGACTGGAGCAAGAGCTGGAGAAGCAGAGAGGCAAATCCATCTCCATGAGTCAGTATGCCAAGGAGAAAGAAGCCTGGAAACAGAAGCAACAGCGATACTGGCGACAAGAACTGCAGAGCTCAAAAAGATGGAGGAGGCGTTGATGCAAACCCAGAGTCAGCACCGGGAAGAGGTGAAGGCCCTGAGAGGGGACTGGCAGCATCAGATTGAAGAGCTGCAAACCCAGATGGCTGAGCAAGAGACGCAGCGCGCCAAGACGGAGGAGGTGTCCGTCCGTCAGGTGGCCTGCCTGATGTTGCACCATGAAACTGAGATGGCTGATATCCACAAGCGGCTGGACTACACGACCAATGAGGGGGCCCGGCTACAGCTGGAGCTAGACAAGGTCCGGGAGGAGCACCAGCAGCTGCAGGTCCAGAATAAAGAAAGAGAGACAGATTTAAGCCTTGCTCTGAGTCTGCTAGGAGACATAGAATCGCGACTCAATTCTAACGAAGATGAACTAGCAGCCGCACTGAGTGAAAGAAGAAAGGCAGAAGGACTGCTTCAAGACCTGAGGAAGGACCTGGAGTCTGAGCGGGCTGGCCGCAGGATGGCAGAGAAACAAAAGTGTGACCTAGGCAAGGAGCTCGAGTCTCTAAAGTCTGAGCGGGACGCTACGTTGGACTCTACTGCTGCCCAGCAGGAGGTTTCTCAGATGAAGCTGGAGGAAAAGCTTACAAGCCCAAGACAGACGTTTGGGTCACTGAAGCAGTCCAAGGAAAAGGTGGCGGTAGAGATAAAGTCAAAGGATGATGAAGGGGAGGCTGCACTGGAACATGTTTTACTAGAGCCCGCTGTCTATGCAGACTATCTCTTAAGTTATCTTCAAAACCCTGCTGTTCTCACAGAAGAACAAAAAGCGGATATGACACAAATTGAAGCCATGCTGATTAAAGAATTTATAGGTCAGCAGCTGATTCTTATAGTCGGCTGTCTAGATACCAGTGAAGAACGAGGCAGGAAACGCCTTCTTGCTGTCCTACAAGAGATGCTTGTGATACCTAATACACCAACTTCCCTTATAACGTGTCTAGTGGAATTATTGCTCCGTATTGTTAAAGATGATGACCGGAGAATTCAGATTGTGGCAGAAATAGTTTCTGAGCTGCGAGAGCCAATTGTTAGCGTGGATATACCAGCGGATGCCGCGAAATCAAGGAAATTACAGTTAAAGATTGCAGATTTAAAAGTGCAGCCTAACGAAGCCAAACAAGCCTTGGAGGACTCCATAGTTTTACAAGATTTCAGTCTTGCATCTGAATTAAAGGAGATAGTGAGGTACCAGTCCTCAGGCCCAGATGGCCTGGTAATTACCCCAAAAAGAAAATGCCTAAATTGGAAGGCAAGAAAAAAAAAGGGGGAGGGAAGGGCCGACGTCAGACATTGGCGACAAAGATGCTGGTGCACGGGAATGGTGCACGGGCCGCTCCACAGGACAATGTTTCGCTGGGTAGAGGGATATGTGACAGAGTCACTGACTCAGTAGGCTGTGACAGTGAATGGAGAGATGCTGCAGCCAGATCACTGAGTGTTAATCTCCTCAGACAGAGAAAGCACAGCTGAAGACTGATTAAACAGGGGCTGAACTCATGAGTGAAACAAGTGCTTTAAAAAGCAGGAAGTTGCTCACACAAGGTGAGCTTGTTTTTCCACAGGAAGGTGGAGAGAACTCTCCCGGCTTGGAAGCCGTAGCAGCTGCTGCTGCTCTGGTCCCGCAGTCCTGCGAGGAGCTCTGCTGCTGGGACCAGCTGGGACCAGCTGGGACCCCAACCCAGGGTAAATATACAGATTGCTGCGAGGCTGGACAAAGCCTGCTCCCCGGAACCGTGTTCCTGTTTGCTGCTGGAGCTGCTATACAGATAAGACTTTATTCTTATACGTATCGGTTAACCTTTGTGTAGCATGTTTTGGGCATGACCAGATAAGCTGGCTGTCTTGTTAGTAAGAGCTCAAGAAGTGAGTTAGTTTCCCTAAAGGGAACAGGCTTTATTTTTCAAGAAAGTAGTTTCTTAAAGGGACAGTGCACCCGTACTTTATTTTGATTGTGGCTAATAAACCACTATAGTTGAAAGTTTCCCATCGTGTCTAGCGTCTTACTGACCCCGCCGCGAGGCCATCCTGCCACAATATATATATATATATAAAAATATATATAACAAATGGAAATATTACTGTATGCTCATTTGCATGTCTTAGACAGGTCTGCAACCCCGCCTTTCACCATTATCACCAAGAACACAGCACTTCCACTGCAGCAAGGGATTCTGGGAAATGACATGCAAATGAGCACACAGTGCAACCTTTTGCTTCAAAACCACTTTTAACATTGTTTCCTATAGGCTTAAGCTTGCTGCATGGTGTGGGGTTGGTTATACAAAAATGAAGCAATGAGGATGGGGTTTACTATCTATCTATCTATCTATCTATCTATCTATCTATCTATCTATCTATCTATCTATCTATCACACACACGCTGGTATGTTAGATAATTAAAAATATCAAAGTAGAAGTATAAAATATCCAATATAAATTATTGGTAATACATAGGCCAGGTATACGATAATAGGCAGTTAATTAAGTAATAATCCCGGAAGAATAGGGCATTAATGGCCAATAATGCCCTGTTCTGAGGGGTTTATTATTATTATAGGCTAAATGTAGCCTTTTTTCATAAATAGACACTTTTGTATAGTTATATAGATTTTTTAATTCAAATAAAATGGTAAATACATGAATCCACCTCTATATACTCTTACACTGCAGATATCTATATCCACACACTGCCACCCCCTCTGTGTACACACACACACACACACACACACACACACACACACACACACACACACACACACACACACACACACACACACACACACACACACACACACACACACACACACAACACAGCAGATCTACACACACACAAACTGCTGCTACACACACACACACAACACAACACACACAGCACACACAGCACCTCTACATACACAGCAACACTACACACACACACTGGAGCTCTACACACACACACTATACAGCACCTCTACATTCACAACACAATACCTCTACACACACAACACAGCACCTGTACACACAACACAGAACCTCTACACACAACACCTCTACACACAACACCTCTACACACAACACCTCTACACACACAAACTGCTGCTACACACACATACAACACAACAGCACAGCACACACACACACAGCTGCTGCTACACTCATAAACACTGCTGTTGACACACACACACACACACACACACACACACACACACACACACACACACACACACACACACACACACACACACACTAAAGCCAGAAACAAACTGCAGACAGACACTCACTTGCTTTGCAGATTCTCTCTCTCTCTTCCCCACCCCACCAATTCAACTGAATTTGCTCAGTTCACGGAGCAAGGGGAGGAGTCAACCCGTGGCAGATACTTCTTAACCAATCCCTTGCCCTGTCTCAGAGCTGTTCCTACTTTTAGACCAATCCCCTGCCCTGTCTCAGCTGTTCTGAAAGCTGATTGGCTGGAAATAATCACATTGAAATCAACACTTTGTAAGCAGCTAAAATTCCAGGCATTACTGATTGGATAATGCCTGGAATTTTAACCAATCAGAGGGCAGGAATTTCAATAATGCCCTGAATTTTACTGCTTTAGCCTATAATAAGCTGTTAATGTAGCAGTTATGAGCAAGCAATACTGTATGTACTATGCCTCAGATCTTGGGAAATGAAAAAGTACAAGTAAGCTTAGACAGTAAACAGATTTATTAAACCAAAATGTTCTATTGATTTCAAGGGGATTAACATTCTTTGATAAACAATGTACTGTTTTTTTTTTTGGACTGGTTTTACCTGAGTTTATAGCTCAATTAAATAGAGCCCATAATATCTAAATTACATAAATTCGTACAGTTTGTCAATGCAAAACAATATACAGATGCAGCGGCCGTTATCCAATCATTTCACGGGTAGTATTCCTTTGCACACCCCATGTTGGTTTGAGATTTCTTGAAATTTTCCCGCGTTAAGATGTGAATTTACTAGTGTTTTCATCAAGTGCAGAAACTTGCATTTTAGCGTTGTCTGCAATACCGTTGAGAAACTCAAGTGGGAGATCGCGAGTTGTTGTCATAAAAAATCTAATTGCAATTAAACCTGTCTTTTATTCCCGTACAGTAATTCAAGTGTATGTAATTGTAATTTGAAGATTAAAAATATGAGTTCATACTGTACATGGGAAAGAAGTTATTTCTGAGGCTCCTTAGCTTTTAAATAATGCAAACACCCAAGTGATTTGCAAGGCGCTTAAACACACTAATAAAAGTGATGTGGAACAATAATATGCTCACAAAATAATGTGCAAAAATCTCAAAAAAATATTTAAGTGAGTGCTCAAATAAGTGAGTAAGTAAACAAAATATTATACAATACGTAAGGTGGTGATATACAGTTAGGTCCGGAAATTATTGGACACTGATACAAGTTTTGTTATTTTGGCTGTGTACCAAAATAAATTCAAGTTAGAGTTAAATAATGAATATGGGCTTAAAGTGCAGTCTACCAGCTTTAATTTGAGGGTGAAAATAAAGGTGAACAATAGCGCTCATGCAAACAATGAATTACAATGAATTACAAAAAACCTGTGATATAGAGTCCAAGGTGTCCTGGAGCTGCCCAAAGAATTGAATCTGGAATCTCCCACCCAGATTTGGTAATGTAGGGGAAAGACACCTCCTGTGGCGCTGAGGAATGGTTTAATTGTGATTGTAGACAAAGTTCTTTTCTTGATGGATTCCTCAAGAGAAAAAGAGAAAACAAGCATACACACTGCAATAGTGCATTACCCAGGGACAACTAGGATGTATAAAGAGAGCAATTTTAATAAAATACAGTATAACATATAAAATAAAAAACAATTGATTACACTAAAAATATAAAAATTTATACTAAAAAGAATTATACTAAAAAGAACTATCTGTGCCTTGGCATATGAACCAGATGTCTTGAAACTTGCTCCGTTTGGTGTAAAATTGGAAACCTACTCACCAAAAGTGACTAGGACATAAGCGTTATTGAAATGGTCTTATCAGCATATGGGACTGCTTGCTGCAAAGTGAAATTGCGTCAATCCACGGAAGAGGATCTCCTTTTCTGCTCGGGTGTCTGCTTGCTGCACACTGCTTGCTGCTTTCTCCCAGAGTTCAGCCGATCAACTCCTCCTGTGACGTCACCGCTTGTTCTCCACAGCTACGGTGTCTGAGTAATGCCAAAAGACCTCCTACATGTTTCGAAACTCCTAATAGTGGGTAATGCACTATTGCAGTGTGTATGCTTGTTTTCTCTTTTTCTCTTGAGGAATCCATCAAGAAAAGAACTTTGTCTACAATCAAAATTAAACCATTCCTCAGCACCACAGGAGGTGTCTTTCCCCATTAATTTGAGGGTATTCACATCCAAATTGGATGGTTTAGGAATTGCATCTCTTTAATATGTAGCCCCCTCTTTTTCAAGGGACCAAAAGTAATTGGAGAATTGACTCAAAAGTTGTTTCATGGACAGGTGTGGGCTATTCTTCGTTATTTCATCATCAACTAAGCAGGTAAAAGGTCTGGAGTTGATTCCAGGTGTGGCATTCGCATTTGGAAGCTGTTGCTGTGAACTCACAACATGCGGTCAAAGGAGCTCTCAATGCAAGTGAAACAGGGCATCCTTAGGCGGCAAAAAAAAGAAAATCCATCAGAGTGATAGCAGGAACATTAGGAGTGGCACAATCAACAGTTTGGTACATTCTGAGAAAAAAAGAACGCACTGGTGAGCTCTGCAACACAAAAAGGCCTGGACGTCCTCGGAAGACAACAGTGGTGGATTATCGTAGTACCCTTACCATGGTAAAGAAAAACCCATTCACAACATCCAGCCAAGTGAAGAACACTCTCCATGAGGAAGGCACATCATTACCCAAGTCTACCATAAAGAGAAAACTTCACGAGAGCAAATACAGAGGGTTCCCCACAAGGTGCAAACCATTCATAAGCCTCAAGAATAGAAAGGCCAGATTAGACTTTGCTAAACAATATCTAAAAAAGCCAGCCCAGTTCTGGAACAGCATTCTTTGGACAGATGAAACTAAGTTCAACCTGTACCAGAATGATGGGTAGAAAAAAGTATGGAGAAGGCTTGGAACGGCTCATGATCCGAAGCATACCACATCATCTGTAAATCACAGTGGAAGCAGTGTGATGGCATGGGCATGCATGGCTTACAATAGCATGGGGTCACTAGTGTTTATTGATGATGTAACAGAAGACAGAAGCAGCCGGATGAATTCTGAAGTGTATAGGGATATATTGTCTGCTCAGATTCAGCCAATCTCAGCAAAGTTGATTGGACGGCGCTTCACTTTACAGATATACAATGACCCAAAACATACTGCGAAAGCAACCCAGGAGTTTTTTAAGGCAAAGAAGTGGAATATTCTGCAATGGCCGAGTCAATCACCTGATCTCAATCCGATCGAGCATACATTTCACTTGCTGAAGACAAAACTTAAGGCAGAAAGACCCACGAACAAACAACAACTGAAGACAGCTGCAGTAAATGCCTGGCAAAGCATCACAAAGGAGGAAACCCAGCGTTTGGTGATGTCTATGCGTTCCAGACTTCAAGCAGTCATTGCCTGCAAAGGATTCTCGAAGTATTAAAAATTAACATTTTATTTATGATTGTGTTAATTTGTCCAATTACATTTGAGCCACTGAAATAAGGGGACTGTGTATGAAAATGGTTGCAATTCCTAAACGTTTCATACGATATTTTTGTTCAACCCCATGAATTAAAGCTGAAAGTCTGCACTTCTTTTGCATCTCAGTTGTTTCATTTCAAATCCACTGTGGTGGCGTGCAGAGCCAAAATTATAAAAATTGTGTCAGTGTCCAATTATTTCCGGACCTAACTGTATCTCCTTTTTTCCTTGGAGTATCTGGATAACTACGCTCCCTTTGAATCCTGGACTACATTGCTCCTTAGCTTTTAGCCTTACAAAAATTCTCGAACTGTAGGAGATTTAAAATATGAACACACACAACAAAAAGTATTTTTAACGAATTAAATGTTTTATTTGTCCAGGATAATAACGTTAAAACAATAATACAAAAATACAACTTCTCTCTCCGTCCGAATGGAAAAAAAAATTATATATATAATATATAATATATCTACTGTACATTGAATTTTGTTTGGAGCAACTAGGACATTTGTTTTTTACCTGAACACCTAACAGTTGTATAGTCTAATTGTGTAATTATTGTTACACCACACCTAGACTTTAATATCCGGCGATGAATATATTTTCTTCTGTCTTGCAACGACTGAATATCAGATATGATCGGTCATCCTGGGGGAATAATTGGGGTTTTGTGCAGTTTTGGTAAATAATAGAATATAGGTTTTTTTTTGTAATGAGGATAAATTCAAGTTCTTCTTTACTAAGTATCCCAAACTTAAATCATAATGTAAAAAGATCATCCAAATCCTTAAGATAACTCTCTGATGGATCTTTATCTAATTATATATGTTACATGATCTTAATCAAATACAACTACACCATCTCCCTTATCTGCAGATTTTATCACAATTCTATCATCTTTAGTCCGTTCTTTTAACACTTGAATTTGATGTGCGTTCAGATTATTTTTTCTATATTTGTTATTTCTGTCCAATATTCCTAAGTCTTAATGAACTGATCTCTCAAATAATTTTAAATATTCCACTTTCAAGTATCTGGGATAGAATGTTGATTTTTTTTCTGATCTACATTATTGTTGTTTTCTCCCTCTTTTTAATATGATACATTTTGTTTAATAAAGTATTTTTTCAGAGAAAGTTTTCTAACAAATGTGTCCTACATCAATGTATGAGTTAAATGCATTGATTCTTTTAGTTGGAGCAAATGAAAGCCCTTTACTTAGTTTTTTGAGTTTGTTCTTTTGTAAGAATCTTTGTTCTCAAATTAAAAAAGCCACTTTTATTTGTATCTAAATCATGTTTCTCTTCATTAGCTGTCTTTCATCCTCCTCTCTTTCCTCCCTTGGTGAACACTCTCTTTTTTGTATTGCTGGTGAATTTATTTGTGTTTTCTATCTCATTTGATTGGGGTTGTTTTTCAATTGTGCCCATAAAATAGGTTGACAGAAATTAGTGTGTTCTTCGGTATTTTTATTATCGCTGCGATATCGTGTAATTTGATTGCTTTCCTCTTTAAATCTATCATAATGTTTATTGGATCTATAATTTTTAAACTGATTTCTGGGTTTATATTTGTTTGCTGTATACAGTAGTTACCATAATGCCAATTTTTCTCTGATACAGTATCTCTCTTGACTGATAAAATGTGATCTAGGGCCTCATGCAGTAAGCACCGAAAAGCCATTTTTCGCCATTTTCTCGCCAATATTGCTTCTCCGATTCAGTAAGCACCGATAAGCTCCAAAAATTGGCATTTTTTATAGCCGGAAAAACTTTTCGGCAGTCGGGTGGCGATAAGCCACTTTTCGTCACTTATCGGCACTTTTTGAAACGCGCTAAATGCTAGAAGCCCCGATCAGCTTTTCGCTGCTGATCGGCACTCTAGAATTGAGATTTTTACGGCAACTGGCCCGCCAACTAGCCAACACTTAGAAAAAATCAGGCCTTTTTCCTGCCCGGGATTGATGCCGGGGGTCTCCGGAGCTGATACCCATTAATACCAGCACCGGAGCCCCCCGGCATGCATCTGAGGCAGGAAAAATGCATTTAAAGCCCACTTCATTACCTTAGCGGCTAACCACTAAGGCAATGAAGGGGTTAACCAGCCGTGTCAGGTTTATTGTGGGTAGCGGGGGTGGGTGAAGGGGGTATTTGGCCCTTGGTGGTTGTTTAGGGCTTGCGGGGGGGGTTGTGGGTGGACTTAATACCGCTACGGTCAAGAAGGGGTTAAGCCCTCCCGCAAACCACCGGCAAGCCCTAAACAACCACCGTTGGGGCTAATATCCACTTCGCCCACCCCCGCTATTCACAATAAAAACAATACACACACAACATCCCCACAATAAATAAATAAATGTATATATATAACACCAACAACCCCTATACCCCCCTAAAATACAGTACATATATGCACAGCAATGATACTATATGCCGGCGGTGGCCCTCGGGTGTTACCCGCAGGTGTCCCTGCGGGCCTGCAGTACCAATTCTGTGCCCCCCCCCCAAAATAATGTAAGAACAAATACATACTTATAAATAAATACACCCCCCCTAACACATACAGTATAATTACTATTATCCACAAATGGATAATAGTGCATTTGCCCATTTATAATACATAAAAAACAATAAATACATTAAATACATATTGTACTCACCCTTGTCCGGCTGCCACGATGTAGGCCATCCTCATCTTCATCACCATCCATGCCCCCTCCGATGCTGCAAAACATAAACAAGAATAAAAACAGCCAATGTAATGTCCCCTAACCCCTTAATCACCGTAGCGGTTATTAACCGCTACAGTTATTAAGAGGTAACCCACCCTCACCCACCACTCAGGAGGCCTACATACCCTCCCCCACTACCCACCCCGTCAGGCCTAACCACCCTCACCCACTACCCAGGCGGGAGACCTACCCACATACCCTTGGGGCCAATACCCCCTTCCCACACCCCCAGTACCCACAATAAAAACAATACACAGCCCCACAATAAACATCATTATATTTATTAAATACATAACCCACCCCTTGTGCCCCCCCATAAATACATGATTTATTATTATGTACAGCTGTAGGTTGAATTGAAGACAACAGCTCGCGATCGCCTACTTGAGTTTCTAGAAGGTATTGCAGACAATGCTAAAATACCGATCGCAAACATATCGAAACACCGATGGAAAAAAAAAAGTTAATTCCAAAACGGCTGGAAAACAGAGCGCGTCTGGCCAGGGTTATCAGAGCGGCTCGGCTTCGGCCGCTTTAGAATAAAGGCTGGCGCAGCTGTATGCTAACAATCAATGCTAATTCCTTTGGGCTGAAGGAGCGGCTCATTGAGTAAAGACACTGACTCTGGCACCGAGATCAAACATGGTTCAATACCCAGTGTTGTGACCTTGGGCAAGTCACTTTAGCACCCTGTGCCTCAGGCACCAAAAACATAGATTGTAATCTTCACAGGGCAGGCACTGTGTCTTTAAAATGTCTCTGTAAAGCATAACATAATAGTAGCAGTGCTATACAAGAACAAACTATTATAATCAGAAAGATAATATGTCTAGGGGCTCGATGCAGTAAGCACCGAAAAAGCACTCTCGGCAGGGGTTCAATATCAGCATGATTTTGGCGTGTTGCCCTCGCAGTATTCAGGAAGGGCCGAATCACTGCAAAAGCAACACGCCGAGTAGCTGGGGATATGCCGTCCCCTGCCGAGATGTGTCTGCAGCAGAGAGAGATCCGCCACTCTCTCTGCGCAAACATCAGAAAAATAAAAAATATTTGAAATCAATTTATATTCATATTGTATATGTGCAGGGGGTCTCCGGAGCTGAACCGCATTGGTTTCAGGTCCGGGGACCCCCTGCTGCCCGAGATACAGGCCCCTTTATGAGGTGCTGGTATCCCTCTGCATTTAAATGTACCGATCACGTGACCGCGGAATGTAAACAAAGCAGAGGGATACCGGCACCCCATAAAAGGGCCTGTATCTCGGGAAGCAGGGGTGCCCGGACCTAAAACCAAAGCGGTTCAGCTCCAGAGACTCTCTGCACATCTACACTATGAATAAAAAACACATATAAATAAAGAATAATTCCTTACCTTTGCGGCTATCTGCTATGGTAATGAAGTAGCATTACTGTATTTTTAATAATAGTGTATGGGTGCAGGGGGTCCCCTGAGCTGAACCGCATTGATTTGTGGATCAGGGACCCCCTGATTCCCAAGTTACAGGCCCCGGGAATGGGTCATCGGGTGCCAGTGACGCCGCCTCGGGTGTTCCCCGCAGGCCTGCAGTACCAATTCTGTGCCCCCCCAAAAAAATTAAACAACACATCAGTGTCTGTACATATGATTGGACGCTAAGGGACATAGCATTGGAGCTCCTACAGAACTCTCTATAACACATAAATACTTTTCAATAAATACACCTCCCCCAACACATACAGTATAGTAATGCACAATTACTATTATCCACATATGGATAATAGCGAATTTACCCATTTAAAATACATAAAGAACAATAAATACAATAATATATATATATATATATCACTCACCCATGTCCCTCCGATGCTGCAAAACATAAACAAGAATAAAAACAGCCAATGTAATGTCCCCTAACCCCTTAATCACCATAGCGGTTATTAACAGCTACAGTCATTAAGGGGTTAACCAACCATCACCCACCACTCGGGAGGCCTAGATACCCTCCCCCACTACCCACCCCGTGAGGCCTAACCACCCTCACCCACTACCCAGGCAGGAGGCCTACCCACATACCCTTGGGGCCAATACCCCCTTCCCCCACCCCCTGTACCCACAATATAAACAATACACAGCCCCACAATAAACATCATTATATTTATTAAATACATAACCCACACCCTGTGCCCCCCCATAAATACATGATTTATTATTTTACATACAGGGTTAATACCCCAGGCCCACGGGAGTACCCGGTGGGCCTTACGGGTGTCCAAAGACCTCACAGTAGCCCAGCAACAGGTTCTGGAGGCCAACAGGGTGGTCCCCGCCAGGCGCTGTGGTCCACCAGGTGGTCTCCGCGGGTCACCGTGGGCCACAATGGGGTCTACACGGGTAGGCCCGTGGCTGTCTGGGGACCCCGGGTCAGACCCACAGGTGTCTTAGGGGCCTCAGGTGGTTCCCACGGGGGTCTGCGGGCCATCGGAGGGTCCTTACGGGTCCAGGGTGCCCCCACAGATGTGGGGCCACCGGTTCTTCCCCGCAGGTGTCCCTCGTTGACCCGGCAGCCGTTTACCCGTGAGATGTCCGAGGAGACCTCAGGTGGTCTCCAGAGGTCCCCGCAGACCTAAGGAAACAACCCTGTATGTAAAAAAAATAAACCTGCCCTATACATTGAATACATCAATCTTCCCCCTCCCCAAACACATACAGTACAATAATGTGCAAAATAACTATTATCCAGATATGGATAATAGATTATTTTCCCATTATTAAACACATTAACTAGCATAATAAAATAAATAAAGTTCTACTAACCTCATCAATATGAAGCCCTTTCGCCAGCAAATTCCTTGTCTTCTGTTGCCAACAAAATACATAGCCAATACATTGCAATTACATTCTGATATCAATTAACCCCTTAATCACCTTATTGGATAATAACTGCAAAGGTAACTAAGGAGTTAAGCCACCCTAGCCCGATACCCACCCTTCACCCATTCTTTGTACAGTGGCTTCATCATGCAACTATATATATATATATATATATATATATATATATATATATATATATATATATATATATATATATATATATATATATATATACACATGATTAACCAATATACAAAGAAATGTTTAAGGGTTAACAAAAACATGCACAAATAAAAATACCACTTCTCATATCAAGACATCACCCTGCATATGAAAATTACAATTTTATATAGCACAGTAAAACAAAATCCTATGTCCTAATTTAGTTCCCACGCTCTGATTGGCTACCGTACCATGTGAGGGCGGCCATCTTTTTTTTGATGACGTCATTAAAGGCAAATGAAGCTCAGCCATTCTGATAGGCTGGCGTCATTGCCTTTAAATGACGTCATCAAAATTATTTTTTTCAACCCGATATCACATGGTTTTCATGGCCCAATCAGGGCCGTGGGAACCATATGATGAAAATGTGACGTCATAGGCCTATAAAAGCCTATGTCGTCTCATTTTGAAGCCAGATGCGGAGAAGGACGGACCTCCGGAAGGAAGAAGAGGATCGGGGCATGGCAGCAGATGGTAATAAGACCCCCAGAAGATCCCAGAAGAAGCCGGAAGATGGAAAAACAGAGATGAAGACGGTGACGGAAAGGATTACAAATAAAAGACCAACTTCGTTTATTATTTTATGGTTTATTATTTTATGTTTTTTTATTTTATGGGTTCCTGTGCGTGGATTGGTTTGAGAGTAAGCGTTTCAATGGGAGTTGGTGAGTGGGTCAAGCAATGGTAGGTCAACAAAAGAAATGTATTTTGTTTAACTTGTATATGTTTTGTTTTTTTTAAACATGTGATATATTTTTTTAAAGATCATTTCTTCCCACTGTATGTATGTATGTCTAGATCGATATATACATACAGGGTAAGAAAACATTTTCTTGGAAAAGCTTGTTTTGCATTATTTAAAATGTATTTAGCTATGCTGCTATGCTTTCATGTGTGTAATGTAATTTTTATTTAGATAGATGTAATTTTTGGTGTTGTATGCTCTACTTTAGGTCAGGTGAGGCTTGCTTTTTTATAGTGGATTTTTTTGGTACTTATATTTTGTCTGATGTTAACTTTTTTCGAGAATGGTTTTAACGATTAAAATAGTTAATTGTGTAATTGATTTGGATGGTATTTTAATTGTTTTGGGATTTGATTAATTAATGGTAATTTATTTCTGTTGCCTTGCTTGGTTTAAATAGTATACTTGTTTGGATTTCATTGTCTTTTGTTAAGAATATTTTATTGTTAACATTAATTGGCAGATGGTACATGGTGCACAGATTTTATGCATCATGTATACAATGTAAATTCCATGTTTTGATTGGCATTTGATGATATTGATTGGAAGATGAGCATTATTTTATTAGGAAATAGGATTTTGTTTTACTGTGGCTATATAGTATTGTAATTTACATATGCATGGTGATGTATTGATATATGTATGTATATGTATGTATATGTATATATGTATGTATGTGTGTATATATATATAGTTGCATGATGAAGCCACTGAACAAATGAATGGGTGAAGGGTGGGTATCGGGCCAGGGTGGCTTAACCCCTTAATTACCTTTGCAGTTATTATTCGATAAGGTGATTAAGAGGTTTATTGATATCAGAATGTAATTGCAATGTGTTGGCTATGTATTTTGTTGGCAAAGGAGGACAGGGAATTTGCTGGCGAAGGGCTTGATATTGATGAGGTTAGTATAACTTTATTTATTTTATTTGGCTAGTTATTGTGTTTAATAATGGGCAAATAATCTATTATCCATATCTGGATAATAGTTATTTTGCACATTATTGTACTGTATGTGTTTGGGGGGGGGATTGATGTATTTAATGTAGAGGATAGGTTTATTTTTTTTACATACAGGGTTGTTTCTTTAGGTCTGCGGGGACCTCTGGAGACCACCTGAGGTCTCCTCGGACTTCTGACGGGTAAACGGCTGCCGAGTTCATATCTGTGGGGGCACCGCGGACCCGTAGGGACCACCCGAGGGCCCCCATACCCCCGTGGGAACCACCCGAGGCCCCTCAGACACCTGTGGGTCTGACCCGGGGCCCCGCAGGCAGCCGCGGGCCTACCTGTGGAGACCCCATTGGGGCCCACGGTGACCCGCGAAGACCACCTGATGGACCACGGCACCTGGTGGGACCACCCGTAGGCCTTCAGACCCTGTTTTAAACCTAGTGCTGGGCTACTGTGAGGTCTACAGACACCATTCAGGCCCACCGGGGACTCCCATGAGCCTGGGGTAATAACCCTGTATGTAAAATAATAAATCATCTATTTATGGGGGGGCACATGGTGTGGGTTATGTATTTAATAAATATAATGATGTTTATTGTGGGGCTGTGTATTGTTTTTATTGTGGGTACTGGGGGTGTGGGAAGGGGGTATTGGCCCCCAGGGTATGTGGGTAGGCATACCACCTGGGTAGTGGGTGAGGGTGGTTAGGCCTCATGGGGTGGGTAGTGGGGGAGGGTATCTAGGCCTCCCGAGTGGTGGGTGAGGGTTGGTTAACCCCTTAATGACTGTAGCGGTTAATAACCGCTATGGTGATTAAGGGGTTAGGGGACATTACATTGGCTGTTTTTATTCTTGTTTATGTTTTGCAGCATCGGAGGGACATGTGTGAGTGATATATATATTATTGTATTTATTGTTCTTTATGTATTTTAAATGGGCAAATTCACTATTATCCATATGTGGATAATAGTAATTGTGCATTACTATACTGTATGTGTTGGGTGGGTGTATTTATTGAAAAGTATTTGTGTTATAGAGAGTTCTGTAGGAGCTCCAATGCTATGTTCCTTAGCGCCCAATCATATGTACAGACACTGATGTGTTGTTTAATTTTTTTGGGGGGGGGCACAGAATTGGTACTACAGGCCTGCGGGGAACACTCGAGGCGGCATCACTGGCACCCGATGACCCATTCCCGGGGCCTGTAACTTGGGAATCAGGGGGTCCCTGATCCACAAATCAATGCGGTTCAGCTCAGGGGACCCCCTGCACCCATACACTAGTCTTAAAAATACAGTAATGCTGCTTCATTACCATAGCAGATAGCCGCAAAGGTAAGGAATTATTCTTTATTTATATGTGTGTTTTATTCATAGTGTAGATGTGCAGAGAGTCTCCGGAGCTGAACCGCTTTGGTTTTAGGTCCGGGGACCCCTGCTTTCCGAGATACAGGCCCTTTTATGGGGTGCCGGTATCCCTCTGCTTTGTTTACATTCCGCGGTCACGTGATCGGGATATTAAATGCAGAGGGATACCAGCACCTCATAAAGGGGCCTGTATCTCGGGCAGCAGGGGGTCCCCGGACCTGAAACCAATGCGGTTCAGCTCCGGAGACCCCCTGCACATATACACTATGAATAAAAATTGATTTCAAATATTTTTTATTTAGCTGATGTTTGCGCAGAGAGAGTGGCGTATCTCTCTCTGCTGCAGACACATCTCTGCAGGGGACGGCATATCGCCAGGTTATCGGCAGACAGATGGTCTCGCCCCCAGCTACTCGGCGTGTTGCTTTTGCAGTGATTCAGCCCTTCCTCAATACTGCGAGGGCAACACACCAAAATCATGCTGATATTGAACCCCTGCCGAGAGTGCTTTTTCGGTGCTTACTTCATCGAGCCCATACACATATTATCTTTCTGATTATAATAGTTTGTTCTTGTATAGCACTGCTACTATTATGTTGTGCTTTACAGAGACATTTTACAGACACAGTGCCTGCCCTGTGAAGCTTACAATCTATGTTTTTGGTGCCTGAGGCACAGGGAGCTAAAGTGACTTGCCCAAGGTCACAACACTGGGAATTGAACCATGTTTGATCTCGGTACCAGAGTCAGTGTCTTTACTCAATGAGCCGCTCCTTCAGCCCAAAGGAATTAGCATTGATTGTTAGCATACAGCTGCGCCAGCCTTTATTCTAAAGCGGCCGAAGCCGAGCCGCTCTGATAACCCTGGCCAGACGCGCTCTGTTTTCCAGCCGTTTTGAAATTAACTTTTTTTTCCATCGGTGTTCGATATGTTTGCGATCGGTATTTTAGCATTGTCTGCAATACCGTCTAGAAACTCAAGTAGGCGATCGCGAGCTGTTGTCTTCAATTCAACCTACAGCTGTACAATGTTGAGGATATTATCTATCCCAGACTGCACATCTCAGTACTTTAATATTGCTGTGATGCTGCCTTTAATATTTATATTTGCTATAGCCCCACTTCTTCTCAAATGATGCACTTCTTTATACCAGCCTCATGTCTCCAACTTTATTCATATATCTCCATCTCTCCTTTCTTTGCCACTTCTCAGTTCACATGAACTCCTTTCTTACCTGTGCCATCTGTCACTACACAGCTATACCCCCTGCACTAAAACACACCCCTACAAATCATCCTCACACATCCTCTTTCTATCCATGCTTCTCATCCTTGCTTCTGGGGATATCTCTCCCAATCCTGGTACTGCTGCGGCACAGTTTATTCGAGCATTTGCCCGTTCTGTGCCGCAGCAGTAGCCTGGCGCGCGCCCGAGTGTGACGGGCGCGCGCCGAAGCAGCGGAAGAGCGCCCTCCGATCGGGGCGCTCTCCCTACCGCTGCCGGGTCCGCCGGGTCCCCCGGAACCCCCTGCCGCTGTCCCGCGATCGCGGGACACCAGGGCTCCCTCGGGGAGCCCCTGGACACGCGTGCAGGGGGCGCACGCTCCCGATGACGCGTGACCGCGCGTCTATGACGCGCGGCACGCCGAGGGGCGGCCACTAGCAAGCCGGGAGATTTCCCGGCTTGCGGTACCGACCACACTTCAATAAAGTGTGTCGGTAGTGTACATGTCTTATTTCTACATGCTCTCGTCCTTGCCTGCCAAATGCAACTTCAACTCCTTCTGGTGTAAACCCCTCCTACCTTTATACCCATACACTGACACCTTTCCTCCTCTCTCCCTTTCTCCTGTGCCCTTTGGAATGCTCACTCCCTCTCTAACAAGTTCCTTTCTGTGCATGACTTCTTTTTCTCTCACTCTCTGCTCCTATTCGCTATAACTGAGATGTGGCTCACTAAGTCTGACTTTGGAAACTGCCCTCTCTTATGGTGGCCTTTCTTTCTCTCACACTCTGCCCTGATGGCAGGGGGGGAGGCGTGAGGCTCCTGCTCTCCTTTATCTGTCATTACCGAACCCTTCCTACTTCTCCCTCTCTAGCTTTTCCCTCCTTTGAGGCTCACACTGTCCAGATCTTCTCTCTTCTCCATGTCCACATGGCAGTCATCTATTGCCCACCTACTTCTACTCATCCCCCCTTCTGCCTTTCTCTCTCACTTTGAACCGGGCTCTCAACTGCCACATTGATGACTCCTCTCTCCCTTGGGCTTCCTGCTTTCTCTCTCTAACCTCTTCTTTTGACCTTCAACAGTGGACTGCAGCCAGCACCCACAAGAATGGCCACTACCTAGGCCTGATTTTCACTAACCCCCTTTCCTCTTTCTGACCATCACCTCATCTCATTTTCTTTCTCTCGCTTCTCCCCTACTCCATCTCAATTTACCCCTCATTTCTGCAGAAACCTGTGCTCTATTAACCTACCAGCCTTTGATTCCACTTTACGCTCCTCTCTCTCCTCTGCTTTGCTACAGACCCTGACAACCTGGTCAGGAACTAAACTCTGCCTTATCCTCCTCTCTTGATCTACATGCCGCACGTTCTCTCTGCCGTCCTCGCCCTTCTAACCCCTGGCTAAATTTCCACACGAACATGCTGCATTCCTCCACTCGTTCCTCTGAACGCCTCTGGAGGAAATCTCACACTCTCGCAGACTTCCTTCACTACAAATTTATACTATCCTGTTTCAACTCTGCACTCTATTAGGCTAAACAAACCTACTTTTCTTCACTAACCAACACGCACAAGTATAGCCCACGCCAACACTTCTCTGTCTTTGACTCTCTAATCAAACCACCCTCAGCTGCCTCGTCTTCTTTCTCCATCTCACCTCAGGACATAGCTTTAACCTGGATCTTCTCTTACCTCTCCCATCGTACTTTCAATGTCTCTTCTGCTTACACATCCTCCTCTATCGATCTCTCGGTGGGGGTACCCCAGGTCTCTGTCCTGGGACCTCTTCTCTTTTCTCTGTACACACTTTCTCTAGGTGACCTAATCACATCTCCAGGGTTTAAATATCACCTCTATGCTGACGACACACAAATTTACATTTCAACCCCTGACCTTACACCTGCTGTTCAGGGCAGAGCAAAGTTTCTGAAGTTCTCTCTGCGATATAATCCTGGATGGCCCTCCACTGACAAACTTAACATGGCAAAAACCGAGCTCCTCATACTTCCTCACAAACCTGGCCCTACTACCTCCTTCCACATTACTGTTGGAAGTACTATCATTCACCCAGTAGCCCAAGCAGGTTGCCTAGAGGTCCCACTCGACTCCTCTGTTCTCACATTCTAAACGTATTTAAAATCTGTCGCTTTTACAAAGATACACCCTTTCCTCTGTTGCTCGAAAGCTAAATCTCTGACTCAGGCCCTCATTCTCTCCCGTCTCGATTACTGTAACCTCCTGCTGTCTGGGCTTCCTGCCTCTCACCTTTCTCCTCTACAATCTATCCTAAACACTGCTGCCAGAATCACTCTACTCTTTCCTAAATCTGTCTCAGTGTCTCCCCTGCTGAAATCCCTCTCCTGGCTTCCTATCAAATCCCACACCTCACACTCAATTCTGCTCCTCACTTTTAAAGTATTACACTCTTCTGCCCCTCCTTACATCTCAGCCCTAATTTCTCGCTATACACAATCCAGACTCTTATGTTCTGCTCAAGGATGCCTTCTCTCTACCACATTTGTATCTAAAGCCCTCTCCCGTCTTAAACTTTCTCACTGACTGCCCCACACCTCTGGAATGCCCTTCCCCTCAATACCTGAGTAGCATCCTCTCTATCACCTTTAAGACCCACCATAAGACACACTTGTTTAAAGAAACATATGAGTAGCAGCTTGGCTAATACTACACCTGATACATAAAGCTTGGCCCCCTGCAGATGCACTTACCAGAACTCCCTCCTACTGTCTCTGTACGTTCTTCCTACCTACCAATTAGATTGTAAGCTCTTCGGAGCAGGAACTCCTTTTCCTAAATGTTACTTTTATGCCTGAAGCACTTATTCACATGATTTGTTATTTGTATTATGTGTTATTTATATGATTGTCACGTGTATTACTAATGTAAGTGCTATGTACATTATTTTATTTATTTTTATTTATAAAATATTTTACCAGGAAGTAATACATTGAGAGTTACCTCTTAGTCCTGAGTCCTGGGCCTAGAGTTAAGGCAAATAATACATGGTTACAAATACATTTACATAAATGAACAGGGTATACATTATTTACAAGACATTGCATGCACAGTTAAAGAAAATATATATTATAGGCGTATGAAACAGTTACAGACCAGATTAAAATGTGCGAGAGCCTTAGATTTGAAAGAACTTAAACTGGTGGTGGATGTGAGAGTCTCTGGTAGGTTGTTCCAGTTTTGGGGTGCACAGTACGAGAATGGTGCTTTATAAATTAAAGACATACATACAATAATAGTTTGCTTTAACTCATTTCTGCAAGCCTTTCGTTGTGCATAGTGCACAGCTGTTGCTGGGACAGCAGGTTTCTTTCCATCAATTGCATGTTGTTAATGTTGACAAATTGGCTTATGTCACATTTCCTGTATGAGAAAATATCCTAGCAGGAATCCTTCACTCGGAAACAGATGGCACAGGAGTAAGTAGTGATCCGTAAGTTATTCCAAAACCTTTCTCCTACACCACCTCAAACATTAACTCGGAGTGAGCCACAGGAATTCAATGTATTGAGGACCCTGTGGATAGATATCATAAGCTGATTGAAGACATTTTGCACACACATCATATTCAACTGATGAGAAGAGCATTAAATGTATTCCTATTACATAGTACAGTAGACAAATTGTATGTAACTACAGTGTGACCTTCATACCTGTAAAGTAAATAAATATAGAATCCTTCCATGTACTCAAAGTTTATAATTGTTCTAGATTAACCCTGCTGACGTGCCATCGTTAACATTTTCAATCATGATGCTTTTGCATGTAGTATTGATACATGTACAGTATATAGATGTAGGAGACATTATTGCACCTGTTATGATGCGGTCACATGCAGAACTTCAAAATTTGCTTGCAAAATAATCGTGTTGCTGTTCTATTTATTTGCATTGAAAATCGCACGATAATGCATTCCAACTCGTGATAACTGGTGCAATAACATCTACTACATCTGTTTCTCATTAGGTATTTCTTTAAACATAGAATTTGTCTACAAAATGATTGACTCAACATTACTACAGACTAGAGCAAATGTTACAACTCCTATACCTGTATGTTAACAAATGTGTCACAAACTTGTGAGGCTAGTAAAAAATAGTATATGATTAATATCAGTCCAGCATCTTTTTGCTCTGACAAGCAAAATTACGTTTCAGGGCTTACCCTAAAAGAAGAAATGTATACAATAGAAAGAAATGTAGAAGAATGATACATACTGTAAGACATGGTTGTAGTACAATTCAGACTATGGAATCTTTCACATTGTTTGAGATAAATCTAAAATGTTTCACATATTGATTTGTAACTATATGGCTGTGAAGTAAGCAATCATCGAGGGGCTTCCATGACTGTGGTGCCACAGTGCTTCCCCTTCCCCCTCCCCCCTCACTCCCTATTTGGCTTGGAGGGGTTAAAATTGAGTTTAATATAGGGAGGAAGAGGAAGGGAAGGACGTGTCTGAAGGTATATACTGTAGGTTGGGGGTCTGTATGCGATTTATCCTCTTACCTTTATCAGTCAGGATAGCTGTAACCTGTTATGTCAAGTAGAAGATCATAAAGGCCCAGCCACACCAGGTCAACCTCTGGTGTTTCCTGGCATTCTCCCTCTGCAGGATACCTCCCGCTGGACATCCAGTGGGGCCGCGGCCATAGGGGCTTTGGAAGTGGACAAGCAGTGAATGTCGGCCTTAATGAAGGAAGTCTCCCAGTGGGGTGCAGACTAGCTCCAGGATCAGCTCTTCGGCCAGCAGCAGCAAGAAGGCTATGCAGAGGCATGTCTGTCTGATGCATGCAGTTCCAGTGGGTCCCCTGATCTGTCACATCCTGGCAGTGGGAGATTTTGGCGCAGGTAGGCATCAATCCCCGCTGCCAGAGATGCTCATTCCCAGCCAGGAAAAGGAGGGCCTGTGTGAAGTAGGAGGGGCCTGAAGGCTAACAATCGTGGGACTCTCAGCATACTGGGCCCTCCCAAAATATAATAAAGCTGTCGGGGGGAGAGGGGTAGAAAATTCAGGTAACATGCCACTGTAAGTAGTGGTGCTGCTTGTGGATGCAGTCCTGGCTTTCTTAGTGATTGAAAAGGGGGCAGACCCTTCCCAGGTTCCTGCTTTACATGTGGGAAGGGAAAGGGGCTACAGTGAGCTGCTTTCTGCATCAGGATCCATACCACTACTTGTTCTTATATTTGTGTGCAGGACAGCAGCTCTGCAGCTAGCCGGTCTATCGCATCAGGATGAACGGACCAGTGGCATCAACGGCTCAAATTTAGCAACCTTCAAATGCTTGTGCTTGGGCTCTGGAGCGAGGATCATCAGTGGAAGGCATGACACAAGTTGGGCCCCAAGATCAAGGTAGTCAAGCTTTGGTGGTGGGTCAATTAGCAGCAAATTAACAGATTTTTAAGTATCCTGGAGCCGCTAGCATATAGTGGGACTAAATTCGGTTAATGGTCAGTGGAGAGTGTAATAACTAGTGGGGTAAGCATGGGTGGGATGCAGGAGGTGTCAAGTGTTAGTACCATTGCAGTATCATAGGTATCAGATAAGTGTCCAGGGTGCATGGATATCAATGTGGGTAGCCCAAAAGCGACACTGGTTGCATGAAAAGGTGCAGCTGATATTTCGTTGCAGCCAGGCTCTGATGAAAAATCTAAGGAAGAGAAGAAGGGAAACATGATAGTAGCTTTAAGGGGGCCTATATGTGTATGTCAGGCTTGTTGGGGCTGCATTTATCTGCAGCGCAAGGGAAAAGATTTGAAAAGGGGATTACTGTATGTGGAGATATGTAATCTCTTACCAGGGTACAAGAAAGTGAAGGCTAAATAAGACAAGTCTAGGGAGGGTAAGAGCAGAAACATGGAAAGGGAGGTTATAACCAAGACATTTTGAAACAGGCTAGTGCAGAGGTCTGTAACCTTTCAAGAAGAAGAAGAGCCATTTTATAAAAAAATGTCTCTGTCCAAAATATTCAGTCGCAACACATGCACGAATATTCCACCCCACAAACATATACATATGCCGTACACACACGAATAGGTATATACTGTATAAGCATTAACATATGACAAACTTATTTTAATCAGAATTAGGGAAAGGTAAAAATATTGTGAGATGCATTTTATTCTCCCACATAACAAGTCCCCTTTTCTTGTATTTTACATTGTTTTTGTGCAAAACAGTTTGTCATTTACAAATGCACAATACATACAGTACACTACCCCCCTAATTACACGTACACGACCCCCTCCAAAATACACGTACACTACCCCCTCAAATACACATACACTACCTCCATAAAATACACATACACTACCCCCCCAAATAATACATACACATACATAAGACAACGATACCGTGTTGACGCCACGAAATCAGGAGACCGCACTCAATTCTGTTGTAGGTAAAATATATATTAGAAACAAGGCACAAAATTCCAATACCATTGTCTAGTGTCCTTTTTTCCTTTATGGTTTGCCTGTCCGCATCTCTCTTTTTTCTTTTGTATCCCCCGTAATTGAGTATATTACTATATGATTTGTTATTATTTTTATGATATAATTTTTAATGTTATTATATTATATATGTATGTAACGGGTATTCCCTGTAAATACAGATGCTACTGATACTGTATATTACCTGTATGGCTCTCAGGAGCCTAAGCCTCCGCTTGGGGAGCCTGGGGTACATACTGTACATATAACTATCTCATGGTGCAACGCCTCCACCTGGGAAGGATCCCAACGGAGTGGGAGGAGGCCCTCACAGGAAACAATCACGATAACCACACTGGTGTAAAACAGAACTGGCTTTACTAAACATGTGGAAGATAGCTGAAGCGCTCAAATGCAGGTATATACTCAAAAATAACAATAAGCCATACCACTATACCAGGGTACTAACAATTGATATAGTACCTAATGTGTAATGTAATGGGTACTATCCTCCTGAAGACAGGTGGTATGTGGTGCAACCCACTCACCATCAGTCTCATTGGCAGGTTCCCCTGAAAAATATACAAATACTCACATCCTGGTAGGGCAGGTAGGCAGGCTGTGCAGCTACTCAATGCAATACAGGGAAAAAGGAGACCAAAAAGTGCACCAGCACAAACGGAGCAGAAAGGACCCCAGATAAAAAATAATTAAAAGGGCACTTTAATGTGACAAGAGACCCATCCAACGCGTTTCGAACGTCACAGCGTTCTTTTTCAAAACATGTGCATGTAACTTATGCTCTATACAATCACATTCAATGCTAGCACTGGGGTAAAATATAACGTAACCCCACTCCCACCACCATGTACCCCCACACCGTGTCCACAGTATAACCCCCCCTTGTCCCGTGGTCAGCGCTGCCATTATATGCGAGTACTCATGTGGTGCACGTGCTTAACGATACCTGCCCAGTGCGACGGCACCTGGGTGTTCAACAGATCTTCGCAAAGGATCAGACGATTTCCTGGTGACGTCCGGTTCCTCCGGTGAGATGATCGGTCAGGGCTGTCCACCCTTGGTACAGTTCCTCTCTCTCTGCGGAGTAGACTTGATCCCAAGCTTCTGGGTGGGAAGCGCAGCGTCCGCTGTGTCCCTAACTAGCACTGTTATATAACAGGGCAGGGTCCCTAACTTGGGGCCTGTCCCTGAAGCAGTACAAACTACTGGGTGGCTGGGGGCTAACTGGCGCCTACGGGGCTGCTGGCCTAGTGCAGTGGGTCACTGACCCCTGCACCCTCACCTCCTTCCCCTTAACCTCTCCTGGCGCCAACTGCCTGTGTGGGCTCTGTGAAGGCTTCCTCTTTCACTGCCTCAGAGGAGCCTAACACCCTATTGGTTCCCTGGCATCAGGTGGGGTGTCCTAGGCTCATGGGACTTGTAGTCCCTTCTCAGAGCCTGCTCCTCATTGGTGGGGTTTTGCGCACTTATCACTGCGCATGCGCGACCTGTCTGGCTGGCCACCTCGCTGAAACCCTTACTGTGCATGCGTGCGCGATCTAAGATGGCGACGCCCTGCACCGGGAGCTGCCGGGAGCCCTAACGCTGTGATCGCTGCTCCGCTCTGCCAAGTCTCTCCCCTGCTCTGCCTCTCGCACACGCAGCTGCTGATGGCACCCGCGACCGGCAGCCCTACTCCTGACCGGGCGGTAAGTACCTGGAGAGAGGGGGGAGGTCCGCTGAGCAGAGGGGGACCTGGCTACATGTATATTTTATTTATTTAGAATATTTATATATATATATATATATATATATATATATAATATATATATATAATATATTTACTGTGGGGTTTTTCTATGTGCCCATGTGCACTGTAGGCATTTATAATTGTGTTAGTATTTATGGATTTATTTTTATAAGTTATGTATGTTACTTGATATATTACCAGTATATGTTTTGTATACTTGTTATTCAAAAGTTTATATTGGGTTTATATTTTATACATTGTTATATTTTTAATTTATCCCAATATTTAGTAATAACATATATATGTTTTTTGATATATTTTATATTGGATTTAATATTGATTTAATCTGTGATGGTCCATTTTTAAGTTTCATATTTTAATTCATTTTGAACATTTATTAATGATATTCATTTCAGGTGAAATGGTTAATATCACAATCTCTCCACATTGACCAATTAGGTGTAAATTATGTTTATATATGTTCATTGACATTTCCATAGGACATACCCTTGATGAAGTCGGCGCAACAGCTGATGAAACGCGTTGGTTTACGTCACTGTGTCCGATAGCTCTCTATGTGAGGAGTGTGGAGTGAGGAGTGAAGATCCCCTAAATACATGGTCTGCTATTTTGTTACATTGCGGCTGAGACTGACATTCTCCTGTTTGCATTGGAGACCCACACATTGGAGTGTGCAGCTTTAAATCTACAAGTCTGGGGCAGGCTGGGGGAAAGGCAGGAGAGCGTCTCTAGTGTTACCTGGATCAGCAACACATGGTCACGAGCAGCGTCTTTTTGCGTGGTGCAGCTGACGGAAAGACGCGGGGACTCTCTGGGGTTTGTCGTGTATACACAATCTGGTGAGATCGTCCCTTTATTCCCAGTCCCTCCTAGTGCTTGTCGCCTGTTTTCAGCATATTATACTGTCACGGCCACCTTTATTCTAACACTTACCCGGATTTATCCGGGCATTTTCTCCGTTTGTTTCGAAGTTTCCCGCGTGGCAGCCGCATTAATCAGATAAGCGCTATGGTGCTTATCATTGAAAGCGCCCATGGCGCGGGGAAACTAAAAAAAAAAGCTGCGCGCCGCCGCGTTTTAAAAAATCCCGCGGTGGCAGCCGCAGAAGGCTAAAAGCGGCCGCCACTGTATATCACAGAGGATATCTTCCAGCCAGCAATTGATACACAAATTGTATCACTTCCTAATTATTATTCATTCCACACGGCTACATTATATTCCTCATACACCAGTACCAACCATTCCGCATTTACGTTGCAAGGAATAAGTGACTTTTCATCAACACTATCCTTCACTCCTCCACAACAGTTGTATTGGACATTTTTGGTCATATATTTTTTGATCACATCTCTTAATATTGATTTACCCTCTATAATGGTGTGTTATATTTTATTATATACACGTATTGTTATTGTTCTTGGCTGTATATGTCCAGGGACCAAGTTGTTCATGTATTTTAATAAATTGCCAGCTATTTTTATATTGCTATATAGGATTGCACTTTTTTTCTTTTTTTCTTTTTATAGATATATATATATTTATATATAAAGAAAAAAAGAAAAAAGTGCAATCCTATATAGCAATATAAAAATATCCACAATAAAGCATAAAGCCCTCCACAATAAAGCATAAAGCAACTGTAAATATTCCTGTATATTCATTTGCATGTCGTAGACAGGTCTGCAACCCTGTCTTTCACCATTATCACCCAGCACACAGCACTTCCACTGCAGCAAGGGATTCTGGGAAATGACATGCAAATGAGCACACAGTGCCACCTTTTATCTCATGCTCACATTACATGAGCAACCCTTAGCCAATTCATGCTGCTTTAAACACAGCTTTTAAGCAATTGCTTGGGAGATGCAAAGCCAGTAAACCTACTCACAGACATGTTTCAACCTTGATGGGTATCATCAGTGTGAGGTTGGTTGCTGGCATTTGTTCAAATGAGATAAGAGTCGATAATCACCACACTTATTAAGGTTATGGTGGGTAAAAAAAGTGACAAAAACCCTCCACAGGAAAGCATAAAGCAATTGTAAATATTCCTGTATATATACTAAAAAGATGCAACACAATTAAACCTAATAAAACTCATATAATTAATATTAGATAATAAAAATTATATAAAACAATATATATGTATTGTAAAATAATTAATAAAAAATCTATAATTTTTCAAAAGATATTTAAAAAAAAAACGTGTTGGAACATAATGTATACTATCTACATCAATGAATAATATCAATAGACAATATCAATAATAACAGACAAAATTCGAAACCTAAGGGATAATCCCTAGTAATATTAAAGAGTGAATATGAATATTCATAGATGGGACAACATACATCATTTGATGAATAGTACAATAATTAAATAATTAACACGCAACTCTATATGCAAATGTCATACTTGTATATGTGTAAACTCAAAAGAGGCAGGAGAAGAAGAACAAGAACCGAAAGGAGTAAGGAGTATATGATATCTAATAGTAGCTCCTTTTGCACAAATATTTACATACAGTACATATATACATACACAAACAAAGAAATGGAACCGGGCGCTTCTAACTATAAGATAACTAAAGTGAATTAATGGTGAAAAATAGCCAATGACAGTGAACCTAAAAGCCAAGGAAGGTCTCTCTCTGCAGACAGAAACATTGGCTGATGTGCCTGTATGTTTCTACAATACATACTACTTTGAATATACCCCTGGTGTGCTGTCTCTTTGTTGCTGGACCTCCATCTGGTAATATCTCATCTATTTGATTTTTTATGGGATTAGCATCTGGATACCTTGTGACATGTGAGTGCTGGTTGTTGCAATTATCTCTATATATATTTTTTGAGGCATTTGCATGTCATTTCCCAGAATCCCTTGCTGCAGTGGAAGTGCTGTATGCTGGGTGATAATGGTGAAAGGTGGGGTTGCAGACCTGCCTAAGACATGCAGATGAGCATACAGTTGTATTTGCATATTTGCTTTCCTGTGGAGGGTTTTTGTCACTTTTTTACTCACCATAACTTAACTCAGTATTATGGTATAGCCTATCCCATAGCCTCTTTGCATACCCAGTTAATCAACCCCACACTGATGAGACCCATTAAGGTTGAAACAGCGGTGTGGGTAATGCTCCTCTCGGCCTGCACAGCTATGACCAAATGCAGTACCATCCTATCTGGGGCTTCAGTAGGAAAGGTCTGTGGCAAGCATTTGGCCCTCTAGCTCATTGAGAGGTGGTGTCCAGGCCCCGGACCACAGAACCCCTGAGCCTTCGGGCTAAGGGGGGATGGCATTCGAACAACCAGCCCTTCGGGGCTGGGGTGCACCCGCACAACCCTCGAAAGAGGGGATATGATGTGAACTCCCTTGCGGGCCTCGGGCCAGAGGGAGGAAGAGACGGATGTCCTGAATCCTAACGGAGGAAGGCTTCAATGTCCCTGGAGACCTAGGCTTTCGGGCTGAAACCTCCAGGGAAACTGGGCACTGAGGGCGGGTCTGACTTCGGTTGGACAGTCCAAGGGCAAGCTCCCTATCCACTGAAGTGGACTGGGATCCGATGAGCGAGAGGGTGTACCCTCTCGTGAGGAAAAAAAAAAAAAAAAAAGCTGTCTGTGGGTGGCCTTTTGGCTAAGATCAAGAGTCTTAGTCAGAGGGCCGAACGGGAGAGTGACGGTCCGGAACCTCGGCCTTGTAGCATCGCCTTCGGGTTTAAGCTACATGCAGCTATTGGGGTGACGCACTTGATCTCAGGGCGATTCGGAAACACGAGAGAGAGACGGTCCGGAACCTCGGCCTTGCAGCATCGCCTTCGTGCTTAAGCTGCCTGCCGCTATTGGGGTGACGCACCTAACCTCTGGGCGATTCAGGACCAAGCGACAGGACCCCCGGGCTACAAGGAACGGTGAAGCTCGACCCCCCCTGCGACAAGAAGGATGGCAACAGTGGCCCCCCAGACCGTAACGGAGAGGATGGAGGTCGCCATGGAGCCATGGAGCCCGCCGGGACCACCCAGTGCAAGGAGAAGAAGAAGGAGAAGCACACGGCACCCCTGGAGACGGTCCCCAGCAACCAGGAGACGGACGGAGGAGGCCCAGTGGCTACCAGCTCCAGCGGCTCAGGTGACGTTGCTCCCTTCAGCGGCCTCACCCCCACTGCCAGCACCAGCAGCGGCGGCCCCAGCTCCAACCCTGGAGCTGGGAGCAGCAGCAACAGGAGGATCCCCCGCCTGGAACCCTGGATGAGGCAGACGGTGGTGATGCAGCTGAGGGAGGTCGACGGACAGCGCCCTCTATTGGATGCTGAGACCTTTGCCAAGGAGCTGGTGAGCAAAGCAGGCTTTACCCCAGACGAGATCCTGAGTATCCAGGACCTCAGGGGTGGCCTGTTTTTTGTCACCTTCACCACGTCGGGAGCCTGCAGGAGGTACTGGGAGGCTTTCCAGACCCTGAAACAGGAGGTCCCCTTCTCCCAGTTCGACGTGAACTGCCCTATCAAGAGGCATGAGAAGAGGATCACCATCATCATGAGAAGAGGTGAGGAACCCCCACATCCCTGGAAAGGATATTGCTACCTTTCTGCGGCGCTCTTGCACCATGGTGAAGGAGCCGAGCAGGATCAAGGACAAGTTGGGGTACTGGGTGGGAAAGTGGAGCATGGTAGTTCGCTTGTGGCCAAATCCAGAAGCGAAGGACCGGCTGCACCACCTCCCTCCCAGCTTTTCACTTGCGGGCAGCCCAGGGAGGATCTTTTACCCTGACCAGCCCCAGACCTGCGGTAATTGCGGGAACCTGAGGCATCAGTGGAAACAGTGCACCCTGAAAGCCTGCAGAAACTGCAAGAACACCGGACACGAAACAAAGGATTGTCCCCGCCAGAAAACCTGCGACCTGTGCGGAGAGACAACCCACATGTTCCGGGACTGCCAGCTGAGGGTCAGGAGCTACGCAGAGGCCGCGGCGAAACGCACGACACCGGGTGCTCCCCTGACAGCAACCCAGAAGGCATCCAAGAAGCCCCCAGCAAACCAACCCGTAAAGGCACAAGGTGGTAAGTATTAGAAGGAGCAAAGGCAAAAGGAGGCCCCCCCACCCTCCAGGAGGCTGCAGCCCCCCCCTCTAACACCTCCCCCTCAGCCCCGTGGCTGTTGCACCCCCTCCCTCTTCCCCCCTTGCTACAGATACCGCCCCAGAGCCCGGACCGGAATAGAGAAGCAGGGAATAAAGAGGAGAGCCCCTGAGACGGAATGCCCGCACCAGGGGCTGGAGCAGAAGAGGCCCAAATGCAAATCGGCGACTCACCCACTTCCAGCGACGCTGACAGCGACCTTGAAAGCGACCTGGAGGAGGAGGGGGAAGCGGAGATGCAGGAGGCAGCCATTGCAGAGGAGCAGGCGGCCATTTTAGAACATCCACCTAGCGAGACACAGGTGACCGTGGAAGAGCTCATAAGAGAGGGGCGAGAGGCAGCAGAGACCCTCCTCCTCGATGACAACCTTGGGCAAACCATGGATCTGCTGGCCCAGCTGTGCGAGGAGATCAGCAGGACCACTCACGCCAGTGAGGATGGTAACTAGTATCACTGCATGTCCATCTAACCCTTTATTCCCAAACTAATGGCGTCTTTTAACATTTTCTCCATTAACGTAAGGAGCATAGGAGAGCGGATGAGACGTGCCAGAGTACTAACATTCCTTTCTTTACAGAAATGTGATGTGTATATGCTACAGGAATGTGCCTTACCTTTTTCTCGGTCCTACAGGCACCTGAGCGGGCAGTGGTCTCACGGCCGCTCCTACTGGTCTGGGGGTAACGGGTGCAGGAACGCGGGTGTAGCCATTTTGATCCGCGGGGGATGTTTCACTGTTGATTCTGTCCATGAACTCGTCTGCGGCAGACTACTGGTCGTAGACGGTTCGTGGGCAGGGGAGCCGATTAGGCTCATCAATGTGTAAGCCGCCCCCCGGAGAAATGAGCGCTTGGAACTTTTCCAGCACCTTCGCCCTTGGCTCGCAACCTCCAGGGCAGTGGTGATGGGTGGGGATTTCAACTGCACGATTGAGGTGGGGGGGCACGTGTCCCCCAGCAAATTATCAAAGATAGATGTGACGTCCAGGCTACTCACGGCGATGATTGGGGTGGCATCCCTGAAGGACGTGGTGGGATCTATGGGAGCAGGTGCCGCAAACTACTCTTGGTGCCACCCAAATGGTTCTGTGCGTTCTCGGATTGACTTCCTGTTCACCACCAAGCAGGTACAGCACAGACAGCACTCCATGATCGCAGTACATTTCTCTGACCACAGAGCCATTCATCTCCAGGGGCGCCTGTGAGGAGGATTCCCCCCAGGTCCAGGATCCTGGAAGCTGAATTGCGCACTGCTGGAAAGGGAGGAGATCATGGAGGAGCTGAGAACAGCATACACAGCATGGAAAGAAGAAAAGGCCTGTTTCCCCAGCACTGCAGAGTGGTGGGAATTCATGAAGATAAGGATCCGCTGCTTCCTGCAGGCAAAGGGCAGACGCCTGGCGTGTGAGAGGAAGGGAGATTCGAGGGCCTGCAGCGCAAGCTGTAGTCCCTGCATGACCTCAAACGCTGCGGATGGAACGTGGATGATGACCTGGAGGAAACCAAGGAGAGCCTGCAAAAGCACTTTGAGGAGGAATCCAGACAAATCATCTTCCGTTCCAAGGTGGAGAACCTTGAGAGGGGGGAAGGGGAAGGGGGGAAGGGGAACCTTCAAGAAACTCCACTCTGCCCACACGCCCCTGAGGGAGCTGCGAGACAAATATGGCAACGTGCAGCAGGGGAAGCAGGAAGTCATGGGAGTCGTGAAAGATTTCTATGAAGACCTCTACTCCCCAAAAGCATCAGACCGAGACCAGGCTGACAAATTCCTGTCAGGGATTACAAACACCATCGACCCGGCAGGAAAAGCAGCCATGAACGCCCCCCTGACGCTGGAGGAGCTCCACGCTGCAACCAAATCCTTTAAGACAGGTAGGACGCCGGGCAGGCATGGTATCCCAGCTGAGTTATACACGAAGCTGTGGGACCTGATCGGCCCGGACCTGCTCAAGCTTTACAGGGAAATGGAAGCAGAAGGTAGGATGCCCCCAACGCTGAGGGAAGGAATGCTGACACTCTTGTACAAACGGAAGGGAGAGAGGTGCGACCTCAAGAACTGGCGTCCCATCTCGCTCCTGAACGCGGACTACAAGATCCTAGCAAAAGTCCTAGCGAACAGACTGAAGAAGGTCATCAGCCAGATCATCCACCCAGACCAGATGTGCGGCATCCCCGGACGCAGGATCGCAGACAGCCTCGCCCTAATCAGAGACGCAGTCCACTACATCAAAGACCGCCGTGTACACGCGGCCCTGGTCACCCATGAGCAGGAGAAGGCCTTCGCCCTTGTGTCTCCCATGATTTCATGGGCAGGGTGCTGCGTGAGTATGGGATCGGGGAGATGTTCTGTTCTTATGTTAACATGATGTACCTTGACATTTGCAGTGTGGCGATCGTGAATGGATGGAAGACTAACCCCTTCCCTGTCCTCTCAGGGGTTAGGCAGGGCTGCCCTCTTTCACCTCTCCTTTTTGTCTGTTGTATAGAGCTCTTCGCCCAGTGCATCAGACGAGACGCAGCGATCAGAGGGATCGTCGTGCCAGGACCCAAGAGACGCGAAGTGAAGTGCTCACTCTACATGGATGACGTCACCATCTTCTGCGCAGATAGCCGGTCGGTGAAGACGCTGGTTCAGACGTGCGAGGATTTCAGGAAAGCTTCAGGAGCAAAAGTCAACTGCGGTAAGTCAGAGACCAAGCTATTTGGGCTTTGGAACCTGACTGCTGACCCCCTCCCCTTACCCATCAGAGCAGGCCTCATTCAAATCCTTGGAGTCTGGTTTGGTGTGGGCAGCGAGGGCGCTGCCCTGAAGAGCTGGAACGAGAGGCTGAACAAGGTGAAGCAGAAGATCGGATTGTGGCGCCTCAGACCCCTCACCATTGAGGGGAAAAAGCTGGTACTGCTGAACGAGATCCTTCCTGTCCTGCAGTACGTGGCCCAGGCATACCCGCCTTCGACTAGAACCTGCCAGGAGATCTCCATGGCTGTGTTCCCCTTTGTCTGTGGGGCCAAGTTTGAGAGGGGAAAACGCGAGGTGATGTACAAAGAGCCGCACAAGGGGGGTAGAGGAATCCCCGACATCCCCACTATGCTGCGCGCCTTCTTTGTAAGCAACTGCGTGCGGATCACCCTGAGAGACTGCGACAAAGAACTGCCCCTTTGCGCAGGCCTTGCTGCGCGCGCTTGACACTGACTTAAAGGATTGTATACCGAGGAAGTGCGTCACGTACTACTCGGTGTTCCACGGACTTTTCACAGGAACACACACAGAGGACGCAATCGAAGCCAGTTGGCGTCTAATGTGCTGTTTCAAAGATGTTTTACTATTCGCCAGGGAACGTTTGACCAGGGGGAAGAAGAGGATGTCGGTACAGGACTGTCGCAGGCTGCTCCACAGCCTGCTCAAGGACTATTCCATCTTTGACGGTCCTGAGGAGGAGGACTAAACACCCCCTCCCCACCCCCCCTTACACCCCCGCCCCAAAAGTTTTTCTGTGCAATAAAGTTAGAGATAATGTTTGTATGATATGTCATGTCTGTGGTGCGGTGCATATGTATAAATGCACTGCACCGCCGCGTTCATCACAGTTTTTTTTACTTTTGGGGAAACCATTAAAAAAAATGTATGTGAGTTGTGTGGGATATGCACTGCGCCGTTGTTTACGTTGCGGTTTTTTTTTCCGTTTGGAAAATGATTTATGTACTGTTATAATCTTGTTGTAAAGATTCGCTGCATAATAAAAGAATTTACAAAAAAAAAAAAAAAGCTGTCTGTGGGTGGTTTTCTGGGTATGCACCTTAACCCTGGCTGTGCTCAAAGCTGTGACCATGCAGCAAGCTTAAGCCTATAGGGAACCATGTTAAAAATGGTTTTTGAGGCAAAAAGTGGCACTGTGTACTCATTTGCATATCATTTCCCAGAATCCCTTGCTGCAGTGGAAGTGCTGTATGCTGGGTGATAATGGTGAAAGGTGGGGTTGCAGACCTGCCTAAGACATGCAGATGAGCATACAGTTGTATTTGTATATATATATATATATATATATATATATGTGAATAGATAACCTACACCAAAAAAGCATTATCAGTGAGATATTATATGTGAAATACAAATAAATACAGCAGCTCTACACCCTTTAAATGACTGTCCAGGTTCAATGTAGTCTTTCGTTGTCTTCCAGGTAGGTGGAGCGCTGTACTGTCATGGCCAAGCTTATTCTAAAGCTTGCCGGGTGCATAGCGGGCTAGCCACGGGTCTGTTCTCCGTTTAAAACGTAGTTTCCCACGCGGCGGCCGCTTCAATAGATAAGCGCTAATGGCGCTTACTATTGAAAGCGCCCGAGGCGCGGGAAAACCGGCCGAAAATGGCCGAAGACAGCCGCGCGCCGCCCGCAGCTCTTTTTAAACTGCGGCGGCAGCCGCAATAGATTCAGCTCGGCCGCTACTGTAGTTCGAGGTGATATGTGAAAAATAGGAAAAATATATAATAGTGCAGATATATCCCCCCTGCATTGGCAGGGTAGCATTGGCATCTTAAGAGTGATGCATATAAAGTGATCATTTTAAGTGACAATATATAGTTAGAGTATACTTTATATATTTACTTTTCTTCATACAAGACCTATAACCTCAGCTGATATGACATGGACCTAATTGCATTCTCTCCACAGGTCCCTGATGTGCAAGTCCTGTTTTAAAAGAATTACCCACCCGGCTTGTACTATTTATCTCTTGGTATGTTTGAATATCAAAATGTGGATTTTTTCCCCCCTCTTAACTGTGTGCTGCTAATTGACAAACTGGAATAAGTTGATTTATTGGGGCGGGGGGAGGGTCATGTGACTGCTTTAGTTGTATAAAACAAATATCCCCCCTGCATTGGCAGGGTAGCATTGGCATCTTAAGAGTGATGCATTTAAAGTGACCATATATAGATAGACTATAGTTGACTAGAGGTGACTGGGGACTTCATCTTTCTGCAAACTCTTTTACTCAAGGCAACAAACAGTGAGCTTATATGACCACACTATGATCCCATGCTTGTTAGCCTGCATATTTTAACACCCCACCCCTTTACAACTTATTTCACTGTAGCCTCTCCCAAAACTGACTGCACAAAACTACCTCTCACACCCACTCAGTCCACTGAAACCCTGAATTGACTCTAGCATTACAATGCAGCAAAACATTTGACAAGGAACAGGCACACCTCTGCTGTTTAGTCTGCACACACTCACTTGGCTCACAACAGCTCCATGCAGCACTGCATACCTCTGGCATAATGAACCTGCTATGTATCTTAACTTTTTTCTTTCTCCTGGCCTCATGGATATGTTACTCCCTCTATCCACTACAAACTCCTCCCTCCTGGCCCACACCCAACATCCCCATACACCCTGGACTACTCAAAAGCCTTGCACTATCTACTGAATGTTGGTGGAGAACTCTAAAAATCAGCACACGAACCACCGCACACTCAAATGGCAAACATCACAAATTTCTACTCATACTATTACTCTCTTTACCAGGTGATATTGAACCTAACCCAGGTCCTCCCATTTCAACTCTGTCCCATGCCCCTGAGAATTCCACCTTTAAATTCCAAAAAGGTCTATCTGTTGCCCATATAAATATTCGGAGCCTGCTGCCCAAACTGGACAAACTAAGGGCATGGTGCCTTATACATAAACCCAATGCCATCGTTCTTACAGAAACATGGCTAACCCCTAAAACTCCCGATGCAAATATCGCCATTCAGGGATACTCCATTTCTAGGAGAGATAGGTCAAAGAGAGGAGGAGGGATGTTATTTTATATTGCAGACATCTTACAATTTACACTGTTAAATTGCCCCCCAAGCCCACCCTCTTTTGAAATTCTAGTTGGCAAAATCTGCCTCCCCTTTTCTAAGCCCGTCTTGCTTGCTTGCATCTACCGCCCCCCTAAAGTCCCTCTACAATCCCTGACTGATATCACCCAGTTTCTTGGCTCCATTTCCTCTCTGAATGAGTGAGCTGCTAGTTCTTGGGGATTTCAACTTCAATTGGTTTGACCCTAAAAACCACAAAATTCAGATACAACTCAAGTCATTTAACCTATCGCAACTCATTTCCCAACCCACACGGATAAACCTGAAATCGCATAACCATTCGTTGCTAGACTGGATTCTCTCCTCAAATCCCAGCAGAATCCAATCCACTGGCCTCCTTCCTGATATTTTCAGTGACCATGCAATAGTGTACTGTGTAAGGAAAATTAAACTGCCCCATTCAAGCCCTAAAGTTCTCCTCACTAGAACATTTAGAAACTTTAACCCACAACAGTTTCTGGATGACATTACCAACTGCCCATGGCACAGAATCAATTTAATTCCCGACCCTGATTCTGCGCTCGACTATTTCCAATCCGAGTTCTTAAAACTCTGCGATACCCATGCTCCACTATGCAAAATAAGGGTATGTAGGGCTCACCTTCCATGGGTTACAACTGACCATATAGCCCTCTACCAGTTCAGGGATACCTTGTGAAAATCTACAAAGTAACTGGCACTACCAAGGACCTCAATCATTACAGATGCCTGCGGAACATGTGCACAAGGCAAACAAGGCATGCAAAAGCACAATATTACTCTGACAATCTCCACCAGAATACATCAAACCCAGCTAACTTCTGGAAGGTTATCAACAATATATTCCAGCCTTCTAACCATCAACAACCAAGTAAAACCCCACTGACATTGCATATGCATTCAATGATTACTGATTGTGGGGTGTGCCACAAGCTTATTAGCGAAACGCAGCCCAAACCACAAACCTGAATCTCATCCTTGGAGTACCCACATAGCCCCACCCCCACCCAACACTGCCCACAACTTTCAATTTGGTCCAGTATCCGAAAAGGAGATTACACAAGCGCTCCTCAAATTAAAACTAAGCAGCCAATGTGGACCTGACTTATTACAATCTAGGTTCCTACGACTTGGTGCCCCAGCTATTGCCAAACCAATTGCTTCCATAGTCAACTCTATCCTGTCTGCAGGCCATATCCCTAAGACCTGGAAAACTGCCAGAGTTGTCCCAATCTTCAAAAGTGGGGACACAAACACTGTCTCAAACTACAGGCCAATCTCACTTCTCCCAATTCTATCCAAAGTCATGGAAAAAATGTGTCCACTCCCAATTGAAGCGATTTCTATCCAAAGTCATGGAAAAAATGTGTCCACTCCCAATTGAAGCGATTACTATACAAAGACAAATTTCCATAGCCAATTCTAATCTGTCTTTCGTCCCAAACACTCCACCGTAACTACCCTGCGAAAAGTTTGCAATGAAATCCAGTGTGGAATGGAACGGGGACAACTCACTGGTGCAGTATTCCTAGATTTTGCAAAGACTTTTGATACTGTTGATCATGCTATCCTTCTTAACAAACTCCAGAGTTCTGGAATAGGGAAGCATGCTTTAAACTGGTTTCAGTCCTACCTATCAGGTAGATCCCAACATGTGTCCATCTCAGGCTCTAACTTCAACCCCCTGGATATCACCTGTGGCGTCCCGCAAGGCTCTGTTCTGGGGCCCCTACTCTTCTCAGTGTTCATCAATGATCTTCCCACAGCTTGTATGGAAGCCTCAATACACATGTATGCAGATGACATAATCCTATATGCACACAGCCATAGCCTCTCTGACCTTCAACACATACTTCAGTCTGACTTTTTGAGACTCGAAAACTGGATTTCCCACAACAAACTGTTTTTAAACACTGACAAGACTGTAACAATGGTATTTGGGACCAAGACTACATTTTTAAAGCTTCCAGCAACTGAGCTCCAGATTAGAACCAACACTAACACCACCCTAACCCCTGTCACTAGTTTTATATACCTGGGCATATGGTTTGACTCCCACTTAACATTCGGGATTCACATTGATACCCTGACAACCAAGACCTATGCCAAACTAGGGGTACTTTACAGGAACAAATCCTCCCTAAGTCTCCTTGTCAGAAATCGTATCGCACAGCAGATGCTAATTTCAATTATTGACTATGGAGACATAGTATATGGCTCGGCACCTCAAACCCACCTTAGCAAACTTGACACCCTCTACTATTCAATTTGTCGTTTTTTTTCTCCAATGCAACTACAACACACATCACTGCGAAATGCTCAAAGAACTAGATTGGTCATCAGTCGAGGGTAGGCGCAAAGTTCACCTTTCCTGTCTTGCCTTTAAATTCTTTTTGGGCAAGCTACATAGCTATCTGAACAAGCTCCTCACCCCTACCACATGCAACACTTATCATCTGAGATCTGACTCCAAAAGACTGTTCATGGTCCCAAGGCTCAACAAAGTATCCGGCCGTTCCTTCTTCTCTTACCGTGCACCCCAAAACTGGAACAACCTACCCGAGACTCTCACATCCACCTCCAGTCTAAATTCTTTCAAATCTAAGGTTGTCTCACACTTTAATCTGGTCTGTAACTGTTTCATACGCTCCTAATATATATTTTCTTTAACTGTGCACGCAATGTCTTGTATATAATGTATACCCTGTTCATTTATGTAACTGTACTTGTAACCATGTATTATTTGTTTTACTCTGTGCCCAGGACATACTTGAAAACGAGAGGTAACTCTCAATGTATTACTTCCTGGTAAAATATTTTATAAATAAATAAAGATGGTATAAAATATTTGGAATCCAAAATAATATCTGTGTTAGTATCACTCACAAATTAGTTCAGATATAACAGGTGTATCAGAGATCCATCTTTCTCTGATGGGAGCTCTTTAATGGAAACCCTCTTTTATTGGAAGCCTTATGGATGATGATCTTGTAACAGTAAGCTTGGTATGTAGTAGAATCGTACAAATTCTCAATGTACCTCCCAAGGGATGTGAAGAAAGAAAGGAGAGAGCGCACAATAGTGTAATATAATAAGGGTATATTGCACATAAAAAGCATATAGGTAATGCACTAACATTTTAACATTTAAGACAATTCATTGGAGAGAACTGATGGTTGCTCGAGAAGGACGCCGGTGTGTTCAGTCACTGGTTTGCTTCCGCATGCATCACATCTGCCTACGTCACGTCCTGTGACGGCTCTAGGTAAGGCTGAGGATTCCTGAAGAAGCAACAGCGAAACGCGTAGAATCAGCTGTTGGAGACCACTGAGCTACGGGGAAACAGTGTGGGGAGGTGCTGGCAAGTCACGGAGGCCGAATTACCAGGCAGCTTCTTCCGCCTTCACTAGAGCCGTCACAGAACGTGACGTAGGCGGATGTGACGCATGCAGAAGCAAACCAGTGACTGAACATACCTGGAAGACAACGCATATATTCATACACCTAGATTGGGCCTGTCTCTCTGCCTCACTGTCCTGCCGGTGGCTGCGGGTTTTTCCGGCCAGCACTGGTAGGGCCTCTTGTTGCCGCCGGGTATCTGTCCAGCTGCTGGGCTGCCTCCTGCACTGTCCCATGTTGGGCCTCTCTCATACCGGTACGTGCCGGGAGCATGTGCCGCAAATTCCGACGCGCGCCGATGTCACAAGAGGCCCGAAAAGCACCGGCCGGGCACCCCCCCCCGCAGCCACGAGCAGGACAGAGAGGGAGATAGGCAGCAGCTGGGGACCGGCAACCTGCAGACGGAGGAGAGCCACATCTAGGTGCGGAATGAGCTGCATGCAGACCCCTGGACTAGAGGCTTTGTGTCGGGGAGAAAGGGCTGCAGAAGTGTGCCACACTGTTTATGTACATGGATATAATTAGGAGGTGCATTAGATGTACAGGGGATTGACTGAATTAATATATATTGTGGTGCCGTTTCTGCCCTCTAGGGGCTAGAGTGGGGCAGTTGAGGGACTTTACAGCTCTCATAGTGTTAATTATTCTGGACAGGTCTGTGCAGCTGTGAGTTAATGAGCTAATTAGCCTAGCCTGTATAGTCAGGAAGTGATACAGAGATTCCCCCCCCCCCCCCCCCATGCTGCCAGACACACACTGTTGAGAGTTATACAGACAGGGTGAGAGAAGCTGCTGTAGACTGATCTGAAAGGAGACCTGCTGCAGGTACACTGGGTAAAGTGGGGAAAAGAGTTTAGTTCTCCCACGACTAGTTAGGGACTAAGCAGTATTAGTCAGTACTCCTGGAAGGAGTTAGGTCTTTTATTTCCATTTTGTGTTATGAGTTAACCCTGTACCTGCTTTATACCTGTACACTGTAAATAAACCCCTGCTTAGAGTAATACAGTGTTTCCTGCCTTTGATCTGGACAAAAGATCCGACGCTGGGACTGAGACGTCACAATATATATATATATATATATATATATATATATATATATATATATATATATAACTAAGAAAAAGAAAAAGTAGGGTCAAAGAGATGCACTCAAACACTGAATAATGAAAAATAGAAAAAAATGGACTTTATTAGCAAAAAGTATAAAAAACCCATAAAACAGACCCACACAGATCGTATGACAAATCACTATGTGACACAGCGTAGAAACACCAAAGAGGTACAATAGGTCTGGTAAGAACCAAAACAAGATAACAATATATTATTGCAAATATTCCATAACAGAACCAGGGGGAAAAATAATTTTTCCCAAAGTAGTGTGACTAAGATCGGCCGATCCAATGTAATAGATAATGATTAATATGAATGGTAAGTAAATCCAGACCACAGAAAAAATATATAATGAATATACATAAACCTCTTAATAATGGTGAAAGATGGTAAGACACATAGCAAATGCAAAAAAAATTTAGACCCTATAATGTACTGCAAGTCAGCTCTGTATCATGATGCCCGGACTAAGCTGCACATATGGAGTAAGCAGCAGGAGAGAAAAATCCAAATATTGCACTAATAGCACTCATGCAAAATCCCCAGAGATGAAAAGCTCAAAGGTAATGAGCAAAAGTTCTGTGGGAGCAGAGCTGTGACAGCACCCACACCACCCTGTGACCCGTGTGCAACACCAGACTGCCTGAGATCCTCCTCTGTGATGTCGCTGATGCCATAAACATGAGACTTTGGTCTGTATTACAGGACTTTCTTGCTGCCTTACTGTGAGATGCTGGGACTTATCACATGTGCCATGCACATTATCTATCTGAGGTGCTCTATGTCCTTGGGCTATTTTCATAGAACTTTTGCTCATTACCTTTGAGCTTTGCATCTCTGGGGATTTTACATGAGTGCTATTAGTGCAATATTTGGATTTTTCTCTCCTGCTGCTTACTCCATATGTGCAGCTTAGTCCGGCAACTTAGAGGCAACTTGGTGACTCAGAGGCCTATCGTGCTCTTGACAGAGACCCTACTCCACAGTTCAGCAGAGAGTTTGCGGACCTCATGGACGAAGGTGAGATTTTACATGTCCTCTCACCCAATGAGCGAGACTTCCTCACCTCTCCAGATCCCATCACACCCATCTTTCACCATCTGCCCAAAATTCACAAAACCCTCACTGCACCCCCAGGTAGACCCATCATTTCAAGTATTGGGTCCCTGGGTGAACACCTTTCTCAATATATAGATCACTTTTTACAGCCACTTGTTTATTCTTTACCCTCACATATTATAGACACTAAGCATGTTTTATCACTTTTAGCACCCCTCACATGGCACTCACACTACATCTGAGTAACCCTGGATGTAGCTTCATTATACAACATTATTAAACACGAACATGGTCTTTCAGCCACAGAATTCTTTTTGCACAATCCTTCCACCCTTTCACCAGCACATATAGCGTTTCTTTTGGATAGTATTAGATTTTCACTCACGCACAACTACTTTCTCTTTGGCCAACAGTTTTATCTCCAAACACGTGGGACAGCAATGGGGACTTCGTTTGCCCCCTCCTACGCCAATCTGTTCATGGGTTGGTGGGAGATGTCCCACGTGTTTGGAGATTCCAATCCATTCAGGCATCATGTGGCGTTCTACAAACGCTACATTGATGATCTGATCTTGATCTGGAGTGGTGGGGAGGCAGAGCTTTTGAAGTTCTTTGAATACCTGGTAGAGAATACTCTTAATCTGAGTTTTACTCATACATTTGATAAATACCAAATACAATTTTTGGATTTGAATCTGTATGTAGATATAGAGAACAAAATTCAATCAGATACCTTTAGAAAAGCAAATGCCAGGAATTCATTGCTTCATGCAAAAAGCTGTCATGCCCGCCCTTTGGTCAGAGGTATTCCGAGGGGACAGTTCCTACGTTTATGTCGGAACTGTTCCACTCTGGAGTCCTTTGTCCAGAGGGCGGACGAGATGAGGGAGAGATTCCTGTCAAGAGGATATGACAAAAAGGACTTGGATCTAGCGTATCAAAATGTGCTTGATACAAACAGAGAAATGCTCATCAATATGAATGTGAGTCGAGCAGGCCAGGGTACGTCAGTCGGGAACACTGAAGCGCCCTATTTTGTCACAAATTACAGTGAACAAGCGAATTGTATTAAAGCGATAATACATAAACATTGGGCCACATTATCTTTAGACCCTTTAATAAGCGATATGGTCTGTGTAGGCCCAAGGATAGTGTTTCGCAAAGCAGCTACTCTAGGCAATTTCTTGTCACCCAGCATGTTAAAACCAAATACTCAAAATAAAACCAGACTGTCCTTTTTTCCAAAATGAATAGGTTCATTCAAATGTGGCCATTGCAAAATGTGTCCTAACATGATTAAAACAACACATTTTTCCAACCGTGATGAAACACGCAGATTCAACATTAAATCATTTATATCATGTCAGACAAATTTTGTGGTGTATCTAATAAAATGCGGATGTAACAAACAATACGTGGGGTTAACTAGTAGAGCCCTAAAAATTCTCATTTTAGAACACCTTAGACTCATAAGAAATCATGACATGACACATCCTGTACCATTACATTTTAACATGTGCCCTTTGGGCTCTGTAGAGACCTTACAATGTTGTGTGATTGAACATATTGCATTACCTACTCGTGGAGGGGATAGAATTAAGATCCTGCATCAGAGAGAGGCACATTGGATCTTTACATTAAATACCCTACAGCCCAATGGACTAAATGTCGAATGGGATCTGCGCTGTTTCCTGTAGAGATTTGTTTATCTTGAGGTGCTATAGTATATCTATTTTCTGCAGGATAGAATGTTCAGTTTATTTATTTACTCTGTTAGGATTACATTGTATCTTCCGTTTCTGTTTCTTATTTATTGTACCCCACCTACCCCATTCCCCGGACTTTCCCTCCCTTTGTAACATTGACTTAAGGACTCAGTAAGACTTTTTGTAGTGTAGTCAGCAGATTTTAATTTAATATACTTTCATTACACAGCCTGAGCTCAATATGAGTATAGTATTCAATTTATGTTTAATAGACACTATATTTAAGTGATTGTTGCATATAGAATTGTTATATCCGAGTAGTACTAAAACAGGCAAAATCAATGAAGGGGTTAATATTGCAGTCCGTTTTCGCGGGCTTTTTAGAGTTTAAATGTCAGGCAGTCACCGCCTCTCCCCACTCCAAGACGAAACCCTATCCTAGAGGGTGAAACGCGTAGAGGGGGAGATCGCGGTGTAGCCCTTGTGTGTTGTGTCAATAAAGTTGGTTGAAGATCATCCGGGAGTCTCATTGAATCAGTCATGCGCAGTTGCGCCGAAGTTTCTCTTCTTTCCTGATTGTTTGGGATACCTAAAAGTTATACCTCATAAGGCATATGAATATTAATATTATAGGGTTTAGGTAATATAGATGGTATAACCATTCAAGGAAATAGGAGTAAGCGACATTATGCATATACACATTTTAACACATTTTAACCTATATTGTCTCAAGAGAACACAAAAATATACATTATACTAAATAGTACACATTATGTCTATTGGAGGAGAGGAGCAGAGGAATACAGAGTATCACAGTATAACCAAGATCCTAAATGGTCAGAGCAGAGGAGTGTCAGAGCTACACCAAGGTACTTGCATCTAGACATTCATTCAATCCACCAGGGGCAAGAGTGCCCAACTGGTGGATCCAGAACGTCTCCTGGCGGCACAAAATTTTAAAATGGTCACCACCCACAGCACAGGGAGAAATGGATCCAGCCCCATAATTGTTATGGATTTAGGGTCCTGGCTATGTGCTGTTATAAAGTGGCGGGGAACACTATGTGTGTTAATCCCCTTTATCACATTTCTCCTGTGCTCTAGGAAGCGAACGTGCAATGGATGTGTAGTGTGGCCAACATATTGTTGGCCACAGCCGCATTGGATCAAGTAAATGACAAAGGAACTAAGGCAACTGATATGTGTGTTAATATAATAGACCCTGTCCTTATTGTAAAAATTGAATTGCGTTTGAAGTAACTTGAAATGAGTCATAGTAGAGATGTTGAACTCTAAGTCCACACTAAGTACTAGGTCCAGAAAGACCACAGATGTGGCATCAATATTGAATGTGAATTTTAATCCCAAAGGGTTATTATCAAAAGAACTTAAAATATTGTGTAAATCAGTTTTGTCCCCATCCCAAATGATTATAATATCGTCGATGAAACGGCCATAGTACTCGAGGCCCGCCCCAAGATCGTCATTGTGCCACACAAATCTCTCCTCTCAAAAATCCCATGAAGAGATTTGCATAGCACAGTCAGATACACTAGCAAAAAATTTATGGATAAGGGTTATGATAAAATCACTTGCAAACATCTGTTACTTCAAACGCAATTCTTCTTGAGAGAGAGAGAGAGAGAGAGAGAGAGAGAGAGAGAGAGAGAGAGAGAGAGAGAGAGAGAGAGAGAGAGAGAACATATATGTGGATAACAAACCATATATATTTAAAATATAATTGGCAGCACGTATATAATATCACTCTCTGTAGTATATTTGTGCTGTATATTGTCTGGTTGAGGGGGCATCACCGCTGGTATAGGCTTGGCACGTTCCCTCTGGGTTCCATCCATTTGCGTGCTTACCGTTTTTCTGTCCACTTGTGTTATGTACTGTATGTGAAGCCTCTTTTTCAGGCACTTCTCAGTATACTCTTCGAACTTTGCACTGATTCAACACTGCTCAGTAATGCCTCCTCTCTATGCATTTTGTCAGTCAGATTGGCTTTATCAAGGGTTCAGCCTGGCTACAATATGATGACGTGCCAAGGCAGCACACGGCAGTGCATAATATTGTGAGGTGGGACTTTAAATACATGGATTTGTGTTTTTCATTAATGACACTACAGATGCTGTCCCCTTTTCTGCTAGTGGCGAGCAGTTCACGGTACACCCACTGTATTGCCGGTGGGAGGGAAATGAGGTTTGCTGGATCTACAATGACAGCTATAGTAAATGTAGGTGGAGTTGCAAGTTTAGTCATGAGTGCTCTGCAGGGAAAGTCACTCGGCGACTATATACTTCTGGAAGCAGAGGGGTGTGGGGGGAAGAGAGGCAATGGGAGAGGCTATTGTGAATACTGGTAATGTCTGTGATGGCAGAGCGGATGGGGCATTACCCCGAAAAGGAAGAGGCAAATCTGTTATTGTGGTTATTTTCAGGGGCAAGTGTGTTGGATCCCTTTGTCCAAGGGGCTGGAGGGTATTTTTGTGGGAACTTAAAATCAGTGGACCAGTATACAGGGATTTTCTTTCAACTTCTTTCATATCTAAGCAAATGATGGGATAGACCCAGAACTATGTTGGGTATCTTACGCTTCCTTTGATAAGGAGATACATTTAGTAAGGCATTGTGGGCCAGGAGCATTTTTGAGAAACACTGATGTTGAGTCCACCTTTTTGCCTATAACCATACATTGACTTGTTTTCACCTGCTGGGATGTCGGTTTGAGGGAAACATTTTTGTTGACTAATGTTTAACTTAAGGGTGTTCCATTTTGTGCTATTATTTTGAGGCTTTTAGTTCCTTTTTTGAGTCGGTGGTTCAGGACGCATGTAGTATTCCAAATGTTAGTCTTTGTTTATATTCCTCACGATCCAGGGGGAGCATAAGGGAAAAAAAACACACAAGAAACACGCTCTAAGTGTAGATATAAGACTGGTGTTGGGAATAATCCCTATTGAGTCTTGGCTCGTAACTCTATCCTTGCTATCCTACTCACAGAAAAATAGAGGCTTTCAGGCAGCAGCAAACAACACAGGTAGTGGATGAAGTGGCTATATGTCAATTCCGTCACCAGGTAATTAGGTCCTCAGCGAGAGAAATAGAATGTGCACATAGCACAGATCAGATAGTAAAATACAATTTTATGATCGCTAAAAAAGGGGCCCCGGAGACTGCCTGTAAATTTTTTTGTGCTTTTGCCTGCATAGTTCCTGCAAACAGTCTGAGCAACAAAACCAAAGAATCACATGTAGCAGTGACCAAATTTAAAGGGCTACACATCCAAGCAGAAAAACTACACTGCACTGAAAAAAGCCACAATGCCACTGTTGGACTGGGAGGACTGCAACAGACGGTGACCCACACAAGGGAACTGATGCTGTGACCAGAGTCTACCCCACCACGTTAAAAAAAAGAAAGAAAAAACAAAACAAAAAAACCCTAGGAATTTAAAATGGCCGCCCAGCTGAAGTCAAATACAGACTCTGCAAGAAGGGGTAAGAAAATGTGTTCCTAGTGTAAAGAGCCCAGCCACACGGAGCAGTGTCTCTTCAGGCCTTATTTAGACAGTGAGGGTGGCCCAAGAAAAAGGGCAGCAGCCAGACGACTATTTTTTCAACATGCCAAGGAACTGCAGCAGCAAGCACTACGCTCGGGACCCATGGAAGGTACAGAAGTTTTACTTAGCAAGTGCACATCCAGTATCACTGATGAGAAAGAATTTGTGCATAGTACTGCTGATGTTGTAAAACATACCAAAGTAAAGAAGAAGAACAAGTCTACAGAGATGCCTGTGAGAGCTACAAACTCTACAAGCAAAGTCTTCCCACCTGTAGGACTACAACAATTTGGGGTTCTAGCGAATACAGTGACAACAGCTGCAATAGCGCCTCCTGAGGTCAGGAAGAAAAATACACCTCATAACCCCAAAATGGAGGTCAAGATGTGGCATTCCTGTAATGAACCCTACCCTCGGAAGAGTGGCCATTCCGGTCCGATAAGGAGGAAGACATCTCTTACGGGGAACCCGAATCGAGTCACACCCACAAAACACTCCAAGAATGGTTGGGGTGTCTGAACTCGATATGAACCAAAAAGATCACTCCCTATGATGACTAATGTGATCGGCAGGAGCAAAAGTGGGAGAAGCAGAGCATTGAATATCTATGACAGCTAACACAGTGTCACGCTTGTGCTCTCCACACAAGCGCAGGGAAAGGGAAGGACCCGGTAGCGAGGTGGGGAGGCCGTAGGGGATACGAAGGGCGTAAGTTGCTGCGCACCTGGGGATCGGCGCACATAGTCACGTGACCGCGCAGCGCGCAGGATAAAGCACAACGTGTCCGGAGGTGCGGTGCCTGGCTCAGAGACACGAGTGATCCAGCTGCATGTGCGCGCATGCTCTGACAGCAGAGGGAAGAGGGAAGCCAACGCTTCAGCACAGGAGTCTGGAACGGGAACCAGGAACATGAACATGGAAGGAGCCGGGGAGGTAGAATCCAGAGCACAAGGTAACATCCACAAGGGGATTGCTTCTTGGAGGACGTCCAGCCTCCTTAAAGGCATAGTGCCAGAAACAACAAGTCTAATCCATTGGCCAAGGAACTATAAGCCTGCTACCACGTCAAGGTGAACCCTACTAAACAGGTATCTACACTACCCGACGGTAAACTTACCTCAGTAGTAAACGAGTGAGTGTCCCAGTCTTCTGGAATCCAAAGGAGATGAGTAAAGATCCCAAGGAGGTCCAGGCAGGAACAGCATGCGATGGTAGTACTTGCAGGAACCCAGATAGGTAGCCACTGAGTGCTATTTAAAGGAAGCAGCAGCTGTAAGCAATGAGAAAGTCAGAGAGAGGCTTACTTCCTGTCAGGAGGAGGAGAGCAGGATTTGCCAGGAAGCAAGATGGCGTAGTTTGCTTCAGAATCCTTAAAGACACAGGATCTTGACTCACAGCTAGAGGGCGGCGATCAGAAGAAAACAGGAAAGGAAGGAACACGCCGCAGTGGGCGTGTTCCGTGCATCGTTACACACAGCTGCAAGGAAAACATGGCGGATACAGTGAAGCTGCTGAAGTACCAAATTAAGACGGGGACCCCTGTATTCCTGATGGGACGGAGTCATCCAAAACAAAAAGGCGGAAAAAGAAAAGCGGGCCTTCACGTGGTAGGAACAGACACGTCCGCAGATCCCACGGAGAAAAAGGGGGACCGAGATGCCCTGCAGCCTAGAGAAAATGGAGGATTCGTCATGCGGATGACAGAATATCCAGAGGGCCCAAGGCACAAGTCGGGTAACCCAAAGAAGTAACAACCAAAGAAAAGGAACCTTGTAAGGGCACTCTAAACACGTGGTGATATGGTGAACACTTTAAAACATACACTTTATTATAACAATTAAAAAAAAGGGGGTGATAAAACTAGAATTAAACGCTTGGATCCTTAAAATATGAACACTAAATGTGGTGTTCTGGATCAATGAGAGAATGACTGCAAATATCCACTACTAATGTATGCTGCAGTTTGGACCAGTGGGTATGGTAGATCACTGTACAAATGAACCAAAACACCCTATTATTCGCAAAAGTGGAAGTAATGAATGGTCACTACTCCTCCACACCAACACAAGCTTGATTTAAAAAATACATTTTATTACAAAAAAAGGCTAGACATTGTGGATAAGACCACTCTGACGCGTTTCATCCCGACATGGGACTTTATCAAAGAGTACTCTTTTTATACCCTATTAATCGCTACTGTAGCGGCATGTGCCAGTATATATAAACCCTAGTAAACAAATGTACAGCACTCTAGTATATAGAACCCTAGCCAGGTCTGCCAAACAACAGTGAGGCAGTGTGACTGGCTAAATGAATAGGATCCTGGCCACTAGTAATGTAACCGGTATGAGGCTAGAAATGCTGTAGATTCATAAATGTAGGGTTTATACATAATCAGCTCAATTTCACTGGCTATAAATATAACCCTGGGTGAGGTGAAGTTGAGTCTAGGGTACATAACAATAAGTCCCTATCCACATTGTGGGCATAACATACTGGGCTCACATACTTAATACAAATCTTTGAAAAAGCCCTGAGTGGGTGAAACGCGTAAGAGGTGCGGGGGGGGGGGGTTACCCCTTCTCTTGTTTTTTGAAATCCATGTTGAAATAAAGCCGTTTTCATAGCACAGTCCAACCTTTGCTATTTTTGTTGCGCGGCCGTGCCCGCTGTTTCCCTATCCTCTTCGATGGTGGTGAATTTCTCCTGTATCTTCATACAGCTTGGAGCACGCAAGACCGGATGAATCAAAGTTATATGTGAGTAATTCACTACCATTTGTTATGTTAGAGCTTCCCCAGGTGAACTGGTTCATTTAGTTGCAGGACTCATGTATGGGGTCTGGGTGGGTTCTAGGACTTCCTCCGGACAACCCTTCACAGTCTCGCCAGACCACTTCCCAACTAGGGATTAATTTACATAAGCTCCACTACATATTTTGCTATCCGGATGCAGCAATTGACTATTAATGTGGAAATATATGCTCTGTAGCACTAGTTAATTGAGGGGATTGTGTGCCTCAATGTTCCTCTATATACTTAATACAATGGTAGGGCTGACTCAGATAAGGTAAGTATATAATCTTTTCAGCGTCTCTCAGGTAGGTCGTATATTGGTAATGATAGTAACCAACCTATTAGGATAATCTGTGTGATGTAAACAGTACTGATCCAACACCAACTCTGTTGTCAGAGTTGATCTCTAAATGATCAGTACTCAGTGAGAGGTAGGAAATATAGATACATGGTAATGCTGTAATATGACAAACAGCTTACTGCTACCGTGTGACAGCAGGGAGAAGAGTATCTTGGTTCGTGTGGGCTCCCTATATATATCTGATCCTCAGATCATCCGATCACAGGGAAGGTCCTATTTGAAAATTTGCGCGCTGCAGTTGCTGCCGAACACGGCCGTCAGCTGACTCATGTGTATACAAGTAAGTCCTGCGCGTGCACCCATCTGCCGACGCGCGCGTTTCGCATAGCCGCTTCCTCAAGGCAGTACAAGGGGGGGAGGGACACACCAGAGGGTATGTGGCTAAATAGCCCAGCGTTCATGCAAATTTCTTTCCCGAGCACTAAGTACCGCCCCCTAGATGTGACGTCTTGCCTCTTTTTTAAGAAGGTCCATGTCCCAGTCCCCCTTCCGAATACCGGGTGAATATTTGTCAATACCTGTGAAGCTGATTGAATCAGTATTGCCATTTTGGCAAAAGTTGACGTGTCTGGCAATGGGAGTATCACTTTTATTTCTGACGGTTCCGAGATGCTCGAGAACCCTCTGTTTAAATTGACTCCTGGTTTTTCCAATGTATTTCTTGCCACATCGGCATGTACCCATATAGATTACTCCTGTGCTGACACAGTTGATACATTTACGTATAGTGTAAGTTCTTGTGTCATCATGATTGGTGAATGTCTTGCTGATTTTGATGTTCTTACAGGCTTTACACCTCTGACAGGTAAAAGTACCCTCTGGTTTACATGTGAGCCAGTTGCTGGCTTGTGGTTCAACGTAATGGCTATGTACCAAAGAATCACGTAGATTTTTAGCTCTACGGCTCACCATTGACGGGTAAGTATACAGTTCTCCCTGTAAATCTGGGTCCGCTGTTAGTATATGCCAATGGCGTTGGAAGATATTTCGTGCCTGATGCCACTGATTGTTGTATCCACCAATAAAGCGTATCAATTTTTGTTCCGTGTGTGTTGTTTTGTCTTTAAGGAGGTCAGCCCGAGGGGTAAATTTAGCTCTTTATAGGCTCTTTTAACCACCTTCTTGCTATGCCCACACTCCGTGAATCTCTTGGTCATCAGAGTGGCTTGGTTTTCGAATTCAGCGTTGGTACGGCAATTACGTTTCAACCTCAAAAACTGACCAACTGGTATACCATGTACCAAAGCCTTTGGGTGATGACTTGTCGCCTGGAGTAGGCAGTTAGTGGCCGTGGGTTTTCCGATAGATAGTGGTACTCAGATCACCCATGGTTCCTCTAGATATTTTAATATCCAAAAAACAGATACTAAGAGGGTCGGCTTCCATGGTCAGTTTAAGATTAAATATGTTTTAACGAATGTTCTATGCTTATCCATAGGGCCACACCATAGCAAGAACACATCGTCAATAAATCTAGTCCAGAGTTCGATATGGTTACTGTATTCCTCCAAATCTTCTGAGAAAACTACTTCCGACTCCCACCAGCCCAGATACAGGTTGGCATATGAGAGCGCAGATTTTGTCCCCATTGCCGTACCCTGTATCTGGTGGTAGTATTTGTTGTCAAATAGGAAGTAGTTGTTGGTAAGGACAAACTCGAGAAGACTTAGAGTGAATTTGTTATGGGTGGCATGCCACTGTCCTCTTGTTGATAGGAAATGTGACACTGCCGCTAGACCTGACTTGTGTTGTATGCTGGTGTATAGGCCCTCAACATCAAGGCTCACCAGGAGAGTGTCTTCCGAAATACATATTCCCTCAATTTTATTGACGATGTCCTTGGTGTCCTTGGTGTCCTTGATGTATGAGGTCAGAGTAGCCACAAAGGGCCGCAAAATCTGATCAACATAGGAACTGGCTCGTTCAGTGAGGCTACCTATACCAGACACTATTGGTCTGCCTCGTTAATATCCTGAACACAAATATATTTAATCTTAAACTGACCATGGAAGCCGACCCTCTTAGTATCTGCAGGCTGCTAAAGAAGTACAAGTGCTGCAGGAACGTCTGATTACCCAGTATGTCCCCACAAAGCAGCATGAGAAACTGAAGGCTACCCTGAGCTTGATCAAAGCATTGCTAGAGGCCAAGCTTAGAGCCCAGGTGACGTGCTACAAGAGGGAGCACAAGAAGGTCCAGAAACTGAAACAAGTAGTTGTGGCCCGAGCAAAGAAATTAATAGGGCTTCACAATATAAAGAAAATGTGGAAGGAAGCTCAGAGAAAGTACAGTGAGGAGATGAACACCCTAAAAGGAGAATTGCAGGATGCACTCAAGAAACAGGGATCTCTCATGGATGAGATTACAGTACTACAAAAAAAGGTTTTGACCCTGCCCAAGCATCAGTATCCCACAGCAACTAAAACCTCTGAAGACAAGGGTACAGTGAGAGCTGGGAACATCGCTCATCTGAGAAACAAGGTTGAAAAGTTTGAACCACATAAACAAGCACTAGCTAAACCTTCAGCCACCCAACAGACAACAAAAAAAAATATACTTCTTTCCAGTATTGACAGTTAAAATGTGGAATTCATTACCCATAGAGACTGTGATGAATAATAGATTTGTTCAAAAAAAGGTTGGACATCTTTTTAGATGGGAAAGGTATACAGGGATATACCAAATAAGTATACATGGGAAGGATGTTGATCCAGGAATTAATCCGATTGCCAATTCTTGAAGTCAGGAAGGAATTAATTTTTCCCCTTAATGGGTTTTTTTGTTTGCCTTCCTCTGGATCAATAAGTAAGTATAGATATAGGATAAAGTATCTGTTGTCTAAATTTAGCATAGGTTGAACTTGATGGACTTATGTATTTTTTCAAGCTCATCTACTATGTAACTATGTAACTATGTATACGTGCAGATTCAAAACTAGAAGAATCCTTAGCGTATGAAGCTGAAAAGATGGGACGTTCTCTGGAAGTGGAGGTGGAATTACAGCTCAATCCCAAAGAAGCTGAACTGACAACTCCATGGAGTGGAAAAAGTGTAGAAGGACATGTCAAGAGGAGAAAACTAAAAGGGCTACACTGAAATGCTCTGCAACTGTCGCCATACAGTCTGCCTACAAAAAGAGGAGCACCCGACGCAAGGGAAATCTCATGACCACGCACTCAGTAAAAAGACTTTACTTGGAAAAAGTCCTCCTCGAGCGACTGAGGAGTGCTGATTTCAAGCACCTTCGGGAGGTGACACAAATAAACTGGAGAAAGGGCTCCAATCCCAGTGGGACTGAGGGTTCTCTTCCTCCATCCACGCTCTGTGAAATAGCCTGTTCTGAGACAGGAAGGGGGGTTCCTTAGTCTCACTATTGGGGGCTGAACCAAGGAGGACAGATGTCTTGAGCTGCAAGCTGACAACAAGATAAAGGGGACAAGATTCTAAACCTGGATCAAGACATTGTCTTAGCACACAAGGGTGTGGATCCAAGAGAGCACAGAAGCCTCCCCAATAGCTACAAGACACAGATAAGACTTTCATATATGGTAAATAGCTGGTAAATAGCTTAGCTAGCTACCTAGTCAGAGAGGGCTGAACTACATGTGTAGATAGTCTCCAAAGTGGAGATAGGTTTTTGTTTGGCTTATTTTCATATGTCTTCCTGTGTTAAAGGGACAGGCGCAATAAAGCCTAATTTTAGTTTCACTTTAAACAGTCTCCATTTCGTACCTCTGCACACACCTCTTACACTCTCTAATTCTTCTTTTGGCCTTTACCAATGGACAACAGTCAGCACCTACAAGGATTGCTACTAACTGATTTTTCCATTTCACCCTTTCCTCTTTATGACCATCATCTCATCTCATTTTCTCTCTCTCACTTTTCCACTTCTCCACCTTCATCTACCCCTCATTTCTGCGACTGAGACTTTCTGAGACTTTAGCTCTAAAAATCTACTGGCTCTAGATTCCACCTTGCGCTCCTCTCCCTCTCCTCTCTGTTTTGCTACAGAATCTGATAACCTGATCATGAAATACAACTCTGCCATATCCACCTCTCTTGATCTACATGCCCCTCTATTAATCTGCCCTTTTCCACCCGTCTAAGTCCAGACCCTGCCTAAACTGCACACGCATGCTCTTTTCCTGCACTCGCTCCTCTGAACGCCTCTGGAGGAAATATCATACTCTCTCTGACATCCTTCACTACAAATGTATCCTATCCTGTTTCCAACCTGCCCACTCACAGGCTAAATAAACCTACTTTCTTTTAATCACTAATCAACACTCACAAGTCTAACCCATGCCGACTCTTTTCTGTCTTTGACTCTCCACTCAGAACACCATCTGTTACCTGTTTTTCTTCCTTTATTTCACCTCAGGACTTTGCTGACTATTTCAAGAGAAAAGTGGATTCCATTTGATATGGCATTCCCTCTGTATTCTCCTCACATTCAACACCTCTTCCCAACTCTCCTCCTGCCTTCTTTGACTATTTTTCCTGTGTAAGAGCGAAGGATGTGTTGCTGTTGATCTCCTCTTCCCCCTCTACAACTTGCTCTTTTGACCCCATTCCCGCTCATCTCCTGAAACCTCTCGCTTCTACTCTGTTAGGAATCTGATTTCTCAGCGCCGTCTGCACAACACACAGACTACCCTCAAGGAGACTCAGGACGCGCAGCGCAACCTCCACTTACCTGCCTCCACGGGCCATCAGCTCCTCTGTCCTGCGTGCACATATGTCCTCCTCCAATGCTGGTCGCGTGCACACGCAGCTTACAGAGCACACACCCAGCATCCACTCTTCTACTTCCACTCCTGCTGTGAGGCTCCGCCCCCATACACCGCACAGGTGTAATCAGAGTGCTACCAGTGCTCACCTGGGTTGTATCAGCCACACCTATCCAGAGAGGCTCCCTGCAGTCCTCCTGACCCGCCTCCATCCCTGATTGGTCAGCCCAGCCTTATCTAGCATCTCTGAGCCTTCACTCATCACTCGACATAGTCTCTGTATGGAAGTGTTTGGTGTTCTCTTGGTTATTACAGGTTTTGACATGTCTCGTACGACTACCCCCTTTGGCTCTCGACTTCAGCTCTCCTTGGACTACGTATACTCTGGCATCCCACGATCACTGCTTGGACTTCAACCTTCCTCATCTCTCCGCTCCCTGACCTCAGCAAGGCAATCACTATTCTACTCCTATACCCGGTACCGGCAAGTATTGTCTACGTTACTTACATCTGGTCTGGCAACACTTAATACCACACTCCGGACACGCTCCCTTTGCTGCGGGTGCGTGTATTCCTACCACCCCCTTCAGCACAGGGGACGGGTCTGGTCTGCGGGCAGCACCGGCATAACATTATGTCGAGCCCACAAGACGCAGACCAGACTGAAGTGAGGCAATTTTTCTCTGATCTGCTTCAGCAAAAACAGGCCATGGCGGAACAAATTGTGGCACTTACACGTCAGGTCGCCATACTATTGGCCCGAGTACCAGCCGCTTCCTCTCCTGCTGTTATTTCCCAGCCCGCAAGCGCAGCTAGCAGCTCTGACGTAAACATTCCGCCCCCCAAGCCTTACACAGGTGAATCACAAGAATGTAGGGGTTTCCTCAATCAGTGTGAGGTGCAGTTTGAAATGGCCCCCTATCTCTTCGATACTAGACATAAGAAGGTAGCCTACATTTATAATCTCCTAAAAGGCAGCGCCCTGGCTTGGGTTTCCCCGGTCTTGGTGGCGACGTTCTGACCTTACCCAGGATTACCCGGCCTTTAAGGCTGAATTCCAGCAAGTACTCGATTCTCCCGCACACCGGGAGATGGCATCTGTTTCTCTCCTACAGATTACCCAAGGGTGACGATTGGTGACGCAGTATGCCGTGGAGTTTCGGACCCTGGCAGCCGAGACTAATTGGGGACAGGAGGCTCTCGTCTCTGTATTCTGGCAAGGCCTGGCAGATCCCATCAAGGATGAACTCGCTCGTCAACCCAGGCCAGATCAATTGGAGGTTCTCATCGAACTAGCAGTCCGAGTGGATCAACGTATCCAGGTACGCCGCTCCGAGCTAAAGAAGACGTCATCAGCAACGTCGAAACGCGTTGAGTCAGCTCACAGCAGCTGGGGCAGGAGATAGAAAATGCAGACCTATCCTGAGGAGCCGGAGACGTCCACGGAGAACGAGATCGCATGACCGGAAGTTACGCATCGGGCCCAACGGATGCGGAAGAGACTGCTGGTGTGCACCGTGTGAGAGGGAGCGGTGAGACTGTACCACACTACTACATTGTCCTTGCCTTTTTTCTGCCTTCAGATAGTAAGCCTCCAATTGTGAGACTTGTGTTATCTGTTTATAAAGTATTGTGTTTGATCTGCACTATGCTTGTTTATCCTTTTGTCCGAGATTGCTGACTACCATCATAGACCACCCAGGGTGGCTATCAACACTGGATTGGTCTCTTTATTGCCTGATTTTTCCTGCACTATTGTGAGTAGGCCTTTTTGGGTTCTTATATATTTTTTCACTGTTGTAGCTTTATTGCACTATGCAGATTTTTTTCTATTTTTCATGGTCCTTACTTCGCTCCCCTGGATTTTGGAGAGTTGCTTGTGTGAAGACTTTTGGAACAGTCTTGCTGAGGGTTTGAGTGAAGTCGGTTCACTTATTCATATATTGTTTGTTTCACTGTTTATTTCACAATATCACTGTAAATATAACACGTTATATATTTTTTCATCACATTCTATAGGATTTAATCACTTTATTATTTTGGGAGTGTTTGAGCGCCATCTAGTGTTTTATTATTATGCCGCTCCGAGCGTCAGCGCACTTGCTTTCATAATTTTCAACCTCCCTTCCTCAGTACTCCTGGCAGTTCCCCTGCGGTTACTAGTGCTAACACTCCTCTTCGTCCTATCCTGGAGCCACCAGAGCCGATGCAATTGGGGGTACAACGCATCCACACACCTATACGGCAATTCCGCTATGCCTGTGGATTGTGTTTCTACTGCGGATCCGCTTAATACCTGGTCCAGGAATGCTCCATGCGGCCGGGAAAATTGGAACACCCAGTGAGTACGGAGGGGCTCTCTCTGGGTGTAATGTCTCCTTGTCCCCTCCATAAGGGAGAACTCCCTAAGAAACTCACCATACCCGTCTCTCTTATAGGCAATAAGTTTCAGACCTCGACCGCAGCGCTCATTAACTCTGGAGCAGGAGGAAATTTTGTGGATCTAGAATTCACCAGGCTGAACCACATACCGCTTGTGAGAAAGAAAACTCCCATAGAACTGGTCGGAATAGATGGACTTACCCTTACCCCTGCATACATCTCTTTAGAGACGGTCCCTCTCCTTCTGACCTCACACACTCACAACGAGACCTTAGTCCTCTATGCCATCCATGCTCCTGGAACACCCATTGCCCTTGGTCTTCCCTGGTTACAGCTTAACAATCCGCAGATTGACTGGACTTCCTCTTCCCCCATCACTTGGAATCCGAGGTCAGGCGAGGCTTTCCAACTCTTGGCCAATACCTCCGTTCCTGAGATTGCCCTGCCCCCTGTCTACCACCAGTTCCGGGATGTTTTCAATAAGGTCCAGTCAGATCTTTTGCTGCCTCACAGGACCTACGATTGCCGATCGATCTTGTTCCAGGTTACTGCTTGCCCAAGTCCAAGACTTACCCCTTATCACTGCCAGAGTCACAGGCCATGGATAAATATATCCAGGAGAACCTCAAGAAAGATTTCATTCACCCTTCCAACTCCCCAGCAGGGGCTGGCTTTTTCTTTGTGAAAAAGAAAGATGGCTCGTTAAGACCTTGCATCGATTACAGGGGTTTGAACCACATCACCATTAAGAATCGTAGCCCCTTCCCCTTATTACCAAACTGTTCGATAAATTACAGGGGGCTAAGATCTTTTCCAAGTTAGATCTACGTGGGGCCTATTATCTGGTGCGCATCAGGCAGGGGGACGAATTGAAGACAGCTTTCAACACACGTAGCGGCCACTACGAGTACCTTGTAATGCCCTTCGGCCTATGTAATGCTCCAGCAGTCTTCCAGGACTTCATTAACGACGTTTTTCGTATGGTACTCAACATTTTTGTAATAGTTTTCTTGGATGACAAACTGATTTTTTTCCAAGGATCTCCAGGATCATATTCGTCACACTTCCTACATTCTCTCTCATCTCCATGAACACCATTTGTATGTCAAGCTAGAGAAGTGCACCTTTCATCAGACCTCTACGCAATTCCTGGGCTTCATCATTTCTGACCAGGGTTTTATGATGAATTCCGGTAAACTTCAGGCAGTGACTGAATGGCCAAGACCCAATACCCTCAAGGCCATACAACACTTTTTGGGATTCACGAATTACTATCGTAAGTTTATACGTAATTTTTCTACCATTGTGGCACCCCTCACAGCTCTTACGAAGAAAGGGGCCGATCCAGCTGCTTGGTCACCCGAGGCTCTGTCCGCCTTCCAGGTACTCAAGGAAGCTTTTGTATTCGCCCCTATCCTCCGTCATCCTAACATCAATCTCCCGTTCGTGTTGGAAGTCGCCGCCTCCGATTGCGGCGCAGGAGCAGTTCTGTCTCAGAGACCTACGCCCAAAACAAGTTACATCCCTGTGCATACTTCTCCAAGAAGTTCTTATCTGCTGAGAGGAATTACGACGTGGGTAACTGGGAGCTCCTGGCCATGAATATAGCTCTCCAAGAGTGGAGAATCTCTTGGAGGGATCGAAAGAGACGTTTACTATCCTCATGGATCACAAAAACCTTCTCTACATCGAGAATACCCGATGCCTTGGTCCACGACAGGCTCGTTGGTCTCTTTTCTTTTCCAGATTCGATTTTCACCTTTCTTATATTCCCGGGACAAAAAACGTAAAGGCGGACGCACTTTCCAGAGACTTTGGAGACCATCCTTCCACGGGAGAGAATTCTCGACACATCTACCTTCAAGAACCTTGATAAGATTATGCATTCTCAGAGACGCATTCCTAAGCACTTGGCGGTTCCTGACAACAAACTCTTCGTACCCCCCAAATTTGTTCCTGAATTCCTGAGTTGGGGCCACTCTTCTAAATCCGCAGGTCATCCAGGTCTTAAAAAGACTATTGACCTTATTCGTCGCAACTTTTGGTGGCCTAAAATGTCCCAAGATATTTTGGAATTTACCCGTGCTTGCCCTACCTGCGCACAGAACAAGACATCCCTTCAAAACCCCCAAGGTTTTCTGTTACCTCTACCAGTCCCCGGACGTCCCTGGTCCCATATTTCGATGGATTTCATCGTTGAGTTGCCCAGATCCAGAGGAATTAACCCAATCTTGGTGATCGTGGATAAATTCTTTAAGATGGCCCATTTTATTCCACTGAAAGGACTAGCCACCTCTCCTGCCCTTGTTGATATCTTTACGGATCAATTTTTTCGGATTCATGGGATTCCTTCCTCCATTGTTTCTGACAGACTGTCCCAGTTTGTGTCAAAGTTTTGGAGAACTTTCACCAAGAGATTGGGCATCTCTTCCTCCTTCTCCTCTGCTTATCATCCACAGTCCAATGGACAGACAGAGAGAATCAACCAGTCCCTGGAAAAGTACCTAAGATGCTTTATTTCTGATTCCCAGGATGATTGGACTCAACTCCTTCCTTGGGCGGAGTATGCTGTTAATTCTGCCAAGAATGAAGCCACCCGTGAGTCGCCCTTATTTTATAAATTATTGGTTTCACCCTCCGTGCTTGCCAATCGCCAACATTCCTTCAGTGGTACCGTCCGTAGACGAACGCATTTCTTCTCTCCAAGCAGCATGGTCCAGAATTCAGACTACCCTTCTCGACTCCTCCCGCAGATCTAAACTTCAGGCCAATTGCCGCCGTCGTCCTGCGCCCAGGGGATTTGTTATGGCTCTCCTCTAAAAATATCCACTTAAAGGTACCATCCCCAAAATTGGCACCTAAATTACTGGGTCCTTTTCCTATTTTAGAACAGATCAATCCTGTGGCATGTCGCCTCCAGCTACCACACAGTATGAAGATCCCCAATATTTTTCATGTTTCTCTCTTAAAACCTTTCGTCTCCAGTCATTTCTTCCCGGACCAGACTCGCAAGCCGGATCCAGTTACCATCCAAAATAACGAAGAGTATGAGGTTCAATCTCTATTGGATTCCCGCGTGTCTAGGGGTCAACTCCAGTTCCTGGTACAATGGAAAGGTTTTGGACCCGAGGAGAGGTCTTGGGTTCCTTTAAAGGACATTCACTCCCCGGCTCTTCTTAGAGCCTTCAGAAGGAGTCTTCCAGAGAAACCTTTTGAGGACCGTCCAGAGGCCGTTCCTGAAGCGGGGGGTACTGTTAAGAATCTGATTTCTCAGCGCCGTCCACGCAACACACAGACTACCCTCAGGGAGACTCAGGGCGCGCAGCGCAACCTCCGCTTACCTGCCTCCACGGGCCGTCAGCTCCTCCGTCCCGTACGCACACGTGTGTCCTCCTCCAATGCTGGTCGCGTGCACACGCATCTTACAGAGCGCATGCCCAGCATCCACTCTTCTACTTCCACTCCTGCTGTGAGGCTCTGCCCCCATACACCGCACGGGTGTAATCAGAGTGCTACCAGTGCTCACCTGGGTTGTATCAGCCACACCTATCCAGAGAGGCTCCCTGCAGTCCTCCTGACCCGCCTCCATCCCTGATTGGTCAGCCCAGCCTTATCATACAGGTGGCTCATGTGCGATATACAAGTCCTGTACACGAGTATTCAACATACTAAGGGAATTGCGGCTGTTGATGATTACCTGAAAAAAGACTTATAACTTACAGATCTAAATAGATGGTTTATTCTTAAAGCTATTGAGTACGTGCTAACCCATAATTATTTTCTTTTTCTTTCCCAGTTCTTCTTGCAGGTTTGCGGAACTGCAATGGGCACACGTTTTGTCCCCAGCTTCGCAAACCTGTATATGGGAAACTGGGAGGAAATATTCATTTGGCAAAATAATCCGTTTCAGCATCATATAGTGGTATGGCGTCGCTACATAGATGACATTCTCTGTGTGTGGGAGGGAGATAAGGAGTCTGTGGATCGATTCATCCAATATATTAACACTAACGACCATAATTTGGTATTCACCCACGTCACACACACAGAGAATGTCAGCTATTTGGATCTGAACTTACTAGCATCAGAAGATATGGGTGTCACTACATCCACTTTCTTCAAAAAGGTCGATACTAATAACCTCTTAATTTATGAGAGTTAAGAGGAATTGCAGCAATGAAGCCGATTTCGAGAAACAAGCACAATTTCTTTTTTTGAGATTTATGGAACGGGGATATGATTATAAACAACTTATGTCAGAATTAGAGAAAGTTAGGAATATGGATCGTAGCAAAATGTTGATACCCAAGAATAAGACCAATACTGATACAACTGGTGACAAAATAGTGGTTCCGTTTATTACTAATTACAACTCAACGTACAAAAAGATAGAGGGGGTTATTAAAAAACATTGGGGAATTATATCGACGGATCCGATTCTAAGTGGTCACATTAACTCATTTCCCAAATTCATCTACAGGAAGGCACGGAGCTTGAAAGATGCTCTAGCTCCAAGTGATATCGAGAAGTGTGTGAATCCCAAATCCGGACAATCCTGGCTTGATACTAGTTTAATAGGGAACTTCCCGTGTGGAAGGTGTTGCATTTGTAGATTCCTTCATCCTGAAAGAAAAACATTTAAGTCATGTAAGAATCATAAATCATTCAATATTACGGATTTTATAAACTGTAATACTAGCTTTGTAGTGTATCTATTAGAGTGTCCGTGCGGCCTGCAATATGTAGGCTGCACGAAGCGTAGTCTTAAACTCCGCATCCAAGAACATGTGAGAAATATTAAAAATGCCCTATAGACTCACAGCGTAAGTCGCCATTATTCTACCCATCATAATAAAGATCCCTCATCCCTAACCTTTAAAGGGATCAAACATATACCTCGGAGCAGACGAGGAGGGGATAGACTAAAGGATGTTTCTGTCCAAGAAACATACTGGATCCAGAAACTTGATACATTAGGTATCAATGGTCTAAATGAGAATATAGACCTATGGTGTTTATATTGAATGTGTCCTAAAGATTAATTTTCTGTGCTTTGTCTTGCAAATCTATTGTGTTGGATCTGTATTCTCAATATTTGTCATATTCCTCCTGAATAAGTAGTAACTGCTTGTTTGTTTTATTTCAGAGCCACATACAGTATATATACTTTTTATTGATCATTATGGCAGTTTTTTATAAATATATATTGTTTTTTTATTTATATGTTATCCAATTATAATAAAAGTGTATTGTGTAATGCTAATGTTATCTTGGCCACACCTGATGGGGTTAAACCTGATAAGCATAGAGGTTAATAATGACCTATTTATACACACATATGTGTGACATGGCTAATTCGCAATTCGATTGGTGCAATATGCTATTGTGTTTGACCTATCAGATGTGGCTTTAGGGTATATATATTCCCGAATGTATGTAATTAATATCCCTGATGAAGTAGCTCACGCTACAAAATGCGTTGGATAGATTTTTTAGCCCTTACTGTATTTCTGATTACAATCTGCGTGCTGAATATCTATTTGAGTCTTTCACAAACTTTTGTGGACTTTGGCATTACTGAAGTGACACGCTATCTCACTTTATGGCCATCCTCACTTTGCGGACGGTCGTGAACCACATACGGGACACTCGACGAACCAGCCCGGTGGTGGTTTCCAGATCTCTGACTCCTGAGGGCACTCCATCGGCAATCAGCCGGACGGAGTGGTGGTTTCAACGGCCCACACCTGTAAGGGTTCCTTACCTGGACCTTGAGGCCGAGCGGAGGGTCTTTCCCAGGTGCCATGGCGGCGTGTTCCCAGACAGAGATCTCTTCCAAAGGCAGCAAAGTGGACATCCGTCAACCCAAGTTGTGTGACGTCGGGTAACCAATGTCATTGCACATGAAATGCTGATAACTTTTTAATCTGATGTACGCAGATATCTTACCTTAATAATATATATATATTTCTTGTACATACTTCACCATGTGCGTCTGCGCTTTTGTTTTCTTTGCATTTCAGTTGTTCTAGGGGTGTTCTCATCCCTAACATTACAGCTGCAGATGCCTATTCTCAATCCAGAGGTTGTTTTTTTCAACTACTTTATCACATAGGTGGTTAATGGGTTAATAAAAATTATTTTACACTAGAGGTATATAGTTGCGCACTTGTATCTGTTTGTATTCTGCATCTTACAGAGCACACGCCCAGCATCCACTCTTCTACTTCCACTCCTGCTGTGAGGCTCCGCCCCCATACACCGCACGGGTGTAATCAGAGTGCTACCAGTGCTCACCTGGGTTGTATCAGCCACACTTATCCAGAGAGGCTCCCTGCAGTCCTCCTGACCCGCCTCCATCCCTGATTGGTCAGCCCAGCCTTATCTAGCATCTCTGAGCCCTCACTCATCGCTCGACATAGTCTCTGTATGGAAGTGTTTGGTGCACTCTCGGTTACTACAGGTTTTGACACGGCTCGTACGACTACCCCCTTTGGCTCTCGACTTCGGCTGTCCTTGGACTACGTATACTCTGGCATCCCACGATCACGGCTTGGACTTCAACCTTCCACATCTCTCCACTCCCTGACCTCAGCAAGGCAATCACTATTCTACTCCTATACCCGGTACCGGTAAGTATTGTCTACGTTACTTACATCTGGCCTGGCAACGCTTAATACCACACTCCGGACATGCTCCCTTTGCTGCGGGTGCGTGTATTCCTACCACCCCCTTCAGCACAGGGGACGGGTCTGGTCTGCGGGCAGCACCGGCCTAACACTCTAATCCCTATACTCACACATATTTTAGTTTGACTTTACGTGTCTCACTATCACCCTGTCTCCCTCCTGCCTTTTGCCTCTAAACTCCTTAAATGCCTTGCATTTTGTTGCTTGCTCCATTTTTTCACCATCTATTTTCTTTTAGCTCCTTTATAATCTGGTTTCTGCACTGCTGATTCCACTGAAACAGTCCCCATTAAAATAATTAATGATCTCCATGCTGCCAAAGACAAAGGCTATTACACTCTTCTCATACTACTCGACCTCTCTGCAGCTTTTGATACTGTGTACCACCCTCTTTCATTCACATTCTCAATACCATTGGAATCCGTAACAGAGCTCTATCCTGTATTCCCTCTTACCTCTCTAATTGTACTCTCGGTGTCTCGTTTTCCAACTCCTTCTCCTCTGTTGATCTCTCTGTGGGCGTTCCCGAGGGGTCTGCCTGGGACTTCTTCTCTTTTCTCTTTACACAATCTCTCTAGGTGACCTTGTCACATCTATTGTGTTCAAATATTACACCCAGTATCACAAGCACACTGTCTAGGTGTCAAGTTTGACTCCTCCCACGCATTCTCCTCTCATATTCACAATGTAGCGAAAACCGTTTTTTCCTCCATAACGTTGCAAAGATACGCCCTTTCCTCTGTTACTCTACTGCTAAAACTTTAATGCAGGCCCTCATTCTCTCCTGTCACGTCTATTGTCCAATTGTCAAATTCTACTGTCAGTTTTCCCGCCTCTCACCTGCTGTCCTACAATCTATCCTAAATGCTGCTGCTAGAATCACTTTACTCTCTCCTAAATCATTTTGCAGATTTGTTATTATTATTACCAATACACTCCACAGATTCCAGAACCCGTCAACAGATTTGTAAAATCCAATCCTCAGATTCAGCAATCCGTTAGCGGATTTTAAAGAAGCCGGCAATGGATTTGAGAATCCGGGGATTGAATTACATAGTTACATAGTTACATAGTAGATGAGGTTTAAAAAAGACTTCCGTCCAACAAGTTCAACCTATGCTAAATTTAGACAACAGAAATTTTATCATATATCTATACTTATTGATCCAGAGGAAGGCAAACAAAACCCCAGAGTCACATCATCCAATGATATCTCATAAGTGGAAAAATAAATTCCTTCCTGACTCCAAGGATTGGCAATCGGATTAATCCCTGGATCAACATCCTTCCCATGTATACTTATTTGGTATATCCCTGTATACCTTTCCTATCTAAAAAGATGTCCAACATTTTTTTGAACAAATCTATTGTATCTGCCATCACAGTCTCCATGGGTAATGAATTCCACATTTTAACTGCCCTTACTGTAAAGAACTCTTTCCTTTTTTGCTGGGGAAATCTCCTTTCCTCCAGCCTTAAGGGATGCCTCTGAGTCCTTAGTACTGCCCGTGGGATGAATAGTTCTTATGAAAGCTCCATGTATTGTCCCCGAATATATTTGTATATAGTTATCATATCCCCTCTTAGACGCCTCTTTTCTAATGTAAATAAATCTAATTTAGCTAGCCTCTCCTCATAAGTTAGATTTTCCATCCCCTTTATTAATTTGGTGGCTCTTCTCTGCACTCTCTCTAGTTCCATGTGTTGTATGCAATGGCGGTTTATGATGAATCCGAACATATTAAAACTGTCCAATTTTCATTTGCGCTTTTTACAGAGCAAAATGGATTTTGGGTTGAAAACGCAAGAAAATCAGGGAAACGGATTTGGGCAATTCACACATATCTACCCATATGCACTGACCTTGGCCCACTTACCTGAATGCCCTCCAACTATCTCTGCTAGTTCTCCCCTCTTACCACTTAGATTGTAAACTCTTCGGGGCAAGGACTTCTTTTCCTGTTGTTTTGTCTGAAGCGCATTGTGTTTTAATATTATGGTGTGTATTATAAAGCACTATGTATCTGGATAGTGCTATATTAATAATAACATTTATAGAGTGGTCTTTCTCTTCATTTCTGCCTCATTATTTTTTATATTTTGCCTTTAGCACTATTAAAAATATAATTTTACCCTAAATCATTTGTCCCTGAAGAAGCTCCTTTGCTGGAGGGAAACGCGCGTTGGACGCGCAATGTTGTCAGTCTCCTACTTGGAGCTGTTTTAATGTAGTGTCTGCAGTCTCCTGGTTCTATCTGTGTAGACCCTAGTAGCCAGTTATCTATTTCTACAGTGAGCCTGCGTTTCCTGCTCTCTATGATAGGTGTTTTCACAGAACTTATACTGTGAACTCACTTTAATATAGCTGTGTGTGTCAGCTTCATCATGCTGTGAATTTACTATTATTTTCACTGCATGTGTCAGCTCTATCACTTAAGCACATGTACTTCAACACACATTTAATTTGAGTGCCTAGTGATATTAAATATAGCAGGATATATTCCTTCAACTGGTCGCTGACTTGTACATATATATATATACACTTACCATCTGGTCTCACAGTTGCTCCAGAGGGGTTAATACCCTGACTCACAGCATCCCCTGTCCTCTATATCCCACCAACACCAAGTCGTTAATTGGGATAATATAATCATACATTTGATGACACGGATGCTCGGTAGAGTTGATTTAATTTATTTTTAAACTCACAGTACACAACTCTTTGGTAATATATGTTTAAGTAAATCTATTAAAAGTTAACTTTTACACTTCGTTGGTGTGCAGTTTAGTGAATTCTTTTAGGGGGCACATTCATTTTGTGTTTCCCCTTCCCTTTTTCTGATACCCTAAATCATCTTTCATTTTGTTTCATTGTTCGGAGCCTCTTTAAACCAAGTGTCCACAAGTATACTACACATTAGAGTCGATCTCTCATACCTGTCTCCTCACATTTAACCATTATCATCTCTACACATTTGGCAGTTTAGAGCGTGCATGCAATTGGGTGTTCTTTTTTCTCTCCGTCTTTGGAGGGATTAACCTCTTTGCTGCGAATTCAATTTCCACAAAATGTCCTCACTCCCCAGAGTTGTTCATTAATGTGGTTAAAAATGTTGTGTTCCCTCCTCGAGAATATTGGGGACATGGAGGTGTGGATGTATAGAAGGAGTGCCATCTTTACCTTGAGAGGTAGAGAAAAGAGTCTTGGAAAGGGTGTGCAGCTAATTCCTCCATGGACACTGGGGAGAGGATTGCCTGGACATTTTGGGGCAATCGACAAGATAGTACCCCAAATTCCTGTAATAGAAACAGAGACCCTCTGAATAGCGTCTATTCCTTTCTTCAAGGGGAATAGGTCCTCACAATGTGTTCACTTGGATCGGCTCAACCTCAGTTACCTGGGAGAGTCTTGGGGTGTTAGCATTTTTAACCCTAGTGTTCTTGGACATGAACTCCTGTCCCTCCAATTTCCTTTCAGTAAACTTTCGATCTATTAAAATGCATAAACGGAGAAACTCCTCAAACCCCGCCTGTCATAAAAATGCGTCCTGCATAAGACCTGGTCTACCAACACATTAATACCAGGATTCTGAATTGAGCACACAAGATTTGCAAAATAAATTGTAATTTATTTCCTTTTAAGACAAACACACAATATTCACAATTACAGTCAATAAAAGACTTACTGGGATGGGGAAACAAAATCAAATGTCCACGGAATGAAACAAAGTCTCTGGACACCCCTGCATGCATGCAAGTGGGTGTGCGATTTGAGTCGTGAGGCAGTCCTTCGCTAAGGGCGCAACTTGCCACCCCTATATCTTCGCTAAAAGGAACAATTTCGTAATGTCCTTACAGGATTTGTTCGGGAATCCTTAGCTCAAACGAATTCTGGAAGAGGGGTGCAAATCTTCGTTACGATGTAGTTAACCCCTCACACTCTGGAACCGCTGAAACTTGGACGCTTCTTGGTTGATTTTAGGTGAATCTGACTAGAACTGGGCTGTAGGCATTTTTATAGGGTTAGGAGCCCTATCCCTAACATACACAGCCAATCCTCACGTGGGAACAATTTTTCCCACCTATTCCAGACTTGCCAGTAGCTCACAAAAAGGGCAGAAGTTGCTTCCCGGTTTGCTCAGGCCATGTGCCAACCTGACATCTAAGCTGCATAGCATACCGGGCCCAACCTCTTACCTGGCGACATTAAGTTTGGGGTTTGGCTACCAAGTGTGAAGTGCCCATACTTCGCACTGGTATCTGATACTTACAAATATACTGGCCACCCTAACACCTCGGGTCTCTGAGGCTTTTCAACTCTCTAGACACTGGGGCACAAACTCAGCAGGGTGCCCTTTGAAGTACGGAGATAAAAAATCCCTCAGCTCATTCATCCATAACATATGGGCATGTTAATGGATTCCTTGCCAGTCTGACAGGAAAGGGTTCTTGCCTGTACATTTTAAAACACCATTGTAATACAGTTTATTTTTATATATATGTTCTGCATGTGCAACAATTATAAAACTTATATGTATGGTAATGGTTTCTTTTTCACTAGCTGCACTCCAAAAATTAGAGTGCCAGCTCTTTCCTAACGCAAGTTATCCACTTAATTGAAGGGGTTCTGTGATGTGGGTTGCGGTTTGACCTATAATCGGTAACCACTGACGCGCATCACCAATTCAACTTAAGGGGATAACGAGACGGCTGGATACATTGCATGAAGAAGGCACTTCAGCTAAACCGCAGACTACTTATTCAATTGACTTTGCGGTTTCAACGTCTGTGGTCTGGAATCTGATACCTATCTTTAATACAGCTACTTACCTGCAGGCACACTTCTCCAATCTAGCGCTTGGCACAGCGCTAGAGGCTCCCCCTTGTTTTGCAAATACAGTTAGCACATTTTCATTCATTCGTTTAACTGCAGCTAGATTCTGAGCAGCAAACCAGGGACAATAATGGTAGGGTAGGGGAAAACATGGTGTTATGGGGATAATACATTTTAACCCCTTCACTCCCAACAGGGTTTAGGGTTAACCAGCCAGGCATAATACCTTTAATTTTGGACTGGTTAACCCTCTCCCGCACACCTCTGGAGGCAAGTTTATCTTTAATTTGCTCAGAAAGGCCCTGGAGAAAATGATATACTCTATTAGTAGTACCAGTTAGTATCAGTATCAGTAGCTCATCAGTGGAACTCAGCGGTGTACTTTGCTGCCGGACGACTGCCTTGATGAAGGTTGTTCAGGGTTGCCCCAGTGATCGCACAACCGTTATGTCATCAAAAATCAGGCTCATGGTTTCTATGAATCCCTGCAGGTCCCTTAGTAGTGGGATATTCTGTTCAGCCTAGGGGAGACACAATCAAGGGATTTATCCTTGAGGAGGGTGATAATTAGTCAAACCTTAACTTCATAAGTATTATAAACAGTAAGCTGTAGTTGAAACAAGAGTCTACACTGATTGAGAAAATCCCGGAATTGTTGTCGTTTCCCCAAAAACTATCCGCAAAGACTAGACGGCGAACGGTTTGAACAGGTACAGCCGGTTGAGGGGTATGCTGTTCATGTAGTTGATTTTCTGCACTGACAAGGCGACAGTGAATGTATTCCAACTGCTCTTGCAGCACATAGGCGTCAGAAGGACAGACGTTTAGACCCTATGCTGATCCTCTATGAGGCCAAGACGGGTGAATGTATATCCTAGTTGTTCCTGGAAGCCTGAAACGAGATGCTGTAGGGAAGCCATCTGCTGGGCCAGGGTAAGGTTTGTACCGGGGGCATCCATTATAGGGCCTGTTTATTCTGTCAAGGGGGAGGGCTATGGCAGGAGTGAATCCCAGTGGATGGAACCATGAGGCAGGCGTGAAGGAGTAAACGGGTCACAGGAAAGGTGAAAGGCAGGCAGCAGAGAGGCATCTACAAGGTCAGTTGCAGCGATCAGAGGAAGGTAGTGAAGTAGTAACAGTACTGGATCACAGGGACAGGACTGGAACACAGGAACAGGACTGGGATACAGGAACAGAACTGGGACACAGGAAAAAGACACAGCAACAAACAAGAACCATAGCTGGTGCAGAAGGAAGCCGTATAAACAGACATCTGGCTGCAGGAACCGGAAGGTTATAAAGGCAGCCAAAGAGCATCTGATTTCAGAGTGGGAGGGACCGCAGAAGGGGATCCCAGTAAAGATAGGATTCAGCAGCATTCCAGGTGATGGTGAAAGAAAACTGCAGACCAGGCATCTCAGGATGAACCTGACAGTAACTGTTTTGCTGTAGTAACCTAATGAAATACATACTCACTACGCCCTCTGGCACTCAGAGGCTTATATAACAATTGTTTCCTGGACAATTTTTTTTATATATATGTACTTTTTCTGCTTTCCATGAACTGCAGCAAAGACACCTCTCTAGTTTTTTTCCTGCTCAATAAATTAAGGGTATTATTCAGGGTAAAGGAACCCAAAACCAAAATTAGCATGGCTGCTTCACCTCTCCCTCATCACTGAACTTTAAAGTGCATTATTGGAGTGATTCAGGATGCAATTGTTTAAACAGTGATGAGTTAAATTCTGCATTGACAGCTTTTGGGAGAAGTGGAGCAAGTGAGGATAAAAATCACTCTACTGCAGATCTTTGTTCTTTTATGGTAAAAATCTAAATAAAATCATCGGTTGGAAAAAATATTGACTGGTCTTAAAAGGTTCATTGAGCCGATTTTCTTTTTTTGGGGGTGGGGGAAAGGATCACTGCATATTTAATTAGCTTTTATCTAGGATAGAAGAGCAGTGTATAGATTTTTTTTCCAAAACAGATTTTGTATATAACAAATGCAGTGTTTTATATTGTTTAAATGCATAATATTTCTGTTCTAAAACTATTATGCTAACAATCTCCAGTTACTTGACACTTTCTATTGAATATTTGCCGAACTTATTTTTTTTTGTTAAATGTGAACAGTTCTTCCTTTACTTTACATCAATAATGCATCATTTAAAATGCGCACCTAATGCTTGAAAGCAATCATCCATTTGGAAAAGGTTTTATTTTTTTCTCCATCGCATGACCTTTCATTTAAAGTATTATGCTGCAGTCAAATAACTCTAGCAATCAATATGAAGAAATACTTTTGGAAATCTTCCCTAAATCGTCCCTGAAGAAGGTACACTATAGTATGCCTTGTTTTCTTCATTGTAACACAATACATAATTGTTAAATTGTTTAGCTAGGGAAGTATTTAGAATGCCTTTATGCTAGATGTTCCGTATGGTTTAAATGATATTATTTGTTAAATAAAGTGTCTTAGTTTAATGAATGTATATTATTGCTCCATAAACAGCAGGTCATTATATGTAATACTATAAAAAATGTCAACAGTAAAATGCATAATCCCTCAACAAAAACAGCAAAAATTATTACAACAAAATTGCTCCCCAAGAGTTCATTCGTGGTTTGATGCTGGACTTTGTTTATTCATATAAATGTAGTAATTAATTACAAAACAGTGTTTACATGCTGCCAATGCTCTGAGCAGTTCTGTTTCAATTGCAATATTAGGCAGAAGTAACCTTAAACACTAATGGGCAATATTTTCATGTCCTGGAGTGTTAGTTAAGGTTTGACATTTAAAGATGACTTGTGTACCCTAAATGAACTTCGGAGTATGAACCTTCAAAGACACGGCTGTAGAAGGACCCATTTTGATGAACTTAAATGTTGAGATGAAAAGCTACTCTGGTAGTATTTCAACCCTTTGGCCTCACATTAAGCAAACTGTTTAGTTGCATGGGATATAATGCATTATTTTTTTTGCTACAAGGATTAATAGGGGATTTAGTTCCGACAATCTGATTGGCTGTTGTCCCATGTGACGGCGCCATTTTGCTTTTGTTGACGTCATGTAAAAGGGAAATGAAGCACAGCTATTCTGATTGGCTGGCATCATTTCCTTTACATGACGTCATCAAGTTTTTTTTGGGGGGGGCCTAAATCACATGGTTTTCACGGCCCAATCAGGGCCGTGGGAACCATTTGATGCAAAATGTGACGTCATAGGCCTATAAAAGCGTATGTCGTCTCATTTTTCAGCTACCCGCCATGGGGAGAGGACCTCCCCTCCGAAGAAGAGGGCCAGTGCGTGGAGGAAGAAGAACCCAGAACACAGCGAAGACGGTAAAGAAGACCCCACAGAAGGTAAAGAAGACCCCAAAAACAAGAACACTGACGGTATGGATTACAAATAGAAGACAGAAGACACCCAATTGGATTGTAATGTTTTTTTATTTTATGGGTACCTGGTTCCCCTGCGTGGATTTGTTGGAGACATAGCGGTTCCTCCGGGAGTTGGTGAGTGGGTCATCTAATGGTAAGTAAACAAAATAAATGTATTTTATTTAAGTTTGAAATGTTTTTTATTTATTTTTTACAATGTCATAATTTTTTTTTATGTCCGTTTAATGCCCCTGTATGTATCTATATCCCTATGGAGATACATACATACAGGTTTATTAAAGGGTTGTTTTGCAAATGTTTAATAGCCGTTTCTCATGTATTGTAAAAGTATTTTACCATTTTGTTTAAAAATGTGTGTGATTCGTGTAATTTTGCTTTACTTACATGGTCATTTCAGATGATGTTTGCAATAATTTATTTCTGGGGCCTGACTTAATTTTTATTAGTGGCTTATTTGTTGAAGTTAGATTGTGTCTGATCGTGTTAGTTAGAAATAGAATATTTTAGTTTATGGTTTGGTTTTAGGATTACAATTGTGAATTGGGTAATGGATTTGGATTTGGTTGTAATTTATTTCTGATATGCATAAATTGCAAGTTGGAACTTTATTAATGTTTACTTGCTTTGTTGTTATTGAATGATTACTTGGAATAGTTTATTTGTTTTGGAACATTGCTTGTTATTGTGTACATGATGCAAAGATTATTTGCATCATGTACGCATTGTAAAATGCTATGTTTTATTACCATTTGATATATATTGCTTTGGATATGTGCTTGATGTGTTCTCTTATGAGATGTATTTAATTTTTCAATTTGCTTTGTTTTTAATTTGGCTGTGATATTCTGAACTGCTTGGGATCCTGACTGGTCCGGCATCCATTACCATCCTCATGACGTCATCCGCTGGTCCGCGGCATCCACCGTCCCCGGTGGAAACGAAAAAGCATCGGTTGGTGTGTGTCCGGGGAGAGATCTCTGCGGAGTGCCTAACACGTCAGTTCCTGCATGCAGTGAACAGCAAAGGCAGCATTTTGATCCAGAGGTGTCACGAAGCCATTACAGCAGTGAAGCAGCGTTTTCCTGGTCCTTGGATCATGAGTATATCTCATAAATTGCTTTTATTTGTTCTATGTTTGTGAGTTAATTTTTATTGAGATTTTTGGGAATTAAATGTATCAATTTGCACAGTAATGCACTAGGATTTGGCGCTTCTTTTCTTCTATTTTTTCTATGTATATATATATATATGTAAATGTATATGTATATGTGAATGATGAAGCCACTCTACAAATGAATGTCTGCAGGATGGCTTAACCCATTAATAACTTTTGCGCTTATTAACCGGAAATGTGATTAAGGGGGTAACTGACACAAGAATATATTTGCACTTTATTTTTGTGGCAACGGACTTTTCTGGCATAGGAGCTTTATATTGATGAGGTATGTAGACCTGTCTTTATTTCATAATGCTAGTTAATGTGTTTAATAATGGACAAATAATCTAATATCAATATCTGGATAATAGTTATTTTGCCCATTACTTTACTTTATCTGTGTTTGGTGCTGGGGGGGGGGGGGGGCATTTATTTAAAAGTATTTATGTATTTGTAATTTATTTTTGGGGGCACAGAATTGGTACTGCTGCCAAGCTGTGACCCCTGGACACCTACGGGAACACCCGAGGGCCACCGCCGGCCTATTGTATCATTCCTGTGCCTAAACAAATAATAGATGTAATGTATATAAGGGGGGTATAGGGGTTGTTGGGGGCACAGGGGGTGGGTGTGTTGTGTATTGCAATGTTTATTGGGCGTGATTGTCCCCAATAAACGTGCTACTGTGACTTAACCCCTTTATTGCCTTAGCGGATAGCCGCTAAGGTAATGAAGCAGCATTAATGTATTTGTATTAATAGTGTTCATGTGCATGGGGTCTCCGGAGATGAACCGTGTTGGTTTTTTGTCCGGGGACCCCCTGCTTCCCGATATACAGTCCCGGTTATGGGGTGCCGGTATCACCTATGAATGGAAATGTCCCGCTTCACGTGATCGTGCTATCTCCATGCATAGGAGATACCAGCACCTCATAACGGGGCCTGTATCTCGAGAGTGTGTGTCAGTCAGTGTGTGTGTGTGTCAGTCAGTGTGTGTGAGTGTGTGTCAGTCAGCGTGTGTGTGTGTGTGTGTGTGTGTCAATCAGCGTGTGTCAGTGTGTTTGTGTCAGTCAGCACGTGTGTGTGTGTGTCAGTCAGTGTGTGTGTCAGTCAGTCAGTGTGTGTGTGTCGGTCAGTCAGTGTGTGTGTGTCGGTCAGTCAGTTTGTGTGTGTCGGTCAGTCAGTGTGTGTGTGTTGGTCAGTCAGTGTGTGTGTGTTGGTTAGTCAGTGTGTGTGTGTAGGTCAGTCAGTGACTGAGTTTTGGGTGGTGAGTTTTGTGGGTTGGGTGGTGAGTTTGGTGGGTTGGGTGGTGAGTTTGGTGGTTGGGTGGGTTGGTTGGGGAGTTTGGTGACTGGGTGGGTGTGTGGGTGTGACTGAGTGGGTGGGTGGGTTGGTGACTGAGTGGGTGGGTGGGTGACTGGGTGGGTGGGTTGGTGACTGGGTGGGTTGGTTGGTTGGTGACTTGACTGGGTGGGTGGGTGACTATTGGTGACTGGTTGGGTGACTATTGGTGACTTTTGGTGCCCCTTTGGTGACTTTTGTGACTGGGTGGGTTGGTGACTGGGTGGGTGGATGACTGTGGTGACTGGGTGGGTGGGTGGTTTGGTGACTGGGTGGGTTCGTGACCAAGTCGGTGGGTTGGTGACTTAGTGGGTGGGTTGGTGACTTAGTGGGTGGGTGACTGGGTTGGTGACTGGGTGGTTGACTGGGTTGATGGGTTTGACTGGGTTGGTGGGTGGGTGACTGGGTTGGTGGGTGGGTGGGTGACTGGGTTGGTGGGTTGTTGGGTGGATGACTGGGTTGGTGAGTGGTTGGGTGGGTGACTGAGTTGGTGGGTGGGTGAGTGACTGGGTTGGTGGGTGGGTGGGTGACTGAGTGGGTGGGTGACTGCATGGGTGAGTGGGTGGGTAACTGAGTGGGTGGGTGGGTGACTGAGTGGTTGGGTAGGTGACTGAGTGGGTGGGTGGGTTGGTGACTGAGTGGGTGGGTGGGTTGGTGACTGAGTGGGTGGGTAGGTGACGGAGTGGGTGGGTTGGTGACTGGGTGTTTGGGTGGGAGACTGGGTGTTTGGGTGGGTGACTGACTGAGTGGGTGGGTGACTGACTGAGTGGGTGGGTCACTGGGTGGGTGGGACCATGACAGTGATGGTGACTGGGTGGGTAACTTTGAGTGAGTGGGTGTGTGGGTGACTGAGTGGGTGGGTGACCCGCTGGGTGAGTGGGTGGGTGTGTGGGTGTGACTGAGTGGGTGGGTGGGTTGGTGACTGAGTGGGTGGGTGGGTTGGTGACTGAGTGGGTGGGTGGGTTGGTGACTGGGTGGGTGGGTTGGTGACTGAGTGGGTTGGTGGGTTGGTGACTTCACTGGGTGGGTGGGTGACTATTGGTGACTGGGTTGGTGGGTTGGTGCCCCTTTGGTGACTTTGGTGACTGGGTGGGTTGGTGACTGGGTGGGTGGATGACTTTGGTGACTGGGTGGGTTGGTGACTGGGTGGGTTGGTGACCGAGTGGGTGGATTGGTGACTTAGTGGGTGGGTTGGTGACTTAGTGGGTGGGTGACTGGGTTGGTGGGTGGGTGACTGGGTTGGTGGGTGGGTGACTGGGTGGTTGACTGGGTTGGTGGGTTTGACTGGGTTGGTGGGTGGGTGACTGGGTTGGTGGGTGGGTGATTGGGTTGGTGGGTTGTTGGGTGGGTGACTGGGTTGGTGAGCGGTTGGGTGGGTGACTGAGCTGGTGGGTTTTGACTGGGTTGGTGGGTGGGTGGGTAACTGAGTGGGTGGGTGGGTTGGTGACTGAGTGGGTGGGTGGGTTGGTGACTGAGTGGGTGGGTAGGTGACGGAGTGGGTGGGTTGGTGACTTAGTAGGTTGGTGACTGGGTGTTTGGGTGGGAGACTGGGTGTTTGGGTGGGTGACTGACTGAGTGGGTGGATGACTGACTGAGTGGGTGGGTGACTGCAGGGGTGAGTGGGTGGGTGACTGAGTGGGTGGGTCACTGGGTGTGTGGGACCGTGACAGTGACGGTGACTGGGTGGGTGACTCACTGGGTGAGTGGGTGGGTGACTTTGACTGAGTGGGTGGGTGAGTGGGTGGGTTGGTGACTGACTAAGTGTGTGACTTTGACTGAGTGTGTGACTTTGACTGAGTGGGTGACTTTGACTGAGTGGGTGACTTTGACTGAGTGGGTGGGTGGTTGTTTTGGTGACTCGGTGACTTTGGTGACTTTGGTGACTTTTGGTGACTGGGCGGGTTGGTGACTGAGTGGGTTGGTGAGTGGGTGAGTGGGTTGGCTGGTGACCGGGTGGTTGGGTTGGTGACCGAGTGGGTGGGTTGGTGACCGAGTGGGTGGGTTGGTGACCGAGTAGGTGGGTTGGTGACTTAGTGGGTGGGTGACTGGGTTGGTGGGTGGGCGACTGGGTGGGTGACTGGGTTGGTGACTGGGTTGGTGGGTGGATGGGTTGGTGGGTGGGTGACTGGGTTGGTCGGTGGGTGGCTGACTGAGTTGGTTGACTGGGTATGACTGGGTTGGTGGGTGGGTGGGTGACTGAGTTGGTTGGTAGGTGGGTGGGTGAGTGAATGGGTCGACTGAGTGAGTGGGTGACTGCATGGGTGAGTGGGTGGGTGACTGAGTGGGTGGGTTGGTGACTGAGTGGGTTTGACTGAGTGGGTGGGTTGGTTGGTGACTGGGTGGGTGGGTGACTGAGTGGGTGGGTTGGTGACTTAGTGGGTTGGTGGCTGGGTGTTTGGGTGGGTGACTGGGTGTTTGGGTGGGTGATTGAGTGGGTGGGTGGGTGACTGCATGGGTGAGTGGGTGGGTGACTGAGTGGGTGGGTCACTGGGTGGGTGGGACCGTGATAGTGTCGGTGACTAAGTGGGTGACTGGGTGGGTGACTTTGACTGAGTGGGTGGGTGACTGGCTGGGTGAGGGGGTGGGTGACTTTGACTGAGTAGGTGGGCGAGTGTGTGAGTGGGTGGGTTGGTGACTGACTGAGTATGTGACTTTGACTGAGTGTGTGACTTTGACTGAGTGGGAGACTTTGACTGAGTGGGTGGGTGGGTGGGTGGGTGACTGACTGGGTGACTGACTGGGTGGGTGGGAGACTTACCTTGACTGGGTGGGTGGTGGTTCATGGCGGCAGACGGTTCCCCTCCTGGCCCTGATATATCCATGGCATCTGCCTGGGGCAGGAGATGGGCTCGGGAAGTTGGCGGGGGGGCAAGAGGGGCAGGAGAGCCATGCCGCGCTTCCCCTCCATTCCTCGTTGGGAACGAGGGGGGAGAAGCCTGTATTTTGCGGCTGGGGCAGGAGGGACGCGCCGTGCCGTTCCTCATTGTGAGTGAGGGGGAAGGAGCGTGGAGTTGGCGGCTGGTTAGTGCCGCGCCGCGCTTCCCCTCCGTTCCTCGTTGGGAGTGAGGGGGAAAGAGCCTATATTTTGCGGCTGGGGCAGGAGGGCTGCGCCGCGCTTCCCCCCTGTCTGGGAGCCGGTGCAGGGCGGCGCACGTGAGGGTGAGTGTGATGGAGCGGATGGGGATGCTGTGTGTGTGTGGTGTGTGTGTGTGGTGTGTGTGTGGTGTGTGTGTGGTGTGGCAGTTGGGTGATGTCATAGAGCCACCAATCTGATTGGCCAGAGGCTGAGGACCAATCAGATTCACCGCATCTAGCACCAACCATACAAATTTCAAATTTATATATTAATTTATATACAATAAATGGTTTTTGAAGCAAAAAGTGGCACTGAGTGCTCATTTGCATGTCATTTCCCAGAATCCCTTGCTGCAGTGGAAGTGCTGTATGCTGGGTGATAATGGTGAAAGGTGGGGTTGCAGACCTGCCTAAGACATGCAGATGAGCATACAGTTGTATTTGCATCTATATATATATATATATATATATATATATATATATATATATATATATAAATTCGAAATATATATATATATCTTATTATATATTTGTGAAAGCACTGTATGCCTGTCTGCATCTTCCTGTGTCCCTAGGGGAAATATCATTGGTCCCTTGGGCCGCCCGCCCGCCCCCACACCTCTCATTGGCCTGAGGCGGAGTGACCACACACACACACACACACACACTCTGTTGCTTGGCCTCACTCTCCCCTGTCAGTTGGACCGCAACTCACCTTCCACACACCCCCCCTCCTCTCCCGGTGCCCCTCCTCTCCTGGTTCCCCTCACTCTCTCCCCCCTCCCCACCTCACCCAAATCCCCATGCTCCGCAACATCCCCAGCCGCACCATCACCCTCACCGTGCGCGGTTCCCGGAGAGGGGAAGCGCGGCCCTCCTGCTCAGCAGCAAACTCCAGGCTCCTCCCCCCTCGCTCACAATGAGGAAAAGCGAGGCACGGCCCGGGCCTCCTGCACTCCCCCTCACGTGCGCCGGCTCCCGGAGAGGGGAAGCGCGGCCTTCCTGCTCAGCAGCAAACTCCAGGCTCCTCCCCCCTTGCTCACAACGAGGAACGGAGGGGGAAGCGCGGCGTGGCCTGGGCCTCCTGCACTCCCCCTCACGTGCGCCGGCTCCCGGAGAGGGGAAGCGCGGCCCTCCTGCTCAGCAGCAAACTCCAGGCTCCTCCCCCCTCGCTCAAAACGAGGAACGGAGGGGAAGCGTGGCGCGGCCCTGGCCTCCTGCACTCCCCCTCACGTGCGCCGGATCTAGACGGAGGGGAAGCGCGGAGCGGGCCTCCTCCTCATGTGCACCGGCTCCAAGACGGAGGGTAAGCGCGGCGCGGGCCTCCTGCCACTCTTGCCCCCCCCCGACAGCTTCCCGAACTCACCTCCTGCCACAGCCAGATGCCACGGGGTCAAGGTAAGTCACCCACCGTCTCCCACCCACGCACTGTCACCCAGTCACCCACACCCACACCCACCCAGTCACCCACTCACCCACCCACTCAGTCACCACCCACCCACTCAGTCACCCACCCAGTCACCCACCCACTCACTCAGTCACCCACCCACTCACTCAGTCACCCACCCACCCACTCACTCAGTCACCCACCCACCCACTCACTCAGTCACCCACCCACTCACTCAGTCACCCACCCACTCACTTAGTCACCCACTCACTTAGTCACCCACCCACTCACTCAGTCACCCACCCACTCACTCAGTCACCCACACACCCAGTCACCCACACACCCACCCACCCAGTCACCCACACACCCACCCAGTCACTTTCACCCAGTCACCCACTCACTCAGTCACCCACCCACTCACTCAGTCACCCACCCACTCACTCAGTCACCCACCCACCCACTCAGTCATCCACCCATTCAGTCAGTCACCCAGTCACCCACCCATTCAGTCAGTCACCCAGTCACCCACCCATTCAGTCACCCACCCATTCAGTCAGTCACCCAGTCACCCACCCATTCAGTCAGTCACCCAGTCACCCGGGGGAAGCCCAACCCTGTCGTCCGCCACCCCAAAATTACATCCCGGGCAACGCCGGGTCTCTCAGCTAGTGTATATATATATATATATATATATATATATATATATATATATATATATATATATATATATACAACAAAAAGCAGCAGCCAGCACTCCAAGCAACAAATGTAAAGTCAAGGTGCATGCTCCATAGAAATCAATATAGAAACCCTGTCTTCCCATAAGAGAAGGCACAAAAGCAGCAACACTCAGATATAGCAAAAAGACATGTATTAGCAGTGACAAAACAGCACACTATAAATCCATATATATATATATATATATATATATATATATATATACATTTGCAGTGGTGTATCTGTACACGTGCAGTACACATGACAACCAGTGGTGTCTGCTGCCTTTAAAGAGTTGAGCACACATGTTGTTGCCTTGAAAACCGGGCCTGCTGATGCAGCATCAGTTTGTTTACATGCAATGACACTGACAGCTTGGGTTTGATCATGTGACTTGGATTCCCCAATAGGAGTACAGACATGGAGTTGGAGCATGATCTAATTAAATTGTATTATGCACAGCTGTTTTGTCGCCCGATGATGATGCTTTCTGATGATGTGGAGATGTTTATGTCACTTGGGTGTTGGGGTATATAAGTCACTCACTGTCCTGTGTCTGTTGCACCACCCTGAGGAAGATCCCCCTGTGGGATCGAAACGTTGGAGTTATGTGCTGTATTTAATACATTTATTTTCATTCACCTGAGTGCTGTCTCCCTTTTTGCTGCTATGCGGTAATGTATACTTTTATATATATATATATATATATATATATATATATATATATATATATATATATATATATATATATATATAAATAAACCCATATAACTGCAAAATAATGAATACATAAAATAAATAATACATCCTGATGGAGATATAATAATATATCATTTGCATTAATCCTGTAACATATTAGAGAAAATGCAACAAAATGCATAGAGCAGCGCACTGCCCAGAGAAATGGGAGACAGGTGGTATAAAAAATGAAAAATGTATTTCCTAACCAGCATAACAAAAAAGGAGGTGTGGACCCTCCTACGCGTTTCACACCAAATGTGCTAAATATGATAAAGCACATTTGGTGTGAAACGCGTAGGATGGTCCACACCTCCTTTTTTGTTATGCTGGTTAGGAAATACATTTTTCATTTTTTGATACCACCTGTCTCCCATTTCTCTGGGCAGTGCGCTTCTCTTTGCATTTTTTCGGCTGTGCTGATCTTTACCTGCAGCTGGACACGCCTTCAATGAATTTCAGTTGGCTTAAGGAGTGGGTAAGATATAAAGAATTCCATTTGATTGATGACAAGATTTACTACAAACTTTGGTGAGTTTTTTTTCACTTTTATTACATTATTGTCTCCTATGAGGTGCGGCGAAGTGAGAACATCATTTTTTCTGTTACCTTCAGGAGACCCAAGAAAGTTAAAATCATTATTTCTCACCTAGTAGTATACCCACTCCTACTAAGGAAAGCCATTATTCCATGATATTTGTGATGGAGAATTACTGAATTTATTTCCGGGACAATAAGAGTACCCATAACACTATATACTCTGGCATGTAACAAGATCTATGAAATGATCCGCGCTGCGGGTATACCCGCGTCCAGCGCATCCTTACCTTTTTCTCAGGCCATTCAGGCTCACCGGCGGCATTCCCCTCTCGTGGCTGCTTTCCTTGCACCTCCTGCCCACGCGCGTCAGCCCTACGGGCGCGCGCGCACCCAAGCCGCCATTGGTTTGCGCCAGGCGCCTGACTCCGCCTCCACTGACACGGCACACGCTCCTTGCGTGTCGCCGCTTGGGTCCCGTTAGCTCCGCCTCCCCGCTTCTCCCTCCTTACCTGACCCTTCCCCTGTCCGTCCCTCTGCTCCTCCCATTCTTCTCTCTGCTCCTGGATCCTCCGGTGCACCTTCCCCATGCTCCGCCTCCAGGGACGTCACGCACATGCCCGGCACGCCCTTTCCCCATCTGCCTTACCTCTCAGGTCCTCCTTCCCTTTCTGCCCCTTCCCTTGTCCGTCCCTCTTTTCCTCCCCTCACTCCCTTTGGTTTCAAACTTCCTCACTTTGCTCTCCTATTAGGTTCCTCTTCGGGCCGATCCTACGTCACTCCCCTTTCTCTGATTGGTCCCAGCCCCCTATATAATCCCTCTTCTCCATTTCCTCTTTGTTCTGCATAGCTTCTGTACCTTGGTGCTGTCTGCTGTTGCCTAGCCTCTCTTGTCTTTTCAGTGCTGCTCCTGTCCCTGGAATCTTTGCTGACCTCCCTGGATTTGACCCTTGCTTTGAACTCTACTACGCTGCTCTCTGGAACCCTTTGGACCTTGCTTTGGACTTCTACGCTGCAGACCTCTACAACCCTTGGACACGGCACACGGACTAACTACTACGCTGCTCTCTCCACTTCACGACCCAGGCTTATGGACAATCGATTACGCTGCCCTCTCCAACCCACGACCCTTGGCATACGAACTTAACCCTTCTACGCCGGAGCTGTCAAGTACGGTATCATTTACATTCCTGTTACCCGGACCACCTACTCTACTACCACACTCCGGCCGTGCCCCCGTTTGCTGCTAGGTGTGTGTTTTTTCCCTTTCCACATCAGTCCGGGTTCTCGTCTGGCTTGTGGGCAGGCCGAGTGTTACATTATGCAGAGCCCAACAGACCCAGACCCCCCTGAGGTGGAAGATACCTTAACCACCATTTCCAAACATTTTAATTTTTTGGACAACCATGTCTCCACTCTTAACCAACAAGTTAATACCCTCTCTCTTCAGATTCCCCAGGGTAGTGTCCCCATGTATTCCTCCATTGTATCTCGTAAAGGATCAGGTCCCTCTGACTTGCGGATACCAAACCCCAGTAAATACGCGGGAGATCCGCTTGCATGTCGTGGTTTCTTGAACCAGTGCGAAATAAAATTTGAGCTGTCACCTTCTCGATCCCCACGGATCGTACTAAGGTAGCCTACGTGTAATCCCTCCTCACCGGAGATGCCTTAGCCTGGGCCTCACCAATCTGGGAACTGAAACCCGAACTCATTTACAATTATGCCAATTTCAAAAGAGAATTCTGATTAATGTTTGATACTCCTGGACGCAGTGATATGGCGGCATCTTCTTTGTTCTATATTTCACAGGGTCGGAGATCAGTGGTGCGTTACGCTCTGGAGTTCTGGACTATTGCAGCGGAGACGGACTGGAACGATGGGGCTCTCTCCGCCACCTTCTGGCAAGGGCTTTCGGAGACCCTAAAGGACAAATTGGCGGCTAGTGAGAGGCCATCCTCCCTAGAGGCCCTGATCGCTCTCTGCGTTCGGGTGGATCAAAGACTTCTGGAGAGGCGGGCTGAATGCCATCGTTCTCGTACTGCTACTTCTCTGTCCTCTAATTCCAGATCTCCTCTTCCTGCACTGCCCGCACTGGAAGCCTCAGAACCCATGCAACTGGGCACACTTCACCTCCCTTCTACGGAGCGATTACGTCGGAGGAATGAGGGGCTGTGCTTCTATTGTGGTTCTCCTGGGCATATCCTACCACGCTGTCCTTCGAAGCCGGGAAATGCCAACGCCCAGTGAGGTATGGGGGAGTCTCACTGGGTATCATCTCTGCTTCTTCTCTTCCCACACAGCGTCTCCCTAAACGTCTCCTATTGTCGGTGCTCCTTAAGCAAGTGAATATCCAGACACCTGCTAAGGCCTTCCTTGATTCCGGTTCCGGAGGAAATTTCATAAACCAGGCGTTTGCTACTCAGCATGATATTCCTCTCTGGGAGAAGGTCTTTCCGGTTGGATTAGAGGCGATTGATGGTCGACCCTTGCAGCCAGCCTTTATTACCTTGGAGACATTTCCTCTAGAACTCTCTATGGATGATGGACATTCAGAAATTATCTCTTTTGATGTCATTCACTCTCCTTCGGTTGATATCATCCTGGGCTTGCCATGGCTACAATTACACAATCCCATCAATAATTGGACGGCCGAGGTTCCTGTTCTATGGAGATCCTCTCAAGTAGGAGTGTCTGCTCCATCCGCAGCGGTATTGGCCGTCCTGGAGACCACGTCCCCACAAGACGTCTCCCTTCCGGACGTCTATTCGGAATTCCTGGATGTCTTCAGTAAGGCCAAATCCGAGGAGCTTCCCCCTCATCGCCTGTTCGACTGTCCGATAGACTTAATTCCGGATGTTCCATGTCCCAAAGCCAGGTCTTATTGTTGTCTTTGCCTGAGACTGAGGCCATGTCCCAGTACTGTATATCTCAGAAAACCTTGCCTAGGGCTTCATTCGGAAATCTAGTTCTCCTGCTGGAGAAGGATTCGTTTTTGTAAAGAAGAAGGATGGGACGCTTCGCCCCTTCATCGATTTTCGTGGCTTGAACAAAATTACCATAAAAAATCGTTATCCTTTGCTCTTATTTCGGAGCTCTTCGATAGACTGCAAGGCACGACCATTTTCTCCAAACTTGACCTAAGAGGAGCATACAACCTGATTCGCATCCGCAGAGGAGATGAATGGAAGACCGCATTCAACACACGCAGTGGTCATTATGAGTACCTGGTGATGCCGTGCGGGTTGTGCAATGCCACTGCAGTCTTCCAAGACTTTATGAACGAGATTTTTCGTGACCTATTGAACTCTTGTGTAATTATCTACTTGGATGATATCCTCATTTTTTCTAAGACCCTCGAAGAACACATTCTTCATACCAAGATGGTGCTCTCTCGTTTGCGGGCCAACAAACTCTATGCCAAGATGGAGAAGTGTGTCTTTCATCAATCCTCTATTACCTTCCTGTCTCGGATCAAGGCTTCACCATGGATCCGGAGAAGCTCAATTCCGTACTCGAATGGCCTCAACCTAACTCCTTAAAAGCGATTCAGCGTTTCCTCTGCTTCGCAAACTATTACAGGAAGTTCAGCGCTGGCTTTTCTACTTTGGTGGCACCCATCACGGCCCTTACCAAAAAGGGGGCCAATCCATCCTCATGGCTATTGGAAGCCACCCGGGCCTTTGAATCTCTTAAAAGAGCCTTTGTCTCAGCTCCGATCCTGCGACATCCCGTCCCCACCCTCCCCTTTACTTTGGAAGTTGACGCCTCCGACGTAGGAGCTGGTGCGGTTCTCTCTCAAAGGACTACTCCCGAAGACAAATTACACCCCTGTGGGTTTTTTTCTAAAAAAAATTCTTCTGCAGAAAGAAATTACGACGTGGGGAATAGGGAATTGTTAGCCATCAAGATGGCTTTACAAGAGTGGAGACATCTCCTGGAAGGAACCAAAGAACCCATTTCCATCCTAACGGACCACAAGAATCTATCCTACAATGAAGGCGCTCGTCGCCTTGGTCCTCATCAAGCTCGTTGGGCCCTGTTCTTTTCTACGTTTAATTTCACCATCTCTTATATTCCTGGGACTAAGAATATCAAAGCGGATGCATTTTCCCGCCAGTTTATCACTGAGGAGAAGTCTCAAGATATTCCGGAGAATATTCTACCCCCTCAGTTGTTTATTGCTGCCACTTCTTTAACATTCTAGACAAGATTCTGGAATCCCAGACTCAGGTTCCCGAAGGGTTGGAAGTTCCTGATGGTCGTCTTTATGCAGCTCCACGTTTTCATCTCAAAATTCTGGAATGGGGCCATTCCTTCAGATCTGCTGGCCATCCCGGCTTCAAGAAGACCAATGATTTAATTCAACGAACCTTCTGGTGGCCCAACATGTCGAAGGATATCAGAGCTTTCACCTGTTCATGCCCAGTCTGTGCACAAAATAAATCTGTCCGTCAAAAACCTTCCGGTCTTCTTCAACCCCTCCCGGTACTGGATCGTCCGTGGAGTCCCATTTCTATGGACTTCATCGTAGATCTTCCCCCTTCTAATGGCATGACTACCATTCTCGTAATTGTCAACAGATTCTCTAAGCAAGCTCATTTTTTCCCCCTCAAGGGTCTACCCAATTCCAGTACTTTGGCCGACATTTTTGTAAAGGAAATCTTCCGTATTCATGGTGTCCCGTGGTCCATTGTTTCAGATCGGGATTGCAATTTGTTTCTAAATTCTGGTGTGCATTTTCCCAGAGGTTGGGCATTATCCTTCTTTTCTCCTCAGGCTACCATCCACAAACAAATGGGCAGACCGAACGTATGAACCAATCCCTGGAACAGTATTTACGTTGTTTTTCTTCGGACTCACAGGATAATTGGGCTGAGTTACTCCCTTGGGCTGAATTCGCGATCAACTCTCTTAAGAACGAGTCTACCCAAAAATCACCGTTTTTTATTAACTACGGATTTCATCCTACTCGTCTTCCCATGCATCCTTCCAGGTCCGGAGTTCCGGCAGCAGATGAGAGGGTATCTTCCTTACAGGAGTCTTGGAAAAGGATTCAAGCAGTGCTTCAAAAATCCATGTAAGAAAGAAGAAGCAAGCAGTTAAGCTCCGTCAGGAGGGCCATAAGTTCATCCCTGGAGAGAAGGTCTGGCTTTCTTCAAAAAATATCAAATTGAAGGCCCCAACCCCTAAATTGTCTTCCAGGTTCCTGGGCCCTTTTTCTATTCTGAAACAGATTAACCCTGTGGCCTATCAACTCCAACTGCCTCCATCTATGAAGATTTCACCCGTCTTCCACGTTTCCCTTTTGAAACCTTTATTCAAGGCAAACGGTTCGCTGACCCCTCTCTTCGACCTCCTCCTCCCATTGTACCTGGACAACAGGACTTTGAAATTCAATCTATCATTGATTCTCGCATCTCCAGGGGCAAACTCCAATTTTTGGTCCACTGGAAGGGATACGGACCTCAGGATTATTCATGGGTTTCACATTCGGATGTTCATGCTCCTTCCCTACTCAGACATTTCCACCAAAAATTTCCCCTCAAACCATGGTTGGTCCATCCGGAGTATGACCCTCGAGGGGGGGGGGTACTGTAAGGACCGTGCTGCGGGTATACCTGCGTCCAGCGCATCCTTACCTTTTTCTCAGGCCATTCAGGCTCCCCGGCGGCATTATCCACTCCTGGCTGCTTTCCCTGCACCTCCTGCCCCCGCGCGTCAGCCCTACGGGCGCGCGCGCGCACCCAAGCCGCCATTGGTTTGTGCCAGGTGCCTGACTCCGCCTCCGCTGACGCAGCACACGTTCCTTGCGTGTCGCCGCTCGGGTCCCATCAGCTCCGCCTCCCCGCTTCTCCCTCCTTACCTGACCCTTCCCCTGTCTGTCCCTCTGCTCCTCCCCTTCTTCTCTCTGCTCCTGGATCCTCCGGTGCACCTTCCCCATGCTCCGCCTCCTTGGACGTCACGCACATGCCTGGCACGCCCCTTTCCCCATCTGCCTTGCCTCTCAGGTCCTCCTTCCCTTTCTGCCCCTTCCCTTGTCCGTCCCTGTGTTCCTCCTCTCACTCCCTTTTGTTTCAAACTTCCTCTCTCTGCTCTCCTATTAGGTTCCTCTTCGGGCCGCTCCTCTGTCACTCCCCATTCTCTGATTGGTCCCTGCCCCCTATATAATCTCTCTTCTCCATTTCCTCTTTGCTCTGCATAGCTTCTGTACCTTGGTGCTGTCTGCTGTTGCCTGGCCTCTGATATATTTTCAGTGCTGCTCCTGTCCCTGGAATCTTTGCTGACCTCCCTGGATTTGCCCCTTGCTTTGAACTCTACTACGCTGCTCTCTGGAACCCTTTATACCTTGCTTTGGACTTCTACGCTGCAGACCTCTACAACCCTTGGGCACGGCACATGGACTAACTACTACGCTGCTCTCTCCACTCCACGACCCAGGCTTACGGACAATCGATTACGCTGCCCTCTCCAACCCATGTCCCTTGGCATACGAACTTAACCCTTCTACGCCGGAGCTGTCAAGTACGGTATCATTCTTATTACCCGGACCACATACGCTTCTACCACACTCCGGCCGTGCCCCCGTTTGCTGCTAGGTGTGTGGTTTTTCCCTTTCCACCTCAGTCCCGGGTTCTCGTCTGGCTTGTGGGCAGGCTGAGAATTACAATCTAACAGTCAGTCAGAGAAAGTTAAATTTAATACACATAAATCAGCTAATGAAAGGACTAAGAAACAAGAGACCCCCTCTAAAGATAAGAGCAGGGATAGGGCAAACTACACTATACTCCCATCAATCAAATAAAAAAAGATAAAAGAGAGGAAGAAAGAATTCGGAAAAATAATATTAACAAATCAAACTCTGAGAAAAGAGAAAGAGAAGATAGGAAAGAAAAGGATGTAGGGGCCCGGCTAGATCAGGAGGGGTCAGAAGTTTTTTTAGGGGCAGAAGGGTCTTCCACTTTGTGGGAGATGAAGGAACAACGCCAGCCACTGGTGGAGAAAGGGATGAAAACCAGCTCCAAAAGAGAAAGACCGTCAGGGGAAGGAGAGGTAGAAGAAGAAGGAGAATTGAAAAAGAGTGCAAGGTAATTGACAACATTTTTAATTTAAGTAGTATCATTCTTACTGAAGCTCAAGAGAGCATTATATCGAAGTGGTTATCTTTTGCACCAATGAAGGGTCATAGCCACTTTGACCTTTTTGTTGATGCAAGCAGGTTTCTCAGAAAGTTAACAGTTAAGAGGTACTTCCTGGGAAGAAATGTAGAACTTGTTATGAATAGGGAGGTGTCACCAGTGGTAGAACAAGAACATAAATTCATACACACGGGTCTCAAGACTAAATCAACCTTTTACCCCCATTATGCAAGAGTCCATCATCTGGAAGTTTTCTTCCAAATGATATCAAAAGATTTTGAGCGCGTTGCGGAAGAACAGGGGAGAGGTAAGGAGGAGAACCTATCCCTCAAAGAAAAACAAGCCCTTAAAGGACTGACAGAGAATGAAAATCTGGTCATTAAACAGGCTTATAAGGGGGGAGGGGTGGTACTGATGGACCGTGTTAATTATGAGAAAGAGGCACTACGTCTATTAGGTGACACCAGCACATACATTAAATTTGCTTCAAATCCTACCCAAAACTTTGTGGATGAACTTGGATGTCTCTTGGATTGGGTAAATAATTAGGAGTACTCGATGACAAGGAATATCAATTTCTACATACAACCAAACCAAAATTTCCGATGTAGCCAGGTCCCCTGCGATATTACCTTCTCTCCTGTAAATGCGAGCCGAGTAGCACTAAGGGTTGCGGCCGGTATCGCGTTGTGGTGGTTCCGCCGGTTCGCGGAGCATGGTGCCGCCATTGTTAGGGGCGTTGCGCATGCGCGAGAAGCAAGAGCACTCCAGGACTACAGGGAGCTCGCGTCTGCGCAGTTAAGGTGCAGAAAGCCCGCGAAGGACTAGCCAATAGGACAGGAGGATCTCTGTTGGCAACCGGAGATATAATTCGCGCGCAGGAACTACGTAGTTGTTCGGGGACTGGAGCGGCAAGGGGTAAGAGGTAGGGTGCTGGAGTCCGTGAATCCGAGCACTAGGCCAGTACTCCCCTAGGCCCCAGACAGCCCTGAGCCACGCTAGCTGAGTGTGATAGAGCCCGGCCCTAGGTTAGGGACCTGCCCCTTATCTATAAGCCAGTAAGGAATCCAGCGGATGCTGCGCTTTCCGCCGAGAGGTTTGGGCCTATGCTTGGTCCTACAGGGATCTCTAGACTATAAGTGCGGAGGCTCCGTGCGGAGTGACTACAGCCGGAGGACATCAACCGGGTTGTCATTAAGTACAGACGACGGAAGAAGCGGTGATATTATCCACGCTGGAATTCACCTCACCATTGGAGGACATCCAGCGATTCCCTTGCGGTATAGCAGCACCCGCGGCTGGAGCCCGGGCAGGTAACACCACCCCACACGTGCACCAACCAGGCCTATCATTGACATAGTGGCTGCGCAGTCACACACAAATACATATACGCTGGTCTACGAATTGGGAGTGCAAGACGTTGGGTGGGACTCATTGGATTTGAGGGTGGGATTATTGTGTTGGGACGGTAGCGTCCGCCGAGACGCATAAAGTGTGGACACCCGCCGTGGTGTCCGTGATAGCTAACCTTGAGGAAACGTTGAGTTGGGTTACCTTTAGAGAGGGACACCTGTACTACATGTTTGACGTCTATGTTTTAGTGATCAGTAAAGAAGTATCCGTTCTTATACATTATTGTATGTGTTTATTGATTGTCCTGCGAGGAACCACTCCCCCTCTGGTGGGAGCCATCGCAGGTGGAGGCGCTGCATCATTGTAAGTAATATCCATAGTATAATTGCCCCAGGTTCCCCGTGGCGGAAGCTCAGCCCTCCTGTGAGCTAACAGGTTATGCACCACACTGAGTAACTATATATGTTTAATGCACCCACACAGTATAATCTGCGATTGGGGGGGGGGGGAAACCCGTTACATTTGGAGGCGCTGCTGAGAGTCTTAGACCTGGGGTGCCCTATTCAACAAACGTTCTAGAATGTCTCCCGTATTCCCATGCCTGTCGCGCTCAGAAGTATATGAGTGGGCTACGAGGCTGGAAGTGCCACCGGCACGAACTCTGGCAGTGTGTGGCATCCCTATAGACATCCCGTCTATGGCCCTCCGAGTGGCTCTTTGCCAACATTCTCATCTCCGGGGTAAAAACGCCCTAGCCTTGGTGGATCAATGCACAGAGACCAAAGGGCACTATTCAGTATTAGTGGACATTGGGCACGAGGTAAATGAAGAACAAGGACCATCTAGTGTATGGTTTGACGATCCGGCCGAGTCGAGCTGTGTGGTAGTATAACCTGCGCGGCCTATCAAGTCAGAACCTGACAGCTCTCACACGAACTTAAAGGAGGCGGATATGTGCGCCTCATCTTCTACCCCTGAGAGTTATTGCGAGTCTATAGTAGGCACAGTTGCCGACCACAGCCCACCGCTCAGTATTGCCCCGGTCCCGACTAGCGGAAGAAACGAGATTCAAATGTTAGCTCAAAGTCTTGCCGAGTTGGGAGGAGCCAGGGCTGATGCCTCAATGCAACAACAATATCGTAAATTGAAGACCTTTTCAGGCACTAAACCGACTCCAACGGGCGAAGAGGCATTCGACGCCTGGATAGAGTATACCTCACAGGTGGTGGAGGAGTTGACATGTCCTGAGCTAGTCAAACGCCAACGCATAATGGAGTGTCTCCGGACCCCCGCTTCCATCACTATACGGCTGGCTAAAGATCAACATGCAGACATCCCTGCTCAGAAAATGTTGGAGACACTCGAGCGTGCCTACGGGTGGACCGAGGATGAAGGCCAACTGATGCTGAGGTACCTAAATCTTCGCCAGAAGCCGGGGGAGGAGCTGTCTGTCTATCTCCACCGAATTAGGCAAGTCCTATGGGATATGCGGAAACGAGACCAGATCAAGTCCACTCAGGTGGACGAGTATTGTTGGAATCAATTCCAGAAAGGAGCCCTGCCCGACAACCCTATCGCCCTCCTGGTCAAATGCTCCCTGATGCGGAACGAACCCCCTAGCTGGGAAGATCTAGTAGATGAGATCAACAAGCATGAGGCATATGGCCGGTTGCCTCCTCCCGCCAAGAGTAAGGAGTCCACCCCCAGTGACCCGCCTAAAGCCACTGGGGCTAAAGCCAAGAATCCCGCGACTCCAGAAGAGGAAGTCGCCCCTAAGGGTGCGGTCCCCAAAGCTAGGCCGAGTCGAAATTCCCCACCCCCCCGTACCGTGGCCATCCGGAATCAAGGGACTGCCTTTGCTACACCTGCGGTAAGAAGGGCCATCTCACTCGGGCCTGCCCAGAACGGGAGGAGCTCCCCGAAGACAAAACTTCCACTCGACCAAACCCAGCTCGGACGATGATATGCCAAGCACGAGCCACCGAACCTGACGGGGAAACCCCTCAAGGGAACCCCCCAGCCCCGGCCGATACCGAGGCCCAGACGGACCCATCAAACCGAGGGCCGTACAGCCAAGTAGGCCCTGTAGCCATTGTACCCATCTTAGTAGAAGGGATCTATGCATCAACCCTACTGGATACAGGGTCGCAAGTGACCATCATTTATCATCCGTTCTACGAACAGCACCTCCGGCACTGTACCCTGCGTCCGGCTGAGCACGTGACCGTACGAGGGCTAAGCAATGAAGACTACCCTATCACTGGGATTGTACAGGTGCAGATGGAAATACTCCAGCTGAACATCGGGAAACGACACCCCATGCAGTTAGCGGCTTTGGTATGCCCAGAACCCCAAGGGCAATACAAGTACCCGATCATTCTAGGCACTAACGCGGATATAATACAAGAAGTGTTCTGGCAGTACCTAAAAGAGACTAACGAATTACCCCTAGCTACCGCTCTTCTAGACCCAGTTCTACGAGACGAGTGCCAACAGATTTATGCCCTGGAACGACATGGGGAGTTATACAATCGCCAGGCTGGACTGATGACCATATTACCGGGGGGAGTGCGGAGACTGCCCGTCTGGTGTTGCTACCCGGACCGAGATGGGGAGGATCAGCTTTTCTCTCTGGAAAATACCCCGGAAGAAGAAGTTCAGAGAGGGTATAAGATACTACCGGAGGTGAGGGAATGGACCACTAAAATCCCCCGCCGAACCCACGTGTATGTACAGAATATCTCCCCCTTTCCGATGGAGTTGGATGCCGGACAGAAGTTGGGAAGCATATATCCGGTCAGCCCTGTCATAGACACACCAGAGGTGAAGGCGGCGGCCGCGGGCGAGCAGCTCGTTGAAATGAATTTCAATTTCGGTGAGTCGACACTATCCACCCAGTGGAAAGAACGACTGGTCGCGCAGCTGACCCAAAGACGACATGTGTTCTCCACGAGTGAGATGGATGTGGGGTGTAGCCGCAGTGCCCAAAATACCATCCGATTGAGTGATACCACCCCGTTCCGCGAACGGTCGCGCCGCCTCGCCCCCCGAGATATAGATGATGTGAGGAATGTTCTCCATGATATGGAAGAGTCCGGGATCTTGATAGAGTCGCGTGGCCCATATGCGTCCCCCATCGTGGTGGTGCGTAAAAAAAATGGAGCTGTACGATTGTGTATTGATTATCGGACATTGAACAACCGCACAATACCGGATCAGTACACCCTCCTGCGCATCGAAGAACTACTGAACGCGTTAAATGGAAGTCAGTGGTTCAGTGTGCTCGATCTCCGATCCGGGTACTATCAGGTGCCTATGAGCGCGGAGGATCAAGAAAAAACTGCTTTCGTCTGTCCCTTAGGGTTCACCCGTATGCCCCAAGGTATATGTGGGGCACCGGCCACGTTCCAGAGGTTGATGGAAAAGACTATTGGGGACATGGTTCCACGGGAATGTCTGGTATACCTGGATGACATTATCGTCTTTGGGAAGACCTTAGAGGAACACGAAGAGCGGTTATTCAAGGTAATCGACCGTCTGGGGAACGAAGGATTGAAATTATCCCTAGACAAATGCCGTTTTTGCCACACATCGGTGACCTACGTGGGACACATAGTGTCCGCCAAGGGGAACGCCACTGATCCTGCCAAGGTAGAAGCTGTAGTAAACTGGCCGCGCCCCGAGAACGTCACAGAGTTGCGGTCCTTCCTAGGCTTCTGCGGATATTACCGCCGCTTTGTGGAAGGATACTCGAGCAAGGCTAAGCCCCTGAACAACCTATTAAAAATATATCCCTCAGAAACCGGGAAGAAGGCTATCTCGGCTAGCCAACCGTTCGGTGACCAATGGACATCGGAGTGTGAGCGAGCCTTCCTGAAATTAAAGGGATGCCTGACCGAGGCACCCGTGCTTGCGTATGTGGACCCCGAGCAGCCATACGTCCTGCATGTGGATGCCAGTTTGAATGGACTGGGCGCCGTCCTGCACCAGAAGCATCCTGAAGGTCTGCGGCCTGTGGCTTACATCAGTCGCAGCCTGACACCCAGCGAGCAGAGATACCCCGTCCACAAGTTGGAATTCCTGGCTCTCAAGTGGGCTATTACCGAGAAGCTACACGATTACCTGTACGGGGTTGCTTTCGAAGTAAGGACCGATAACAACCCCCTTACTTATGTCAATACCTCAGCCAAACTGGACGCTGCCGGACACCGCTGGTTGGCCGCCTTGAACAGTTATAACTTCTCCATGAAGTACAAGCCAGGACCCCTGAATGTCGGAGCGGACGCCCTTTCCCGAAGACCCGGGCTAAGTGCTACCCTTGATGACGAGGAATGGGAAGAACTGCCTGGGCCTGCGGTGCAAGCTATGTGCATCATGGCCGCTATCATTGACGACCAAGTGGCGTTCTCAGAATTAAGAGTAGTCGATTCATTGGGATGTCGGTCGCAGGCTGTCCCAGACGCTTACTGTGATCCCAAAGGGATGAATATCACGCCTGATAAAGTACTACGGTGGAAGGACCTAGTAGATTACCAAGTGCGAGACCCTATTATCGGTATCATCCGGAGAGCCGTAATAAAGGAGAACCCGGCCCTGCTTAAGTGTGCCCCCAAAAACTTGGTAGCCCTACTCATGTGGGAGTGGGATCATTTCAAAATAGACAATTGCTTACTCTACCGGGTGGTCCAATACCACAACCACCCGGACAGAAGACAACTAGTCCTCCCTAAGAACCTACAATTTCTGGTGCTGAAGGCTCTACATGATGATCATGGACACCTTGGTACCGACAAGACCTTTGGGCTGGTCCGAGATCGGTTCTTTTGGCCTAAAATGCGAGAGGCTGTTGAGCGTCATTGTCGTCGATGCCCCCGGTGTGTACAGCGAAAAACCCTGCCCACCCGAGCGGCCCCCATGGGTCATCTGCAGAGTTCGGGCCCCATGGACCTTGTGTGTATGGACTTCCTGTGTATTGAACCGGATAGCCGGGGGATATGCAATGTGCTGGTTATCACCGACCACTACAGGCGTTATGCTCAAGCTTTCCCTACTAAAGACCAAAAAGCCATCACCGTGGCAAAGATATTATGGGAGAAATACTTTGTACATTACGGCCTCCCCAACCGCCTCCACTCTGACCAAGGGCGGGACTTCGAGAGTACCTTGATCAGGGAACTGCTACAAATGTTAAACATTGCCAAATCTCGAACGACCCCATATCACCCTGAAGGAGATGCCCTACCAGAGCGGTTTAATCGGACATTGTTCGACATGCACGGAACCCTACAGAGTGCGCAGAAATCGGAATGGAGTCGGCATGTAGAAACCTTGGTGCATGCGTATAATTCTACCCGACACGAGTCAACCGGGTTCTCCCCGTACTTCCTGATGTTTGGGAGAGAAGCCCGCTTACCAGTGGATGTGCGTCTTAGAATCTCCACGGATGGGATACATAATGCTACCCATTTTAAATATGTGCAACGACTCAAAGACAGCTTGCAACAGGCATATTGGCAGGCAGAGAAATCCAACGCTAAGCTCAATGCTGATAATAAGAGGCGATACGACCATAAAGTCCAATATCGGGAACTTCGGCCAGGAGATCCTGTGTTGCTTCGGAACTTAGGCGTCCCAGGAAAACATAAGCTGGCCGACCGTTGGAGAGATGGAGTGTACGAGATAGAATCCCAAATGCCTGGCCTCCCAGTCTATCGTATCAAAGACACTAACGGCCGGGTAAAGGTATGGCACCGCAATCATCTTCTTCCCATTCCTCAAGTGGAAGATTGAGATATTGGCCACACCGCTCAACGGTGAGCCCGATTTACCAGAGCAGGGTCAAGAGACTGTCCATAATGAGACCCCCTCTGACACTATGGAAGACCCATTGGAGGGACCCTCTCAAAGGGACCACTCCACAGAAGGGGCATCTCCCGGAGGAGCTACGGGTAAAGGGCCCTGTAGGCCAACGCCTACTGAGGTGGCACCAACAGGCCAGCCTTTGGATCCACAGAGCCCGAGCTTTGTTCCTAACAGAGACTATTCAGAGACATTTCTCCCCTCAAGGGAAGAGGCTGAGCCTCAGTACTGTGCTTATTACTCCCCCGAGGGAGTTGCTGAAGAACAGCTCAGATGGAGCCAAAGAATCAGGTACCCTCCAACGCGGGTAGCCTATGATCAGATGGTGGCACCCCATTATGAGACTCAGCAGTGTTCTCGGAGCAAGATCCAATCTGTGATTGTGATGCTCACAGAGTTGTGTAACATTGTATAGAGTCATGCATGTGCTAAGTTATGTCTCCAATGCATTTTTCATTATATAAATGCTGTATATAGTTATGATATTGGTGTCCCTAGCGAGGACGTTGGGGATTTTACTGGGGGAGGATGTAGCCAGGTCCCCTGCGGTATTACCTTCTCTCCTGTAAATGCGAGTGTAGTTACCTTCTCTCCTGTAGTGCCGAGGAGCACTAAGGGTTGCGGCCGGTATCGCGTTGTGGTGGTTCTGCCGGTTCGCGGAGCAGGGCGCCGCCATTGTTAGGGGCGTTGCGCATGCGCAAGAAGCAGGAGCACTCCAGGACTACAGGGAGCTCGTGTCTGCGCAGTTAAGGTGCAGAAAGCCCGCGAAGGACTAGCCAATAGGACAGGAGGATCTCTGTTGGCAACCGGAGATATAATTCGCGCGCAGGAACTACGTAGTTGTTCGGGGACTGGAGCGGCAAGGGGTAAGAGGTAGGGTGCTGGAGTCCGTGACTCCGAGCACTAGGCCAGTACTCCCCTAGGCCCCAGACAGCCCTGAGCCACGCTAGCTGAGTGTGATAGAGCCCGGCCCTAGGTTAGGGACCTGCCCCTTATCTATAAGCCAGTAAGGAATCCAGCGGATGCTGCGCTTTCCGCCGAGAGGTTTGGGCCTATGCTTGGTCCTACAGGGATTTCTAGACTATAAGTGCGGAGGCTCCGTGCGGAGTGACTACAGCCGGAGGACATCAACCGGGTTGCCATTAAGTACAGACGACGGAAGAAGCGGTGATATTATCCACGCTGGAATTCACCTCACCATTGGAGGACATCCAGCGATTCCCTTGCGGTATAGCAGCACCCGCGGCTGGAGCCCGGGCAGGTAACACCACCCCACACGTGCACCAACCAGGCCTATCATTGACATAGTGGCTGCGCAGTCACACACAAATACATATACGCTGGTCTACGAATTGGGAGTGCAAGACGTTGGGTGGGACTCATTGGATTTGAGGGTGGGATTATTGTGTTGGGACGGTAGCGTCCGCCGAGACGCATAAAGTGTGGACACCCGCCGTGGTGTCCGTGATAGCTAACCTTGAGGAAACGTTGAGTTGGGTTACCTTTAGAGAGGGACACCTGTACTACATGTTTGACGTCTATGTTTTAGTGATCAGTAAAGAAGTATCCGTTCTTATACATTATTGTATGTGTTTATTGATTGTCCTGCGAGGAACCACTCCCCCTCTGGTGGGAGCCATCGCAGGTGGAGGCGCTGCATCATTGTAAGTAATATCCATAGTATAATTGCCCCAGGTTCCCCGTGGCGGAAGCTCAGCCCTCCTGTGAGCTAACAGGTTATGCACCACACTGAGTAACTATATATGTTTTCTGCACCCACACAGTATAATCTGCGATTGGGGGGGGGGGGGGAAACCCGTTACATCAATATTTAACTTTTTACCCAAAGTTCATAACAGTGTAGTCGATCCCCCGGGCAGACCCATTGTCTCGGGGATCGAGTCACTAACAGCTAATTTATCCTTGTACATCGATGTATTCCTACAGGAACTTGTCAAAACTCAAAAGGCCTATCTAAGAGACACCACTGATATAATTAATAGATTGGGTGACAATGAATGGGAAGATCATTTCATACTTGTGACTAGTGACGTTGCGTCGCTATACACGAGTATTGAACACAACAAGGGATGTGATGCAGTAAGAGAAATCTTGCTAAGGGACAATGATCTACCCGATTTACAAAGGGAGTTCATCATTGATGGCATTAGATTTATACTTGGTCACAACTATTTTTGGTATAGAGGACAATTCTATTTGCAGAAATGTGGAACGGCGATGGGGAAGAGATTCGCACTGAGCTATGCGAACCTGTTTATGGCCGTGTGGGAAAATAGGAACATCTGGCCTTGGGGCGTGCTCGACGCATATCTCGTTCTCTACCGCCGTTTCATCGTTGATTTGTTTTTTATTTGGAGGGGTGGAGAAGAGGAACTGTGCAAATTTTTAACTGCGATGAATGTGCATGATGACAATCTTAGATTCACTCATACATGGAACATAGAAACAATACATTTTTTAGACCTTACGCTCTATGTTGAAAATAACAGCATTAAAACTAAAACGTATTTCGAAGAAATTGACAAGAACAATTATATTTTAAGAACTAGCTGTCATTTACCAAGGTGGATGGACAATGTCCCATCCGGTCAATTTTCAAGAATACGTCGGAACTGTACAGACCAAGATCAGTTACAGATACAGGCAGATAGGATCAAACACAGATTTATTGAAAAAGAGTATAGAAAGGAAAGACTGGACCAGGCAATGGCAAAAGCAGAACAACTAGTGAGACAAGATCTATTGAAACCTAAACAAAAAAATAAGATCAACCAAGGAAAATTTGATTTCGCATTTTTAACCGGTCACAGTAGAGAGGCAGGCAAAATTACCAACATTATAAAAAACACTGGGACATTCTAAAAAATGACCCAGTCTTAGGGAGCAATATACCGGATCACCTTCAAATTATTTTTAGAAAAGCCTGTAATCTACGGAACAGGTTAGCACCAAGTGTACTAAGGGAGAAAAAGGAGAAAGACAGTTCATGGTTGAATATTGGAAAAGGTTTCTATGGATGCAGAAAATGCAGAGCCTGCCAATTTAGATCCTTGGACCAGACTGATTTTTGCTCACACGTTACGGGTGAGGCATTTTCTATTGAGTCGTGTATGACGTGCAGATCCATCCATGTTATCTATTTACTGGAGTGTTCCTGTAACATCCAGTATGTAGGGAAAACCAGTCGGCAAATCAGGACCAGGATCATTGAACACCTTAGTGGTATTAAGAGGAAAGTACCATCACACAGTGTACCTGTACATTTCACAGAGGTACACAGTGGTGACACTACCAGCTTTAAATTTACAGCCATTGAACAAGTCCAAGCACATTGGAGGGACGGGGATAGGGATGTAGAGCTCCTTAAAAGGGAGGCCTTCTGGATCCATCGTTTGAGAACCCTAACACCAAGGGGCCTCAACATGGAGATAGACCTTGCTCCCTTTCTCCGTTAAGATTTACTAACATCAATACCTCCTTTAATGCTTTGTCTCTCTCTCCCTTAGGATTTTGTCATCCTTCATTGCACTCTGTGCTTTAGCGTTTATATATTCAGCTAGTCTAGGTTGATCATCCCATCTTTGTTACACTTGTTTTTGTACTTTTTCATATATCTTGCCTGTACATTTTCTGTCATCTTCCATTATGAGTGACTATAATGCATCATCCATTTGCACTCTTTCCCCCCCCCTCCCATTTACTTTACATGGGATTTATCACATTCATTGTCATCATACATCCCGTATATGCCATTTATGTATGAGTCTACATGGATAACCCCAGTCCCCGTACCCCCGTTTTTTCAGTATTATACATTGTTCTTTCTTCAAAAAAATATTTTTTATAAGATATTAATTCTTTATATTCATTTGGAGCATTCATTGTTCCATATATTTTAATAATATTTTTTAAATATATATTTTAATTATCATTAATATAGATTTTTTGTTACAGTGCTCTCCACCCTTTCATCTCCATTCCACTTCCTTTCATTTTTATAGCTGGATTATGTATTATGGACATTGCTGTTGTTGTACATTGTTTAATGAATACAGTATTGAAATTTATACATGTTAAGATCAACGCTTATGTAGTGTATTATATTTTGAGTTCCTGTGTATTCCACTTTAGAAGGTATTTACATCCTCAATGGATGCCTATTAGGATATATACGCTTGCTGTTCGTAGCTTTAGTGCAGCTGCTGCATTAGAAGAGAGACACTGATTGGAGCACACATAGTAGTTAGGGTATTTAAGCCTGCAGTTTGTAGTGGGACATCATACTCCTGACGAAGCCAGAGACCCTACAAGGTTGGTGAAACGCGTTGAGGAGGAGTTCCTGAGCTAGTTGGATTAATCCTATGTTCGCGTAGGCGCTTTAGAGCCAGAGAGAGAAGCCGGGGGAAGTGACGTCACGAAGTCGATGGCTCGACAAAGCGGAAGAGCAGAGCACACCACGAGGCTGACCGGCTGTAAGCATCCCCTCTGTAGGGAGGTGGTGAGAACATCTGATGCACCGCGACCTTTGATTATATCCATTGCGCTTTTTTATAGCACTATTGTAACACACTACTGTGTGTTCATTTTTATCCATTGTCATAAAGCTGTGTTTATTATAGTGATCTGCACTTTTAGTTCTTTCTCTCGAGTGCTATCATCTGCTACACTGACTGGCACATTGAGGAGCCTACCACATCTATATATCCTCATCACATTCCAGTGCCTGTTTTCCATGGGAATCCTGTAAGTAAGATATCCATAGAGCCAAGTTATCACTTTATCTCTATATTGCTGTACCACCTACACTTAGTAGTTGTTTATTTCCATTCTCTTCCGGCCGATATGCTCCCCCTGCATTACAAGAATATCCTCCAAGTTTTTGGAGCCAGTGAAGACAGGATCCACCAGAGGGTTTGAGCTGGTTATCAGTATCATTTTTTATTATTGCACGTGTATATCACAATATTTATTTTAGTAATTATACTGTAGTTAGCGCCTTTTGTCACTATCACGCATTCAGACAGGTGGTATAAAAAATGAAAAAATGTATTGCCCAACCAGCATAACAAAAAAGGAGGTGTGGACCCTCCTACGCATTTCACACCAAATGTGCTAAATGTGATTAAGCACATTTGGTGTGAAACGCGTAGGATGGTCCACATCTCCTTTTTTGTTATGCTAGTTGGCCAATACATTTTTCATTTTTTGATACCACCTGTCTCACATTTCTCTGGGCAGTGCGCTTCTCTTTGCATTTTTTCGGCTGTGCTGATCTTTACCTGCAGCTGGACACGCCTTCAATGAATTTCAGTTGGCTTAAGGAGTGGGTAAGATATAAAGAAGGCCATTTGATTGATGACAAGATTTACTACAAACTTTGGTGAGTTTTTTTTCACTTTTATTACATTATTGTCTCCAATGAGGTGCGGCGAAGTGAGAACATCATTTTTTCTGTTACCTTCAGGAGACCCAAGAAAGTTGAAATCATTATTTCTCACCTAGTAGTATACCCACTCCTACTAAGGAAAGCCATTATTCCATGATATTTGTGATGGAGAATTACTGAATTTATTTCTGGGACTATTAGAGTACCCATTACACTATATACTCTGGCATGTAACATACTAGCCTTCATATCTAGATAAATAACGGTAAACTATATAAACTACCATTAAATGGAACTGAATCAACATAGAAAATACACAATATACACATTTTGGCCTAAAATATATAAATAATTAGACAGCATTAATATAATCAAAATATACTATTTGAAAAGAAAAAAAAATATATATATATATATATATATATATATATAAAAAAAGAAAAGAAAGTAGCGCCAAAAGGTATACAATTATAAATGCAAATAACAATAAATGATACTGAAACACCCTTATATAAAATAATTAATTACCTATTAACAATAATATACTATAATGAACACTTATATACATAACATAACAAAATCAAAGTCCAATGTCCAAACCCTACAATGAGTCCTGACAGGTAGCACCAGGACAATGTACAGAATCCAGGGGCCCACGGCAGCTCTCACAGGGAGTAACCAGTTCCACAGCAAAATCTATAAGAAAAACAAAATAGAGAGCGCACGCCCCATAGTGTAACACTGTAACATTTAATGTAGGGAAGAATGGGAGGTGGGATTAAAAACACTCACAATGTGTAAATTAAAATTGAGCAGTATGTGATTAATAATCACCACCAAGGCAGGTCCAAACCGCAGCAATAGGAGTCCAAGAACAGCTGGGATCAGTCTCCCAAACAGCACTGTCTCTCCGGTTCACTCGAAATCCTCCAAATCAATCTGGTATCAGAGTTCGCCTTATTATAACTCCATGTGCTCCCCGGCCGTAAAGGATGCACACAACGTGATGACGTAATGTCGCAAGGTACGTCCCTGACGCGTTTCGTCGCAACAAATGCAACTTTATCAAAGGGAATGTCCCTGAACAAGAATGGCAGTGTATAAGTACTGAAAGGTCTCAATCTTGATTGGTAGATGAACTAAGTGATGATACCTCCCCTAGAAACGAGCCGTAGCTTAGCAGATATACAATTAAACTTTAACTATTTCAATTTGGCTGTTTATAATAGATTCAAATCAATAATATATATATATTTTCCAAAAAATAAATAATGAAATAAACGGACTCTCCAGTAGAGATATACTGCCATATGATGTAAAAACATAGGTCTATAATATATACTGCTATAAATGAGTAAATAATACACTATGTAATAAAGGAATACTAAAATATATCAAATACATAACAACCTATAAGTACCTCAAATGTTACACTAATTCATATAAAATATAATACATATATAATAAGAATTTAATGAATATGACAAAATTACCTAAGTTTAAAATTACTATAAAATTATTATAAAAATCCTTGTGTTTTGACACTTACATGATATACAATCCAAAAACAATTGGTTTTATGTTTATGAAACCAATAGCACATTCATAAATACACAGATGGCAATTACAATATCTAGCATAGACAAAAATGGAGATTTGTTAAAATGTCCACATAAATCAAATATATTTGTTAAATTCTGAAGAAGAAAGGAATGTGAAAAAATATAGATGATGATAAATAAGGTAATATAAAATGACAAGTGTGAGGGGAAAGGTGAGATGGTGGGAGGAGGGGGAGAGGGGGAGGAGGGAGGAGGGGAGGGGGGAGGGTAAAAAGGGGGGGGGAGAGGGGGGAGAGGGGGGTAGGCAGGGGAAAACAGGATTTACAGCAGTGGACAGGGATTTGTAAAAAGAGGGGGTAGGGCCAAAAAGAACAACAGAGAGTAAAACAGAGAAAACATGCCCGTGATGTTTGACAAGCTTATACCAATGTACTGGTATCTAAACATTCATTTAGACCACCGGGGGTGAGAGTCCCCAACCGGTGTATCTAAAAGGTCTCCCTTTTACAGAGCGTTTTAAAACGGTCCTCACCTGATTCACTAGGAGGAATGTGCTCAATTCCCATAATTTTTAAGGATTCCGGATCCTTATTGTGTTTACTAGTAAAATGTCTCGGTAAACTATGTTCAGGGACATTCCCTTTGATAAAGTTGCATTTGTTGCGACGAAACACGTTAGGGATGTACCTTGCGACATTACGTCATCACATTGTGTGCATCCTTTACGGCCGGGGAGCACATGGAGTTATAATAAGGCGAACTCTGATACCAGATTGATTTGGAGGATTTCGAGTGAACCGGAGAGACAGTGCTGTTTGGGAGACTGATCCCAGCTGTTCTTGGACTCCTATTGCTGCGGTTTGGACCTGTCTTGGTGGTGATTATTAATCACATACTGCTCAATTTTAATTTACACATTGTGAGTGTTTTTAATCCCCCCACCAATTCTTGTCTACATAAATGTTACAGTGTTACACTATGGGGCGTGCACTCTCTCTGTTTTGTTTTTCATATATATATATATATATATATAAATATATATATATATATATATATATATATTGCATGATTTGAAATGCTTGTCAATAAACCAGCCAAAACCTTAGAAAAGATAGCAAATGATACTCAATACCGCAGATCGTAAACAATGTCAAAATATAAAAGAGAAATACCAAATACCACAGTTCATCAATAGGTATCTATAAAGGAAGACATAACTCTCAATGATGGGCCTAAAATAGAAAACTACAAAAACCCATATAAATTAGAAATCAGCCTTCCAAAGTATATACATAATAATAGATAATAAAACATAAAAATGTTAAATAATGTAAGGGGAAAAAATCCCAACAAATATGAAATATCTCAAAAAACATAATCAATATCTTATAACTGAAATATGGTATATTGTATAGAACTCTTAATCAAACCAATAGCATCTATAAAGGGCTGAGACCAATGGGTATGAAGGTCATATAAATCATAAAAAATGTTTAAGCTCCCAATCAATATTAATTCCTGAGGGATGTAAAGTATCTAAACTGAAAATCCAGAACATTTCTCATTTATTGAGCATGCTCAGTCGATCCCCTCCCTGAAGGGGAGCAAGAACATGCTGAACACCCAAAAAAGTGAAGTTTCCAATTCCACCCTGAGGACAGTTGGAAAAATGTCTTGATACTGGGTGTAATAAATCACCTTTTTTCACAGCGCGGACATACTCCATTATCCTCTTTTTAAGAGGCCTAATGGTACATCCAATATAACCCATGCCACAACCACATCTAAGAAGATACGCTGTGTGGCTGGATTTGCAATTAATAAAGGTTTGAATTGTCCACTTAGTTTTTGGTTTGATGCACTTTACTTTCTTGATTGGGGTAGCATATTGACATATGACACAGTGTCCACATTTGTGAAAGCCCTTTGGAATGTTTATAACTCTGGAGTCCATTAATCAAGAATCAAACAGACTAGGTGAAAGAAAAGACGTTAGTGATTTAGCTTTTCTAAATACAAACTTTAGTCTGTCCTTGAGGATGGTATTTAAATCTCTGTCCTACTTTAAAGTGTACCATTGTTTGTTAATGATTGACCGTATACAGTCTGATTGTCTGCTCTGTTGTGTTATGAATAGAGGTGTAGATGCATCTCTACTATGAGATGCCTGTTTACATCTCCTTTGATGACTTCGAGAAGATCTGTTCGGTCCATTAATTTAGCTGCATTGAGGGCTTTGTTGTAATGGGATTCCCTATATCCTCTAGCTAGAAATCTAGAGGCCAGATCTTTAGATTGTACTTCAAAGGAATCCTCAGTAGAGCAAAGCCTTTTTAATCTTAGAAATTGCCCCTTTGGGATGCCTTTTTTCAGTGATCTGTTATGATTACTGTCAGCCATAAGATAGGTATTTCTTGCATTGGGCTTTCGGTATATGTCTGTTTCAATATCTCGGTTTAGATCAATATACAACATTTAACCTAAATAATAAATATGATGAATATTGTGTTCAAATGTGAATACACTGGCGACACACTTTATTCGAGCTCGGCTAGTCCCACGAATTCGGGTATACCCGGGTGTATTGAGGTTTGTGACTGTTTTCTGTTCGAGTGCATTGCGTTATTTTCCAGGCAGGGATTGAAGCATTTTATTCCCGCTGGCTGCAATACTGCACAGTATATATATATATATATACTGCATTACAATTCATGAATTTATGCCATCTGGTAGACACGCGAAGCATTGCAGCCAATTAAATCCTAATCATTATCATTTAACAGATCAGCCGCCCGTCAGCCAGGCATGAACCCAGGCTGGGAAGGCAAACGCAACGGGGCTTGTCAGAGGTGAGGAGCGGCGCATTCCAGGTATCTGCCAGGTACATACTGGGTATTTGCTCGAATAAAGTGTGTCGGTGCAGTATAAGGTTATAATTGTGTGTGAATAAATGTTTGAAGTGTAGGAAAGTCACCATCCCAGATAAATAGAAGATCTATACACTGGCGACCAACTTTATTCTTACTTGGCTAGCTCCGCGAATTTCAGAAGATCCCGGTGATGTGCGGTTTTGTGTCGTTTTCTCCCGGGGTGTATAGCGTTATTTTCGTGGCTGTGATTTAAGCATTTTATTCCCGCTGTCTGCAATACTGCAATGCCGTGTAAAAATGCATGGGGGCGTTTGCGAGCTGTTGTCTCTGAAGTCTAATACCTTTGCGGTTCAACCTACAGTACAGTACACAGTCTGTGCGTGCGTGCGCAGTAATAGTAAAATTGCATATTTAATTTATTTTAAAGTACAGTACTGTACATGCTCGGACCCTGTTGGGGTGAAGTGAGGGGGTTCCTAACATCTGGGGGAAAATGAATATTAATTCTATGGTGAGTACTGTCTTGTTGCCGTATTATTTTGGTGGGGTACTTCTTTAGGGGGCTGACCATTACTGTACATTAAAACTTTTCTTTTTTTTCCTCAGAAAAGAAAACGGCTAATGGGGGGATTTCGATGGATAATATTGTACTGTATGCTGATGTTTTCTGGCCGTACAGTATACTGTGTAATAAACCCTGAATAAATAAAACTATGCATTTATTCTACATATTCAGTATCGTTTCATTATGTGTCTTCCACAGTATACTGTACAGTGGTATACAGTGCCTAACATCTATGGGCAAAAAGAATTTTATTCCTAGGTGCCCTAGAACAGAAGTTCCCACGCCAATTGCCCGTGAACTTGACCGCGGCCCAAGTAGTTCCCACGCCAATTGCGCAAATATAATGTAAAATAACCCGTTCTGTGGGTCTGAGTGGGTTGAAATTTACCTGGTCCTCATGCGGGAGGACCCTTGCCACAGTGGCAAAATATCAGCCTTCCAAGACCCCCGAAACCGGAGATACAAAAAGACAGTTTAAAAGCACATTACCAAAGTGGCTTTTTTTCTGCCATGCAAGTCAATGGCAGAAACCTGAACTTTAACATCACCCTGACTACGTTCTGTTGCCACGAGAGGGTCGCAATCCTGCCGCAACTAGGACTACATGGTCACCGAATATGAGCCCTCTAGGTCAAACAGAACCGGAGTTGTGAGTTCCAGGTTTCTGCTCATTCTGACTTAGCCGGTTCAAAGCTTTCTCCGCCATTTGCGCTCAATGGTAGGACCCTCCTCGCTCGCGTGACCCTTTCTCACCGCCATTACTGCTGGGACCCTGTTGGGGTCAAGTGAGGAGGTTCCTAACATCTAGGGGCAAAATGAATTTTATTTCTAGGTGCCCTAGAACAGAAGTTCCCACGCCAATTGACCTAGTTCCCACGCCAACTGCCGTAGTTCCTACGCCAATTGCGCGACCAGTCAGTTAAAAAACAGTGCAGCAAGCCTCTACAGTACATTTGTTACACTGGCAAAGGAGCAAATGGAAACAATGTGAGGCAATTCAACATGTTCTTTTATTGGTGGAGTCAGTACAAAAACATTTATTTACAATATTGAAACATTTAAAGTGCACAGCAATTCTAACCATCAACACACAATAATACATTCTGCAGCCTTTATTAAATTCTTCTGCCACAAAACATTTTTGGTGCATGGAGCAGCCTGAGTCTAATTACACCATTCCCCTCCCCCAACCCTTAGAGGCCTGTTGTTTAAACGGTAATGCTTTGAAAAATCCCCTCTCGAATTTGAAATGTAAATCTGATGTGCACAGCACTGTGAGAATTGAGAGTACACTGATACAGTATTTCATCAGGGTGTGAAAATATTTGTCAGTCACTATGGTTTACAGTCACATGTTTTTAATACAATACAGTACATTCTTTAATATCCTTAAAATAAAAATATATAAATCCTGGTAAAATATTTTATAAATAAATAAATAAAATAATTCATTGGTGCACTGTAGGGGTGGCTTTCAATGATTATGATTCGCAGGAAAGTGAATAAATATTTATTTTATTTTATCAGGAACCAAAAAATACAAATATAAAAATAATCAGGAATAATACATACAGTAATGCAGTCTTTATTAAGTTATTTCGGCAGCTTGAAATTGGATAACCATTTGGAAAACCTTTGTAAAACATGGGGAAACATGAGTAATGCACATTTATAGAAAATATTATTTAATACTACAGTATATACAGTACAGTACTGTAATGTACTGTATACTATACTGTACTGTATATACTGTACTGTATAGTAAAATTAATTTTTCTTTAGTCTTTATCTTTTCCTCAATCTGTCGGCAATACAGTAGTTCATTGAGAGAGGAGAGGTTTTGTGTACATCATTGCTGCTGTTTATATACTGTACATATGACTGTACAAGCAGATTTGACTGGACACAACGCCCCCATCCCCCTAGGCCACCGTTTTTCCTGGAACGGCAAGAAAACCAAAAATTTGTGCAGTTACTGTACTGTATTATGGCAGAACTACTGTAGGTGGCTGGTGCAGCTTTGTCTGGAAAGAAAAAAAATGGGGCAGTTAGTAGGCAGTTACTGTAGTACTGTCAAACTAGTGTACTGTATACTGTACTGGAACTACTGTATACTCTGACTACTGTTAAATTCTATGTACTGTAACCTGATGGCTGGTGCTGCTCTCTCTGTAAAGAAAAAACTAACTACTGTATACAGTACTAGTACTCTTACTATCTGGAAAGAAAAAATCTTTGCCATACATACCTGTAACATACTGTACTTACAATACTACAGCACAGTACTACTTTCCTGATGCTTGCCCATTACGCGCGATGACAATGGGCAACACAGTGGCAATATGGTCTATATATTTATTGCAGCGTTCCACGGTGAGTACATCGTTCCAAAAACTCAGTATGCCTTTCAACAACTCGTCCTTTTTGGAGGGTTTCACCACTTTCCGGATATGGTCCTTCAGCTGATGCCAGACCATTTCGATCGGATTGAAGTCTGGCGACCTGTCATTGGAAAGAAAGGACAATTGGTTTAAGAGCTAAAAACAGTGGGGAACAAAAATGGGACACGGTCTACTGCACTTACTCCGCTGGCGTCTTCACCCAGTTGATGCCGCGCTCAAGGATATGCGCCGTTGACGCAGTATGCTTGGGATCGTTGTCCTGGTAGAAGCGGTGACCATTGGGGAAGTCGCGTGTGATGTATTGCACACACATCTCGAGCACAATGTTGTCTTGGAAGAAAGCTTTATTCATGATTCCTATAGCAAGAAAAGTAAAGTGCTCAAAAAACTGCACAATAGTACAGTACAGTGCATACGGTAAGGCAACACTAGTCAAGTACAGTGCATTAGGCGACATTATATTTGATACATTTTACCTTCAAAGATGACAATGCATCCCGGTCCACGCCTAGAGATGGCACCCCACACATGCAGCTTCACAGGGTGTTTTGGCCGTGGCTTCAAAGATAAGCGGCCTTTTTGGGGAACGCAAATCTTGCAAATCTCTCCAGCGACACAGTAGACTCATCAGTGAAGATGCAATCCTGGAAAGTCTCCCCACTGTCGATCCATGCCTGGGCCTGGACCACTCTTTTGATTTTGTTTGCATCCCGTATCATGGGGTACGCTCTGTAATGACAAGGAATTTTTTTTTAGCGGCACAGTGCAGTACAGTTTGCTAAACAACACTTTTACCTCCTGTACTGTCCAGTACTAACCTCACACGTCCATATTTCCATCCAATGCTGCGTCTCATCTTCTTCATGCTGGTCTCGGATACATTCAGATTGTGCTTTTCCTGCAGAGTGTATTTGACCCTTAATGCACTCCTCTCATCATTCTCCTCACTTATTTTGTCCACCAGAACAGTTGTCTCCCTACAATGTAAAGAAATTATATTGTTTTATTAATATGCAGCAATATAAAATGTATATAAATGTAATGTTGTAATATACAGTACATTAAATATAAATAGACAAAATATATATACTGTTGTACTATAAACATAAATATACAAAATAAATATACTGTTGTAATATAAATATAAATATACAGTACATCCTATTCAGTATATACCGTTGTAAGATTAATTGAAATATACAAAAAATGTATACTGTTGTACTATAAATATATTTAGACTATGGTCCTTCAGCTGATGCCAGACCATTTCGATCGGATTGAAGTCTGGCGACCTGTCATTGGAAAGAAAGGACAATTGGTTTAAGAGCTAAAAACAGTGGGGAACAAAAATGGGACACGGTCTACTGCACTTACTCCGCTGGCGTCTTCACCCAGTTGATGCCGCGCTCAAGGAAATGCGCCCTTGACTATTCAGTATATACCGTTGTAAGATTAATTGAAATATACAAAAAATGTATACTGCTGTATTATACTATAAATATAAATAGACAAACTACTGTACAGTATGTTGTAATATAAATCAACAGAAATAACAACAGTATTACAGTAGATACAGAACTGTACTGTAGATGTACAGTACAGTTTTCTATATTTTTTTTTTGTTACGTTTTATAAATATACTTACACGTTTGTTACCCTTGGTGCCTTTTTCCGGTCTCTGTTTTTTCCTTGTGCATGATAGCTCACGGTGGTTAATGGCACAACGAGGTCAGAAGTAGCTAACCAGCGTTGGATAGCAGCAATTCGGTGTCCGCACTTGTACATCTCCTTAATTCACATGCTGAGATCCTTTGAAATCTTTTTAACAGGCATTGCTGCGAGTAGAAAGAAATACAAACACAAGAATGTATATTCGATGTTTAGTCGATGTGTATTCTATGTGCAGTCAATACACAAAATGGATGGTGTATTTATACGGTAATGACTCACACGCCCACTTTCAACACCTGTACCTGGCCGCCATGCATAAAAGGTCACACACTTTGCATAGGCCACCACTCCAGGATCTTTATCTGAACTTGCCCTTGTCCAGATAGTGCATTGTCCCACCTGCTTCCATGGAGCATCCCCGGTTCTATGGACGCAAGAACCCTCTCACCTCTGCCGTGCCTGTCATGCTGAAAAAGCGAAAGGCAGGAGCCGTTTCCACGCCAAGGGCAAAGCGACAGGCTAAGGCCAATAAAGAAAACCTTCTGCTGACCCTAAAGGTTAAGGGTTTTCTTAGACGTAAGCCTCATTATGTGAAGAAGATATACGGTAATACGCTCTCTACGCAAAACGAATGGCAGCCAACCCATCGGACCCGCAGACACCCTTCCCATATGCTTCGACGACTCTGCTTTAGCTGTCCCGGAAATCTTCATCCCGTCTTCTCCACCCCATCTTCTCCGGTTCCATCTGACGACGCTGCCGCCTCTGAAATCCACGGGTCACTTTCTCCTTTGCTCTTAGACGACTCTGCTTCTTGCCCGGAATATCCAAAGGTCACCTTCTCCATCCCTCTTCGACGCTACCGCTTCTCCTCTACCGGGTATCCACAGGTCACCTCCTCCACTCTCCATCGATGCCGCTTCTCTCCATGGAACCCCCATCTCATCCTCCGTTGCACCCATCCCCCCAGATGTCCAGACGCCATGCACAAGAAGCAGCTCGTTGGACCGAATGTTGAATGGGATAAGTGTGGATCTCCCCGGGAATTCTATTGTTCTGGCAAAGATAGATCTGCTTCTGGAGACAATGTTAAATGTGGAGCAACGGATGCTACAATAGGAGCAACGGATGGATCAACGGATGGAGAAGATAGAGGCTGACATTGCGGGCATACATTATTTGCTCGGTGCTAATGCCCCTGTTTCCCCGACGCCGGAGCAGGAGGGTGACATGGATGTGATGAATGGGACCTTCGACCCCCTTCCATCACCAAGCGACCCCCGTCCACCACAAGATGTAGTGTACATGTATGCCGTTGAGGAGGACATGACAACCCCGTCAAGACCACGCCAGGAGACAACACGGCGACCACGACCGGAGGACATCCTACCATCGCCCGTCGCCACAAGCACACCCGCTCCCAAAAGACCTACACCCGCTCGCATCGAAACAGTGCCCGACATCACCCTGCGCGATCTGACAGCGGCGCTTAGGGAGAAGTATAGGGTGATGAATGCTGGTGTACCCCACAAGTATGCCTTGATCATTTTTAAGCACCATGTTCCCTACACGTTGTACTGCGAGTGGGTGTTCAAAGTGAACTACGATGGGAATCGCGTAAAAAAGGCCCTTCCTGCCAATTTAAGGAAAAACATTGCGGAAGAATTGCAGCGCTTTAATACAGTTACAGATCCTGTAATGAAAGGCGTTAGAGACTGCATTAATGGTGTTTTGCGCCATGCAAGGAATCAGCCATGGATGGACAATGTGGAGGACTGTCAGTGAGACCATACTGTTGTGCTGAACTGTATTGTACTCTACATGTTTTGCCCTACAGTACCTGCTGTACTTAAACAAAGGAGATGTTGTTGTGTGTTTTTTTTCACAGGACATGCACAACTCCAGTCCCTGAGGGCCGCAAACAGGCACGGTTTTCAATGTTGCCCTGAAAACCTGCCCTGTTTGCTGCCCTCTAGGACTGAACTGGTGCAGGTCTAACAGTGTTGCGCACCATCCCACTGTACTTTACTGTATACAGTACTGGGTTTCTTTAATAAAGGAGATGTTACTTAAAATGTCACTTTAACTCCCTTTGTCCCATGCACCAAAAATGTTTTGTGGCAGAAGAATTTAATAAAGGCTGCAGAATGTATTATTGTGTGTTGATGGTTAGAATTGCTGTGCAATTTAAATGTTTCAATATTGTAAATAAATGTTTTTGTACTGACTCCACCAATAAAAGAACATGTTGAATTGCCTCACATTGTTTCCATTTGCTCCTTTGCCAGTGTAACAAATGTACTGTAGAGGCTTGCTGCACTGTTTTTTAACTGGCTGGTCGCGCAATTGGCGTAGGAACTACGGCAATTGGCGTGGGAACTAGGTCAATTGGCGTGGGAACTTCTGTTCTAGGGCAGCTAGAAATAAAATTCATTTGGCCCCTAGATGTTAGGAACCTTCTCACTTGACCCCAACAGGGTCCCAGCAGTAATGGCAGTGAGAAAGGGTCACGCCGGTCGAGGACGTACCTACCATTGAGCGCAAATGGCGGAGAAAGCTTTGAACCGGCTAAGTCAGAACGAGCAGAAACCTGGAACCCACAACTCCGGTTCTGTTCGACCTAGAGGGCTCCTATTCGGTGACCATGTAGTCCTAGTTGCGGCAGGATTGCATGGCAAATTGCGACCCTCTCGTGGCAACAGAACGTAGTCAGGGTGATGTTAAAATTCAGGTTTCTTTTGTGGCAAGGGTCCTCCCGCATGAGGACCAGGTAATTTCAACCCACTCAGACCCACAGAACGAGTTATTTTACATTATATTCGCGCAATTGGCGTGGGAACTACTTAGGGCCGCGGTCAAGTTCACGGGCAATTAGCGTGGGAACTTCTGTTCTAGGGCACCTAGAGATAAAATTCTTTTTTGCCCATAGATGTTAGGCACTGTATACCACTGTACAGTATACTGTGGAAGACACATAATGAAACGATACTGAATATGTAGAATAAATGCATAGTTTTATTTATTCAGGGTTTATTACACAGTAGAAAACAAAGGGAGGATTAGGGAGTGATTACAGGGCCACACTAATTGTGTAAAGTGATAAAGTATATAATAATAAAGGTAATTGTAAATGTGGGTGCAAACTGTGAACTGATAAGTGAATCAGGCAAAAAGAGGGGGAAGGGGAACACAAAATAAATGAGTCCCCTAGAGAATTCACTAACTGCACACCTACATAATGTAAAATCTAACTTTTAATAAATTTACTTAAAACATATATTACCAAACGTGGTGTACTATGAGTTTTAAAAAATGAATTAAATGGACAATATCGTGCAACCCTGTCAATAAATGTATGATTGTACAAACCCAGATGCAATATTCCTTGGGTTTGACAGGACAGTGGATGCTGTAAGTCGGGGTATTAACCCCTCTGGGTTAGTATGCAGACTGTAGGTAACCGTATCCTACTCAGTGAGCCTTTAACTGGTCAAAGATACAGCAATCCTGCAATGATATATATAGCAGCAAACACCTATAGTTGTATTAAATGCATATGCTTGAAAGGTGACGCTGACACAGGCACAATCAATCGAGAGTAACCCTCAGTATAGTTAAGCTAGGACTCACAGTACCATTGACATAGAGTTACCCAGCAGAGAGGCTCTAATTGTGCATATATCATGTATTGTATGTAGCAGGGAGGCAGACTCACTGCCTGTTGTTATATTATCCAGCTAATGCCATCTGCATAAATAGAACCAGGAGACTTAAGAGCACTACATTAAAACCAGCTCCAAGTAGGAGACTGACACAACTGCGCGTCCAACGCGCGTTTCCCTCCAGCAAAGGAGCTTCTTCAGGGACAAATTATTATTACTGGGGGAGAGGGGACAGGGACCTTTTATACCCCAGCAGTACCTTGATTAGTGATTAATGGTTAACAGCTGTTGCACATGCGCAGTGCATCATATACCTAGGTGCAACTCCAAAACACACATTTGGCCATAATAAGCAATGAAAATGAATAACTACACATTTGGATGCTAAAGTGTCATTTTATTGTGTTTGTACGATTGTTTCCTTGCCTTTTACGACTCACCTATATGATCGGCGTGTAGAGCTGTACTGCGCATGTGCATGAAGTTGGTGAACAAAGCAAATCCCACCTAGTCATAGTGCGCATGCGCAGACACTTAGAAGATAATTGCCATATTGCTAGCGGTGTAAGGGGGGCATGCGCTGGGACTTAGAAGCTGTTAAGCATCAGCCCTTCAACGGCGCATGCCATACCGTGTTAGATATACAGCGACGGAATAATACTTTACTTCCCAAAGTACGTTGGGGTACGCATGACGTCATCACGTTGATGCTCACGTGGTTGGTGTTTGGAGGCGAGATCAGCTCCGGATCTTTCCCAGGGATGTGGCTGTCCACTAAGATACCTACTACAAACGGAAAACAGGTCGTATAATTACCCAATAGAAGATGTATACTGTGTCCTTTGGGAAGTAAAGTATTATTCCGTTGCTGTATATCTAACACGGTTTGTGCTCTAACAGCATCACACATAGCTTGTGGGAGTCTGTGTATCAAGTGGACAGCTCTATTACTACTATTTGCAATAGTGATCTAGGCTTAAGATATATTTACATCGCCTATTTCTCTCTCCTCCGCCTACTTGGGGATTTTATTCCATGCATTTCTATGCATTTTTATGGTGTTTCGTCGGTTTTTATCTTAGATTATTAAAACTTTATTATTTTTTGAGTGTGATCTTCTGCGGCTGACCCCACTTGGGGATTAGGCTATTTTTTGGCTTCCATTATTATGACCCTTTCAACTGTAGTGTTATCTACCTTGAGTGCAACTATTGGGGGCTTTATGTAATCTCTGTGATTATTTGTGTGTTCTAAGATCTATATATCGCCTGTAAAATATGATATGTTGCCTAAAGGAATTGTAATCACTGTAAATAAAAATAGACTCCCACAACCCTATAAAAAAGGCTTGCATAGGAGGGTGCGATGACGTGCCCATAGCAGTGCCTCTGAGTTGTAAATAAAATTGTGAATCAAAACTGAAATAATTATATGTAAGTAGAAATGTAACCGACTCGAATAGAAAAGTGCAAAGTGCTGGTGCTAAATTAGATAGTTTGAGAAAATGTATAGCAACAATACCCTGCTCATGCTTGATAATGTTGTATAGAGAAGTCACATCCATTGTTACCCGTCTATAACTGGTACGCCATTTGATTTTTTGTATATCAAAGAGTAATTCATTAGTATCTTTCAAAAACAATGGTAAGGATTGCACCAGCGGTTGTAAATACCTATTATGTATCGTGAAAGCCCATCTCCCAAAGATCCAATACTCGCCACAATGGGATGTCCCAGAGGACTTGTGAACAACTTATGGATCTTTGGGAGATGGTGAAATATGCTCACAACAGGATGTGGAGAATACAGAAAATCCAATTCTTTTGTATTGAAAACATAACGTATTTTACCCATGTCAAGTAATGCACTCAGTTTTTGAAGAAAGATGGTGGTTGGATCTTTAGTGAGTTTACAGTAGGCACTATCATCAGACAGTTGTCTGAGTGCCTCCTGTTTGTAATTTGCAAAGGACTGCACTACAATCGCCCCTCCTTTGTCCGCATTTTTTATGACAAGTGATTTGTCTTGTTTCAATTTTTTAAGTTCTTTTAATTCAAGTGCTGTTAAGTTATTATGCGTGGTCGATTGAATGTGTAGCCCTCTGACAAAAATGTTAAGTCTCTCTCCACCAATCTCTCAAAGTTAGTAAAATAAGGACCTTTGGAGCTATTGGGACAAAATGTGGATTTCTTCCTAAACATTGTATGTTCATAACTAAAAAAGTTGGACAAAGATTAATCTCGTGTATCATTTTCTCATTAACTCCTGTTGTAGTGGTTGCCAAATTGAACTGTTTGATCTAACCTGTAGACTTCTGTCCTTTTACACCTGTTCATGCATCAATAACATGATTACTGTGCCGGCCACCTTTAACCTAACACTTACCCGCAACTGTTCTGGGATTTTTTTTTCAGCCGCCGAACTTGGCCGCGCGCCAGCCGCATCTTGCGGCCGTGCGCGGCCGTTTCTCCCGATCAGCGCTAATGGCGCTGAACAAAGGAAGTGCCTGCGGCGCCAAAAAGAAAAAAAAAGCCCGCATCTGCACGCGGTTTAAAAATACCCGCAGAGAAAGCCGCATTAGATTGAAGCGGGCCGCCACTGTAGATACTTTTCGGGCGTTACTTACTTTTTTACCGCTCTTTAAGCAGTGTGTTAGAATGTGGGTTACTCGTTTATAATGCGCATCCACGGCGAGAAACGCGTCAGAGAATTTCACTTGTGTGTCCGATTTTTGTGGCTGTCATGTCTATTAAATGTTTTTATTTTTGCCTCCAGCCCTTAGTATTTCTTGCTGTTTTCTACCTCCCATCTCTCTATTTTTTAAAAAATATAACAAGGATACCAACATTCCCATACATATTAGATAGGAAGGAAAATATTTTTCTCTGTTTAGGAACTTTTGCTATCACTTATGTTGTCCTGGAATTGTAGGTATTGCCACATTATAGTGGTATATAACAAAGTATTTATTCATGACAATGCACAACAGCACTTACTGTATATACTGTAGAACTTCAGCTCCCACTCTTTGGACACTGTCCAGTATTTTTTCTGCAATTGTATCATTCAAAGATATTGAGCCCTGAAAAAAGGGCTCCAGGTTTAAAATGACCCAGGGGGATTACCATACAAGCCAAGGTAGCCAAGCAAAACAAAAAAAAATGATTTAGAACTTTATTATCAGAATTATGTTTTTGTTTTTAAGGAAATGTTGAAACAAAATATATACTTATCTCTAAATGCATTTGCTTTAGGAATCATAATGACTCAAATCTCACTAATTTAAAAACAGGCAAATAATCATGAATTTGTTGCAATCAGTGAGCAAAGAATTACACTATCTGATGCTATATTAACCTGCTTCACAGTTAACCCTCAATTTCCCCAGGGGGCCCATCAACAATATAGCGATTTCCGTGTGTTTACACACTGCAATTTCCAGGTTGGTAATGTCCTCTATGGCAACTGAACACAATAAAGAGCTCCCCTAGGAACGTTACTTCACATAAAAAAAACATGCTTCCTGGAACAGCCTGGTTTGTTTGTGCTTCAAGGCTGGATCCTTTTCATCACACATACCTGATTGTCTATTGGAAATTATTACAACATTTACATTTCTTATCATAAATAGAATCCTACAGTATATTACAACCCTATTCACACATTATTTTGTTAATAAAATTTAGTGTACCATCTTGGCACTCTGAGGAGTGCCTCTTATGGTCTCCTAAGAGTAATGCCTCAGGGCAATGTCCATTCCTAAAGAGCCTGCATACTAAATCACGTCTTCTCAAATGTTTTCTGTATTGCAGACCACTTAAGTGTTAATAATTGTTTAGAGGACAACCATACTTAAGCATAGCTCTGTTCACCAATATATTAAATTATGTGTAATATATATAATAAAAATATAGACCAAAATTAATTTTGAAAGATTCTCGGAACCAACAATAAACTCTTCTAGGACCACAGTTTGTTCTAGAGAAATGGCATACAAAATTGACTGGTACCAATTTTTTTTCCAAAACATAGACTTCTACGTAGAGTAGATACTCACTACTTTTTATGGTTTGTCACAAAAATGATATAAACCTTCTACTGTACAGCATACAGGTAAGTAGAAAAAAGGTAGGTGCACTTACTGGATCATAGAGACAGCTGCCACCGGTGCACAGAGGTCAGCCCACACTGGGGGGATCTATACGGCCCAGCAAATCCTCCAAAACAAAGAAGATGGAACCGGCACTCATATAATTTTAATAGGTATGCAAACTATGTCAATGTCCAGTTTTCAAAATGCCTTTTCAATACATATGTACCATGTGTCATTAAAATCATGGTGCTGTAAAAAAAGTTATACTGTATAACATACTGATGATGCCAATGTTATTTCTCTCACTGGGAGTAATGTCCGAGTGTGAAGCACTGGGACATGCACAAGGCACCAGCAGGAGACGTAGCAATTTTTAAATAAACTGTGTGCAAGAAAGGGGCTGTTCTATCACACTATTTCACCCATACTAGCACAATCAGGAGTAATAATATTGGCTTAAATAAATATATCACTTCATCATTTTTAAATTGTGGAAGACTATCAAGTTTGACATCCAAGATAGAAGTAAGCCTTTTCGTAAATTTTCTGATGCATAATTTGGTGAAAATTGCATTATAAAAACTGAATAACACATTCACATTAGGCTAAAGATGTAATTTTATATAGTGCAAAGATCACCTCCAATATCATCTTATTCAGTTGCACTTAATAAAATGCCTTTATTTTAATTACTGATCTCAAAAGCTGCAAAAACGATTCCTACAGTACTTTGCATCTATATGCATACCTTTAAAAGGACTCTTTGTTAGGCTGAGTCCCCACTGGCGCTGAGCGAGCTCATGCTTGGAGAGCGCTCCAAACATAAGCACAGGGTTTCCTGTCATTTGTGCGCACGGGTTGGGGGGGGGGGCATTGAGCGCGCTTGAAAGTATATATTTTTTGTTTACCTAAGCGCCGAGTGCGTGTGAGCGTGTGCCCACGCACGAGCGCCACGCGCACCACGTTAGTGGGGACTTACATATATCTATATATGTAAGTAACCACCGCAAGCACCGCCCGTTCAGCACTCAGCGCCAACGGGGACTCAGCCTAAGTGTTATATCTCCTACAATTATTAATACAATATACTACTTGAAAATTAATTGTATTTCAGAAAGGCAAGCAATATTTCCAAAAAATGTTTTACTTTGGCCATTAGAACCTTTCCAGTTTACTTGAAAATAGCTCCCATTGTATTACTCAGTGATTTGCGCTGCAAATCATAGATATCTATGACTAAGTATTACATATATTTATGAATGTTTTACATTTTTTCATTTCTGTTTACTGGGAAAAAAATGAACGACACTAATAAATCATTTATTGCACACATGAAAGCAATAAAACATAAATATGTGAATACATGTTCTTCCATCTTGATATCAATTTGCAAAAAGTAAGATGCATTCCTTCAATGATTTCTGCTATGATTAAAATGATGCATCATTTCTTGATAATTAATGTTATCCATTGATAAGAGTGAGAGAAAAATCACAATTAATTTGATAGTAATGGTATTACAGTATGAATACATATTCATAGGAATGATAAAAAATATAATTTTCTCCAGGTTGATTTTATACCCATATGCACAGTTGCCATAAACAAAAGTTGTAATATTGTTTGCACAGATTTCCACATATTCCTACAGATTTCCCCGGTGTATAGAGATGGGCAAACTTTCCACCTAAATCCTAAAGAGATTAGCCAGGTCCTTTTAGATGCAGATTTGTGTCAGAAAGGAAAATTTGAATGGTGTATCAAACTCTACAGGATTAGAACCCACAGCCTTTGCTACTCTAAACATCAGCTCCACCAGGGACAGCTAAACCACCCTATTACTTGCACCACTGTCACTCTCTATTACCATAGCTCAAATGGATATCTATTTTGATGAACTTTGAAAGGACTTCAAGCACAAAGTAATATCTGTACTGAGGGCTATGAGTTACTGACCCCAAGTGAGATTTATTAAAACACAGGTTTTCTGACACAAACAAATAAAAACCAGGTGCAGCACAACAAATAAAGCAGATGCAGAGAAAAGTAGCATAGCAGAGTGACCTGCGACTTGAGTTAGTACTTCTAATGACTTCTTTTTTTTTCAACTTTATATTTTTATTTATTTTATAAAACAACAAAAGATAACATTACAGAATTTTGAAATATGCATATAACATTGGGGGGTGGGGGGAAATTGAGGGATACAAACGAAAAAGGGAGGGAGGTGAAGGGGGTAAAGGGGAGGGTTGATAGAGACATGGCACAACAGTTACATGGTTACAATTTATTCGGTTCAGTAATTGTTTATTTTCCAATATTATTATTCAATACAACAATATTTTACTCGGTTCCTCCAAAACAGCATCACAAAACCATGAGAGCTGCTACACTCATTACAACACCTGATAACCATCCCAGGGCTGACAGCCACAAATCAACATAGTCTAGAGTTCCAAGTCTTGTCTTACAGACCCAGGTTCTGCCATTCTGTTTAGCCAAGGTCCCCAAATATTTCTAAATTTGTCCATGGAGTCTGTTAAATAGGCTGTAAGTTTTTCGTAGCTAAGTGTTAGCAAGACTCTGTTGATTATTTTGGTTTGGAGTAGGACCCTTCAAGGAGGCAAAAACAAAAGAAAGACGGTGCAAAACAGCGCTAAAAATAACAACCCTGATGGGACACACGTGAAATACAATCAAAAAATATATATATAATCAAAAAATAAAAAAATATATATATAATATATATAATGATGGCAGCCAGACAAAAACAGACAGTACAGTCAGTAGGAAGACATGAAGAAAAAGAAATGCCGGCGCCAACCGTGACAGTGACTAATGTATTATATTATAAAGTCCAAACCAATTAGGTGATAGTCCAATTGATGTCCTTGGATGGTCAGTGGGTAATCAACCGGACTGTGGAAACTCTCCAAGGGGTAGTGGAATATGTGAAAATAAAAGAAAATAAATTATGGTGCAGTATATCAGTCAATGCAGATATAAAACCATGGAACATATAACATTAACAACACAGTACAAACATGACACACTAGACAAACTAACATTAACACAAGCCAGACTATAAATTAATGAGAAGCAATTTATTAGCAACTAATTGTAGGGTTCTATGGTGAGCAGACCTCAATCCAAGGTGGGGGGTAAAATCGTTGCCCTACTCACGCAGTAAGGAAGTTTTCAAGCAGTGAGGATAAAGACACAGTCTTTAGTGATCCCAAGATGGCAACCGGAGTCTTCTTGCTGGCGTCCCACGTGACGGGGATGCAGTGTGAAGCCGCACGGGCCGCAGGAGTCGCAGGAGTTGTAGCACCAAACGGACGTGACGTCACGCTCCTTCCTCCTTCCTCCTTCTGCCGAAGTCTTGTCCTTTCGTGATTCTCGTCCCCCCACAGCACAATTCAGGATACTGGGCTGCTAATACCAGGAACCACAATCTTCAACTCTAAAATCAGTATTCCCAACGCGTTTCATGCGCATGCGCGCACTTTCTCAAGGGATGGACATCCCAGGACATCAATTGGACTATCACCTAATTGGTTTGGACTTTATAATATAATACATTAGTCACTGTCACGGTTGGCGCCGGCATTTCCTTTTCCTTCAAGGAGGCAGCTATTGCGCACCTAGTTGCTGACAGAATATGCAGAATGAGTTTACACATAATATGGTATGTTTAATGAAGGCTCATTAAGCAGGGCTGTCCATGGACTCAGTTGTGATGTTATATTTAAAGCTCTATTTATTAGGCCAGTGATCTCCGACCAGAGGACAGCTATCAATGGGCAGTTCCACCAGATATGTGCCATCGTTCCTCTCTGACCACAGCCCCAAAACCAATCTGGGGAGAGGTTCCCATATATTCTGTGTAATCTGTCCGGGGTCAAATACCAGTGGTATAACACTTTATGCACGTTTTCCTTTATGTTAGTATTTATAGATATAGAGAAAGTTGCTTCCCATATATACTACCAAGTGGAGGGGTTCTGGGGTTGCCCCAAATACACAACCCACCATCTGATATAAACTTTATCCTGGTCTAGTAAAGGCGGGATAATTGCTTGATAGAATACGGTTATCTGGCCTTTTGCAAATGGGTTTGAGAGACAGATCTCCTCAAATTTGGTTCTGTGGATGGACAAATTTGTATTTGCTTGTTGCATGACAAAATGTCTCAACTGCATATACCTGAATAGTTCCGAGTTGGGCATCAGATGTCTCTCCTGCATCTGGGTGAGGGTCATACCATTATCTTTCTCCATAAAATCTCCAACTCTATTCAGACCCTCTTCTATCTACTAATAATAACTCTGAGAATCACGGTCCGGCCCAAACATTGGGTTATTAAATAGAGGTAACATAGTGGAGTTAGAGGTTGTCAAATTGCATTTTAAACTTATTGTGTTCCACACCTGTAGAGAGAGTATGCTTGTAGGAAGGACAATATCACCCACTACTCTACCCATCTCACGAAGCCAGGGCGAGTATGCCACAGCGTCAGCTGAGCCATCTGGGCCACCTGACTGTAGGATTTTATATGTGGTACTGCCAGGCCTCCCCCTGCTTTGGTCTCATTAGGGTGTTAAGACTAACACGTGGCTTCTGTTATTAAAGATAAACCTAGTGATACAGCTCTGAAAACTAGAGATATCGCTATTCTTAAGTGGTATCGGCAGGATCATATAGAGATACAAAATTCTGCGTAGGTGGGTCATTTTGACTGCTGCTATTCTTCCAAACCAGGATATTGCGTATTTTTTTTTTTTTTTTTTTTTACTTAAATTTTTATTAAACATTTTTTTTTCATACAAAAGAAAAATTAACAAAACATATAACATATAAAAGGGGGGATAGGGGAGGGGGGGGAAGGGATAGCATTTGTAAAAATATAGCATTGTACACAACAATTTAACTGTCACATATATCACTCTGTTCCAAGTATTCTAATCTATGTATGTGGATATACCTGCATGGTGAAACCAAGGAGCCCAAATCTCAGAGAATTGTGAGGTCGAGCCATTCAGATAGGCTGAGAGTTTTTCCATATAAACTATATGCCAGATTTTATTGTTTATTTGGTTTAAGGATGGGGGGGCAGGTTGTTTCCAATTTTTGGCAATTGTACACCGTGTAGCATTTAACATTTGGGTTAGTACTCTAGCTTTTTTTCGGGGAATATTGGCTATTGGCTTGCCTAACAATGTATATACCGGGTCATGTGGGACAGTGATTTCTAGGATCTTGTGTATTAAGGTGAACACTTCTGTCCAAGTTTGTTGGATTTTGGGACATGACCAGAATATATGCAGAATATCCCCAACTTCGCCACAACCACGCCAGCATAGTGGGGAGACCCCTGGGAGAAAAGAGTGCAGTTTGGCAGGAGTCATGTACCATCTGTATATTAACTTGTAAATATTCTCTTTTATTACAACGCACGATGAATTTTTGGAGGCAGCTTACCAGATGTCTTACCAAGTATCGAGATCTATACAGACATTAAGATCTTTTTCCCAGGATACCATATAGTTATCGGGGGTTTAGTTGCTCTTGATAGAGGATAAACTTTGATACACTACCGACACACTTTATTGAAGTGTGGTCGGTACCGCAAGCCGGGAAATCTCCCGGCTTGCTAGTGGCCGCCCCTCGGCGTGCCGCGCGTCATAGACGCGCGGTCACGCGTCATCGGGAGCGTGCGCCCCCTGCACGCGTGTCCAGGGGCTCCCCGAGGGAGCCCTGGTGTCCCGCGATCGCGGGACAGCGGCAGGGGGTTCCGGGGGACCCGGCGGACCCGGCAGCGGTAGGGAGAGCGCCCCGATCGGAGGGCGCTCTTCCGCTGCTTCGGCGCGCGCCCGTCACACTCGGGCGCGCGCCAGGCTACTGCTGCGGCACAGAACGGGCAAATGCTCGAATAAACTGTGCCGCAGCAGTATACTCTGGAAGTAATGCCCTTCATATGGGGCTGGTGTAGACACCAGTCTTCAAATAAAGTCAAAGCCTGGGGTTGACCTGATTTGTAGACTGATTGGATATAATGCCTAACCTGGAGAAATCTGAAAAAGTCGGCCGTGGGGATGTCATAATTCGTTTGTAAAGAAGCGAATGGGGGGACTTTCCCTTGAGTGAGAATATCCTTGACTCTCGTGAGTCTTTTTTGAACCCAGGTATGGGAGAGCGGGTTTTCTGTGTAAAAAGGAAGGGAGGGGTCCGAGAATAGGGGTTGCATGAGGGAAGGGGAACCAGTTAGTTGAAACTTGGATTTGAGGGAGTCCCAGAGATTACAGGCAAAGGATATCACCGGGTTCTTGAGACTCTCGGGTGGTCTAGACTTTTTGTTGAGCCAGAGAAGATTTTTTATTTTGCATGGGGAACAGATCAAATCCTCTATCTCGACCCACCTCCTTTCGGTTGGGTTTGAATGCCAGCTAACAAGTTGCCCTAATTGAGCTGCTCTATAGTAGTTTTGTAAGTTCGGAAGAGCTAAGCCTCCTTCTAATTTGGACTTATAAAGAATATCTTTGCGGACTCTAGGTCGCCTGTTTTGCCAGACAAATTTCAAAATTTTCTTCTGAATATTGTTTAGATCTTTCTGACAGATTTTAACCGGGAGAGTTTGGAAGAGGTAGAGAAGTCGAGGTAAAATGTTCATTTTAATAGTGGTTATTCTCCCAAACCAGGATATTATATATGGGTTCCAATTGGCTAAGTCCTTGACTATCTGCTCAAAAAAGGGTTTAAAATTTGCGTTGTATAGGGTCGAATAATGTTTTGTTAGTTGAACCCCTAGATATTTAATATGGTTCGCATTCCATTTAAAGTCAAAATTTAGTTGGAGTAATTTTACTAATTCTTTAGGGAGGTTTAAACTAAGGGCCATGGATTTGGAATGATTAATTTTATAACCTGAAAGTGAGCCGAATTCTGATAATACATGGAAAAGGTTAGGGAGGGATGTGAGGGGTTTTGAAAGTGTCAATAGAATATCGTCCGCAAAAAGAGCTATTTTGAATTCTTCCTGGCCAACAGAAATACCCGCAATATTGGGGTTCGTCCTTATCTGGCATGCTAATGGTTCTATGGCTAAGGCAAACAATAAAGGTGAGAGCGGACAACCCTGCCTGGTTCCATTTAATATTGGAAAGGGGTCAGACAGAGAGCTGTTCGTCCTTACAGTGACCGTTGGTGTGGAGTATAGTGTGTTTATACTATTTAAAATTTTGGCTGTGAATCCCATCTGCGAAAGCGTAGCTGACATAAACTGCCAATCTAATCGATCGAACGCTTTTTCAGCGTCTAAAGAAAGTAATAGAGATGGGCACTTCGTGAGATTTGCTACGTGTATTAGATTCACTGGCCTCCTTGTGTTATCAAGGGCTTGTCTGCCCAGGACAAACCCCACCTGGTCCGGATGAACCAATTTAGGGAGGATACTATTTAATCTGTTGGCCAGAATCTTTGCATATAGTTTTAAATCTGTATTTAATAGCGAAATAAGTCTGTAGCTAGAGCACAGCAGGGGATCTTTCCCCTCTTTGGGGATTACCACTATGGTAGCTTGAAGCATGTCTCTAGGAGGGGGAGCGCCTAGTGTCATCTCATTGAAGACTTTGGTAAGAAATGGGAGGAGAGTTGTGGAATATTTCTTGTAATAAAGATTAGAGAATCCATCCGGACCAGGGGCCTTCCCAATTTTCAGGGATTTTATTGCTTCCATAATTTCCAGGGACTCTATAGTTTTTTCTAGGTTTGTGATGTCGTTTGGGTCTAGAGTAGGGAGTCGGCATTTTGCTAGATAATTTCGAATTTTTATTGCTCTTTTCTCTTTAGCCGAGTCTCCCACTGGGCCTGGTAGATTGTAAAGGGATGTGTAGTAGTCCCTAAATGCATCACTTATGATTTTGGGGTTGTGAGATACTGAGCCATTTTTAGTGTAGATGTTGTGAATTTTAGCCTTAGCTTGTTTTTGCTTTAATTTGCGTGCCAACATTCTATCTGCTTTATTACTTTTTTCATAGTACTTCTGTTGAGTCCATCTTATAGCTCTTTCTGCGTTTGACACTAACAAAAGGTTTAGTTCGCCCCTCACTGAGATTATCTGCCTGTAATTTTTCCGAGATGGATTTGACTTGTGGGTAGATTCTAGTTCTGATAATTTTTGTGTTAGTGTTTCAATTTGTTTTGTTTTTTCTTTTTTTTTCTGAGAAGCCAGGGCAATCAGTTTGCCTCTTATCACTGATTTGTGGGCCTCCCAAAGGGTAAAAGAGGAAACCTCTGGGGTATTGTTTAATTCAAAGTATTGGGCCAGTTCTTTTTCTATTAGTTGGAGATTTTGTGGGTTCAGTAGTAGGGATTCATTCAAGGACCACGACCTTGTTTTATTTTTGGACGTGAGGCCAGCCAATTTGGTTATAAGCGTAGAGTGGTCTGACCAAGCAGAGGGGGCAATTACTGCTGAGGAAATATTATTGCTAATTTGTTGGTCTATTAGGATATAGTCAATTCGAGAATAGCTATTATGGGGGTGAGAGAAAAAGGAGAAATCCTTTACATTGCTATTGACTATTCTCCAGGAGTCTACCAACAATAGATCCTTGGTCATAGATACAAGTCCCCGAGTGGGGGGGGGGCTATTTTTTGTGGCGGGGGGGGGACTGGGAGATTTATCTAGATTTGGGTCCATAATTGCGTTTAGATCTCCTGCTAAAATTAAAAGACCTTTCTGGACAGAGAGAATTAAATTTGTTAGTTCCTGGAAAAAGGATTCTTGATTTTCATTGGGGGCATAAGTGTTGACTATTGTTATATCAGTGGAGTCCAGTGACCCTGTAATAATTAGAATTCTCCCAGCGTGATCATTTTTAATTTTGTCTACTTTGAAGTTTACATTTTTATGGAAAAGTGATGCTACGCCATTTTTTTTCGTGGGAGCTGATGAGTGGTAGATTAGGGGGTAGTCATTGCTGAACAGCAGCGACTGATCCTCTTTTTCAAATGAGTTTCTTGTAGCAAGATTATATCTCCTGCCAGTCTTTTGGCTTCCGAGAGAGCAATACGTCTCTTTCGGGGGGTGTTTAAGCCCTTGGTGTTTTGGGATATTATATTAATCGGCATGGTGGTGGTTCAAGGTTCTATAATACAAATTAACAGAGTGATAACTTACATACAGCTGAAGAGTCGGTACATCCGTCTTTGGAAACAATCTGGTATGGGAACATATACAACGAAAGATATACATATTATTACATGATAGTGGCAAATGCTTGCAAAACTTGGAGGAGGGGAGGGAAAGAGAGGGAGGGGAGGGGTAAACCGAGGACCCCGGCTTCCAAACATTGTTTGGGGGGACCAGCCATGGTAGGACCCATGTTGCAAGTCTCTCGCACTCACAGGTTAAATGAACGTGAGGGGGGCGGGCAGTGGCCCAGCGGCTTGACGTCGCAGTGCTCCGTTGTTTAGGAGCTAAACTTTCGAAAAGGGAAAACAAAATCACCCCATAGAGTACGGGGTGGGTTGTGTGTGTGATCTTACACATCAGGGAAATAAAAGCAAGAATGGGGGGCATTAAACGTTATAACTGTTTACAGCAACATGTCTTTTCTCAATTTTAAAAGCATTGAGTAGGGTTGACTGGCAACTATAGTTTGGCAGACTCTGCATTCGTATTTTACAGGGGGAGAGGGATAAATAACATGGAAAAATTACCTAAAACGTAACCGTTAATATTTTAACCTGTAATAGAGAATTGGTAGCTGAACTTTTGGAGACCAATTCTATTATAGACAACATATAAACTTATATTACAAATACAATTTTGTCTAGAAAACAGTTCCAAACAAACATTGTATGTCAGTCCTTTTAAGTGTTCGGGTTAGTTCAAACTGATTGTCCAACTTTGAATGATTCGAACTTGTGGGTAACTTGGGAGAATATTTTCACAATGAACAAGGAAATAACCTAGATTTTGGGACTTGTCGTGGTCATTGTGGCTTGACCGAGTTGGTCGATGTGTTCCAGGTACCTCAAATGTTGGTTAGTTTTTAGGTGGGTTACTGGAGTGGGCCACGTCTCGGTGAGTACCTTAAGTCCAGACCACGTTGTGGCTTGTCTGCCATCTTAAATGGGTGTTTAGTAAGTATCCAGCTCTATTTCTTCAAGTGGGTTGGGTCTTTGCTCGCCCAGAGGTTGGTGTTTTCACCCATGCCTGGCATTGTGCCTTAGGTGAATGACGAGGCTTTTGAGAGGCCTCCGAATCCTCTGGTTCGAGTAAGCCCAATGATCATAGTTTTTCCTCACCTTCTTCAGGTGTGAGTAGGATGTACATCGTCTCTTGATGAGTGAACAAAATTTTGCACGGGAAACCCCAGCGATAGCGGATTTTATTGTTCCGCAGTGAGTTGGTGATCTGCATGAACATTCTCCGTTTATTCAGCGTGGTTTGAGCCAAGTCCGGGAAGATGAGGAGTGGAACATTATCCTGCTCTATCTTTGGGGTGGTTCTAGCGGCTCTCAGTATTTCTTCTTTAATACGGAAATAGTGTAAGCGAGTGATCACATCTCGTGGCTTTGCTGGGTCTAGGCCTTTCGATCTAGGAAGCCTATGGGCACTGTCCATCTGAAGTTTTTCATCCGATGTTTCGGGTAACAGGGACATGAAAAGCCAAGTGAGATAAGCATCCAATTGGGCATTGTCCACTTCTTCCGGGATACCTCTGATCCGTAGGTTATTGCGTCTTGACCGGTTCTCCGTATCTTCCAGTTTTTCGAAGATAGTTTTGACTTGAGTTTTTAATTCCTCGATGTCTTGCATTTGGGTCTCCTGTGCAAGGGCGGTGTTATCCACTTTCTCCTCCAAGTCCACAATGCGGTCACCTATGGACGCAATCTCCTCTCTGATGCTGCGGCGGAAGCTCTGCATCTCAGAGTGGAAAGAGCTTTTTAGTTCTTGTACAAACCCCATCATTTCTTTGCGGGTAAGTGGAGCGTCCGTCTCTTCTCCAGAGTCTAGATCTGAATCTGCGTCTCCGCCTGCGGTAGACGCTTCTTGATCTTTGGTATTTTGTTTTTTGAAGAAAAGGGATGCCTCACGTCTGGCCACCGGTTTTTTTTGTTTAGTGGATGGCATGTTTGTTGTTTTTTCTTGGTAAGTTTTTTGACTTTGAATAGAGCTGAATATATTTAGGTGATGTAGCACAAAAATAAATAAATAAGAGAATAGTTAAATTGGAATAAGCCCCCTCATTCCTATGGAGACCTGATCACACAAACATTGGAAGCGGTTCCATGGTTGCTTTTAATTGAGCCTTTGTTCCATGTGATTTTGCTCTCCCCCTTCTCATCTGGGCCGATTTTAGAGACTGTACTGGGCCCAGTGGAAAGTTAATGGAGGATGTTGGGACTCCCAGTGAAAATGGTTTGTAGGGGAGGGAGAGTGGGTGAATTTTCATTAACACTTTCTTCCAGCTCTTTATTTTCAGTGTCACTTTATCTTTTATTTACTTAGATGCAGTTTGTGCTGTTTGGGAGGAGCAAGGTGGCCGCCAACCACCTCTTAACAGTGTCTGTGTTGGTTGGGTGGACCAAGATAGCCGCCGGCTACTCCCAGCAGTGATGTGCCAGATGGGTGAACCAAGATGGCCGCCGGCTACTCCCAGCAGTGATGTGCCAGATGGGTGAACCAAGATGTCCGCCGGCCACCACTCAAACAGGGCCGCGCTGAGTGGTAAGTCTTCCCCCCTCTGGGTGGATCATCCCCCCCCCTCCTCCCACGGAGCTCACAGGGCCCTGGAGCCACAAGGGAAGGCACCCACTCCGGTTCCGCCGCGCCTCCGATCGGCAGCTGTCGGCGCCTCACACTTTAGCCGGCGCCATCTTGCTGCTCCGGCAGGGCACGGGCTCGGGTGTGTGGGGATAAGTTTATTAGAGAGGGTTATGTGGGGGGGGGGCGAGCGGCGACCTCCCGACTGCAATGGCGCACCTCCGCCTAGCTCGGTGAAGCGCAGGGACACCCCTTACCTCCTTCCGTGAGTCCGGAATCGGCTGTTTCTAATGCAGCCTCCCGGTCCCGGCGGCCATCTTGGGATCAGCTTGGAGGCAGAGGGGGAACCTGCGATCGATTTGGCAGCCGCGGGGCCAGTTCCAATTACGCTGGGGGGAGCCCAAAGGTGTTCTAACTTGTGCCAGACCGTGGCAAGTGTTTTTTGGGGTGTTTTGCCTCCCAATCTTTGGGTTTGATCGGGTATAGCTGTCGGTTTCCTTAGGAGCAGAGCAAGCTGCGACTAGCACGCTCAGACCCCTGGCCACCGATATTGCGTATTTTGACCAGGACTCAAGATCTTTTTTTAATTTCTTATACATTGAGGGAAAATTAGCCTGATATAATGTGTGGTATGAGTTCGTAATTAGAACTCCTAAGAAAGTTAAACAATTTTTTTTCCATTCATAATCGAAATTGAGTGAAAGGAATTTAGTTACTTCCGCTGGCAGATTAATATTGAAAGCCTCTGATTTACTCTTATTTATTTTTAGGCATGATATTTTTTCAAAACTATTTAGAAGGCTAAATAAATTTGGTAGTGAAGTCATAACTTTATTTATAGTGAGTAAAATATCATCGACGAAAAGACTAATTTTATATTCCTGTGTGCCTACCATCATTCCAGCTATATTTTGGTTAAGCCTGACTCCAGTGGCCAGGGGCTCGATCGCCAGGGCAAATAAAAGGGGACAACCTTGTCTCTTGCCATTTTTAATTGGTATCAACCCCAAGATGCATCCTGCACTATGTATCACTTCTAGTGATGCATAGAGAAGTTGTATCCAGCTGAGGAAATTGGCTTTTTCAAACCAAAAGCCTGTAGTGTTGTAAATAGATATGACCAATCTACCCTGTCAAAAGCTTTTTACAAATCATGGGTAAGTAGCATTGTGGGTATCTTATTTGTTTATGCAATATGTATTAAATTGGTCACTCTACGGATATTATCTGGGGCTTATCTTGGTGGAATAAATCCCACTTGGTGGGGATGAATAAATCTGGGAAGCAATTTATTTAATCTGGTTGCTAACATTTTGGCCAGAATTTTAACATCAGTATTGATGAGAGATATCGGTCGGTAGCTGCGGCAGTCTGTAGGGTTTTTCCCTGGCTTATGTATAAGCGTAATCATAGCCTGTAACATTTCGTTTGGGATAGTCTTACTTTCAATGAAGCTATTGAATAACTTTGTTAGATGTAGGGTTAATTTTTCTGAGAATTTCTTATATTATAGACCGGGGGAACCATCAGGTCCCGGAGCTTTGTTTGATTTTAGCGATTTTATTGTAGTGGAGACATCTTTGTAAGGTTCCGGTCCTGGCTTTGGAGGGAACTCACCCTTACAGGGCAATAGAGCTTCCAGGCAAATCCCTCTCTGTACTGGGCAATTGGAATCACCTGGTTCTGGACTTACACTGCAGTCTGCTTCATGCTGCCTTCTATGCAGCTCTGTCCCTATTGGCTGCCCATGCTATTTAGGTTCAGCACTTCCATCAGGAAGAGGCTGAGCATAATTCTGAAATTGCTGTATTCCTGGTAACCTGTGCTTGCTACAAGCATCTCTGTTTGGCCTACTTTGGATCTTCCTGTTGCTGTGCTGAAGCGCTGGATCCCCAGCACTAAAGCTTCTTGTTTCCTGTGGCTTGTCAGCATACCCTGCTTCCATAAGCCTTCATCACTTCCTGCCCTGCATCTGAGCATTATATAAGAAAGGAAGTTCCCCACTACAGCAATGTAGTATAGAAAAATGATGTTATGGGAGCGGTGCCTTGGGTAAAGGTACAGTACAATTGGAAAAACAGGAGAGAGCTAGAAACCCAATTAGGCACTCAATTCCCAAAAGCTGAATGTATAATGAAATGAATTAAAATTAATTTTAATTGTTCATCAATTTAAAAGAATGGGGGTTAAAATCCACTAGAGAACACACACATAACAATCCTATGTCGAGTACTGGGTGTACTCTGGATTGAAAAAGAACGAAACGGTTTGAGTGGGATTAAATCAATGTTTCGAATGAAGGTGCTGGTATACAGTTAACCTGAAAATGAAGGTGTTGCTTCAACAGTAAGGGGTATACAAACACTGAGTATAAATGTAACAGCCCATATACAATGGTTGAACCACTAGGGTTAATGAACAATGTGACAAAGTAGGATCAATACATATAATTTCTAACAAAAGGTACTACTAAACAACCAATGAAATTATGTATATAATTATATATGAGTTGCTGCATATATATGCAAACCGGTAGTCTGTGCCCATGAGATGTAGCTATTGCACAGTGGTTTGAGATAATGGTAGGAAATGCCTATCATAGAGTATGTAGCTCAAAATGCACTGGTTGCAGAGTCACTAGAGATACGGTCTGGCTATGTGAATGCCTAAGTGCATATTCATGAATGGGTTAACCGCTAGTGTTCTGCGCTCCAGTACTGCCAGTGGGTGTTTCCCCTGATACTGATCCTACAAATCAGTATCAGAGAGACCTATCACATATCCTCACAAAGGGATTGGCTACCAAAGTCATCAGCCAAAAATAATTTGATTACATGATGGTTCAGCGCCCTAAAACTGCAACATTCTACAGTCTGCCCAAATTACATAAGAACAGGATCCCTCCACCAGGGAGGTCCATTTTATCAGGGGTTGGCAATCTAACTGAATGGGCAAGTGCGTATGTTGACCATCTCCTGAGACCCTTCGTACAGTCCCTACCATCCTATCTTCGGGACACAAAGGATGTACTCAGGAGATTAGATGGTATTGTCATCTCCAAGACATACTACTTGTCACTCTGGATGTTGAGGGCTTATATACCAGCATCAAACATGATGCTGGTATTAAAGCAGTTCTACGCTTCCTCAACACCAGAGGTGTTGCCTATCGGGCACATAATGTATTCGTGTCAGAACTCTTTGAATTTGTACTCACTAGGAATTATTTCCTTTTTTCAAACAAGTACTATCATCAGATCCAAGGAACTGCCATGGGTACAAAATGTGCCCCCTCCTATGCTAATCTGTACCTTGGGTGGTGGGAATCTGAGATTGTCTTCACAGAAGAATTAGAACCCTATACATCAAACATTGACCTCTGGGTATGCTACATCGATGATGTGATGGTGTTGTGGAGGGGTTCAGCTGATAATTTGAGAACATTCATTAGCATTTTGAATACCAACCAGCTCAACCTTCACCTCACACTTGAGTACAATCCAAGCACCATTGTGTTTGTCGATGTACGTATTTCCAGAGGTCCTGAAGACAATATTGAAACTACTATTTATAGAAAAGTCACCGCCACCACTAGCTTACTTACAGCTACAAGCCACCACCCAAGGTCACTTGTAAGAAGAATCCCAATGGGCCAATTTCTCAGGCTAAATGAAATTGCAGCAGTGACACCGAATTTGAAAAACAAGCCTTAATTATGGCCGACAGATTCTATGAAAGATGTTACAGCAAATGTGTGGTAAAACACGCCTACAAAAGGGCAAAATACACAGCACGCACTACACTCTTGATTGACAAAAGACCAGTAACCAATAACAAATTAGTACGGTTCATAGGGACATACAATAATCAATGGCAGCATGCCAGAGCCATTTTGCAGAGACATTGGCATATATTAAAAGTTGACACTCACATCACAGAGTTGCTACATAATTTGGAGTTTCTACACATCCCTCTTTGGTCAGTAGAAGAGCCCAGAACGTCAGAGATGTACTAGTCCACAGTCATTTCCGTGAGGTTACATCAAGGATCTGGCTCCCCCCTAAACCACAGGGGTCCTTTAGTTGTGGCAGATGCAAGGCCTGCACCTACATGCCAAAACCTAAGGAGTTTACGAATTGGAACGGCTCCAAAACCTACCAAATTCGTAAATACATAAACTGTTTGAGCACAGGCATCATATATCAGGGTGTTTGCAATTGCGGTAAAATCTATGTGGGCAAGACCAGACATCCCCTCAAACAGAGGGTTCTAGAACATATTGGTTCAGATAGAAACAAAACCGACAAACCACTAGCGAGACACATCAATAATCATCACAATGGAAATCTAACTACAATTAAGTTTGTCGGTATTGATCCACACTCTATGGGCCAGAGACATGGTGACTGGGATACTGCCCTATTACAAAAAGAGGTTAAGTGGATCTACACTTTAAATACACTGTCATGTAATTGCCTTAATGAGGGGGTTTTGTTTACTCCCTTCATCTAATATCCTTCCTTTAATATCCTTCCATCTAATATCTTTATTTCATTCATTTATTAATTTATTCATTGTAGTATGTTTATCTGTCATTTATTTTCAGCTCTTTATTATCACTCAATTATCCTGTTGATCACTCTCCTCTTTTTGAGAAGACTTAATCCTGCTACTAAACAAAAATCTATTCTTCAAGTACCATATTAACATAATGTGTGGAAGTCTGAATCCACACCAGAGGGCTGATCATCTCATCAACTCTCCCCACTACTTACAATATGATATCACTCATAGTGGGACAGTTAGTTCATCACATTTTAACAGATATCTATTTTACTCACTTATACTGTACCAGGGCAGGGAGCTATTCCTCTCCTCTGTAGCCCTTAAAAATAATTCATTATCAGGACTCTTTATTTAGGCACTTTTGAGATATAATGTTATGTTAAATTGGTCTTACATATATACCATCTATTTGCTAGAGTATAACACTTATTACTAATATACTTATGCATTTTAGTGCCATTTTCAACAGTATATTGCCCAAGGCTGATCAAGCTAATAAGTTTCTCTGGATGTTCTCTGTGTGATCCAATCAGATCATCACCTTGATCAGCCACAGTGAGTCTACCAACCAATAGCAACATTTTACACCGCATAAATCATTTACTGTTCTATGGTACTCCCCCCCTCTCACTACTGTCTTGAGAAAGCATTTCTTACGCAAAACGCGCGCGTCGGCTATCACGTGCACGCGCATTGTCAGCATTAGCGTGGTAGCATCCAGCATCGTATAGCGATCAGCTGCTAGACTCTGCGAGTGCAAACACTCACTCGAGCAGAAGAACCAGGTGTTCATTCGACTTCACAGTAAGTGGACACATCACTGAGTGTATTTGTATCCCTGTTATCACGCGGTTCTGTCCATTTACCTTTAAGGATTTAGGCAAACTAACAGCCACGCCGTGAGCTTTAGAGGGCTTATTAGCTCTACAAGTGACCATTCAGGGGAAACACCCACCGGCAGTACTGGAGAGCAGAACACTAGCGGTTAACCCATTCATGAATATGCACTTAGGCATTCACATAGCCAGACCGTATCTCTAGTGACTCTGCAACCAGTGCATTTTGAGCTACATACTCTATGATAGGCATTTCCTACCATTATCTCAAACCACTGCAATAGCTACATCTCATGGGTACAGACTACCGGTTTGCACATATATGCAGCAACTCATATATAATTATATACAGTGCTCGACAAACCTATACATTTGCACGCCCCGGGCGAGTGGATTTAACATCGTGGCAAGCTCCTATTGACCCTAGCAGCACACGTGTGGTACTAGGTGGCGAGTAGAGTTTTTTGTTCGGCGAGTAGATTTTTTGCTGATTTGTCGACCACTGATTATATACATCATTTCATTGGTTGTTTAGTAGTACCTTTTGTTAGAAATTATCTGTATTGATCCTACTTTGTCACAGGGTTCATTAACCCTAGTGGTTCAACCATTGTATATGGGCTGTTACATTGATACTCAGTGTTTGTATACCACTTACTGTTGAAGCAACACCTTCATTTTCAGGTTAACTGTATACCAGTACCTTCATTCGAAACATTGATTTAATCCCACTCAAACCGTTTCGTTCTTTTTCAATCCAGAGTACACCCAGTACTCGACATAGGATTGTTATGTGTGTGTCCTCTAGTGGATTTTAACCCCCATTCTTTTAAATTGATGAACAATTAAAATTAATTTTAATTCATTTCATTATACATTCAGCTTTTGGGAATTGAGTGCCTAATTGGGTTTCTAGCTCTCTCCTGTTTTTCCTGCATCTGTGATTATCAGAAGCAACCACAGCTGTGTGGGCCTGCAGACCCGTAGGGATCACCTGAGGGCCCCAGACCCGTGGGAACCACCTAATGACCCTCAAACACTTGTGGGGCTGACCAGGTGACCCCCAGACACCTGTGGGCCCACCCGTGGAGACCCCATTTGGGGCCCCCAGTGACCCGCGGGGACCACCTGGAGGCCTCCAGACCCGGAAGTACTGGTACACTGTGGGGCCTGCGGACACCCGCCAGGACCACCAGGGACTCCTGTGGGCCTGGGGTATTAACCCTGTATGTAAAAGAATAAATCATGTATTTATGGGGGCACAGGGAGGGGGTGGGTTATGTATTGTTTATTAAATATAGTGATGTTTATTGTGGGTAGCGGGGGTGGGGGAAGGGGGTATTTTCCCCAAGACAGGATGGGTGGGCCTCCCGGTGGGTAGTGGGTGATGGTTTTTAGGCCTCCCGAGTGGTGGGTGAGGGTGGGTTAACCCCTTAATGACTATAGCGGTTAATGACCGCTAAGGTGATTAAGGGGTTAAGGGACATCACATTGGCTCTTTTTATGCTTGTGTATGTTTTGCAGCATCCGAGGGCATGGACAGTGATGAAGATGAGGAAGGCCTTCATCGTGGCAGCCAGGCAAGGTGGAGTGCAATATGTATTTATTGTATTTTTTCTGCCTTATGTATTTTAAATGGGAAAATGCACTATTATCCATATGTGGATAATAGTAATTTTACCCATAACTATACTTTATGTGTTAGGGGTGGGGAGGGAGTGTATTTATTTATAAGTATTTATGTGTTTGGAAATTATTTTTTTGAGGGCACAGAATTGGTACTGCAGGTAAGCGGGGACACCTGCGTGGAACACCCAAGGGCCACCGCGAGCCTATAGTATCATTGCTGTGCATCCCCAAAATTACATATATGTACTGTATGTTTGGGGGTTACAGTGGTTGTTGGTGTATTATATATATATATATTTATTGGGGGGCTGTAGTGTGTAGTTTTTTATTGTGGGTAGCGGGGTGGGTGAAGGGGTATTAGCCCTAACGGTGGGTGTTTAGGCCTTGCGGCTGGGTAGCGGGAGGGGTTAACCCCTTCATTACCGTAGCGATATAAACCTCTAAGGTAATGAAGGTAATGAAGGGGTTAAGTCTACCCGCAAGATCTAAACACCCACCAAGGGCCAAATACCCCCTTCCCCCATCCCCGCTAGCCACAATAAACCTTAACCTGGTTAACCCCTTCATTGCCTTAGCGGTTAGCCGCTAAAGTAATGAAGTGGCCTGTAAATGCATTTTTCCTGCCTCGGATGCATGCCGGGGGTCCGGTGCTGGTATTAATGGGTATCAGCCCCGGAGACCCCCGGCATCAATACAAGGCAGGAAAAAGGCCTGTTTTTTTCTAAGTGCCATCCCTCCACCCTTGCCGATAATTCTCCCCAGCAACTTGCCAACTTGAGTTGCCGGGACGGATTGGCGTGAAAATCTCAATTCTAGAGCGGCGAGTAGTGGCGAAACGCTGCACGGGGTTACTAGAATTGAGCGTGTTTGAAAACCTGGCGAGTAGCGGCGAAAAGTGGCTTTTTGTCGTGCCTCTGCCGGAAAAAAAAAACACCCAAAAAAAAGGCGCTTTTTTCAGTTTTCGCCAGCTTCTCGGGGCTTACTGAATCATAGTAGGCATTTTTTGCGCAAAACGGGTGAAAAGTGACTTTTTGCCGCTTTGTGCATGACACCCTAAGTTTGAATCAGGGAATCCTGGTTCAATTCATGGTGTCTGGCAAGTCAATATATCTCCCTGTGCCTCAGACACAAAAAACATAGATTATAAGGTAATCTGAGCATGGACTTTATCTGTAGAAATCATATGTTCTGTAATTGTGAAGTGTTTTGAGTCATTTTGGGAGAAACATGATGTTTGAAATAAAGTTGTTACTGTATTGTAATTTTATGAAGACGTAGGCCATATTTACTCAGCAGAGTTCATCAATAAAGCACCTTCGGTCCTTGGATACATCACAGTCTATTCAAATAAATGGTTTACTTGTTAGATATGCTTCATGATTCCCAGAAGAGAGTAAAGTGCCTTGTACAGGTATGAGTACTTAGTGAGAAGAGATCAAAAGTATGCTGTGACAGTGGTGCTGGCTATCAGCTGCTAGAGCTGTAATAGCTCTGATACCAGAACAACATTCCAGTCACTGAGTGTCTTAGGTTTATGAACTCAGTATAGTTGTCTGAAATTGGACAGCATTTGAGGAAGTGTAGGATGTGACTCATTTAAATATACTTTGCATAACTATTAGCATATCACTCCGGGTACCACAGGTGTGCACACCTTCAAGCACAGGCATCTCACTCTAAGTTATTTGGAGGGAGGTTTGAGAGTATCTATATATATATATATATATATATATATATATATATATATATATATATATATATACAATGAAGGTCTGCGCTCGTGTATGAATAGCCAGAAATATAGGATATCTATAAATAGACTGCTAGTAGATTATAAATATATAAACACAATATTAATGAATTGATATGATGATAAATAATACAATTATCCTTAAATAATGAGATTAATTAATATACCAATAGTGCATAATAGATGTCTAATAAAAGCAACTAAAAAATACAATTTAAACAAAAAAAATTGTGTGGTGCTGTGAACTTTCCTTAATCTGCACAATGCAAATAGTCCTCTAGAGTCCAACAAATAAGTCCAATGATTGGGGAGTGACAGTAGCACTATTAGGACCAACAGGCAGCTTCTTTAAAAGGGCACAACAACTTCCCTCTCCACCTGCATAGAAAGATATAAGAAAAAAAAAGCGCCAAATCCTAGTGCATTACTGTGCAAAAATCGATATATTTAATTCCCAAAATCTCAATAAAAATGAACTCACAAACATAAAACATTTAAAAGCATTGTATGAGTAATACTCATGCTCCTAGGACCAGGAAACGCTGATTTGCTGCTGTAGTCCCTCCGTGACTCCACTGGAACAGAATGCTGCCTCCGTTGTTCACTGCCTGCAGGAACTGACGTATCAGGCGCTCCACGATGGTCTCTCACCCGGTATACACCACCAGTTGATCTTTAGTTCCCACCGGGGACGGTAGATGCCGCGGACCAGCGGATGACGTCACGGGAATCGTCCAGGATACCGGACCGGTACAGATTCTCAGCAGTTCAATAGCAAGCGTTGGAAAGTCCACTGCACACCTTCCCTACACGTTTCATCAGATTAACTGACTTCTTCAGTATAACTGTATGCTCATCTGCATGTCTCAGGCAGGTCTGCAACCTGAGCATACAGTTATATTTGCATATTTGCTTTCCTGTGGAGGGTTTTTGTCACTTTTTTTACTCACCATAACTTAACTCAGTAAAAGGGTTTTATATATATATATATATATATATATATATATATATATATATATATATATAATTTATTTATTTATTTATATAATTTATTTATTTATTTATAAAATATTTTACCAGGAAGTAATACATTGAGAGTTACCTCTCGTTTTCAAGTATGTCCTGGGCACAGATTTAAGACAAATAATACATGTTTACAAATACAGTTACAAAAATGAGCAGGGTATATATTATATACAAGACATTGCATGCACAGTTAAAGATAATATATATTATGGGCGTATGAAACAGTTACAGACCAGATTAAAATGTGAGACAGCCTTAGATTTGAAAGAACTTAAACTGGTGGTGGATTCAAGAGTCTCTGGTAGGTTGTTCCAGTTTTGGGGTGCACGATAAGAGAAGAAGGAGCGGCCGGATACTTTGTTGAGCCTTGGGACCATGAACAGTTTTTTGGAGTCTGATCTCAGGTGATAGGTGCTTCATGTGGTAGGGGTGAGGAGCTTGTTCAGGTAGCTGGGTAGCTTGCCCATAAAGAATTTGAAGGCAACACAGGAAAGCTGAATTTTGCGCCTAGACTCGAGTGATGACCAGTCTAGTTCTTTGAGCATTTCGCAGTGATGTGCGTTATAGATGCATTGGAGAACAAAACGACAGATTGATTTGTAGAGGGTGTCAAGTTTGCTAAGGTGGGTTTGAAGTGCTGAGCAATATACTATGTCTCCATAGTCAATAATTAGCCTTAGCATCTGCTGTGCGATACGTTTTCTGACCAGGAGACTTAGGGAGGATTTGTTCCTGTAAAGTACCCCTAGTTTGGCATAGGTCTTTGTTGTCAGGGTATCAATGTGCATCCCGAATGTTAAGTGGGAGTCAAACCATATGCCCAGGTATTTAAAACTAGTAACAGAAGTTAGGGTGGTGTTAGTGTTGGTTCTAATCTGGAGCTCAGTCACTGGAAGCTTTAAAAATGTAGTCTTGGTCCCAAATACCATTGTTACAGTCTTGTCACTGTGTTTAAAAACAGCTTGTTTTGGGAAATCCAGTTTTCGAGTCTGAAAAAGTCAGACTGAAGTATGTGTTGAAGGTCAGAGAGGCTATGGTTGTGTGCATATAGGATTGTGTCATCTGCATACATGGGTATTGAGGCTTCCTGACAAGCTGTGGGAACATCATTGATGAACACTGAGAAGAGTAGGGGCCACAGAACAGAGCCTTGCGGGACACCACAGGTGATGTCCAGGGGGTTAGAGTTAGAGACAGAGATGGACACATGTTGGGATCTACCTGATAGGTAGGACTGAAACCAGTTTAAAGCATGCTTCCCTATTCCAACGCTCTGGAGTTTGTTAAGCAGGATAGCATGATCAACAGTATCAAAAGCCTTTGCAAAATCTAGGAATACTGCACCAGTGAGTTGACCCCGTTCCATTCCACACTGGATTTCATTGCAAACTTTTAGCAGGGTAGTTACGGTAGAGTGTTTGGGGCGAAAGCCAGATTGGAATTGGCTAGGGAAATTTGTCTTGTTATAGTAATCGCTTAATTGGGAGTGGACACATTTTTCCATGACTTTGGATAGGATTGGGAGAAGTGAGATTGGCCTGTAGTTTGAGACAGTGTTTTTGTCCCCACTTTTAAAGATTGGGACAACTCTGGCAGCTTTCCAGGACTTAGGGATATGGCCTGCAGACAGGATAGAGTTGACGATGGAAGCAACTGTTTTGGCAATTGCTGGGGCACCAAGTTTTAGGAACCTAGATTGTAGTAAGTCAGGTCCACATTGGCTGCTTAGTTTTAATTTGAGGAGCGCTTGTGTAATCTCCTCTTCGTATATTGGGCCAAATTGAAATGTGTGGGCAGTGTTGGGAGAGGGTGGGGCTATAGGGATACTCCAAGGATGAGATTCAGGTTTGTAGTTTGGGTTGCGTTTCGCTAATAAGTTAGTAGCACACCCCACAAAGTAATCATTGAATGCATTTACAATGTCGGTGGGGTTTCTCAGAGTAATATCGCCCTTAGTGATATTACTTGGCTGTTGGTGGTTAGAAGGCTGGAATATATTGTTGATAACATTCCAGAAGTTAGCTGGGTTTGATGTATTCTGGAGGAGATTGTCAGAGTAATATTGTGCTTTTGCATGCCTTGTTTGCCTTGTGCACATATTCCGCAGGCATCTAGAGTGATTGAGATCCTTGGTAGTGCCAGTTACTTTGTGGCTTTTCCACAAGGCCTCCCTGAACTGGTGGAGTGCTATAAGGTCAGTTGTAACCCATGGAAGGTGGGTCCCCCATACCCTTATTCTGCGTAGTGGAGCATGGATATCACAGAGTTTTAAAAACTCGGATTGGAAATAGTCGAGCGCAGAATCAGGGTCAGGAATTAAATCAATTCTGTGCCAAGGGCAGTTGGTAAGGTCATCCAGAAACTGTTGTGGGTAAAGTTTCTAAATGTTCTAGTGAGGAGAACTTTAGGGCTTGATTGGGGCGGTTTAATTTTCCTTACACAGTACACTATTGCATGGTCACTGAAAATGTCAGGAAGGATGCCAGAGGAATGGATTCTGCTGGGATTTGAGGAGAGGTTCCAGTCAAGCAAGGAATGGTTGCGTGACTTCGGGTTTGTCCGTGTGGGTTGGGAAATGAGTTGCGTTAGGTTATATATATAAATATATATATATATATGTATATACACACAATGGATATACTACTAAAGTAGAACACTCCTCCCCTGATGATTTTGTAAAATATCCACAGATTAATTTTGGTGATCGAATTTAGTGTAAAAGCCCTGAGAAAATCTGTGGATCATCTACTGGTGAATACAAATCATCTCCAAGCTATTTGTGTCTCCCGATTTTCTTCTGTTCTGATTAAAAATGTGAAAAATGTCTTCAAAGTTGCTGAAGGAGCAATCCTGCATTCCTTTTAAAATATATATATTCTTTTAACATTTGGCTGTGTGAGGGTATAAAAATGGTGGCTTAAATGACCTGCATTATAGGGGCTAACAGGAAGCTGTTATATCATCCCTTCCTATTGACCCACTTGTGTTTTCAATCATTTCTTTTCAATTGAACTTTTGACGATTTTTTTCCACAAAATTTTTAATTGTTTGAAAGTTTTCCAATTTCATCAGCATTTTTGTAAAAATATGCAATATGTAATAGGTCATATTACCTGTATTTAGGGCCATGTGACCTGAATTTTGACTTTAATGCTTGATTAACTCCGTTTCCCCTTTTTTCACGAGCTTCAGTGAAAATTTTCCAGAACTGGTGTACTGTGGATCAAAAATGGAAGCCTCAGACATACATTCAACATTAAAAAATATGTACATATATATGTATATGTATATATATATTCTCGGGACATTATTGACTCTCCTCTTTCCATTTTATGTTGTGTCCTGCCAGGTATTGTATCTACTTGTAGTTTTTATATTTTGGGCTATACAACAAAATTGGCTTGTTCATTTTCTATAGAAAATACTGTCTCTGCTGCCTGATTCCATGCTTTTAATATGAGTTTTCAAGAATTTTAGACAATTAAAAGAGTATTTTGAGTATTACAAAAGCCCTTTGCATACCTTTTGTTTTAAAAAAAATGTTTTGTAAGGACTGTAACTTTAACATGCATCTACAGACATGCATATAGAAGTATACTTAAATAAGCATTTCAGTTTTATCAGGGGAGTGATTTTCAATAAGTGTCAAGGAGCTATACTGTAGGCATGCATTTACAGTATACAAAATAGTTGTCTTGACTAGGTGGAGAATTAATCAATTTTTATATTGAAACATATTGCTAGTTAATGCTTGCATCTTTTGTGACAAAAATGATCTATTTGTGAGATATGAAAGGATCTCATTGTCACTACAAGCTGAACAACTTGTTATTGTATTGTATTGTATTGTATGTCTTTATTTATAAAGCGCCATTAGTGTACATAGCGCTTCACAGTAATACATGTGGTTATTGTAAATATTAATTGAGGAATCACTTTTTTATATACAGAGTACCTCTCTCTGCTCCAAGAGAGACAGAAATAAATTTTTCACACCAAGTGAATTTTTGCAAACATCGCAAGTTTCGCAAAAAGAAATTGGGGGGGGGGGGGTGGGAAGGGTGAAAAGATAGACAAACAAAATGGATGTGCATACTGCATGTTTGCAAACACTTTTGCAAATATGCAGAAATCATAAAATTGATGCAAGTATTTCAACGAAGCAAACTCGGAGACATTTGTACAAAACTGGTGGTAGACACATTAATAATAATAATAATAATAATAATAATAATAATAATAATAATAATAATACATATGGATATATAGTGTGTGTATATATAAATAACACTGTATACATACTGTACATTCCCCTGTATACAGTATGTGCAGTGCAGGCATTCCCTTTAGACCACACTACTGTGTTCTGGTGAGGAGCTGCCTGTTTTAGAGACAAAGCTGTGTATTAGAAGTGAGGGAAGAAGTAAGGGAATTCGGAGCAAAACCGTGCGTGGTCTGATAGTAATACTGACAAAGCCATTGCAAGAATGCATGTGATGCAGGGAAAATATTGTATGCTTGTATATGCACCTAGTGTCAATCTATCTGCCTTTGGTGCATACAAAGAAGACGCAAGAATGAATGTGTGAGAAGCAAAGACTCTGGAATAATGAAATTAAATGATATATACTTAATACTAGGCGTGTGCCCGGTCCTCTCCATCCTATATTTAAATCAATCAAAGGCATCGAAAGAATACAATGTGTTTCCTCTTGTGCCAAAATGTAAAAAAATACAGATGTCCATTTAGTTCATATTATTCTCCTTTTCATCACCCATCATTCCTGTTATATCATCTCCAAACGATCAACCACGCATGCTTTGTATCCTATCGGTTATTTGATGACTGATCCCTCTCCCGGTGTCTTCCCTGTCTGTACACAACGCACGACATTGAGCTTGCAAAACCTGTGCATTGACCACCGTCCCCAAATAACAACAATAACAACAACCTTCACGAGGCATCAGCACCACCGCTTGGCTGGCGAGTCTGGGAAGGAATTAGTGACCCCTCATCCTCACGGGAACTCTTTGTGTTGCAAGAGATCAGAAAGCCCACAGTGCCCGCAGCACCGGACCGCAGCGCCTACTTCAGGGCAATGCAGCAGTTTGCCCTCCAGCAAAACCCAGCTTAAATAATGTTCTTGGCTGGACATCTCTTCTTCCACTTGTAAGCCTGCAGTATCTCCCCCTTTCCCCCACTATCTGAAATAAATGTTTCCCCTAACAGTGCTGGTGGCAGTATTCCCCTCTAAGAGAGGTGCACTTGCTGGGGGTAGTGATGACTGAAAGATGCAAGTCTGCAATGTGCTGCTTCCAAAAGAGAAGGAGATGTGAGTAGAGGTGAAAAAATATCGAGATCACATCAAGCCATCGCCCTGCCATGCAACGAAGGACCTTTCATTTCAACAGCACACCTTTCTGCTCCTCCTCACCCCCCCTCAATCTTGCACTGGTGCTACTGCTGGCGGTGTTACAATTGGGAGCTGTGAAGGAGGAGGCGCCATTGACAGAAGGATTGTCAGGGGTGTGTGTATGAAGGGAGGAGGGAAGACCCTGATCCTCGAAGGAAAACAAATAGGGGAAGAGAGGAAGAAGTGTCTCGGAGGCGAACACATTGGATACCTGCTATGTTTTACTTTCCTTGCATCGCCTTGCCCCCTGCACACATGCAAATGCCATGCAGCAGATCTAAATGATACACAGCTACACATCACCTGTTCCAAGGGGAGAATTGCTGGGGCGTTCCTGCCCCCCTCATTGCCTTCCTGTGTGTGGTGTGAGCGTGTTATATCTCCCTCCCTCTCTCTCTCTCTTTCCCTGGCCCCCCTATGCTTCCTTGGTCTCCCTGAGATGAGAAGGCGGACCTGCTCCATCTCCCCTGCAGTCAGAGACAGGAATGGCTCCGTCCCCGAGGAGGCTTTGGAGAAGATCACTTTGCGCTCTCCGTGGTGCTGAAACCGCAGGAGCTGCTGCTGCTGCTACCGGGGTTTTTACCAAACCTGTCATTCAGATGCCACTGCTGCCTCCGCAATGTTTGCTGCTGGTGTTGGGTTTGGGATTGGGACCTGGTTTGGTTGGTGGATCCAGGGGGACGACAATCGAGCAGCCCAACAACGGCACCTCGCTGTCCATCATGGGCTTGATGCCCCTTAGTGAGACGGTGGCCAAGGGAAGTATCGGAAGGGGCATTCTGCCCGCAGTGCAACTGGCTATTGATCAGATCCGCAATGAATCCCTGCTGCAACCCTACTTCCTGGACCTCAGGCTCTATGACACGGCGGTAAGAGGTTCACCCACTGCCCAACCATATCTAGTTGCCAAGATGGGAAGGCAGCATGGGGACAGGGTTTTCTAGGGATGGGGTTATCAAGATAGGGATGGGGTGGGGTGGCTGGGGATCAACCTACTTGTTAATGGAAGGGCTATTTATTGAATCCCTTTGATTGTTGACTGCAACGGCATGCACCTCCAGATTAGGAGGACGGCAGATTAGGGAAACCCAATTAGAGTCGACATGGAATTAGTTTTGGGTAACCCCAACAGCCTTCTGCACTATATATGGTTTTAATTTAGATGATTACACCGTATGATAGCAACAAGGCACAATTGCTTAAATAGGAGCAAGTGCAGAGATGGGGAGAGTACAGAAATGCAGCACAGCTCTTCTGTATTAGCTCACGGCACCATGATGCTGCATAGGTGCAATGCTTACCTTTCCTGTAGGATTTTTACTGTTAGAGAATGGTATGTATCTGAATTGTCTTGGAACTCAATTTGACGAGCCTAAAAATCGTTTCTACCACATTCAGCCCCTGATCTATACGTGTAGTATGTTTAATTTTGTCTTTAGAGGGAATGTCTGCAATTTACAGTAGTTGCCTATGCCCCCCCCCCCCCCCCGCCTCCTTAAATGGCTCTAGTTCAGCTGACTGAGCAACAGATGCACTTAAAATGTCTATTATTTCTAGCTTTAGGCAAGCAGTTTTTCAACCATTGTTTCCTTTAAAAGAAGAATTAAAGAAGAATTAAATGAAGCATTGTGATGTAAGTGGAAGTGGTATATATCTGATTGGGACTGAAAACGAGATCCCGAGGGTCAGAATGATTCTGATTGTCCATTGCAGTCTGTATACTGCACATAAGGAAATATGTCCTTCTAGAGGTACATCTACGTGGTGAATGCTAATCAGGAATGCCGAGACTGTGCCACACTGATCTAATTTATTGCTGCACATTTATTTGGTAAATTGACAGTTTTTACCTAAAGTTACACCCAACTTAATGTTGCTCAAGTGATTAAGATTAACCATTTGGTACATGACAGCAGGATCAAATTCCAACCACATTTTGTGCAGAATACTGTATGTTTGGCTATGTATTTGTTTACTGTTAAAATACGATATGCTTGGCTATACAAAAAGTACAAACCCCTCTATTGTTCACCAAAAACACAACTTCGTAATTGGCATCAGATCCAACATTATGCTTATTTGTCTAGAAATATACATAGTGTACTGAAAGGTTGCAACCTTTTGATATTTGATGAAAAGCTCTTTAGAAAGCTTAGGGAATACTATATTGTACTGTATCTTTGCCAATCTGGTTTTACTCGACTACGTGTATTCTCAATGTCACAAACATGTAATGTATTAGATATGCTCACAGTATAATGGTAAAGTTATCAGTTCTTTTGTAGGATTAGATTGGGTTTCTCAAGCTTTAAAACATTCCTGTCACGATTGCAGTGCATTTGAACGTGTTTGAGAAGACCCTGTTGATAGAGCAACCGCCTGAAGATGGCAGTCATTTCATGTTGAGGAGCTGTTGAAACCATTTCCAAGGCAACCTATGGAATAAGCAGCTTGGTGCTGCTGAACTGCAACTTCCCCCTTGTAATTACTATAGGATTTAAAAAAAATCAGATAATAAACATATTTACATTTCCCCTTTCCTTAACACAGATTAATATTACCGATGATTTTTCTATATGAGTATAAGAAAAATATGTATTAAAAGTGTAGGAAAAGGAACATCATTAAGGTAGTGCAGAACAATATATTTAATGCATACATGGAAAATAAATTGCTCAATTCCTATGATGCAATCCTTGCATAACTCAAGTTATTATGTAGCATGTAACAGCATAATATTAATGTACAGTCTGTTTGCATTGCACAAGGCATGAAGGTGTCTCTGAAAATATCTTATCAATGTAACATTCTCTCTATAGGTTAATATAAATGCGTTGATTAAATATTTTAAATAAACGGATGTAGCAGACATTATTGCACTCGCTGACACAAGATAATATAAATGAAGAGGTTTGTTTTTGTGAATGATATGTTTCCAATATAACTACTACTGCTGTACATTGCATGCCAACTATGATTAATTCAGCAATTTTGAACATTTTCCCCTTTCCTTTCCGATAATTTAAACTATGATTGCCAGAAGAGGGAATTCAGATAATGATAATTCCTGTCACAATACAGTTAAATCAAGAGGAATATTCCTTTTGCAGTGCATTGTTTAAATACATTGTATGCTAATTATGTTTTACTACATATTTAGCTTTTAATATCAACAGGTTTAGAATGCTATACAGTGTTTATGTTCTAATTTGTACACCATTATTTTTGGCTTTAAGAGAAACTTACCACACCTCAGTTGACTTAAAACTCATTTGTACCTGTGAATTATTACAGACTGCCAAACAACTTGCTAATGAGATTGATTTTAGGAAGTAATGGATGTCATTTAGCTCTTACTAACTGTGGGATATTACCACAAAAATCTGAAAAAGAAAATACATTAAATCTTCCAAATGTGTGCTTTAAAATGTATTTAATATGATATGTATTGGTGAGATGAGATCAGTGATAATAATTAATTCATCAAAATATTCTGTCTTAAATACTAACATGTTAATGCCCTGAAATAAATGGAATACACATTATAGCTAAGGCCCCACTGCACGCGCCCGCACGGCCGCCTTGCTTGCCGGCGGCTCACGCAATTCACTGCAACGCGAACTGCGGTCTGCAGTGATTTTTTTCCGGCGCGGGGGGGGGGGGGCGGGGTGGCGTGGCCAAAACGGGTGGGGGGCGCGGCCATGACATGAGGGGGCGGGCCGCCCCACAGCGCAACACTGCAGCCGCCCCTCAGCCCCTCAGCACCCTCAGCCCCATGGCACCCTCGGCCCCCTCAGACCCTCGGCACCCTCACACACACACAGGCACCCTCACACGCTCACAGGCACTCACACACACACAGGCACCCTTACACACACACAGGCACCCTCACACACTCATAGGCTCACAGGCACTCACACACACACAGGCACTCACACACACACATACACACGGGGGGTGAATCAGAGGGGGATCAGAGCAGGAGGGGACTCGGAAGGGGATCGGAACAGAGTGGGGAAATCGGAGCAGGGGAGTGAATGGAACGAGGGGGGAATCAGAAGGGGGAAATCGGAACGGAAGGGTGAATGGAACGGGGGGATCGGAGCAGGGGGGGGATCGGATTGGCTTCTGGGATCCAATCCGTGATTGGTTCCCTTGCATGCCACGTGACGCAGCACTCGCCGAAATCACAAGCTCCTTGTATTGTAGCTCCAGCTGGCTGATGCTTCACAGCACGCAGTCAGCCACGCCGGAAGGAGCCAGCAGGGACCACAAAAACAGAAGCAAGCAGCTGGTGGTCCGCAGTCGCGCGCGCCGCCGGCCACAGCGGGACCAAAGCCTTACTCACAAGTGCTACAGCCATGTATAGTCAGTCATTAGTACAATGGAATCCATGATTTGTTTTGTAATTGAAGGATTACAATAGACCCCTTAAGTGCTGGAGAGTTTTGCACATCTTGCAATGCATTGATGGTCCATTTGCTATTTTTTCTTTTTGAACTTATTTTTTCAACACATAATTTCTAGGGTCTTATTACGAATTGATTTGTACTGTATGTGTTGATATTACCATTACATTTACTGTAATGAGCAAAGTTTATCATAACATATAGATTATTGTTTTTAAACCTGCAGTTCAAGCAATATCCTACGTGTGTTTTTTTTTAATAAATCAGTTCTGTACTATGAGAAAATACTTGTAGCATTTTATTTAAACATTTTTTAAGACATTTTAATGTATTCTAATGTAGGAAGCCTTTTTGTTTCTATAGAAACCAGTTACAAAGTCACATTCCCTTCCTGTTCTGAGACTGGCTCTGACTCTTGAGCACTGCCCACCCTCTCTAGCAGTGCACCAATTGTATCTAGTAACTGCCTGGTCACATGATCTTCCACACATAACTTTGCATTGTGGGTACAGTTTTGCAGCAATAACTGAATTAAATAACCCCAAGCAAAGCTATTGATTACAGGAAAACAGATCGATCTGCAACTTAGCTAATAACTTGCCAGTGTGCAGATTGTATTGATGCACAAATTGGAAACATAATGGCAGCTTCAACTGCAGCTTTAAACTATAGCCTCTTTTATCTTGTAGTGTGGAGGATCCCAGAATAAGAAATAACTGCACCTGTATTCTTTCATTTTCATATACTGTATTAAAATTATTTCCAGTTCAATGCCAAGCAGTGTACATATTTACATATGAGCAATTTGCAAACGACACAGAAGAAATACAAGAAAAGCTTCAAATTAATTACATGACTGTTACTGCTATATTCCACTACCTGATCAAAAAGCTCCCATTATTATTTGATCAGTTCCCTCTATTACGTATTTCACTAATAATTCGTGAGAGACTACTGCAACAATATGAATATTGTGTGTTAGCTAAAAATACAATTAGGTGAATAAGAAATTACAGAACAAGCATTGCATATAGAGTTATAATAAAAACAGAAGTGCCTTAATTTCCTGCATGATTTGCATTCTGAATGTAGTACAAACTATATACAGTATTGTATGGTTTTTATATTTTGAATGCATATTACATACTAGAGCAGTGTTTCTCAACCAGAGTGCTGGGGATGTCCTAGTGTGCCACTACCAACTGTCTAGGGGGAGGGAAAGCCCTACTGGGCTGCTCAGTGGGCAAATCCTGCAATGCCTGGAGACGTGGAAGCTGCGATCAACATCTCCTCTCTTAGGCCGAGTCCATAGAAGGACAGGCCGTGCTGAGGCGTGCGGACGCTCCGTGCTGAGCCCCTGCATCCTCAATGAGGATGCCTTGAGAGGGGGCTCACGCGAGCGTCCGCAGGCGTGCTGAGGAGATGGAGGTTTCAGCCGAGCGCCAAGCTGTTTTTCAGCGCGTTGTCGGCTGAAAACCTCCAATCCCAGCACAGCAGTGTTGACGTCACGGCGCCGTGACGTCGGCGCCATGACGTCAGTGCGTCGCGGGTGATTGGCCCAGCGACGTCACTGCCCCGCCTCCAACCACCTCCCCCCCGGCTCCGATCGCGCCCGCTGGCTCGCCTGTATGGGCATGAAATCGCCCAGATTTCAGCAGGCGAGCCTCAGCATCAGCGTGGTTCGGATCGCCTCACCCCTCTATGGCCCGGGCCTTAGCCGACACAGAGGAGAGAGATAATCCTCTTCATCTCCAGACAGCGCAAGACATGCCCGCTGAGCAGCTGACATGATTGAGGTGTGGGAAAAGTGGGAGGGAGGAGGGAAGGAGTGAGGGGTTTCTGTTGGGAGGAGATTGTGATAGTTTTGTGTGGGGAGGAGGGGACAACTGCTTTTTTAGGGTGGAGACAGGTGTGTGGTGTAAGTAAGAGGGGTGGTGTTTATGTGGTGTGGTGTTTATGATTATGCGGTGTAGTGTTTATGATTAAGAAAGAAGCAAGTGTGCTGTGTGAGAAAGTGGATACACAGTATGTAAAGTGTGAGTTGAGTAGCAGGGTGAGTATGTGAGTGAGGATGTGTGAGGGTGAAGGGTGTAAGGAGAGGGTGGGTGTGTGTTTGTGAAAAGGAGGGATAGTGTGCACTGTATGTGTGTAAACAAGGAGGGGCAAGGAGGGTTCCAAAGATCAAGGCAACCACAAGATTTTAAAGATCCCTCAGGGGTGCCAGTGCTACAAATTTGTTGAAAATCACTGCACTTTTGTGGGTAGTTTCTTACTACGGGGCTGGGGGTGGGGTTACTTTGTAATTAAATAATAAAATATTTCCAACCCCACTTTTTTGTTATTTGACTGTGGGGCTTTAATGGTAAACTTAATGGGTCCCATTTTTAAAAACAATCCATATCGAAATGCACATTTTTACAAAGGGAATTCTGACCAGATTGGCATTGGACTGATTGAAACATTCAGGTGATATCACCAACAACTAAATTGCATGCCAATTGTGAAAAATGAAAAAGAGTGCCTCTGACAAAAGTGGAGACACTGGCTATGCTTAGAAAAAAACCCTCAGCATCTATGCAGTGGTTTTACATGTTGGCGTCCGTGCATGCACATCTGATGCTCTGCATGTGCTCTGGGAACGTAACCTTAGACCCTATGCACTTCACAACTTAGCTTCCTCAGGGGTATGTAGATTGGTGGGGTAAGGCTGCCTCTTTCATACCATCAAACCAACTCTCTATATACTGTATTCATACTTATTACTTTAGAGAACACCTTATTAAGGGTAAACTGCCCACTATATGTGGACCATAAAAAGGACTTTTTAAAGATTAATGATAAACGATATATAAAGACTAACTTGCATACCTTTATGATATGAAAAACAAGTGACTTATCAGATGCTTCCAGAGATATATAAAGTCCTGAACTAATACTAAAGTCCAACAATGAATAATAAGGAAATAGTCCAGCAAATAAATTTGGTCAAACCGTATGGTGCTGGTACAGACCTGATGAGAGCATCTGATCTTGTTTGTCTCTCTAAATGGTGATCTGGTGGATGACAGGATATTAAAAAGGAAAATGACAGAACAACCATAGTGTATTACTGTAAGATATGGGAGGTAGGTGGTGGAAAATAGTGCCAAAGGGTGGGAATGATCAATGGGATATGGACTGACACATATAGGGAGTACTGCACAAACAAAAGTATAAAAGTGTGTATATAATAAAAAATTACAATTTATTCTAAAACACATATCGCATGGAGCAATCAATATAATATCAAGTGATTGAAAGTTGACATTATGCAGCTCGTCTTTAGGCAAAAATTGGAATCCTACTTACGAGAAATAGGACAAATATAAGTGTTGAGTACTATCAGTACACTGGTAATGCTGGCATGTGGACAGGGTAGTAACCGCTGATAGGAAAATGGGGCTTCGGACAAGAGGCAAAACTACGCTATGAACCGCCCGTCAGGCAGACATTCGTCCGTCTCTGATTCACAGTGTAGAAGGATCAGATGTGTGGAAAGAAGCTGGTCTCATCGCTGTCCAGAAGAATGTTGTGGGCGCGTCCGCACATTCACGTCTGATGCTCTGCATGTGCTCTGGGAACGTAACCTTAGACCCTACGCATTTCACAACTTACATTGCTTCCTCAGGGTATGTAGATTGGTGGGGTAAGGCTGCCTCATTCATACAATTACACCAACTCTATATATATTCATACTTCTACTATATGTGGACCAGTTAATATTTATAGATATATTTTTTTTCACAGTCATATGTACATTTATATTTACATTCATCAATAGCACTTTATTTGTTCTTTACCGTTATGATAATTACAATAAATTACGGATTACATGCATAAGGTTGAAGGTTTGAAATTGCAGGCCTGCCTGTGGCCTTTAAGGGATGTATAAAAATAGTTTTAAGTATACTATAGCAGAGAATCAACTTCACCATTCAAGCAGAAATGGATCAATATTTACATTTTCTGCAGCTCAGTCTACCACAATGTTTCAACAAGGTCTCAGTATTTAAAAATGCGTATAGGTTTCACACTTAAGGAAAAAGGACACTGAGATGTCTTTTTATGTTTGTCCTGCTCACAATAACAACATCCTCGAGACATATAAAGACTAATTTGGGGATGAGTATTCAGGCATTCAGGGAAATTTCAATTGTCTCCCTTTTAACCAAGTGTTAGTAGAATGGGTGGAATTCGTTAACCCTTTCCGGTCGAATGTCGGAGTATATCCGACACTAGTATTTGCCACTTGCGGTCCAATGTCGGACCGGGTGGAGGGAGGAGGGAGGAAAGCTGAAAGCTGTGGTGTGGAGTGAGGCGCCCGTAGCACATCCCCTGCATTCTCCTTGCACCGCACTGATGCGCCCATGCGTCCCCCCCAACGCCGATCTGTCCCCCCCATGCCAATCTGTCCCCCCCCCCTGTGCCGATCTGTCCCTCCCTGCACCGATCCATCCCCCCCTGCGCCTATCCGTCCCCCGCCTGCGCCGATGCGTCCACCCCCAAAGCCCTGCACCGCTCTGCCCACTCCCAATGCCCTGTGCCGATCTGACCAACCCCCAGCCCTGTGCCGATCTGACCAACCCCCAGCCCTGCGCCGATCTGACCCCGCCCCCAGCCCTGCGCCGATCTCACCCCCACCCCCAGCGCCGGTCTGAAAGCCCTGCACCGATCTGACCACCCCTCCAGCTCAGCGTCGATCCGACCACCCCTCCAACTCTGCCCCGATCCCCACAGGCAGCCCCACGATGACTCCCAGCAGCTGACACCGGAGGAAGGGAGGAAGGGGGCTGTGAGTGTGGTGTCAGTGCGCAGCGAGTGTGTGCGCAGTGAGTGTGTGCGCAGTGTGTGTGCAGTGTGTGCAGTGAGTGTGTGCAGTGTGTGTAGTGTATGTGCGCAGTGAGTGTAGTGCGCGCAGTGAGTAGTGTGTGCAGTGTGTGCAGTGAGTCTAGTGTGTGCAGTGTGTGTAGTGTGTGCAGTGTGTGCAGTGAGTGTGTGCGCAGTGAGTGTGTGTGCAGTGAGTGTGTGCGCAGTGTGTGCGCAGTGAGTGTGTGCAGTGTGTGCAGTGTATGTGCGCAGTGAGTGTGTGCAGTATGTGTAGTGTGTGCAGTATGTGTAATGCGTGCAGTGAGTGTGCAGTGAGTGTAGTGCGCGCAGCGAGTGTAGTGCGTGCAGTGAGCGCACAGTGAGTGTAGTGTGCGCAGCGAGTGTAGTGCGTGTAGTGCGCGCACGATTGTAGCGAGTGTAGTGCGCGTAGTGTACGCAGTGTGCGCAGTGAGTGTCGTGTGGGCAGCGCGTGTCGTGTGGGCAGCGCGTGTCGTGTGTCGTGTGGGCAGCGCGTGTCGTGTGCGCAGTGTGTTGTGAGTGTGTGCTGAGAGTGTGTGTAAAAAAAACCCAAAAAAAGCTGTATGTGTTTTTTTCCCAGAAAATTAAATTAGACCTACTGGCGCACTTAATGAAAATTAATTGGACCGCAAAGGGTTAAGGTAGCATTGGATTGGTTGGTGAACTATACTGTGTGCTATTCATTATGTATTTATTCATTTGACACACTGATGTTATTATGAGCTTGTAGGAAAACCCTAGGCACCTTGTATTTTAAATTCAATTTGGAAGCAATAAGAATATGAATTTGTACAGATATACAGTAAAAATACAAAATGTAAAATAATGAAGACGAGAAACTACTAATCTCAGGGAATTTTTGATAACCTTTTCATTCTATTGTTTAGAAAAAGGTAAGAATCATACTGTATGCATTTAATTCTCTCAGATTTGGCAAATGGATATTGTTATTTAAAAAAACAAAACTAAGATGCAACATATGGTACTGCTTGGTAACTGACTAATTACATACATTGTAAATTAATCATAATTATTATTTTCTTTCAGATAAGTATTTCTAAAGTTTTTCAGGAGTCAGCTCTAATAGTTTTATTTTAAATCTAGTTTACTTGCTTATCCACTCTATTACTACAGGGTACAGGGCCGCAGACAGATTTCCTGGGGCCTAGGACTAGAGCTTACCACCACCCCAAATACACATACCACTGCCCCCACAAATACACTTACCCCCCCCCCCCCAATACAATTACCACTTCTGGTTGCCACCACCGTCAGGCCCCGGTTCTCCCCAGCTGTTTTATGAAACTGCATCTCTCTCTCTCTCTCTCTCTCTCTCTCTCTCTCTCTCTCTCTCTCTCTCTCTCTCAACATTCCTTTTGTGTAAACAACCACTGTACATTTTTCGTATATTAATTCTAAAATGTATTAAGTATGTTTTGTGGGCTCTAATTGAACCTATGGAAGAGTTATCCGCTTTTTGGGACACATTTTGCTACATTGGGTTATTTTGTGTTAATTACAGCGTTTTCCAGTAAACAGGGGACCAATAACTCCTATGGGTAAGAACTTAAATTATTCTTTGTGGTGGCATCGTATTCAGGTGTATGTAGTGTGATTGTTTTTGAGAAGTCATTGCTACAGTAATTTTTAGTGCCCGTCAGGGAGGTAAGTGAGTCATCTGGATTGCTGGAGGTTTAAACCCCTTTCACATACACAAGTGACGTGAACACAGGTAGGACATTGGTCTTTCTCTCATTTTGAATCCTGTCTCTCCTTTCACTCCTCTGACTCCCCTGTTCTTCTCCTTGGGGACTTCAACTGCCATATTGATGACCTTTTCTTTTGGCCTGCAGTGGACAGTGGACTGCAGCCAGCATCCACATGGACTGCCACTACCTGGGCCTGGTTTTCACTAAAAACTTTTCACTCTCTGAGTTCGCTATTTCCCCCTTTCCTCTCTCTGATGATCTTCTCCCCTTCTCTACCTCCATCTACCTCTCGTTTCTGCAGAAACTTGTGTTCCATTAACCTCCTGGCTCCACTTTGCACTCCTCCCTCTACTCTCTCAGCCCCGCTACAGACTATGATAGCCTTGTCAGGAACCACAACTCTGTCCTATCCTCTTCTCTTGATCTACATGCTGCTCTTTTTCTCTCCCATTCTCGCCCTTCTAACTCCAGACCCTGGCTAAACTGCCAAACATATATGCTCCACTTTTGCACTCGCTCCTTTGAACACCTCTGGAGGAAATGTCATACTCTCACAGACTAACTTCACTAAAAATGTATCCTATCCTGTATCAATTCTGTCCTCTCCTAGGCTAAACAAACCTACTCTTCATCACTAACCAATATACACAAGTCGAACCCACACAGATACTTCTCTGTCTTTAACTCTCTACTCAGACCACCAACCGTTGCTTGTCTTTCTTCCTCTATTTCACCTGAGGAGATTACTGACTATTTCAAGACTAAACTGGATTCTAGTCGCCAAGACATCCCCTCTGTAACCTCCTTGCATTCAACACCTCTTCCTACTGTAACTCTCTTCCTGCCTTCCTCGACTCCTTTTCCTCTGTCACAGAGGAGGACGTGTCACTACTGATCTCCTATTTTCCCTCTACCACCTGCCCACTTGACCCCATTCCTTCCCATCTCCTCAAACCTCTTGGTTCTACTCTAATCCTTACATTTACACATATTTTCAACTCCTCCTTCTAGTCTGGTACCTTTCCTTCATCCTTCAAGCATGCAACAGTTATACTTCACTCAAAAACAGCAAGTTTGACCCTACCTGTCTCTCTAATTAACGCCCTTTCTCCCCCCTGCTTTTTGCCTCTAAACCCCTTGAATGCCATGTATTCTCACACTTGCTCCACTTTCGCACCATCTACTGTCTCCTAGATATCTACAATCTGGCTTCCGCACTGCTCACTCCACTGAAACAGCCCTCAAAAATAACTAATGATCTCCATGCTGAAAAAGACATAGGCCATTACACATTGCTCCTATTACTCAAACTCTCTGCAGCCTTTGATAATGTGGACCATCTTCTTCTACTTCACATTCTCCATACTCTTGGTATCTGTAACAGAGCTCTATCCTGGATTTCCTCTTACCTCTCTCATCGTACTTTCAGTGTCTCCTTTGCTAACACTGTCTCCTCTGTCAATCACTCTGTGAGTGTAACCCAGGGCTTTCTCCTAGGACCTCTTCTCTTTTCTCTCTACACACTATCTCTAGGTGACCTTATCACATCTCTAGGGTTCAAAGATTACCTCTATGCTTATGACACAGAAATTTACCTTTCTACCCCTGACTTCACACCTGCTGCACTGCTGGGGGTCACACTTGACTCCTCCTCACATTCTCCTCTCACATTCACAATGTGGCTAAATCCTGTAGTTTTTACCTCCGTAACATTTCAGATATGCCTCTTTCTCTGTCCCTCTACTGCTAGTAATGCAGGCCCTCATTCTCTCCCTTTTCAATTATTGTACCCTTCTACTGTCTGGCCTTTCTCCGCTTCAATCTATCTCACCTGTCTCCGCTACAATCTATCCTTAATGATGCTGCTAGAATCCCTTTACCCTTTCTTAAATCTGTCTCAGCGTCTTTTCTGCTGAAATCCCTCTTGTGGCTTCCTATCAAATTCCATATTACTTACAAAATTCTCCTCTTCACTTTTAAGGCTTTACCCTCTTCTGCCCCTCTTTAAATCTCAGCCCTAATTTCTCGCTATGCACCTGCCTGACTTGCGTTTTGCCTTGCCAGATGTTTTCTGTCTACTCCTTTTGTATCTAAAGCCTTCTCCTGCCTAAAACCTCTCACTCATTGCCCCACACCTCCGGAATGTCCTTCCCTTCAATATCCAACTGGCACCCTCTCTATTCACCTTTTAGACATATCTAAAAATGCACCTATTTAAAGAAGTATATGGGTAGCTCCGCTGGTTTATACTATACATATCAGATGCATGGACCTTGACCTCTTGAAGACGCACTTACCATAACACCCTCCTACTGTCTCAGTAAATTCGCCTTAATTACCACTTTGATTATAAAATCTTCAGGGCAGGGACTCCCCTTCCTATTGTTATGGTCATGTTTGAAGCGCTTATTCCTACTATGTGTTACAGGCATACCCCGGTTTAAGGACACTCACATTAAGTACACTCGCGAGTAAGGACAGATTTTCAATAGCACCATAACCCTGTGTTCGTACGCTTGCTTCGTGAGTACAGACACTTATTCTGCCCTACAGACCGCCATAGTAATGACGCGCTGATTACCCTCACCCAATAGGCAAATGGCAGCTCGCGCATGCGCCTGTCAACACGTCCTGAACAGCAATACCGGCTCCCTACCTGTACCGAAGCATCGATAAGTGGAAAAAAGTTAGTGCTTCACTTTAAGTACAGTACATTATCGCTTTACATACATGCTCAGGACCCGTTGCGTACGTTAATGCGGGGCATGCCTTTATATTATTATGTGACATGTATTACTACTGTGAAGTGCTATTTAGATAAATGTCTCTATATAAAAAATATATATACATACATTCATACATTTACAACTGGGGATCAGAATGATTGATTATGGCTTTTTTGTATTAGTGAATATTTACAGGCAGTGTCAATCTTTTTAATTGCAAACTAATTTTCCTTTTTTAAATGATGTAATCTCCTCTCTTACTGTTTTGTTGTTTGCTTATTTGAGTTAAACCAATAATTACAGCGTCACAATTAACAAAATGGCAGAAAGTAGAGGACAATATTTATCTAATAGAAATTTTAATTGATCTGTAAATAAATAAACACATTCAGTTTTTACAGGACATAAATTATGAACATATTAGTTTTAAAGGTAAATTAAACTTTATAATGAAGCCAAGTACATTAGTAAATTGTTTAAAAATATTTTTTCTTAGATGAGGCTCAACTTTAAATAATAGAGGAAGTAAGAGGCACTTGTTATGTAATTAATTGTTTCAGCTAAAATATAGCGATTGATTATGTCAAATTGTGTAACAGAATAATTGTCGTATGAATGTGTTTAACACTGCTTAGACAGCCTTTTCTGTATAATCTCTTATAATTCAGCACGCCCTCTGTTCACAGGTGTTTAAATCATCTGAGAATAAATTATATGTATTTTGAATTTCTGTTGTATTATGTACAATTGAATTGTAGAAGATCAAATAGCTGTACAGTACCTAAAACATTTAAAACATTGCAGGGTCACATATTTTTATACCTATATTAGGTTATGATCTGACATTTTTCTTGTATTTTGTTGTGGCATAGTCCACAAAATAAAAATAAAACAGTGGGCGAGATACATCAAGCTCCAGTATTAAAAGAATGCAGTATTACCGACAAAAAAAAGCATTATTTATATAGTGCAATACATCAACGTCGCACAACTAAAAATACATCTTTTTTTAGCAGATCCCATAAAAATATCAGATTTGTTTAAAAAAAAAATCTCACAATACTACATTTTTGGGTATTATCCTGCTAGACATCACAATATTTATCAGAATGTGATTAAATGTTGAAATAAAGCATTTTTTTCACCTATAAGGCCTATCTTGACTATGTATTAAATGATGGTCAATATCAATGCAATGCAATGTCTTGTATATAATGTATAACCCTGCTCACTTAATGTAACTATGTATTTGTAACCATGTCATAATAACCCTGTGCCCAGGACATACTTGAAAATGAGAGATAACTCTCAATGTATTACTTCCTGGTTAAACATTTTATAAATATAAATAAAAGGAGTTAATATGTACATTAAACTAAACTACAGTACATACCCCCCTTGGCTATCTTAGTGACTAGTAAAGCCATGCAATGCTTAACTAACTGATAAGGTAATCAAGGGGTTAACCCTAACCACCCGAGGCAACTACCCCCATCACCCATCCCCCTATCCCCACCCACCCCTACAAACCTATAACCCACCCTCTATACTAATGTACATCCAAATGTGGCTAATTGGGCTTTTGCAGATTCCAAGAAAATTTAAAATAAATATTAAAAAAAAAACACTCCCTAACAAATACAAAAACAAATAATATATCAAACATTAATCCATTGATAGTCACTGTGCCTACCTAGGCTTTCTCAATGATGACCTAGATAGTCACATTGGCAATCAATGGTAACCTGTAATCTGAATTGTATCATTTATTAATATTAAACTGCACTACCTACCCCCCATGCATGGCAATGCTTTACTAGCCAGTAGTGTAGTCAAGGGGGGTAGGTAGAGTAAATAGACGTATATAATGGGACAAGGGATCTTGCACGTGGACAGTTAAACCATGGCACAAAAAATGGCAAAATTTGCAATTTCAAAACGGGAAAAAAAATCTAATGTCTCCTGATTCCAAATCTTAGTGACAAATGTGCATATATGTAAACACAGCAGTACTTCAGACTGCAAGGTAGCATCACTTACATGTATATGGTGTTGACACATTAACGTCTTTACCTTTTTATGTAATGTCAATTCTTTTTGATTTATCTATTTTTTTTAATTTCAGTTAACTGTATCTCCTTCCGTACCATATTTTTCAAACTGATATGACATTTGATAAAATAATGCATGTGCTTTTAAATGTCATGTACTGTATTTGTGGAAATCAATCAAATACAGGATTTGTATTAGTAATTCATCAATGTTAATTTTGGATGTTTGAGCCAAACCCCTCTTAATCATTTTCAGATTTCAGTGAACGAGAAAGTAACCAAACACATCCGCTAGAATTTATCCACACAAGTCTTTTAAAATTTACTTTGCGTTGAATAATTAATGAATGTCCCATCACATAATCAATCATTTGTTTTTAAAAACTCACTATTGGTTTATAGTGCCCGATTATTTTTTTTATATGTATATGTATATGAAATCCCTTCGGGGCAGGGATTTCCTTTCCTATTGTCTGATTTTGCGGCACTTATTGTATAATTATAATTCCCTGTACTGTATTCTGAAGCGCTGAGTACACTTTTGGCACTATATAAATAAAGACATACAATACATAGTTACATATTAAACTCTTGTTTTACATAGTTCCTACGACAAAGACCGTTGAAAGAACTGTTTCAGTAGCAAAGTGGCTCATATACCAGAAATTATACAGAGGTACACACAAATCATGGTTCAATGAATGTTAAAGCGTCTTTATTTGTATCATCTTAGCATTGCTAGACGCATTAGATTTGTCACAGGCTGTGATAACTGTCATGTCGTTGCTACATGTGTATTGTGATGGCAAAGATGGAAAAAAAAGTCAAATAAAGCATTACAGTACATATGAAGGAGAAACATCTACAGCAGGGTTTAGAAAGTCTTGTACTCTGGGATACTTCTAGAGTATAAAGAACTCTTTTTTTGCTGTTCCAGTAAAATTTATTACAGCCATGATGGATCTTAATTTTTGTTGGATCAATTCAACAGCTAGAATTTTGGATCAAGTCTTCAACACATTTGTGTCAAGGGTTCTTAATTAACTAAGTTCAGTAATAGCCAAACCATTACATTTAATATTCAAGGACTCCGTTCCCAAAAGCTTATTACCACAATATTGGTCTAAAACAGACATGGTGCCTATATTTAAGAAAGGAGCTAGATCACAACCGTGGAATTGCAGACCTGTAAACCTGACATTAATAGTGGGGAATGGTGAAAATAAATGTGAACTAGCGCTAAAGTGTAAAACACAGTGTGATACTTGTAAAAAACTTCTAATAAAGGATGGCTGCCCGGTGATACTGTCAGTACTAACAGAATAACACAAAATAAAGAAAAAAACCTGGCGCCAGATTGTCAGTGGAATGTCCTGTATTCCTCAAGGGATCCGCACACTTGCTTGACAGACCATGCAAAGAAATAAACACAAACAAACAAAGATCATAGCGCAACACTGTAGGGTGTGCAGTATTGAACTAATATACACAAACAATTAAGAATCCTAGCGACAATTAAAACAACTATTTATTAAAAAGAACTATGCCAAAACTGAGGACCGCAGGTCATCTGGAACACAAAAATTGGAGCCCTACTTACAGACAGCAAGGCTTAAACTCGCATGGTAGGAACATGTCCTAGATAGAGAAGATCTCCCTGCCGGGTGTGATCTCTGCTCCACTGCGGCTCAAACTCCAGTCAGTCCCTTATGATGGTAACCGGAACATCTCCGGCCGTGGAGGCTGGTGTGCGGGGTCCACAGCTCTGCACCGCGTGTAGACACACGCCTCACTTCCTCCTCCGGAACAGCGGGAAGTCTCTGCGCGCCCGCGCGCGATAGTACCCGTAGTCTTAAAGGGACAGCTGGCAGGCAGAATGAAAAGCAGGGCTCCAAAGCCAAACGACCATATAAGTCCAAAGTCAATCAAACAGTGGCAGTGCCACTAGCCCTACGCGTTTCGTAGATGTCACTCTACTTCCTCAGGGGCTCCAAGGGAACGATTACAGAAGGTCACCTGACATGCAGCCTCTGCACTGAATGGCTGCTGCCTGCTATGTTAAAGGGACATAGCAGGCAGCAGCCATTCAGTGCAGAGGCTGCATGTCAGGTGACCTTCTGTAATCGTTCCCTTGGAGCCCCTGAGGAAGTAGAGTGACATCTACGAAACGCGTAGGGCTAGTGGCACTGCCACTGTTTGATTGACTTTGGACTTATATGGTCGTTTGGCTTTGGAGCCCTGCTTTTCATTCTGCCTGCCAGCTGTCCCTTTAAGACTACGGGTACTATCGCGCGCGGGCGCGCAGAGACTTCCCGCTGTTCCGGAGGAGGAAGTGAGGCGTGTGTCTACACGCGGTGCAGAGCTGTGGACCCCGCACACCAGCCTCCACGGCCGGAGATGTTCCGGTTACCATCATAAGGGACTGACTGGAGTTTGAGCCGCAGTGGAGCAGAGATCACACCCGGCAGGGAGATCTTCTCTATCTAGGACATGTTCCTACCATGCGAGTTTAAGCCTTGCTGTCTGTAAGTAGGGCTCCAATTTTTGTGTTCCAGATGACCTGCGGTCCTCAGTTTTGGCATAGTTCTTTTTAATAAATAGTTGTTTTAATTGTCGCTAGGATTCTTAATTGTTTGTGTATATTAGTTCAATACTGCACACCCTACAGTGTTGCGCTATGATCTTTGTTTGTTTGTGTTTATTTCTTTGCATGGTCTGTCAAGCAAGTGTGCGGATCCCTTGAGGAATACAGGACATTCCACTGACAATCTGGCGCCAGGTTTTTTTCTTTATTAATAGTGGGGAAGCTACTTCAAGGTTTAGTATAGGATAATATTCAGGAATACCTTATGGATAATAAAATTATTAGTAATAGTCAGCATAGATTTTTGAAGAATAGGTCATGCCAAACTAACCTTATTTGTTTCTTTGAGGAGGGTAGTAGGCATTTAGACCAGGGTAATGCAGGGTCTGCTTAGATTTTGAAAAGGGTTTTGATATGGTGCCACACAAGAGGCCAGTGTACAAAATAAAAGAAATTGGACTCCGTAAAAATATTTGCAACTAGATTGAAAACTGGTTGATGGATAGACAACAGAGAGTTGTCGTAAATGGAACATTTTCAACTTAGCCTAACTGTGCGAGTGGAGTACCTCAAGGATCTACACTGGTACCCTTGCTTTTTAACTTGTTTATTAATGACCTTGTTGTTGGCTTCAGGAGAAAAGTCTCCATCTTGGCTGATGACACTAAATTATGTAAGATAGTAAAATCATAGCAGGATGTAATTTCTCTCCAGGTGGACTTGGATAGACTGGAAACGTTGGCAGGTAAATGGCAGATGAGGTTTAATACAGGCAAATGTAAGGTTATGCATTTGGGAAACAAGAACAAACAGGCGATTTACAAATTAACTTGGGCAAAATTAGGTGAATCCTTGATGGAGAAGGATTTAGGAGTGCTTGTAGACAGCAGGCTTAGCAATAGTGCCCAATCTCATGCAGTAGCTGCAATGACAAATAAGATCTTATCTTGCATTAAACAGGGAATGGATAGTAGGGAAGTTGGCATAATGATGCCATTCTTTAAATCATAAGTAAGACCACACCTTTAATATGGAGTAACTTTGTGGGCACCACTCCATAAAATAGACATTATGGAACTAGAAAATGTGCAGAGTAGAGCCACTAAATAAATGAAGGGATGGAAAATAATAGCATAAGGTTGGAGGAAAGAAGATTTCACAAGCTACAAAGGAAAGAGTTCTTTACAGTACGGGCAGTTAAACTGTGAAATTCAATACCCATGGAGACTTTGATGTCAAATACAATAGATACATTCAAGAAAAAGGAAAGATATACAGGGATATAGCAAATAAGTAAGCATGGGAAGGATGTTGATCCAGGGGCAAATCTGGTATGCATTATTTGGAGTCAGGAAGGAATTAAATTTTCCCCTTATGAGACAGCATTAGATAATGCTTAACTGGGTTTTTGTTTGCCTTCCCACATTTTGGCATTTGCTGAACTACTGTACTTGTACTTTCATACTTACGACCCCACCCACAGAATGTCTTGTGAGTAATGACCAGGTGTGAAGGAGAATCTGTGATATGGTATCAGTACAGACGTTTTAATAATTTAATGATTATTGCTTTTTTCCAATATTATGTTAAATATTTCAAGGCTCAATTTCAAGAAGATATGTATTAAAAGGTATTTAAAAGTAATAGTACAATTGCATTTTTCAACATCAATTCATCAAAATACCTCATATCAATTTTCATGAATTTGAAAAATTCGGGACATTCTCAGCTGGCAAGAAAGGGCAAACATACAGTATGAAACCACCAGAGATCACCATCTGTAAAGTTCCTACAGTACTTACAGTAGATAAGAATCAATACAAATTTTCTCCAAATTTGGAGTAAACATATGGTGAGTATTGGCAAATACATTGGTGAATACGCTAGCAAAGTTTGGCAACTTTTGCAAATATCTGAGAAATACTCAATCAAATGTTTTAATCTGCAAATTCTCACATTTCGTGAAATATTTGTAGGAACTGGGACAGGTTCACATATCCCTACTTACAAGAACATTGGGAAGAGTTAAATAATGTATTTGATGCATATTTTATAATATGATTAAACTATTTTAGCTCAGTGTACTATTATTTTTAGGCTGATTCTATAAGCTCAAAGCTGATAATCATAATGCGATCAGATGAAAAACTCCCATTCTATTCAATGGAAGTTTTTGATAGAGCGCACTGCAACCAGCCCTCTTGTCTCAAGTATTTATGTCAGTCAAATTACCTATCCTGCGCTAGTGTAGGTACGGCTTTCTTAAGAAGAAAATATATTTGTGCTAAAATTTATAAAACTTTGTCATCGGTTTTCTTACATATGAAGAAAAAGTAATGTCATACCAAATTACTGCATGGTACTATAGTAATGCACTTTGTTTAAAAGATTGTCAATAAAATGAGGGGTATGAAGGCAAACAATAAAGCCACAAACACACATATTTACATATATGTATCCCATGGTTATCCAAAAAAACAGAAAAAAAAAAAGTCATAAAAAATAATGCTGGGCCCGATGGCCTATGTATAATTCATTGCCATCTTCCGTTTACGAAATGGGATCTTCAATTTAACCCAAAGCCTTTGATTTTTAGCTGCTTGAAGAATCGTCTTGTGAGTATTAGTTATTTTTCTTCTTTTCTTCTTAAGTCATTTTCTTTCTTTATCAGTAATCTTCACCCTCTCTGTAAAATGGCATCACTGATTTTGCAAACCAAGCCACGATGTTATCTTAGGGAATCACATGGTACATCAAGCAATCCGATTGGTTGATGTACCATGTGTCACAGTGACATATCTTCTGCGATGGCACAGTCCACTATAAACGGCCTGGGCCCACGAAGAAGAGTGGAAGTCTTCAACGGCGGCCACATTTCGTGGTGAAAAATACAAATGAAGAAAAAAGACGTCTTTTAAAGAAGAGAAGAATTGATGCTCAAAGAAGATTCTTCAAGCAACAGAGCATCTAGGGCTTTGGGTCAAGTTGAGGATCCCATTTTGCAGGCCATGGATGGCCTTGGTTTACAAATAGGCCGGTGGGCCGTGGATAATTTTTATGGTTTGTTTTTGGTTTATGTTTAGCACATCGGCCTTGGATTATTTTTTTATGGCTTTTATTTTGTAGATTCTGTTTACGCCATTGGGCCTTGGATTGTTTTTTTTACAGCTTTTATTTTGTGGTTTTTGTTTTTTAGGTCATAGAATTATATTTTACAACTTGTATTTTTTGGTTGCCATCAGGCCATGGATTGCTTTTTTGGCTGTATTTTAATGATTGGCACTTTTGTTTGATTAGTTCTGGGGGGCTTCTGCCCTGAGGATGAGGGTGGCGTTCATCCAGGGTGGGATAAGTAATCCCATTTTTATTACAGGCCACCATTGATTGCCAATGTGGCTATGTAGGCCCCCATTGAGAAGACATAGGTAGCCACAGTGACACATAGTTTGTAATGTATTCCTTTTTAATACATGCATTATCTTTTGTTTTTTGAATGACCAAAAGCCCTATTAGCCACAGTTGTCTAGTTGGGCATTAGTATAGTTAATTGTTAATATTAACTACTTTGTATCCCTTAGTGGTCAGCTAGACATGGAAACCCATAACTAGCTGACCACTTGGGCTATTAAAGAGGTTAATACAGTATGGATTGTAATGGGGTCTTGTTATTATTTTTTTATCACCTACTGCAGGTTAGTTTAGATTCTTTTGCCTATGTATATAATGGCCACTACAGTATATTGGCAATTGTCATGAACACCACATCTGTGTGCTTTTGACTTGTGTATTTAAAAGGGGTTAAAACATCCAGCTAACTCCCCACAAAGCACTACAGATTAGCAATATCTCACCGAAATCCATCACACTACACCTCAATTATGCTTCCACCACCGCCAATGTAAGCTCTTACCCTCAGGAGTCATTGGTCCCGGTTTACTGGAAACATTTGTAATTAACAAAAAAAAACAATGTAGCTACATGTGTCCGGAAATGCAGTTAATCTCTTCACAAATGTATTAGGTGCAATTAGAGCCCAAAGATGATACTTATTACATTTCAGATTTAATATATGAAAAGTTGTACAGTGCTTGTTTACAGAAAAGGAATGTTACAAAGACATACAATAGATAAAAGCAAACAGTTTCATAAAATAAAATGATAAAACAGAGAACCTGTACATTAAAAATGAACAGTATTCGTTCCCGTCAAAGAGGTCTTGACGTTGAATATATGAGAACTCAGATGTTATGGATAACACTCTATTTATAATTCGAATTTTGATACCAAAATGCATTGTTTTTGTGCATCAAAACATTTCCTTGTGACATGGACAGGCCAACTTTTTGGAGGTGTGTCTTATCTTCCACTCATCAATTTATTGTGACATTTGACTGGCATAGAGAATAATAGAAAGCTCAAATGAATCAGAGTATAAAATACTGTGTAACTCTCTCTCTGTAACCCCTGGAATAATGCTACCCTTGTTATTGTACAGTATTCATAGAGTATGAATAATTTTAATATTTGAGGAGGAAACAAAAATATGACATGCAACACAGACAACCAGTCATATTTGATATTGTTGTACCAGCCTAATGTTGCCCCCACAGATCTATATTTTTTATCCGTGTGAATTAAATCAGATTTTAATTATCATACATTTTAAAATCTGTAAGAAAATGGAGAGTGCTTTTTCTGTTACCCTCAGTTTGCAAGAAATGTCTCAGAAATTGACATGATACTCTTGCAGTTAACCTAGAGATTGTGTCAAATCTCTGGTACATCTGTACACTTTCCCAAGTCACTACTATTATACACACTGTTTTTTTATTGTTTATTGACCAATTAATGCAACCTGGTTACACCTGGTTAACCCAGGTGAATTTACAGGAGACAGAGAAAAATAAGATTTTTTTTTATTTTAAATTAAAGTTTTTTTTTTTAAATGAAAGTTAACCCCTTGGTTGCTGTAGTGTTACCAAAACTGAATAGGTTTAAGGCATTAACGTGAGAGTTGGAAAACTTGAGTTATTACCTAATTTTTTCGTGGGTTTGATATTTTGAACAGACCTGTACATTTTTATATTTTTAGTGGTGCAACAATGATGACTTACATGATAAAAATAACACTTTTTTTTCATGCAATACCACATGTTTACCCTAACAAACATTGAAGATTCTAGGCCATTGAGTAGTGTCCTTTATTGCCTCAAAAATTGGAATGTCAATAAAGCATTTCGAAGACAATTCTTGTACTTATAATACATCTGCTCACTCAGGTCATATTCATCCAGCAGAAAACTCCTGCCAATCAAAATGTTGCTGCTCCGCTCTATTCACAGCACACTTACTGGTTCCGCTTTTGTTACTTTCCTTTGTTCCAGGTATTTTACTGGCTCTAGACATAGTGCACAGTTCGTGGTGGAGTGATGTCATGCCAAAGGTACTTGAACGTAGGCCACTCTGCCCTATGCATGTTGTGAGAGAGCTTTGCTTCCTTAGGGGCAATAGGAGTGTGCTAGAAACTAATTTGTGGTATTGCGGAGTACTTGTAAACATGCATAACAGGTTTCAGAGATAATATCTAGGAGATTAAAACATGCTCTTTAAATAACTATAAGCATTTTAAAATAATTTTTCTGTGGTCATTTGTAAATATGATGACGAGAAACTTAGAAGAGTTTTACTTCTCTATATTTACTGCCTTTTATGTGATAACATTTTATGTTAAACATGATCTGTCTTTCCCTACACCTTTCATGTGCTACAGTACATATCCATCACTTTCTTCTTTCTCCTGCTTGACTTATTGCAGGGATGAGTTGTACATTAATTAAGATAACATATTTCTTAGTATCATAGCCAAGATCAGGCTACAGAAAAATATCTTACATTTTCAAAGACATTTAAATATTACAGTTTAAGGGACATGTAAGTAATTAGCAATTTTTTTGTAAGCTGTGGGACAGCACCATAAAGAAAAGACTCCTCATCTATCCAGGAAAGCAGTACATTTATTCATCAGACTGGTGGGAGCAGAATCTCAAAAGTACAGTTTACCAATTATATGGATTCCTTTACATTACATTATTAGTATAATGTAATGTAATCCATATAATTAATGTGTTGTTGTGGGTAGGGCTTAAAAAAGAAATACAAATGTATTGCTACTGTACTTTTATTAATCTTAGAACTAAAATCTTTGTGACGATAAAGACAAAAGAAGAGCCTGTGTGAACAATTAATATTTAAACCTCTTAAATGTTTATATCTTTATATACCAAGTTGTCTGAAAGGAGGGTAAAAATACGACTTTAGCATAATAAAAATGATAAAGGATTACATTTGCTTATGGAAATGTTACGTTTTATATTTGCTCAGCAGGAGTTAAGGAATTCCTAATTAGAGTCATTAGCAGTGTCCACGGGAGGTATTTAGTGGTAAGTAAAATTAAGCATAAAACTCAAACTGCCATGAGCTGTTTACTTTGAAAAATATGCATAAAGCCTCGAGGATTAGCCTTAGTAGGATTTTTGCTCAAAGTTTGTTCCAAAGTTCAAATTGAGCTACCAAATGTATTTAGAAGTTGGGATTTCAAACCTATGAACAGGCGCAACTAAAACTAAAAAAATATTTTTCTCAAAATACAAAACTTACAATATAAAAAGTTAAAGTAGGCTTGATCATTTATTTGTAATATTCAGCATATTGTTCACAGCACATAGTGAAATTTTTGGTTACATCACCTCAGTTTATATTTGACATCTATCTGACTGTTTACAATTAGCTATTTCTGAGATGCTGCAAATAGCTTTGATCAATTAATCAGTTAACCAACAGTGAGATCCCTGGAGTTGGCACTGGTCCCTATGTCTGCCTTTGAGAGTTCCTGCTTTACTGTATCAGTCAATTCTTTAGCTATGGTAGTATAATGCAGTAGAATCTGCAACAAGTGATTCATTGAGCTGAAGATTGTATTATTACTACTGAATGCTCATTAGAAAGATTTTTAAAGACAATTTTTTTTATTAAAACTATCAACACATACAGTACACTAATATAATATCTGTAAATATAAAATGCAGGGAATCTGTATATAAGTGTTAACACTATGATTATAGGACCTACATTTTATTGGACTAAAATAACATAGATGTACAGTAAACTCAAGCTCAACGGTACAAAGAAATCAGGAAAATATGCAACAACAATTTGCTTCAAAGCTTTTAGAAATTCACTAACAAGTCAACTACAGTAGGTTACTGCAGTAGACAATGGGAAATTTGAAAATCTAAATTAATTCTTTTTTTTTTAAAACAGGAATCATAATTCATTATTTGTCAAAAATAAGCCTGTCAGTAATAGCACAAGTTTGTTGAATAAAGTAATACATCCCAACTTTTCAATACTAACACGTCAACATTTAGGACTAGACCCATAAAACCATAATTCCGTAGTTAATGGACATTTATGCTTCGGAAATGTACAGTTAAATACACTAGCGGCTTATTTGTCAATCAGTCGACATTATGTTGCAGATTATTACCTACAGTAGTTACATTTACAGTATTATTTAACCTTGGTATTTAGTGTTGCCAGTTGGGCCTTTTTAAAGGACAAACAACCAACAAACAAGAAATGCTGCCTGGTAAAAATATAATACAACGTGAAAATTACCTGAAAATGCAGCTTCCAATATTCATCTTTCAAACTGAAGTTAATACGGCACATGCAGATCCTCTGAAGATTATATAATAGTAAGGTTTTCAGTGACAGTGCTTCTGTCCCTGTGTTTATCTATAGCCACGGATTTGTTGTGCAGGGTTACTATCCACTCTAGAGTTGCCAGCTTTGATGAGCTCATTATCCCTTAATAACAGTCATCCCTTTCTCAGAGGGACACAGAAGACGATGTTGACAGAAGGCTTTTAGAGGCCAGACTGAGAAAGGTTGAGAGCTGCTTCCCTTAGTAATGAACAGTTCAAGGAAGGGGAGAGAGAGACCGAGCACAAAAGATGGTGACTTGGAAGCGGAAGATGGCAATTTTTGGAATTTACATGCTGTTCATAATACCATGCTCTAATGAATCGAAACCTATAGGCATATCTATCCTTGGGCTTTTGCCTATTAGTCGCTTGATGGGCCCAACAAATCTTACAGCAGGTGTGCTACCTGCTATTCACCTAGCCTTGGAACACTTAGTCAGCCATCCTGGCATCATAAAGGATTATGAACTACAATTAGCATTTACGGATACACAGGTAAAGTAAATTAACAAAATCATTTATAGTTAGTGTTAAATAAGTAAAATTATGTTTTGTACATGCTGTATATGTACATATGTACAGGAAAAATGATATGCTTTAATACAGAAATGAAGATGCCATTTTTTGTCGACTTATCAAATATGCATCTGTCATGATCAGTGTTTCTGCACAGAGGAACACTATATTAGAATGCCTATTACTTCTTGTAAAATATATATATATATATATATATATATATATATATATATATATATATATATATATATATATATATATATATACATAAAAGAAATTAACAAAGATGTCCATTATAGTCAGGGAATTGTGATCTATATACAGGCACTATACTTTATGCATTTTTAAAGTCATATATGTTGTTAAATATATTCGTGAATAAGTGATGATGTCTATATAGAGTCAAATAAAGCATTCACAAATGTATAATTCCATATTAGAAATAGTGGAATGCATTATGTATACTGGGAGATTCCTTCACTTTTGCATATTACTCACACAGACACCCAGTTAAACATAAACATAATATATTAGAGGTCACTTCATTTCCAATCTCAACTAGAGTGCTTGTGCATGCCCCCATTTAAATGCAGTGGTAAATACCTGCTCTGAGTTGCCTTTGTTCTTTTAAAGCAATCAGATACAGTAGTGCACTAGAAGTTACTGTATATAGAACTTTTCATTGAAACAGCTAAAGTAGTAAAGTGTATGCTTTAAAAGATTCTACTGCAGGTCAGTAGTCACCAAATACATGTCAGAAATATATACAATTTGATTTCTCTAAACCATAAATATCATTTTAAACAAATGATTGCAAAGTACATCATTAAGATAGGTTAATTATAATTAGGACTCTGAGTTTTGGTGGGCACTCAGCAGGTAAGGAGTATCTAACTTGATCATAGTAGACTACTGAATAAACAGTTTTGTTTCTCTAAAGTACAATAAATTAAACATCTGTACAACACATTTAATCCTTTTATAGTCGATTTTATTTCATACATTGTAATATGAACTGTATTTCTCCTAAGTATAATATAGTCAAACACTGTGTATCAATGTCTATTATTAACAAAAACATCCTTTTTAATTTAGATCTGGTATAAACATTTTCCTAAATACAGACTCATAGAATAATGCAGTGATGCAGATATTTTTTGGCTCCTTAAAGCATGCAGTAGCAGCAACGTGTGCTGTTTTAAAACAATTGATTTAATATTGCGATGAAAGCATTAGAGATGGGAGAAAATACAGTATGTCTTCAAATTCAAATCTCTGTTGAATAATGGAGTAAAAAGTGGTAAGAACATGGAGGTGTTATATGTTACAAGGTTTTACATAAAATCCTTGTGCTAGGGAGAATTCAGTTATGCCCATACTAAAGTGTTCCGTGTTTCTTCTGAAGTTCTCACCTTTCAGTAAAGCATACAATACTACTTCTATGGAATTTAGTATGCTTGATTAAAAATTGCACAGTTAAACCCGATTAACAGTACCCAAATGAACTCCTTTGTTCTCAATGGATTTACCTGTATTATATTGAAATAGCTCAATTACAAATAGTTAACAAAAACAACCTTTCCCCCATTAGTTTTAATAAGAGATGAGCAGGTCCGGATTCTAGAATTCCGAAATCCCCAAAACTCAGGATTTCAAGCAATATGTAGCCCAACACTTGAATCTCCATGCTGGGTCCAAAGTGAAATTATAGCAACACCTTGTTTTGATTTACCACACCTCGGATTTTGCAATATTTCACCCCCCTTCCTAATAAGCTGCCCCTCCTTTAACTGCCCCCCATTTGGTTGCATCTTCGGCAGGAAAAAAGAAAGGAAGGTGAGACAGCAGAGAGTGGCATCAAATTTTAAAAAAGATTATATAATAATTATATTACAGGATTTAGGATTAAGCAGAGACAAGCCACCTGGCGGCTCTCTCCCTCTCTCTCAATGGAATTCTGAGAAATGGATTTTGAAAGCTTCACCTATCCCTCTGCTTTATTCCTCATTCCTCGTGTTCACTCCCTCACTATGTCCTGCCACCGCCAAAATATATAATACATTTGCAACTGTGTGTCAAAGTTATGAGGGGGATAAAATATGAATACCGGTAATTTTC